>NC_071336.1:12737500-13352500 GCF_027744825.2 Synchiropus splendidus
AGACGCCAGGGTCACACTAGAGGCTGTATGACACATGCAGCTCAACAAAACATCTTTAATCTCTTCCGGTGATGACTGAAAAAGAAATGTCACGATGGCAGGATGACGGTAAAATTGTACATTTTATTGATCAGCATTTGATACTTGGGTTGACAACCATATCAAAAGCTTGTGCCATCACATCATATTGATGGTTGGATCACAAATTCATTCTTAATATCTGTAAATAGTCCGTACAGTTAGTAATGCTGATAGACGAAGCATGCACAAACAGGAAGCTGCTATTCACTGGAAAAGAGTCCATTTCACAATGCACGTATGACTTTGTGGCCTGATGTGAGTGGAGAGACAGATTTGGGAGTGAGTCAGAGGAGCTCTCATCCGAGCCTGAAGCAGCATCAAGGATCAGTCTGGTTGCAATTACAGAGCAGCAGACTGAATCTCAGAGACTGGCATTCCTGCGGCAAACGGCACCGATGCACTCAGATGGAGGTGCGTGGCCACAAGCCTCTGATTGGACTGCTGAGCTGGAGAACCAGACCCTTTGAAACCTGAACCTTGCTCCAGGGGGTTTAAGGTCAACAATGGCCCAGTGTCAGTAAACCTGGCCAGATGATCAGGGAGGACGCAGCGCCATCAACAGACCATGAACTATACTAAGCTCACAAACCTGAGTCAGCAAAATGACTGGGATGAAACCGTAGTGAGCCAAGAACGGCACATAAGAAGTGAGTGTGTGTGTCTGTGGTTAGGGTTAATCACTGTTTCCTTAGAAATCAGCCATCTGATGTTTTGATTTTTGGGTTTACTGTAAATCAGGTGTCACATCCACAAAATCTGGAAGTCATTAGTTTGTTTTTTTTAATTAATCTTCATCTGAATTCCAGATTCCGCATCCCAAAAAACAACATCTTGTTAAGGCTAACACAGGCTGGATTACAGACTATAATATACATGATAAAATGTCTCACATAATTTTTTTACCTATTGATATCACCATCACCACCACAATCAACTTCATCTGGAGTAGTATGATCAATGACAAAAAATACTAGCTATTGCAAATTATGGAGATTCATAAGTTTAGTCTGTTGCATGGACAGAAAGCTGTAGAAAAGTTCTGGGTATAAGCTAAGTTGATCTGGACCCTTCAAAAGAATGGAATTGGCCATTTTCAGTTTGACCGAGGAAAGGAAACCTGCCAGTGTCTACAATCATCTGTGGAGCATTTGGACTTTCCCACTTAGCTACATATTCTCGAATTAAAAACCACTCCTGGAATCACAGTAGAACCAAAAACATTAGGTTTGAAACAGCACCCTTAATTTCTCTAGAGCTAAAGGGACCCACACATGATCTCATCATATTTGGATCCATAGAACCATAGATTCTGCTGCATGCCAAGATGAATATGTTATATATTCAAATGTATTTTCAAAAAGCTTATTTGTGAGTTGCTCTTCAACGACAGCGTCACGATGGAATACTTGATGTTTATCAGTCGGCCCACGTTTCCCCTGTCAGTCCAACCTCTCAGTCCACCAGTGACTTCAGGTCAGGAAGTCCCTTCAGCTTCAGGTCCAACAGCATCTGACCGAAGGCTTTCCCCTGTCAAAAGCAAAACACTTTTCAGGGTTTGACTGTCAGCTCTTGAACGCATGTTTCGGGTGTTGGATTCAACGCAGTGGGTGCTGCGGCTTTGAGGCTGGAACGAGTGTGAGCGTGTGAGTGCTCGCACATTGTGAGGCAATGGTAGGTTTGTGTGCCCCTTTGATGTCGCTGCAGATTCCAGCGAGGCAGTATAAAACTTTTACAAGAGGGTCTGCATAACAAAGGGGGTGAAGAGGGGAAAGCTGTGAAAAGCACTCCAAAATAAAACCTTGGGTACAAGTCAACCCGACATTGTTGCTTTCCTGAAGTAAACGTGTTATGTACGCTTTACCTGTGGATCACTGCGCAGTGAGGCCACCCCTCCCCCACCCAGAGAATTCTCCAGAACAAAGTTGAGGCCGTGGATGCCCGGTAGTGTGTACCTACAACAGAAGGTCAAGGAAGAAACCCAAATCATGAGACGTCACACAGCTGCACAGCTTTAACTGCACAAGCCCGATGTTCAAGTTGAGTTTTATGGGCACGTGTTTTGCCACTTACTCGATTACCAGAGGGTTTATTGGACTGCATATGAGTGAGTGAGGCTTATTCATACCCTGTGATGAATTACATTTCATTTTAAACAAGTATGTCTTGATCAAAGATTGGACACTCTCGGAATGAATCCAAAGATTCTTAGAGCCAAAGTTAAAAACATGTCCACCTCGTGGTCAAAAACTAGACTCAAGTCATGGACCTTATTGCTGTGAGACAGCAGCACTCTCCACTACTGCACTGTGCTGTCCTTAGATTTAAACGTTTTTTTAAAAGTTTTTACGCTGTTTTTGATATACTGTTCCATAAGTGTCCCCACTTTCATGGTATTAAACCAAAGATCTTGTAATTCTGATATATATTTTTTGTGCTTCATGCAGATGTTTGGGGGTGAACAGCTAGGACACACTGGACATGTCACAAATTCATAGTTTATATAGCCACACGTCTGTTTTCACTTGAATCTGCTGTAAACATCTGAATTCAACCTTTATCCAGTGCTTAAACTTGACTTTGGTCTGAACACAAGTATGTGTCTGGTCTGCAAGGGCTTTAACAAGTGCCAGAGGGGCACCAATGAAGCGTCTGTGGGCTCAGTGAGTGTTTTTCAGGGTGTGAGTCGGGATGCAGGTCAGAGACTTTAACAACCTCCACTTCTTCATTACAGTAATTGCAAACACACCGCAAGCTGAGTCACGGCGTAACCACGTTTGGCCTCTGCAGGGGGTGCCACATGTGCTCTTTCGCCTTGAACCAGGAATGTGTTATATAGGCAGTGCAAACACAGATGCTAGTGTGCATCAGAGCCAGTGGGCATTTTACATAGCCTTGACTCAATACTGTTCACTGTGCTTTAGGTTTGTTTTTTGTTTTTTTTGTCGTTAGAAATGCGTAGGTAAACACCTGATTCCAGAATTTGAGTATGGCACAACAAACAGCTAGGTATTACTTATAACCCATAATATTATATTACCTATAATAGTTATAGAATAACAAGCATCCACATTATTTTGTGACATAAATGGTCGTAATATATAACAGAAGATACGACTAGAGACAAGCTGATGAGGCTTCATGAAACAGTGTCCTGATTTTCAGAGCCACTAGATGGCACTCTTGGCTCAAAAATCTTGGATTTGAACAACCTTTTTATTATCATATCATATCATTTTTAAACCAAGCGCGCCACCTACCGATCCCTGAAAATGAACATAATGTCATGTGAAGCCTCAACAGCGAGTGGCACAGAAAAATTATTACTGATAAGATAAATAGTTAATTCCATACTCTACATTACATACTGTGCGTAAGGCCTTGTGATTGTCCACTCCCACAACAAAACCTGATTCATCACATGACGTTGGTGACTTTGAGTTACTGTGTCAAAGGGTGTCAAAAATGTATGTTTGAGTACCTTACAATTATTTTTATTATGCATTTAGTATATCTCATGAAGTTTGCCAAACATTTCAGCTCATATTGGGATGAAGTAACATGCACTTAATAGAACACTTTGTGTACTTGGACTTTCTCTGTACACTGTTAATATCATAAGTAGGTGTCTACCACCAAGGTTTCCAGACTGTCGACCATATCTTGCAGACTATAAATCCTCCCGCTGACATTTTTCACAAATGGCAAAAGAGAGAAAACTTCCAAGTTCTTGTAATGCAGTACACATTGAAAAACGCACGCACATACACACTGCACATGCAGTGGACAGACACACTTATTTCTGTGCACTGAATATAATTCTGGTCATTCAAAGAAGCAGCGTTCCAACCTATTAAAATGAAATATGCATTGCCTCTCTAAAATTCTGAGGCTAACTTGTAGCTTTGAGGTGTTTCTGGTCTGCAGAGTTTGTCACAGCAACTCTTATTAACACAAAAGTGGGGGACACGGTCATTCACACGCTGATGGAGTTCAAATTTGCCATAGAAATCTATCTAGCACAACAGATGAGCTACAGACTGTTAGTAACATGTAAATGTCAAACACATCTAATCTGCTGTTTCTTGGCTCACAGATAAAGCAGTGACATGGCTCTCAGGGATAAGAGTCAAGATATGAGTGAGAATATGTGCACTGCTTTTTCAAACTCAAGCCAACTGATTTAAGAATCGGTTACGTCAACGTTGACTGTGCTAGACTGAAGGGTCTCTAGCTCAAACACTATGGTGTAAAAGAATATTCACCTTGACAAATGTTTAAATGATGACAGAAACCGCTTTTTCTGGAAGGATGTTCTAGTTTGTGAAAGAGATGTTAAGAGGCTTCAGCAGCAATGAACCACAATTGCTTCCTTCATTTTCTGTCAGGGTGATTTGCTGAAGGGAAGGGCTCTATCCTCAGTGTGTTTTAGTTCTGGTTTAGGCTGATGTTCTCTGCTTTGTTTTTATGTCACAGCGAAGGGAAAGTCCAAGGTCAATTTCACAATCAATTAACTTTGTGCTCAGAGATTTGCTGAGGCCAATAAGATGTTATTATGCTGTCTAAGATGTATGTGGCTAAAATGTTAAAGAGCTTAAAATATTTCTAAAACATTTTTTCCTGGGACAAATAATTCCACAAGGTCTTCAAATGTTTCATATTTTATTAAGTGGTAAAGCGGAACCCCTGAAGTTCCACATGGGTCAATCAGGGTCAAACAGGATTAAGGGGCTGCTTAAGCTCATGTAAATCCTCTTAGTGGAAATTTACACATTTAAGGGTGAATATGTATGTTAGTCAGGTAAAACACAATCTGAATATAACATGTGAAAAGTAGATCTTGGTTCCGCAATGGCTGAAAGTCACTCACTTACTGTAGTAAAAGTAGTTACAATGCCATTACTATGCTGTTCCCTAAAAAAAGCAGGCTTTTTAGACACATTATGGCAGCTTTTTTCAGTTTAATCAGAATCACTTTATTTATTTTTGCTTTTGGGTAAGATTGAATGTTACTTAAACAAAGATGCAAGACAAAAATAAAAATAAAGACATGATAATGTATACTACTAAGCGCACTTAACTTTAATGGATATTTATACTTTATACTTAATATTTCGAGTGTAAAACACTAATACTCTCTCTCTGTGTGTTCTAATTTAAATTTGGATAGTATACTACTTTCCCCAGATTTACTACCCCTGCCGAGGACCGGGGATGGCTGGTGGGTGAATTCAGTAATTTTGGATCTTAATATCTTACCGTTTAACAGCATTGTGAACGCCTGGTTGGATTAGATGAGCAAAGTATTCTTCCACCACAGAGGATGTTAGGTGTTTCTTCAAGTAGGGGTAGAAGAGCGGGTGGCGAGCAACAACTCCTGATTGGGAGGGGAAATAACTTGATGTGTTATTACATTATATTATTGTCTGTTTTTTTAAATTCACAATCTTAACATGCAAGGAACAAATTATTTCTCACCGATATTGGCGCTGTCTCCTTTGTCCCCACTTCTCGTGTAGGCCAGTTCCTCCAGTCGGTAGCTGTGCTTTCCACTGGGAAGGTCTGGAAGGAAGCAAGATTTGCAACTTTCAAACGTATGAATGCATCTTCACAACTTTTATGCAGGTACTCATCACAAACTCATGCTCTCAAGATATACGAGGAAACAAATTCAGGGAGCTCAGCAAAATAAACCACAGCAATTTTTGGGCCAGTTGCGGCACACTTATGTTTTCCATCTTAGTTTTGAATAAGTCATGCATTTCTTCATTTATCAAGCCAACCCCCCCTCTCCTACAGCAATCAGACTTCAAAGGTCAAATTAATTCAAATTTGTTAATATAAGTAGAGAGAACAATCTGGGACAGTCTGCTAGAAGAGATCCGAAACAAAACATGCACCACTAACTTTAAATTCCTGATAAAAATGTACTTTTGTAGACTTGCATTTTTGTATTTTTGATATCCTCCCAACGTTTCCTTCGTTCTTGCTCACCAAAGGTCTAACCGTCCACTTTTGTGATCAAACAAGTGTCAACATTCTTATCAGTTTTGCCTGAAAAGTATTTTGTGAACAGCGTTCTATAAAGTGATATATAAATAATGCTTTATTGTTATTATTACCATACACATTGAAAATAGCCTTGTTGGAAGCGTGCAGTCAACAATGGTAAGGACAGTATCATATCCGGGAATAACTCACCATTCTAACAAACTTTAGCAGAACCTTCCTAATGTAATTCAGCTTAAAAAAATAAATTAATAAACTAGAAGATACAAAACAAGTCCCACACTCCTAGTTTTGCTGTTCTGCCGTCGGCCCCACCCCCATTTTTTTTCCTGTACAGGACCTGTTCAACTCACGTTACCAGAACGTCTCACCTCCATGCTTGGTACCAGACCTCCACACACTCTCATGCATTTCCACTGTATGTCAAGCACTTTTCTCTGCTCTCTGCTCCTTACAATCACTGCATTTCTTTCTCTGACTCCATTCTGTGCATTGTATTGTTACCTTCCCTGATTTTCACATTTGATGCCGATGGGTTTTTTTTTGGTCGCTGTGTATGGCCCGCGTCAACCCCAATGACCACCTTAAATAGACCCCTTCATGGTTGAACCTTTCTAAATAGTCTGGTTGGCATCTATTTTTAAGAGGTTTTGAGTGTTTTTTCCAGTCTGGATGTCGATAACTCCCATTCTAGATCATGTTCTCATAAATTTAAAATCATGCTTCAAATTTCAAAGCTTGATCAGAGTCAAAGCTCTAATTTCCAACAAATACGTTCCCAAGTGTTACAACTTGGACCACATGTAAACAGTTACTGTTAATGTACTGTGAAACCAGAAAAGCACTCAGAGAGCGCAAACATACACCAACACAATCTCCCAGTGACCAGTATCCTTCAAAAGAAAATCCCCTGGATACAAATGCCAATCTGGTACAAATGCCAATACTGTTGCAATCTCCCATTGTTGAACCATCTTTTTAAAAAATCCTAGAACCAGACTGTGATCCGGATCAGTCCCAAAAATGTTATCATTTGTTCCTTGTCCCATTTCACATATTTCCTGAAAACTTCATCCTAATCTGTTCATAACGTTTTCAGTTATTCTGAACATGGACAAACAAATCGAAAACAACTTTCAATAACCTCCTTGGCGGATATAAATATAAGTGACAGGCTCACCAGAATCTGGATGCTCCTCAGACGGACTCGGAGAAGCTTCCTCTTGAGGTGTGTGTGATTCTGTGGGCAGTAGAGACTCAACAAGCTGTCCACCCATGTGAACATCAACCTGCAAAGAAAATCATCCACAAATCACAAGATAAAATAGAAATCATAAATGTGGTTTCTAGCAAACAAAATCAATCGATTTAACTCAAGAATTAGCATTCTAACCACAGTAATAAATACAATAAAAAAAAAAAAATAGTAAGGATTTAACATTTTAACAAGACTAACAATGGCTAAAAAGTCACTAGTGAACAAAACAGGATTGGACAATTGATTAATATGAAATCAAAGCTGAACCAACCTGAAGCAGATTCTTGGGGTGCATGAAGAAAAATGGCTTCAACACAGGGGATCTTTGGTAAAATAAATAAATTAATTAATCAAAATAAAAGAGCAGGTGATGGAAATAACTGCAACACAGGTGGAACATTATCAAGTTCAATATGACATGTGAATCAAACATTCAGTTAAGACATTAAATATCACCCACCTAATGGTCAACATTGAAAACCTCAGTGTTTTTACTTACACTCTGGGACGTCCGCCCACAATGCCTGTCAGTCCAGGTGCTGTGAAAAGGATTTGTTTTTCTTTTATATGTAAAAACAGGAAGCACCACAGCAAACAAAAAGTCGGTATATTTGAAACTATTTGTTGTGGTTTAAATGAGAGCAAGTGGCGTTTGACGGAATATACAGTAAATACATTGTCCTTGAGTTGAACTCATTACGCATAAACACATCTCAAAATTCACCCTGGTCACTACCCTCCTTATCTGGAGTCTAAAGCAGGAAGCTGAGCCTCTCCAAAAGGCTTGGCTGCTTAAACTCATTATGTGCAAGAGAGAATTTTAGGTTTAAGTCAGAAAATAACCATAGGAAATATCTAGTACTTTTTAAAAGTTAATATTGATGAAGGACACTATTCAGGGCCATCACCAAGCATCGCTGTCGTCCGAACAGTGATCGGAACTGGCACTGACTTGTGTCCCTCTTGGGATCTTAAATAGAGCAAAGAAAAAAATGAATGTGTCAAAAACGTCAAGTGTAAAGGCTGTCCAACCTGATCTGACTGTCTCAGATACATGATGAGGCATTGGACTGATGAAGACTTAAACTGAGCATCCTTAATTGTGTAACTACAGACATCATGTGCATGGCCCAGAAGGCCAAATGCCCATGTCATGGCAAGTACACGCACCCATCCAGTTTGCACTGTAGTTGAGCTTTCATTTTAGGAAACCCACTTCAGTTTTGCGTTTCTCTTTTGTGACTGTCATTTGTCCTAGAGGGAAATAGGTAAAAGCTTGCCGTACCCATGCCAGTTCCTGCAGGAGCAATTTCTCTAGAGAAGAGTTCAAGTGCCTTTTTCTGTTTGTGGTGGACGGCCATCCAGATCACTGCTTCCCTGGCGCCCTGGAGGGACGAGAAATGTTTATGACTTTAGTGGTCTATTAGCCTGCGCTCCATCTAATTTCATATGATTTTAGTCGCCAAAAGCAACTCCAACAGTGCAGTCACCAAATTCAACCTCACTTTCAGGATGAGCATGTGTCGTCATTCACTGAGTCTAAACCGAAGACGCCATTCATGTAAAGGTGAAACAAGAGCCAAGTTCTGGGAGTCTGGGAGCACTAATTAAATCCTCAAAGCCATTATTGTTGCACTTCTTATTAAGTCAACGTCAAAATCCAGAGCACCTTTTTAAACGCAAATTGATTCTCACAGAGAAACGCAGGCTTACATTTTCCATGGAGGGAAAAAGTGAAACCGGCAAAGAGAATAATTGCCCCACAGTTTCTCTCTAGTTTACTTTCCATTTGTGGTGACATGAGGAGGCTCCTTTCCTCCTGGCTACAGGGTCACAGGATGACATTTAGGGATGAAGAAGGGTAATTCAGACGAAACTGAAAGTCAGTAATGGAGTTTCTCTGCTTCTTGTGGGGCTCTCATAAGTCAATGAAGGTATGAGAGAAAAATGCATCCACAAAAAACATGATGGGATGAGAGATTCACAGAGAAGACCGAGTCAGTGAAAGGACAATATTGATAAGAAATGAAAATCTGAAAATATCACTT
Organism: Synchiropus splendidus; assembly: GCF_027744825.2. Lineage (NCBI taxonomy): Eukaryota > Metazoa > Chordata > Actinopteri > Syngnathiformes > Callionymidae > Synchiropus > Synchiropus splendidus. The sequence continues at coordinate 12,746,894 of NC_071336.1, forward strand.
TTTGTCTAGACATACTTTTCCTGTGCCATCTACAGGCTTTCCAGTAAACATCAACTATATTTGTCTCATAACCAAGTGTCACCTTGTTTCGTGCGTGAGCGCCGTAGGTGTCCTCGGCTCCCAGGACCTGGATGTTGACGGCACTGAAATCTTCCAGCCCCAGCTGTTTAAACATGCGCTTTGATCTGAAGCACAAAAATGAGAATTAGATCATACTCTGATTAATGTATTGCTAAATATTTCTTTAGCTTTGATTACTTACTCTTCAAGCTTAAATAATAATTCTATCCCACCTGAATCTTATGCTCAAACACACCGTTTGATGATGCTTTCTGCAGTTCGTCTGGCCTTTTCCTCCGATCTTGGTCCTCCGACTAGACAAACTGCTGTGACTCTGAAACCGTCCATGTAGGTCGCACACACCTGCGAGCATTCTTTCTTAAATAACCACACATTCGTGGACTGCAAAAAAAAAAAACATGTCTAAATGTGCACCTTGTAGTCCGGCGATGGTGGAAGTCCTTTGGCCCCAGTGACCTTGACAGCTCCTCCATCCACTCCTGATATGAAGAGACACGTTGAACATAAATCCTAACTCTCAGTCCACCTCACTGGAAAAACCCGAACTTTGAGTTAATAATGAATGCAGCCCAATGAAATACACAATGAATATCAATCATAGATTCAGGGTCCAATATGAAACCTCAATTCCAAAGGGAGTGAGTGTCCTGGCATCAAAGACTAATATAAATAAACAAATTAAAATAATAACAATAAGTGTTATGCTGAAGATGTCCTAGTCTGACACAAAACATTTAAGGGAAAGAAGGTTGAACTAGATCACGGACTTGCCTTATAGATTATCATAAGACCACCACATGGTCACTCCTTAACATCACTCTATATTCAATACCTGCCAGTAAAACTGTAACAACAGAATATTGGCAGTTTAAACCAATGGACATGAACATTTTCATCACTGCACAGAAAGAATGAAGTCGAGGATACGCAGATGGGTTGCCTTTGATCTTAAAATAAGATATATATATAACTGCAGTGTTTTGGATAGTTTTAAGAAAATGATTGATGCACTTGATTTTGAAAAAAATCAGCAATTTTGACAAAATAAAACATACATAACAGGAAGGATCGCCTGTTAATGTATTAAGCTCAGTAGAGTATATATATCAAAAAATCATATATTGTCAACAAAAAAAAATAATAAGTGTTTGTTGTGTGTGTGTGCATGTTACTTTTTTTTCCTTGGAAAATCTGGACTGCATTTGTTTTTTAAGCTTCATAAATTGATTTTATAAATCTTATTAGAGCTCTCTCACCATCTGCTAACATTTCAGAGGTGCTTCATCAGCCCCCAGCTCCTGTTCTCAACAGCCCCTTTATAATGAAACATTACACAGCAATTTCCTTCACCTCAGCTTGAACCAGACTCCGCCAGGCTACAGATGAGAAGTATATGGGTCAGGGAACGGTCAGGCCGTATTGAGCTGCCCAAATACTTCAATTAGACTGAAATATTTACATTTTTTAGCGGCAACAAGAGCAAAAAGTTCATGACCCCATTCAAGATGGACACTGGCCCAGATCTCAACCAAACTCCCACATTTGCACATGCTTATGAAAAAAGGCTAGTGAAAAAAGGACCAGAAGCTGAACTACATAGCCGTGATTTTTGGTTCACCGAGTGATTTTTCTTGTCTCCATTGCAACTACATGCCATTGAATTGAAACTATTAACATGTAAAACATTAGTTAGCATAGAAATAACACTATAAATTGAACTTTGCACCAATTTTGATAATGACAATATGAAATATAGAATGTAAATGAGTTAAAGAAAAGTTCTAATACAATGGTATCAGTTGTACACAGTTCTGGACGTAGTGGAGAGGTTTAGAAACAAGGGCAGTCCTGAGCTGAAGTTCTGTGGGGGCAGAGCAATCGAAGAAACAAGATCATTTACTGTATATTTGTGACCAAAAAAAAGTGAGAAAACAAAAACTTGGCAGAGAGGTTGCCAACATCCAGAGAGTGCTGGAATGATGAGGCAGGTCATTCAATTGGGTCAGACACTGCACACGCTCCTCTGTATAAAGGAGCTAGTTGAACGTGATGAGGCGTTTAGCAAAGATTCCATTGGGGAATATGAGACATCACTTTGTTATTCACGGGGTTGGGGAAAGGACCACTTGGATGTTTGGTAAGATAAGCTGAATGAATAGATGAAAACACTTATCTATAATACCTTGAATAACAATCGCTACTTTAACAAAAATAAATAAATGAATGAAACCAAAATTGAAAATAAAAATGAAAACAATAACAACGATAATAAATGCGACTTTATACAAAGCCCTTACGAAACACAAATATGGTATAAGGAAGAGTAACTTTCTCTGAGGCAAAAAGTTCCCAGGTCAGAAACCCAGAATATTCTAGTACATTCAGGTGGTGAATATGTAGGTCACTGCAGTTGTATTTTACATGCATTTTGGTCCACTTGAGGATTCAAAACACTTTATCATTTTGATTACAGAAAGCTCTGGAGTGAAAATGTCAACAATTAACTCACTTATCGGTGAAGATGAGTTCAGCAGAGGCTGTTGGTTCCTTAGCAGTTTTTTGATGGCTGCATGTTTGGCTTTCATTTGTAAATAAAAATAGCTGATAAGATGGTTGAGCGGAGGGTGAGCAGTTCAAGCAGGGGTCAAGCAGACACCCCAATGTGTTTGTTTTAGGTGGATGAGAGATGATGTAAAACAGTTCAGCGAAGGGTCAACATCTTTGAGAGTGTGATATTGAATGCGTGTGCTACCTGATATTTCCTTGATGACCACCCGACTGAAGTCACAGGTGACGTCAGGCAGCAGGTAGCGCTGAGGGTCGCCAATCTCGTACACTAACTGTTCAGCAACCGTACCAAATGATACGAGGCCACCAGTCTTGGGGGGCTTGGTGAGAACAAAAGAGCCATCACTTGAACACTCGACCACCGGAAAGCCCATGTTGTCCCTGAGATATGAAAATGCAGTGATTGTGAAAATTGTGAAACATGAGAATAAAAATGATGTTTGCATTGTTTTTAATTTTTGCAGATGCTCATGAAAACGTCTGAAAATGACCATTTGCAGTGTTGTAAAACTTCACTCTAAGAGGTAACATATGATCATAGCCCAAGTATTACATATAAATAGCCACATCACAGGACAATGTATTTGAAGTGATAAAAACATCTTTATAATAGTCTTTTTGCTTTTGTTGAGTATCACCATGCATGTTTGGTTTTCATATGCAAGACAAAATACAGTGAAAGAGTATCTAATAAAATGGAAACAAACAAAGGACCAGGTGGAAAAAAAAAAAAAACTTTTATATTGCTCATATACAGTACATCCTTGATACAACTACAAATAACACATGGATATCTATGGATTGTGTGTGACATTGCAAAAAATAATATACAATATATAATTTCACTGATCTGCTGCATTTTTCTCAACTTACCAGTTGGGGACTTTGTGCCAGTCAGTAAAGATTCCTCCTGTACACTGGGCACCACACTCGATCAGGTGGCCAGCAAGACTAAACACAAACAGAGTGACTACTCAATACTTTTTTTGTAATGACATTTCATTTTAAACAAGCACCAAAAAAACATTACAATGACAAACTCAGAATTTTCTTTTAAAATTAATCTTAGTAGCTCAACCTTATAAAATAAGAATAAATGTGCATCTGAATTTGGGTGAGACTGTGGACGTGTGATGCGTGCAAGAAGACGATGCAGCACGCTTGGTTACAAGCCCGTGGAAGAGCATGGATCCAAATGCATTAAATACAAGGCATTTCTGTCACATCGATATAACGTGGAAATAATGTGCGCGCGGTGGGTATATGGTACCTTCCAGCTGCAAGCAAGTCAAAGTCATCTTCCTCCCAGCCGAACTACAAAAGATAAATGTAGTGAGTTTGTGCCATCTGCTGGTCATTTGTCTCACAGGCTTGAGCTTAAAAACATGTTTGTTTCACTTTTCAGGATGTAAAAGAAAACTATCAAAAAGCTTGGGCTCACTTAAGATATCAAAGTGACAATAATAGAGCCAACACAACGTACTGAATGCATGAGTGGTCCAAGGACGACGGCACTGTCCACACAGCGGCCAGTAACCACGATATCTGCGCCCAGATCTAAGCATCGACGTATGGGAAGAGCCCTGGATATGAAAACACATAAAATAACACTGACAAAATCTTTCAAGCAAAAACATATAATCAAACGCTGTTTGAGTGTTCATACCCAAGGTAAGCATTCATACTGTGAAGTGTTTTGGGCAACTGGTGTTTGCTGTTGTCAGCCATTCTTACCTCACTGAGGCTGTTTCTCTAACAGAAGAAACAATAAGAGGCAAAAACACATGAATGAAAGACAAAGGAGACATAAATATTTCAGGATTCAGGAAAAAACAAATATACAGGAGACAGTCAAAGCAATGCTCGTTCATGTCCTCAGGTGGAAGCAGGCTTACATGGGGAATAAGGTCGTCACCAGTCACCACAGCAACCTTCATTTCCAGACCAGCCTTCTTAATGACTTCCTCGATGGCTTCAGCGCAGGCCAGCGGATTCACTCCACCTGCGTTACTGACTACACGAACACCTGGACGGGGACGAGTCAAAGTTTGATATTTCATTCAGGAGGAGGAGTGACAATGTAACAAATAAAACTGAAAAAATATTCAAGTACCTTTTTTGTGAATGTCATGAATAAACGGTGCAAGAGCTACCTGGACAAAATCTGGAGCATAACCCATGTTCTATAAGAAGAAATAGAGTGGGGAAATAAATGGGAAAAAATAAGCTACATTTCAATATGAGTGAACAGATTCAATCTTTTATTCTCCTTTCTCATCTTGCAGCTACTGTCTACAGCACTGGTTATAGTTTCTTTAAAAAGCTTGCTTCTTCATGATGCATGCCACTTCTCTGTGTTCATCAAAACATAAACATTGCTTAGACGTTTATCAATAACAATGCTTTGTTCCCTCACCGCTGCAATAGCGTTCCTGCACCCTATCTTTTCCACTCTGTCTTTCTGCTCTCAATGATGGCCTACCCATTGTTTCTGTGGTCGAAAGGAAAATGATTTATTTGCAACTGTCGCCACATGCCTGCTCCAGTAGAACAAGGTTGAGAATTACTTTACCATCTTCTTAATTGTTTCAGTCAAGATACTACAGCATATATATGAAATTATCTGCAATGTGTGATTGAAGCTATTGACAGAATTTATCCAAAAAAAAAACTCACAGGCATCTTGGCTTTGACGGCAGTAAGTAGTGACATGGTGATCTCACTGAGGTAATCGAACACCAGAAAGTCCAGCTTCCCGCCATGGATCAACTGAGGCACTGCAAATAGACCAATGTTTAAAATGTTGTAGTCAGCATAATCCATGTTGTCTTGACTGATCAAGATATCATAGGAACCATTTTAATTCATGACAGCCATACTACACCAGAGTCTTGGTCTTCATTTTTATCAAATGGGGATAGTGACTGACGTAAATGATGCTTATGGGGTTTTAATAAAACAAACAGAGCATATATTTTTCGACTTTTTTAGACTTGACAAATAAAAGTTAAAGCCAGTCGACGCAATGTCAAGTTCGGCACATACTGAATGGAGTTTATTACTGTCCTCAGTCCAAGTGTCAAGAGGGCAGAAGGGTGACATCAAGTTCATGACTCCGCAAGCGAGTGACACTCGTGTTGTTTGTACCTGATGTGGCGGTGTCCCCCCAGAAACCAGAGGCACAGCCGATTCGAACCGCTTTTGTTTTGGCAGAACTTGTGAAACGTCTGGCACTGGGTTGGTTACAGTGGCGAATACTGGAAGAGTTAGCTGACGTGCTAAAGTACAAAAACCGTGAAGTGAAACATTTCTCAACTGTCCTGCTGCACGGCAACCGGACAACGGCTGTGCGAGAGAGACGCACTGACAAAGGAATACAAAACATTATAAGTGCATTCGCTGAAAATATATTTAAAAAATGTTTATTAAGGCAAATTCAAAGTGTACTTCGGTTTATCGACTCACACCGCCCGTCAGTAAACACGTCTAGTTCTTCTTCTACTGGCTTAAAAAAATGGATCACAATCTACCAGGAAATTACCGCCACCTGTTGGATATGAATTATAACAACAGCCTGTCTTGATGAAACCCCCTTCCCATTTCTTTGGGGGACAAGAACACAGATTTCCACAGGTTCCAATGGCTCAACCAAAAAAATAACCAGGTGGTGCATGTGCCTGATGGTAACTGTGTATACTATCCACTACTAAGGTATCGTGTTTAACACTTTTAGGCTCCTTAAAAAGGATGCGGACTGCCGAAACCTAACACGATTTCATTCATTGAGTTTGTTACTTTTATTCTAAAAATGTCTGGTCTAATACAGTCGTCTTCCGAATTACAAGGCGGAAACGTCAGTAGTGGGGAAAAAAATGCCCGTCATATAGATTTATATTTGAGGTTTAGAAACATGCAAATTATTCGGGACGCTGTTTGCAGTTGTTTCCATAGCATCACAGATGCACACAAGACGGGACCTCTGATGTTTTGAAGCAATAAGGTTTGTCTGTTTACAATATATACATTGCACTTAATAATGTTGACTGATGAATGATTTAACCATAGTCGAAACACTTTTTGTCGGATTTTTAAAGCTGGTGATTCAATTTCTTAATATATATGTACATTGTAGTTTTTATACATGCATTTATACTTTACTGCTTCATTGGAATGACACTGGTCAAACAGCAGCAGCCTCTGCTCGTGTTCTCTACTTCCGCTACGAGCACAACCAATTTGTTGATTTATTGATGGCATCATTGTAATAGTGACAAAATTGATTCCATTTCCTTTGGAACTTAAACTGCTCTCATTTGTCGCTAAAATTGAAATATGTCATGCTATATTGTTTCAAAGCTCAGTTCTGGGTTGAAAATATTTGTTTTAATCTGACGACATCACAATCATAAAAGGAAAGAAAAGAATCACTTCTGAGCGGAGAAACATTTAGCTGTAGGGCATAAGATGAATGATAAAAGCTCTCTTCTCTCCCTCATGTTTTTCTCTCTGTATTTTCCAGACAATGCTTGACAGAACGTCCGTGAACAACACTGGCAGGAACTTCTTCCTAAACTGCCAGAACTCCACTATCAGCATGGTCGTCTACTCTTTTTACACGCTCGTCTGTGTACTCTTGCTCTTGCCACTTTCTATCCTCATCTTCTACATGGGATTCATGAAATGGATGCGCCAGCGCTCCACATCTGCGCTCATTCATGCTGACGTCTTGACCTATCACTCGGTTGTGGTACAAGTAATCTGCGTGTTTGGAGCATTGTTCTACTGCGTCGGCGCCTACAGCCAGAGCCGCACAGTGACCATGTTGGGCGTGTACTTATCTTGTATTAGTTTACCCACTGAGCCGTTCTTGGAGACGCTGACTTGTGTTGACCTCTACCTGGCTGTTGTTTTTCCCATCCAATACACTCTGCACCGAGATAGCCACGGGGTCACCATCAGAAACATTTGTATCACATTGGTTTGGCTGTGTGGCTTCGGCTGGATTGGGGTCACCAAAGCATACTTGCCTCACTTCGCCACTCTCCCGCTGAGTATTGCCACAGCTACCTTCATGGGGGTCATTATGTTCTGCGGAGTCTCAGTGGTCTGCGTTCTGAAAAGTTCAGGTCCAACGGAGGAGGGAGGAAGTAAGGGACGCGTAGATCAGAGGAAGCTAAGAGCTTTACAAATCATAATGTCCATTACTGGAGTGCTGCTGCTGAGAAATCTCAGTAACGTGTTGGTGTCCAGTTTTGAGACAGCCATTGAAGAATTGGTTTTCTGTGTGTTGATGGACTTCACAGTTCTACTCACCATTCCCAGCTCTCTGATTTTACCAAGTCTGTTTCTGCACAGGGAAGGAAAGTTAAAGTTTTGCCAAAAGACAGTTAAGCAAGAAGGAAAGTAAACTGTAGTTCTTCTAGTTGAAATGGACAAAGCAGTCATAAGGGCCTGAAACATTTGCAATGGCTCAATTTAAGGATATTGAGTCAGTCCTAGCACAATCAACAGATCATTTCTTTGTCACTATAATCTTAACATAATATGTGTTTCTGTGTTTTACATGTGACTAATGAACAGTATCAACCAACATTATCATTAGGTTACAAATGTTGAAATTCTCCGCTGAGAATAACGTCAACAGACAATGTTGAGCATTGGAGACATCAATGTCTGTGGCCAACACAAAAAGCTCAAAGACGCAAGATGATTTCATCTTATTTCAAAGTGGCCTTTATTTCAATAGTTAATAATAACAATTGTGATGTTCCAGTTTTATTGATATGTATATGATGTATACGTGTATATGAATACAGACAGTGTGAGTAGATGTGTCTTTAAAAGTATGACTAATAAATAAATCAACAAGCATATTACCCTGCTGATATAAATAAATGTGTTTTAATAGGGGAATAAGAAAGGGCCATAGGGCCTCCTGGTTTATCTGATCCAAATGTTAATGTTAATTTTATGTTAATATTACTTGACGATTACAAACTTAGCATCACAGCATATGTATCTGTTCACTCCATGTGTATTACATCATGGAAATGCTAACTCAAACCCTGATCATTTGCATGAATGGAAAAAGCTGCTTTGCATTTGTTCCTGATGGTCCAAAGCAGATTCATGTTTACGCATCCATTCTGGTCAAATGTCAGCAATAACATTATTTCACACTGGTATTTATGAAATGGTTGTTTTGTTCATATGTGTGTACAAATTACTTAGTCATCAAACTTCAGGACTTTTTTTTATCTTTTTATTTTCAATTTTGGAAAAAAAAAAAAACTTCATAAAACGGTTCATGTTCAAACATGTCACCTTTATTGTAGTCGAATGAAGTGGTTCAAATAACATTACATCACTAAATGTTGACTTACATGACAGAAACAGGGACCAAACCCTCTTTGACCCACTTAAATGGTAACTTTGTTGAACTCCTCCTCAGCTAGTTTTGGTGCAGAACTCCTGCATGGTATTGCCATGAGTCCTTCCAACACTGTGACTCGATTGGGCTTGGACTGATTAGGACTAGTGATGGGTTGATGAGGCTTCATGAAACAGTGTCCTCCACTAGATCGTACTTTGTGCTCCAAAATCTTTACAAATGAACAGCCATTTCAACAAAACCTCACATAGTTTTTTTGTTGCACTCTTGCATTCTCCATTTGGTCTGTACAGCACAAGAACATGAAAGAACCTGAGCTGCTTTTTGGAAAAAAAAAAAAAAGGTTGGCATCGTTCCTGCTTTTTGTCTATAATTTGCTTCACACATATTACACAGAGTCAGCAGTCAAAACAACACAAGTAAGATCCCAATGCTGTTTTTGTTTTGTTGATTTTTTGGGGAACGGAGCTTATATTTCTTTCCTATTCCAAAGTTTTAAACAAAAATGAATCACCACACAAAATCCAGCATCTGGACTTTTCATGAAGTCTAAAGGTATTCCATGGTTTAAAGTTTGCAAATACCGTAGCATTTGTTTAAACTTATCCCTCTATTGTGTAAGTAAATCAAAGGCAATGCAGCACAACTGGGGATACCAAAAAGGTAGCTCAAATATTCCAGAATACAGGAAGTACTTGCAGTCACTATCCTGAAGTTAGGAAGAGAATACATGATAAGGAAGCCAAACTGCCACAACCACAATACTACCAAGATGCCCAAAACATTGAGCAAAGCTCTTTCCTTTTTTGGGTCAGTTCTTTGCTTATCGGTGCCGCCTGGCCTGGGACGAATTAGCACCGAGATAATAACAAGACCACAAAATGAGTTCACAGCGAATGAGACACTCACAAACACATAAATAGGTTTGGTAGGTAGCAGAGGGTAGTGAGGTATCAATGCACTTAACAGGAAGCTCACCACCCAAACACACATAACGCAGATATTATGGTACAGTTGGCCTTTGGCCTTCCCAAATCTCATGTAGTAGACTGGATATACAACAGCCAGGTAACGCTCAACACTGGCCAGGACATGGAACATGCACTCTCCATAGTAGGACATAGAGACTGCATGCGTTCCAAAACCTTTCAATGACTCTTTGGGAAGTAGGTTTCCAGTTAGGATGCACACGGAGCCAACAATCCAGACCAACTCCATGGCAACCATATTATAGGTGAGGATGTCAAAGGGGCTTATTCCAGCGAAGGAGCGCTGCTCGCGCCATTGTTGCAGACCAAAACAGATGACTAAGAAGCAGAGTGGGACCACAAGGGTGCTTTTGACAGCCTGCACAAAATAGCGTAAGAATGAACTTGGATCATTATCGCAGGAGAACGTGGTAGAGTTTTCAGAGATGTTTTCCATTTCTGCTGTCCTGTAAAAGAGAAAAGCCTGGTTGAGACGTTTCATCATGCTTCAGATTTCCAACAAATTTCACCTCAGTTCTATGCCTCGCTCTCTGGCTGGATACTGGACACCGCGCCCTTATACTGCAGACCTTTGAACATAAGACCGAATTGCTCTTCTGAATGTATGCCAGTGTTGAATATTATGGATTATGTGGTGGTGAAATACAAGAGTGGGAGCATCGAAAATTTAAAAGTAGAAGACGCGTGAATGGAGATTAAATTGAAAATTTGAAAGAACCGTGACTTACACCCAAGGGGCATTTAAGGAAATCTCTCTTGGTGACCAAGATAGAAAAATAAAGAGTGCAGGACAGCCACTTACACATACATACCTGCCGACAATTGTAAGTCCAAAACTAACCCCTGTTTGTTTGTATGCTGTGGAAAGTACACAGACAGAGCACACAAGGGTTAGAGGGCATATTAACTTCACTTAGGAACCAGATTCACTCCCGACCAACAGTTGCCTCAAACTGGATTCCAGTCCCGGACTGGAAATGCTAAAAATGCCTCCAAAAACGGTATTCTTACCTCTCTGTCATTTTATTTAATAGCAAATACATATAGCAGTAATACATTCCACTGCATGCGACGACTGTATTCATTTACTGATGCTCTGTAAAGTCGACACTCACCTTGCCAGCGACAGGCTGATGGACCGGGCATATAATGGAATCATTGTCTTTGAGTCAAACATTTGTACATGACAGCTGACAAAGGTGAGGCAGTTTTGCATGCTATCAAGTTCCCAATAAATGCAAAGCACATCAATGGTATAACAAGAAGAAAACAAAAAACAGCAGGGCAAGAGTAATTTTATTGTTTCATTGGATTGTGTTTCATTTATCCTCCTCCTATTTGAGATGTCCAGGAACATTTTGATCATTTTTTTTCTATCCCTATGTTATGTGCATGTTTATCCACAGCCATCATATTGGCCACCCTCACCGAGGAGGCATCCACAAGGCAGCCAGGCCCACTGGCGTCTCAATGCAGCCCCTCCCTGCTGACACTCCTCCTCTGTGAGAGCTCAGAGAAAACTTGTTTCTAGTGATGGGCTGATGAGGCTTCATGCTTATTTACAGAGCCCACTAGATGGCACTCTCTGGCCTAAAATCGTTGCATTTCAACAACTTTTCCCATGAAACATCATTTTTAAGAAGGAGCGCCACCTACTGAGACTGAAAATGAGGACACTGTTTCATGATGCCACATTAGTATCATTATTCGTTTCTACTACTCACTGATCTCAACCACACACCAGTGGATCACCTTCCACTGACTGAGTTGAGAGAGCAGGCAGCAGAAGGAGATGGCCACTTGTGGAATCGTGAAGAAGGTGTTTAAAAAAGTGTGTTGCCTGAATCCCTGGGTGTGTGCAGGATGCAGGCTACCATGCCTAGTCTGTCATCGCCTTCCATCAACGCCAGATTGTAAGAACATTGGTGAAACAACAACCACAGAAAGAGAGACACGCCGGGATCGGCAGTTGTATTAGCGAGTTGGGTGTGTTCCGTTCAGTGTTTGTATTGCCATGTAAATATTTGGAGGGAAATTGTCTGAATTAATGAACCATTCTTGTTGACCCAGCCACACTGAGTGTAAACACCAAGTACTTCAAGTACAAGGAAACCGACATACGCTTTTCTTGTTGTTGTTGTCGATTAAAAAACATGTAAAACCAGAGTTCAACAAAGTGACCAAAGGATTTCAATCATTGGTTGGTGCTGTTTGGTATTTTACGGGTAATTTTCTCTCAACGGCTGAATGACATTCAAATTACAACGTTCATTATTGGCATCAAAAATATTTGCCTGATGTAAGTCAAGGGAAAACTTGATACTTTGGTAGCAGATATTTGCCAGCATCACATCATGGGCGGATGCAGAGGGCAGAAGTGCACACAGAAATCATGGTGGGTAACCTTCTATCATCGCTTCAGCATTACTATTACCAAAGGCTTAGAGGCAGCCTTCATGGTCTCATCAGTTATTTCTAATTTCAGCAGAAATTAAGGGAGCGATAGATGCCTCTGGAGAGCAAGGGATATTCTTTGATTCAGGGAGTCTCATCCGCTCCAGGCCTCCATGAGAGCAGCCATGCCCTCCAACACCTCAACCTCTCATCCTTTTTTCACACTGCCTGAATTCTGGAGCAGATGCATCACGTCCAAAAGCCAGGACGGCAGCATTGCTGCCTTCATGACCTGCCATCTCCTCCTGCTGCCCATCCTCTTCTACATTCTCGTCCACGGATACCGGCAGTGGAGGGATCATCGCTTGCTCTCTACAGCTCCACTTTTGAACCTCATCGACATCCAGACCTACCACTCCATCATCCTGCAGCTGTGGAGCACTGTGGGATTTGTGATCTATTCCGCTGGAAGCATACTTCACGTCACTGATATTATGATTGGCGGCTTCATTTTCTGGTCGGCGGCAGCATGCGGACTGGACGTCACCAAGGTGATAGTCTGCGTGCTGTACTACATGGCTGTTGTTCATCCCGTTCATTATCTGAGCCTGAAAGTAAGATCAAGAGCTCGCACCTGCTGCATCTACACTGGATGGATTGTAGCTTTCTTCTATATCATTCTGACTGTTATTAATTTAGGTTTTCTTTCTGAAAATATCATCTTCCACTTGTGCTTCATGGGTTTATTTTGCTTCATCATCATGTTCTGTGGCATCTCCGTCCTCCACGCCCTGAAGAAACCCAGACCCGGGGAGGCGGGAGGAGACCAGGCGCGAGATATCCAACAAAAGAAGAGAGCCTTCCACGCTATCTCAATCATAATGGCAGCACTGATGATCAAATTTTTAGTCAATTTCATTAGCAGCTTTGCCTTCAATTTTGGATTATCGAGTGAAGATGACAAATGCGATGCTTATGCTTCTAGCATGCTGTCCATGCTGCCCAGCGACTTTGTTTTGCCTCTGCTTTACCTGTACCGAGCTAGAAAGCTTCCCTGTCTGAGTCTGGAACTGACCACCACATCATAAACCATTCATAACTAGTTGTCTTTCAAGAGTTTGCATTAACGCATATTGAAAAGAATCTAACATTCGTCCACTGTGCATTCATTATGACTGAATAAAAAGCCTTCCTGAAGATGTTTCAGTGTTGCTTATTAAGAGGATATGAGTTGGTTGTCAAGAGAGCTCAGGTCAGTTGTAAAAGTAGTAACAGGTTTCTCTCTATTTGTTACAAAGGTACTATATTTTCCACAAACAGGAATGCATGAGATTTGGGATTTTGAAAAACAAATTGCAGTGAATTTATTGTTACAAATATAAATGAGAAAGTTAAGTAGCAATATTAATAGTTTTCCTGAACTACAAAAATGGGAGTCAGTGTAGTGCTTCTCACAGCGTCAAAAACCCATTAAAGTGGGAACGGCGTTAATATTTCATGTTTATTGAGCTGTACAAAATCATACGCCACAACTTAACAAACAGTCCCGTCACTTCCAGGATTCTGGGATCCAGGTGGTACTTTGGATTGCCACCACGATACAATGATCTGCTCCATGTTGCATCAATCCTTGGTGGAGGTATTGAACTATTCAAACCTTTTTCTCTTTTTTTTTTTTGGCCACGTGATGATACAAACAGTGAAGGGTTGCAGAAAACAGATGGCCACTTGGTTAGGTACCATGCAACATATGCTATGCAAAACCTTTATGGAAATGGTGGAGTAAATGAACCATACTTTGGTGAATCCAACTGAATATTGAATTTGAAATGAAAATGATCTGTTGTAATTGGCAGCGATGGTAAGTGGGCTGCTAAAAACGGATGTGTGTTTTAATTGACGATTAATAACTACGTCGACATATCCACGCAACATCATCGTCAAGGCTGAGGAACATTCAAATTGTAAAGTCTGACATTGACTATTACAAATTTAATTTGCATACTGGAAATGGCCACATATCCGCAGCACATTTTTACCTGCATTACGCAGTTTGCTGACGCACCTGACGGACAACCACACGGAGATTATGGTGAGAAATCTTTCATATTCAGAAAGAGAAGAACAAACTTTTACCCTAAAATGGAAGATGATAAAAAAAATTAAGACGAGACAAGATAACTTTATTTACCAAATGTAAGAGACAATATTTTATCTGTACACACTACAGAGCTGATTTGTAAAATGTTTGCATATATAAAAAGGAGCAACATTTCTTTGATTTCTTTTGCATCCCATTTTCTCTCACTGAAAACTTCAGAACCAACTTTTTGGTGGGCACATAGGTAGTAGTGTGGACACTGAAGTCACCCAGGCGGCTGGACAGGTCAAAGTTGTTAAATACAGAGCACTACTGCAGAAAAAACTAGGAAGCTCTGCTGGCTGAGGCATGAATCAAAATGAGCATTCTTAATACTTGATCATCTTCACCTCCAGGTTTGCATCAATGAGACTATGCTCCAGCAACTCTTCCTTCCCCTTTGCTAGGAACATGATGGTTTTCTGGAACAGATGCTTTGTCACCCAAAACCACATCAATGTCCACAGTATGTTAATGATCTTCAAACTCCTCCTGCTGCCAGTCCTCCTCTACATTCTCCACCAAGGATGCCAGCAGTGGAGAGCACAACAGCTGCTCCCTACAACTCTTCTCATGAACTTAAATGGCATCCAGACCTACCACTCCGTCATCCTGCAGCTCTTCAGCACCCTGGAAACCTTGGTCTACTTCAGCGGCACCATCTCTCACGGTGTTGATCTGTCCTAGAAAGTATGATCTTCAAGTCTGTCACATCATTTGGACAGGACTTCACTAACCTGACGGTGTGTGTGTGCTGCACTGCATGGCCGTTGTTCATCCTGCCCACTACCTGGCACTGAAACAGAGATCAAGAGCTCGGACCTGCACCAACCTCATAGCATGGATGGGAGTTTCCGTCCATGGTATTGTTGTGCTGTGCTGTTTTTTTTTCTTTCGAGCACAGCGCCTTTCAAGCAGGATTCATGGGTCTGCTGACATTGGTGGTCGCCTATTGCTGCATCGCTGTGCTCTGTGCCCTGAAGAGACCCAGACCTGGAGTAGTAGGAGGAGACCAGGAGAGGCATTCTCAATGAAAGCAGAGAGCTTTCATCTCAGCCATGATGGCAGCGTTGTTGATCAAATATTCGACACATATTATTTGTTGCTATCTTTTCTATTATACATCATTAAGTGACAGAAGCAAATGTGTTGTTTACGTCTCTTACCCGTTGTTTGGGCTGCTCCGAGCTGGAAAACTGCCTTGTCTCCATTCAAACTCTGAATTTTATTATTACATGTTACGGGTTATCACTTGTGCTCAATAGTTTACATCTAGATCTAGCTGTATTTCTGCATTTGGAATTAAAAAGTGTAACTAGTTTTCACCATCTGATTTATCAAGCTTTCACACATTGAGATTGTGTACTGTATTTATCATGTGCTGGAGGCAGAAAGTGAGGAGTTATGTTATTGTCATGAGGACTAAGGAAGCCAACTCCATTGAAAACATTTTGGTTGCTATTTTTAATGCTCATTCCACTGAACACATTTGTCATTGCACTTATCGCCAAGCGAACAGAGACAACCAAAGTTTTGGTTTACAAGAGGCTTGACACAGGGGGCAA
Source organism: Synchiropus splendidus (assembly GCF_027744825.2). Classification (NCBI taxonomy): domain Eukaryota; kingdom Metazoa; phylum Chordata; class Actinopteri; order Syngnathiformes; family Callionymidae; genus Synchiropus; species Synchiropus splendidus. The sequence goes on from NC_071336.1 coordinate 12,763,022, forward strand.
TGTAAACGTGTATGTATTTATTTTTTAGCTTAAATAGATTAAAGAAAGGTTCAGTTCTGAAGGGGAACCGGTCCCCTATGCCCTACCCTTTACCATGAAGGAGGGCACTTCAAACTGTATTGTCACATTAAATATTGTGATATTTTTGTGAGTTGACGTTTTTTCACATCCACACCTCACTACCCCTTCAATGGTTCACCCCCCAAAAAAATGTTTTTTTATCATGTATGAAGACGTGGGTCCCCACCCACCCAGGAATACAGTATTGATGTGTTGTCTTTTCTTAGGGACATGTCCCTAAAAATGTTAACAGCTGGATGATGACGAAAAGAAGTGAGCAACTTTTCAGTGAATTGAATACATAGAACAAGATTTTTTGCTTTTAGAGTTACATTTTCCATCCATCAGCGAAATCTTGTTTGGAGTCCTTCATCACGGATGTTTCAGGCAGGACACCACAGTGTATAATATGCACCTGGAATTGGTGCTCTCAGAAATGTGAAAGAAAGTTTTTTAGAGATTAATCTCTTCCCTTATGTTACGTCCCTGCGCTAGTATTAAGCAGAACACATTTTTCATTTACATTTGAACAGTGGTTTAAAAGCATAGCAGCCATCAAGCATTCAAAGATGCGGATCTTCAATCCCGTTTTTTATTTATTTACTGCTGACTGAAAATGAAAAGAAAAGCTCTTTAAGAGCTCCACATAAAACCAGGCTGTGCATCAGCACTTGGCTTCATATTTAAGTACAACTGTCGTGTATCCAGTGTGAATCATGAGGTAAGTGCAGCTTAGTTAGTAATCATATGCTTTCATTTCAAATATTCACTTGTAATCTTGAGTCAAAACATGTCCGATCATATTTGAATGCAAGTATCCTCTTCAAGGTTGACAAACATTCAAATGATAAAGCCTAATAAATCCCAACAATCACATTTGCGTACTGAGACAGTCATATACTGGCAGCTGATATTTACCAGTACCACTTGGCTTGCTGAGGTACCCAGGGGAGAACCACGCAGAAACATGGTGAGTAATCTTTGATATTTCAGAGCAATGGCGTAGGAACTCTTCTCTTACAATGAAGATAATAATGTGAGGCACGTTGGCATGTTAGCATGAGGTGTGACTTAGGTGGAGGTGGCTGACTTTCAGTTGCAAACCCTGAAGTTCTACACAAAGAGAAGGAAAATACTGAAACTAGCAGTGTGTGTTCCCTGAGGCGACACACTACACAGCAGGACAATGATTATATGTCACAATGTATCAGTCAGTCGTGAGAAAAGCACAGGTCTAGGAGTTGAAATGTCAGAGGTCATCGATCCGTTTCAAACATGGGTCCAATGGTAGATCGCATAACTTATTGTTCAGGCAAACGTGCACTTGCATGCTTCGGCACTTTCAGGAGCTTGGCTAATTCCTGTCTCCTACACTTCCTCCCCAGAATTGCTCTAACGTCACCGACATGCACAAGAACACTTACCGTTACAACTATTGTAACACCAGGTCCTTTTGGCTTTGGTTTACGTTTGTCCAAAACCACACCAACATCATGTCTGCCTGTCTCATCTATCACCTCCTCCTGCTGCCAGTTCTCGTCTACATTCTGCACCAGGGATACAAGCAGTGGAAAGCCCAACGCCTGCTTCCAACATCTACGCTCATGAACTTAACTGACATCCAGACCTACTACTCTGTGGTCACGCAGCTCCTCAGCACCGTGGGAATCTTCATCTATGTCTGTGGAAGCGGAGTTCATGATATCAATGTACTTGCAGTGGGCTACACTCTTTGGTCCATCAAATCGGTTGGACTGGACATCACCAACCTGATCGTGAGTGTGCTCTACTACATGGCTGTCATTCATCCTGTTCACTACCTGACACTGAAACGGAGATCCTTCGCGCGGACCTCCACCCACTTCATAGCATGGATAGGAGAAACAGCCTATGGTATATTTCTGGTTTGGAGTGTCTTGAATTGGTCACCACAAAACATCTTTCTGGTGAGCTTGATGGGAGTGTTTTGCCTGATTGCCACTTTCTGCTGCATCTCCGTGCTCCGTGCTCTGAAGAGACCGCGACCCGGAGCAGCTGGAGGAGACCAGGAGAGGGATGCTCAGTTAAAGCGGAGGGCTTTCCAAACTATTACGGCTATAATGGCTGCAATGTTGTTCAAGTTTTCAGCGACTGCTATCTGTACCTATCTCTTTTATTTTATGTCGTATAGCGATATTGTGAGATGTACTCTTTTCATCTCAACCATGCTGTATGAGATACCAGGCACTCTGGTGTTGCCGCTGCTTTACCTGCATCGAGCGGGAAAACTGCCCTGTCTCCACTCGAAGGCCGAATCTTGAGCAGGCCATATGACATATCAGGCTAATAGCTCATATCTAAAGGTTGCTTTACCTAGTTTTGCCGAGTCCATTTTATTGGAAGAAATCTCAAAAGTGTAAATTTGATCTGAAGTGTATTTGTTATGGTTAAACCTAATAAAACACAAATTAATAAAGAAAAATAAGATTGAAAAGTGATGCTTTTTACTTTGTTTTTTAATTTATGTATTTGTGTAGCATATTACCAAGCGCAATATGCAGTGAAAAGGTATATATAATAAGTCATATGCAGTGAAATGCTCGAAATGAGGAAGTGTGTGGTCAGCAAATGAATAAGCTAAACAGTAACTGGATCCCTAGAGGTGGGAAAGGCCTCTGTGTTTGGAATGAGGGAAAAGGCAAATCTGTTAACTTAACTGTCGACTTTTACAATGAAACAAAAACCAAGCAATGATGTGGACTCCAAAAAAAACATTTTTCATATTCATATCATTCTAAAACAGTGAAAAGAAATCTTGATCGAGCTTCATTAAAATGGACCATGTGACAGTATGTTTACAGCAACTTTAAAGTGTTGGCTGCTGTTACAATGGCATAGTAGCCAATTCTTCTGTGGATCAGAGGTCTGTCAGTTTTCAGGAGTAAGATAATTCATTTACTTAATTCACTGTAAATACAAATGATACTTTTCTTCAAAGAAAATGGATGTATTCATCCATGACTCCCACTCTTCTCTGAAGTACCATACACCATCGGATGTGAACATTTGCCTGGTCATTCAGTCTGTGACCCTGATGCAGACAACACGTTTAATTCTGAATTTAACTGTGTCTCAGGAAACATCTGCTCCCACTGAAAATCACAGTAAAAATGACTTGACAGTGTCGTGTTTTTAGAGTTCATTGTACTCAATTTAGAGTACAAACAATGGAAACGGAAATGTGTACACATATTTTACTCTTTTATACGTTTTCATTAAAAAAATATAGTGACAAACAAATGAACACTGATCACTGCCGCACAATCGCACAATAAGGAGATAATTTTACCTTGACTCTATTATTTGAATTAAAAATTCATCCTTGAGTGCTATTTCTGTCTAATGCATAATAATCTAATGCAGCATTAAATAACTGACAATGTGAACATCAACTGACATAAAAAGTGAGGAAACAAGATTTTGATCTTTCAAACTCAAATGCTTCAATGTCAATCTTACCACTATAAGCAATATGCTACAACACAGAGCTCTGAGTCATTTGCTCCACTTGACATCTGGATGTCTCAAGACATTGCTGGTTTCTGACGGGATAAGTAGAAAAATCTTGCTTTACACAGATCACTTTTTATCATCTGGAGAAGTCACGTGCTTTACAGCACCAAGTTTTGCAGAGGCTTCATGAAACGGTGTCCACATTGTCAGCGCCCAGCAGGTGGCGCTTAGTTTTAAAATGATGTGTGGTTTAATTGAAATGGTTGTTCAACTCAAAAGATTTAGGGGCAGAGAGTGCCCTCTAGTGGGCTCTGAAAATGAGGACACTGTTTCATGAAGCCTCATCAGCCCATCACTAATTTAAAGGCAATGTCAACAAAAAAAGTGTCATCATCTGTCAAGTGAAAGAACACAGGAGAGAAAAGGCAGGGAAGGAAATACACTGAACAAAAAGTGACTAAAAAGAGACAAAGACTGAAGTGTGTATACACTTTGCGATGTCAGAAATACAGCACACAATTTTACTGCATTTCGGTCACGTCTGTAAGGCGAATGGATTACACTCACTTGGGCAGACTTGGAGAGTTTTAGATTAGTTCTGTCTAAATTTTGGCCATGTGATGAAACAAAGAACCGGATAAGGAGTAATCAGCTGTTTGGTTAATGCTTCATGGAATTAAGCAAATGCTTTAGGAAAATACGTTGTTGTAATCGTAAGGCAAATGAAGTTATCATGCACTAAATAAGCTAAACTACTTGTACTGCGCCTCATAAGAATACGCTTGTGGCATGTCCTCTTCAAGGTCGATGGGCATTCAAATGATAAAGCCTGATATCAGCGACCGTTCTATTTGCGTACTGATGCACGCATGTCATATATCAGGAGCAGCAACATCACTCAGAGTGTTGAAGTACCTCGTGGACGACCACACAGAAGCATGGTGGGTAATCTTTGATATTCAGATGACCGGCATATCAACTACGGGTCTGAACACGCAGATCAGGTGAGAAATGTTAGGCAGGCGAGACAGAGAACTGACGCCACCAGAGGAATTTCCCCTGCTAAATTCTTACAACTAAAGAACTCAACAAACATCAAGGAGGGAGCTGAAATCATCTCAACCACCCAAAATGACAATACGAACAGGGGGAGGTTTCTCATGTTTTTGAGATTGTGCTAGAATTGAAGAGGCAAAGATACATGGGTTTTAAACCACATGACATAGCGCTTGATTTCAAAATGTCACAAAGGAGTTTTATAATTTTGACTCACACTATGTCTTCCTCTTCAGAGCTGCGTAAATTTCATCGTGTTGCCAGAGAACTCTTCCCTTGAACCCATTGAGATCTCCAGAGTTTTCTGGTGTAGGTGCAGCAGGAACCGAAACCACATCGCCATCATCACCATCGCCTTTATCTTCAGCCTTGTCCTGTTGCCTGCTCTCCTCTACATTCTCCACCAAGGATGCCAGCAGTGGAGAGCGCAACGCCTGCTTCCTGCAGCGCCACTCATGAACCTAACTGACATCCAGACCTACCACTCCATCGTCCTGCAGATCGGCAATACAGTGGGACTCTTCATCTATGTCTGCGGAAGCGTGCTGCAGGAGGTTGACATGATTGTAGGAGGTTCCACCTTCAGCTCAATAATATCCTTTGGACAGGACTTCTCTAACCTGACGGTGTGTGTGCTGCACTACATGGCCGTTGTTCATCCTGTCCACTATCTGGCACTGAAACAGAGCTGGAGTGTACAGAGCTGCGCCCACCTCGTAGCATATGTGGGGCTGCTATCCGGCACTTTTTATTTTGTCTGCCAAATTATTTTGGAATTGAACAGTAACTTTTTTGTGTGCATGTCGGGTTTGTTTTGTGTGATCGTCAATTTCTGCTGCGTCTCCGTGCTCCGTGCTCTGAAGAGACCCAGACCTGGAGCAGCAGGGGGACACCAGGAGAGGGATGCTCAATTCAAGCGGAGGGCTTTCCACACTATCGCCGTTATCATGGCAGCCCTGCTGATGAAATTTTCAGGAAGTTTTTTATCTTCCGCGTTATTCAGTTTTAGAGTATTCGATATCAATCAAACGTGTGATGCTTACTTGTCCTACTTGTTGCTGGTGTTGCCCAGCAACTGGGTGTTGCCTCTGCTTTACCTTCATCGTACAGAAAAACTGTCCTGTCTCCAGAAAACTCCTGAGCAGTGAAATTCATTCCACAGTTGTGAATATAAACTGTCATTAAAGCATTACTCTTTTACTTTTCATTGACACACAAAGGAATAACAGCAATCAATGGCAAACCAGTGACCTCTCTGGAAATGGAACCCGACAGCAGAATTGGGTTATAGCTCATTCTGTAGTTGCACTTCAATTGTGAATTATTATTTAAAAACACTATTCAGTTGGTCGATCAAGTGCCCTGTGCCCCAGAATGGGCGCCCAATCCATCTGAAATAAAGAACTAAGGCCAATGTGTTGTTTGAGACAAAATGTTTTTGTCTTGTATTTATCTATGACACTAGTTGAAGAAGTGTTCTTACTTTTTGTGGAACACATCTAGTGGGGTATCACAATAAGAGTTAGAATGTGTAAAATTCACAACAGGATGCCTGACTACTGCATCAGCCACATTACGAAAAGTGACAGTTATGGAGGGGTTATTACAATGTAGCAACGAAAATAAGGAGGGTTACGAAAAGTCATGACAATGACTCTTAAAGGTTGAATGGCATTCAAATGGTGGAGTCTCACATTCCCGACAACCATATTTGCCTACCGGAAACACATTCATACAGGGGTTGGACAAAATAATGGAAACACCTTAAAGCTTTAAGGTGCTTCCATTATTTTGTCCAACCCCTGTACATCGCATGCTAACAATATTCCAACATCTCTCAGTTTGCAGATGCTCCAGGTGAATGACCACAGTGAAACCATGGTGGGTAACGTATAATGCACATTACAACTACCTTATTTGTGATGCAGCAGACACACTCTGCAGATGTTTTTTTTTTGTCAAAGATTAAGAGCTTGATGTGCAGAAGTGATTCTCATTTATGTGTACAAACCTTTTTAAAGAATTATCTGGAGCTGCTATCCTGAAATGTTGCTGTTAAAAAGTTGATATCTGAAACATCTTTTTCCAGGACCCCACATACTGCATTAACTTCAGCACCGGTGGTTGTATTAGTGTTTTATGGACTGCATGCATGGAGACCAAAAACCACACCATCATCATCACGGCCTCCGTTTTCTTCCACGTCTGTCTGTTGCCCGTTCTCCTGTACATCCTCCACCAAGGATACCAGCAGTGGCGGGCACAACACTTGCTTCCAGCCCAGCTCATGAACTTGATCGACATCCAGACCTACCACTCCGTCATCATGCAGCTCTGCGGCACCCTGGGAATCTTAATCTACTTCAGCGGAAGCCTGCTTCATGATGTCATAGTGGTGCTCGGAGGCTTGTCCGCCTGGATAGTCACAGGTTTAGGTCTGAGCTTCGCTAACCTGATGGTGTGTGTGCTGCACTACATGGCCGTTGTTCATCCCGTTCACTACCTGGCACTGAAACAGAGATCAAGAGCTCGGACCTGCACCAACCTCATAGCATGGGTTGGCACCATCCTCAGCAATGTAATTGGCACCATAAATATTTTGTTTTTTCCACATGACAACACCTTCCAAATGTGCATTATTGGTTTGTTTTGCTTCATTGTCAGCTTCTGCAGCATTTCAGTGCTGCGTGCTCTGAGGAGACCCAGACCCGGTGAAGCAGGAGGAGACCAGGAGCGAGATTCCCAATTAAAGCAGAGAGCTTTTCTATTCATTATGTTCATAATGGGAGTACTATTAGTTGAATTGATGGGGAAACTGATTAGTACTATCATTTTTTCAAATATACATTCAAGTGAGGGTGAGAAATGCAGTGCATTCCTGTCTTCTGCATTGTTCATGTTGCCGGGCAACCTTGTGCTGCCCCTGCTTTACCTGTACAGGGCGGGAAAACTGCCATGTCTCAACTGAAAGTCCCGAGCAGAAGGTCGAGGAAGAAAAGAACTGTGAAAAGTAACTTGAATGTACTTCAGTTAGCACTACAGGTGAGCCAATGAGGCTTCATGAGCCAGTGTTCTCATTTTGAGAGCCACTATCATCTATGAAATATTTGCATCTTTGGACCAATTCAATGAAATCTGACATAATTTTGAAACCAAGGGCGCCACCTGCTGAGCTCTGAAAATGAGGACATTGTTTCACGAAGCCCATCACTAGTTGACATCAGTAGCAACTGGTGAGTTACTTGTTTCTTACTCACTCTTAACAAATGAATGTTTTTCTGCACTGCAGATCAGGTAGTTCTGTTGGCTCTATCATGTACCGGCAATCATATCCACCTGCAGTTAGAATCTGGTCTCATTTGAGAAAGGGTCATGTGTTCTGGCCTGGTTGAGAAACGCATCATTCACTTATGGGTTTAGTTCAGGAGAGCGCTTTCGAAAGCAAATATGTGGCACAATGATGATGGGTGTGATTTGTTCTAAAGCAATGTGACAAATCCGACTGGCCTTATATTATAATGTTTATGAAGTGTGTGGGTGTGGTTCGGGGCTTTGAGGCGGTCCCCTTCTACATGTACAGATTGATTTATTTTTCTGTTTGAAGGCTGAATTGGATCTTCTTTGTATTTTTGTAATAAACCTGCCCCCTCACATGCGCAGACTCCTAATCGTTTGTTCCCATGACATTTCACTGACACACAACTAACACACACTTTCACACAAGACCAGCCTTTCTGTGCCACAGAGGCGCCGTTGCTTTGTGCCTCTTGTCATTATGAAGGGAATTCTTATGAACTAATTTGGCCTTTAGTCATTGGACCTTGCAGACAATACGTTTATTTTAGTGCCATCCATTGTCATTGACATCTTCCATATGCAATGTGCCTCTTAGTTTACAGTTAGTTTACAGAGAGTAGCGATGCACTGATACCATTATTTTCCAAAACAAGTTGCGTACGAGTTTTTGCATTTGAGTACTCACTGATAAAGAGTACTTAGGGCATTACACATAAAATTACTTTTTAAAATTACCCCCCCATATTTATTGCTATTTGAACAACATTCCTCAGTATGTATTTTCTTGTGTATGGGTGACGGTCACAAGATTCACTGTAGTTCATACACAACTTTTACAAAATTGTCATAAGCTGACATTCAAAGAGTGTGCTTTGCTGTCAAGTAGTTACAGTACTGTGGTGTCATTCTATGAGCACGAGTACTCACAGTTTCAGACTGATACCCAACATTGGTACCTTCCACCCAGAAGAAATTATGCTATGTTAGTCATCGTTGAACACGTTTACACATTTGTAATTCCCTGGATATTCAGATAAACGTATTGGACATAATTTGCTCCTCTAGAATGCAAATCTTTAAGTCAACTTTGTTCTGTAGTTCACCGATCTTTAGGTCACAGTCCACTCTGAACAGCCTGCCAGTTCTGCTACTCGCTGGGGTGCCATTCAAATGACGGGCAACAAGTTGGCCGTAACTTGTTGATCAAACAAGAAATGTTGTTTCAATTGTAATGCAAATGTCACATTTGAAAGTGAAACATTTCACAACTTTAAGTAACTAATAATTGAATATTTATGCAAATGCTAGGGAAATGCGCTGAGTAAATAAATCATACTCAACAAAACTAGGAGAAGCAGTATGGTATACAAGATTTGACAAAAGGAATTTGAACTACGTATTTTGTGCGATGCCACAGTTCATATTGTCAGTGTGTTTCAATGTAAAACCATGAGTCTTCAGTATCTTTTCTCATCAGTTTTCTGGACCTTTCCCCCATGGACAAGTTTTCCCTCTTTAGGGCTGAATGACATTCAAATAACTAAGCCTGATGTCCCCGTTGAATATATTTGCCTGCTGGAAAGACTGTGGAAACAGAAGTATCAGAAGTAGAAATTTATCGTCCTCATTCAGACAGCGGAGGCACCAGGCGGATGACCACAGCAAGACCATGGTGGGTAAACCTCTCATTGTTATCATGGCTGAATACTGCTTCTGTTTTTAACCAATAAAAATGTATTGAGTAAATTTTACATGATAGAGCATGAGCGTGACTGAAGAAGAAAAACAGAGAAATTGCAGAAAAAAAATGAATTTTCACTGTCTTAGTTGAGAGAAACACTGAAGCTCGGTGGAGGCTTGTACTCTCTAACTGCTTTTCTAATATTGAAAATACATTAAAATATAAAAACATAACACTGTCCACCTCCTAGGCCTCCAATAACACGGGCGTTGCACCTTTTGATGCCATGAGAGCTTTCTGGAGTCGCTGCATAAAGACCCCTAACCACGTCAACATCATCACCGTCTTCACCACCCTTCACATCTTCCTGCTGCCCCTCCTCCTATACATTCTCTGCCTGGGATACCAGCAGTGGAAGGCGCAACGCTTGCTTCCTACGCCGCCACTCATGAACTTAACTGACATCCAGACCTACACCTCCATCACGATGCAGCTTTGCAGCATGCTGGGAACCTTCATGTATCTCTATGGTAGTATCCATTCTAACACTGAGATGGTTCTCCGTGGCTTCATCCTCACCTTAGTCACGTATACTGGGCTGGACATCACTGACGTGGCAGTCTGTGTCCTGCACTACATGGCAGTTGTACATCCTGTTTACTATCTAGAACTTAAGCGCAGATCCAGAGTTCGGACCTGCAGCATCTATACAGGATGGATTCTCCTTGTAGTCGATGGCATTTTAATGATTTACAGCATGAGTTTTTCAGAAAATAGCATCTTATATCTGTGCATGGTAAGTTTCAGCTTCTTTAGTGTAATCTTCTGCAGCATCTCTGTGCTCTGGGCTCTGAAGAGACCCAGGCCTGGGGAAGCTGGAGGAAGCCGGGAGAAGGAGTCCCAATCGAAGCAGAGGGCTTTCCAAACAATCCAAATCATTATGACAGTACTGTCAGTCAAATTTGCAGGGACTGCTCTTGGCCTCCTTCTTTATAATTTTGCCTTTTCAAGTCAAAGTGACAAATGTGCCGCTTTCGAGTCTTGCATGTTTTTTGCGTTGCCCAGCAACCTGGTGTTGCCGCTTCTTTACCTGTACCGAGCTGGAAAACTGCCCTGTCTCAACTCAAGCTCTGAACCCTGAGAAGACGACTCAGTTAGACTGAAATGAAATGTCATTTTGTGCATTCAGTTTTCCACAGTCTCCACCTTTCTTAATTCTCTATAAATACATGTTAACATGTCTCCGTATTATAGCATACACTAGGCAGGTTTGGCCCTACAGGTTCACACAGGAAAGGAAAGCAACCTGGTCATTCAACGTAATAAGGTCTATTTATTGCACTTTGGGAGACACCTTTATCAATACTTTTCTTCTGTTTTATTGGGAAAGAATCCGCAAATGGTAGCAGGTAAATCACAACTTCATTTTCTAAAATGACATTTTTGAAGGGATGCTGTAGTTACACAAATATAATGGGTTTGGGAGAATATACAGACAGTGCATTCAGTGGAATTATTATTCAGAAGCCTGTTGTCATTCACGAAGTTGAAAATGACACATTGACCCCACATTGTGCGCAAAGAAAACCATCTTGATGGAACGAGGTTCAAGGTCAGTCGGTGGGCTCGCTCATTTGGTGGGTCTTCCTGTGTGTCTTCAAACAATGACTCTGTGTGAATCCTTTGTCGCAGACGTTGCACTTGTACGGTTTCTCTCCGTTGTGAGTTCTCATGTGCACAGTCAAGTGTGTCTTCCGAGCGCACGCTTTTCCACAGATCCCACAAACAAACGGCTTGATGCCTGAATGAACAGTCACATGTTCATCAAGGTTACTTTTGCGTTTGAAGGCACAACCACAGTACGGGCAGGGATACGGTTTCTCTCCTGTGTGGACCCTCATGTGGACGGTCAAAGCCCCTCTAGTGGCAAAGTCCTTGCCACATTTGCTGCATTGGTAAGGTTTCTCGTTGGTGTGCTGCCTCATGTGGATCTGAAGCTGCTTGCTGGTCAGGAACATTTTGCAGCAGACGTCACAGAGGAAAGATCGCTCTCGGTTGGTGTGGATCTTTTCATGTGTCCTCAGAGTTCCAATTAGTTTAAAACGCCTGCCGCACACATGGCAGCTGTGAGGTCTCTCTGCGGTGTGGGTCATCTTGTGGCGCGACAAAGACCTGTAGTCACTGAGGGACTTTCCACAAACCCCACACTGATGCAACTTGGTAACAGCATGTGTTCTTCGGTGAGCTTGCAGTTCCTCTTTCAGCGCAAACACCTCCTGACAAATGCTGCACTTGTGAGCACTGTCCGCTTCATGCAGTGTCCTGTGATGATTCAGTGACTCTTCCAAAGCAAACTCTGCATTGCAAACGTGGCATTTGTGTGATTTCTCCCCAGAGTGTGAGGCTACATGTTCATCGAAGCTGTTTTTGAAATGGAAGGAGTCTCCACAAATGTGGCAAACCAAAGTTTTGTGGAAACAGTGAAGATGGTCAACAAGCGACTGAGTGGTTTCTCCACATACGCTACACAAACCACCAGGATCAGCAGCGTGACTATGCACGTGTTTGATAAACTCGACCTCGGAATTCTGGAAAGCATTGCAGATTTTACAAAAAAGCACATTTGGGTCTGTCCTCTTCTGCTTTTTAGCTTTTTTCATCCGCACCTTCCCCCTGTGCGCTTTACTCGCTGGTTCCCACTCATCATCACTGACGACCAAAACCTTTTTGTTGATCCTGGTTTCTTTCTCATCATTGACATCTTTTTCACTTTTTTCTGTTGAATTGTCCTCCACTTGACCTAGGATACCGTCCTTCTCCAAAGTCATTGCTCCACAGGTTTGTTCAGCCGCTGAGCCATCAAACATATGGTCCACGTCAATAGGGGAACTGTGGATACCAGAATCAGAAATACATAACTTGGACAGGAAATTTTCAAGGTGGTAGCTTAGCAGTGTCGGCCTGGATCGGCGCCAGGTAGCAGACTTTTTTCAAGGATCTGTCTGATTTGCATGACATACTTTTAATGTTTTTTTTTAATTTCACGATGGTGCATCAAACAAGCTGTACAGCGTGGTATTTTGTTTTGTTCGTTTAAGTATTTCAATATTTTTGCCATGTTGCACTTTTATTTATGCCATTAAAAGCTTTGCATTTCAATAAGGCCAAAGCAGTTGAGCACAACTTTAGTGGTTTACTTTTAGGTGGCAGTACTAAGTAGTTTACACCCATAAACATTATTAACAACTTTTTGAGTGACAACAATCAGGTATCACAATCGACCAACTCAAGGCTGCCGCATCGATGTTGGTATCGGCTGTGAAAAAGTGGTTATAAGCCATTCCCTATGGAAAACCTAAGCACATTGGTGTAATTTAAAAGGAAATTTTCATACTCACAGCAGAGGAAAACTTTGTTTGCGGGAACAATCAGGAGTGCACTCGTAACATTTAACTTAGCATCTTTCTTCTGAGAATCCTAGCTCCCCTCATAAACACTAACCTCATTAATACCAACTGTGTGTCTCTCATCACAAACAACAGAGTTGGTCGAGACCAAACACGAGTCACATTAGGCAATGTAAACACGTGTGATAAAGCAAGGACAAAATAACTCACTTTTTTTTTGGTTGTATTTAGTTTTTTAAACAAGCAAAGCAGGAATCGATTCACACTGCTGAAAGAGTTTCATTACAGTGGCAATGGTGAAGAGCTGTACTCCCACTGCAGCTCTGACGCTCACAGAGCACCCCCCAGTTAATACCTGGTTTCTCCATGGCAGAACCACTTATTTTCCTCTCTTTTATTGTATGTCAAAATCAGAGTAAATTAAGTGATAATTAATTCACCGCCACAATGGATTTTACTAAATAAAATTGTGCATCTTTACCTGTTGTTGATCTCTGCCATCCCCAAGACAGAGGTGGTAGTGGGAGAGTTTTCAACGCTTTCAGCAGCAACACATTCAAGTGGACCATCAATTCTCTAAGGAAGAAAAAAACTTGCAGCTGATCTTTTGCATTTATATACGTAAAAAAGCAGTGTTGCATAAATAACTAGAATAATGTCGTGCGAAACAGATACTGATACAATGAAATTTAAAAAACAAGGGCAATTCAAATTTTTATGATAGTAAAATAAACTTTAGCAAATACATTTTACATAGAAACTAACAAAACAACATTTACTTCCTATTTTACCTTCAGCCTAATGAAGATCATGGCCTTGTCTTTGCCAATTCGGCCAGAAATCTCTTCAGCTGTCAGTTTGTTCAGCCGTAGAGGCTGCAGTCTCTTCCTCCTGTCAGATGTACAAACTTCAAACGGTAGGTTTCTGTCGAGTTGAGGGAACTTGGACCTCAGAAGCAGCAGGAATTCTGATTCAGACAGGCCACCAGGGGACTGCAGGTTCAATACTGGACAATTCTTCAGCACTGCCAGATGACACATGAAAAAAGAAAAAAATCACAAAATCATTCTAACATGTAAATTCTTTTTTTTTAAATTCACGCAGCGTGATCAGTTCATTCTCCATTAATTCCTTCAATTATTTGTCATTCAAGTTTCAATGGAAAATTAAAGAGAAAACAAGAAGGATACCATCGTTTGACAAGACATCAGTCGTGGTGTCCTCAATGATGCGAATCTTTAAATCCACATGGTTCTGTGCTTCACTGCTACCTCTCTCCCACTGCATTTCGGGATCAAAATGCCTGTAAACAATCAGCAGTGAATATGAAAAAGGTAATATATGATTATCAAATCCATTCTTAGATGTTTAAGCAGCACAGATGAATACTACATTTTTCAGAATACTATACCTCATATTTTGGTTGTGCTTTGTTTGGTCCAGACTTTCCCTTTCCACCTTTTCATGTCTTTGGTTTCCAGTAATGTTCTGACCCCCTGGTAAAAGCGCACGTTAATTGAGATATTTGTATTGATATTACTTTTACACACATTGCAATTCTTACAGACCAAGTGTTATTACTATATGTCACAAGAATTACACTGCTGGTAAATGTATAAACAGATTAGAGGCAAACTAAAATGCAATATACAGGTATATGCAATGGTGGCTGAATCCACATTTGCATCGTTAAATGTAACGTACAAACTCTTCTTACATTGTATAGATAAGTAACGAGCCAAAAAGCTTTTTATACAGACGTCATGTGTCTATATTAATGCAACCAACATGAGCCACTATTGATGGATTTGAACTCACGACCAGTGTAGTCGGGGGGGTGCAGCAGCTGAAGGAGCTCCAGCTGTTCCCTCTGACGGTCGAGCTCGCGTCTCAAGCCCAATGCCTCCTCTTCGTATCCGGCTACGACTTTGTCAACCGCAGCGAGGATTTCCCGAGAGGCAGCCGCGAGACTCTCGGAGATAAATACTCTCAAAACACTTGCTTTCGACATATCGATGAACTGGGCCTTATCATTTAGTTATTTACTTCTCAGCTCATTCGCTCGCTGGTTTGTTGACTTCCGCTGTCAACTGAAAAGGCGTCCGTGCCGAAGCGGAAGTCAGTAACATAGTTCCGACTTGATATACGAAAAAAAAAATGCTGCGCCAATAATGTATTTTTAGCAAATTGGTGAAATAGTCCTTGTTGGCTATTAGTGTAGTCGGTTGTTTAAATATCGAATGACATTTACTGTTTAAGTTTAATCCTGATATTGTCACCTTCGAACATCAAATGATTATATTTTACATTTATAATAAAATATGATTTTAAAATATTTATTTAAAAAATAGTCTATATTGCATTGGTCTGCCAAAAGCTACATAGCTTTCCGTGCATTTCTTCATTGTAATAATTCATACATTCGCTTTTTTTTTTTTTTTTTTTTTCAACAATGCCTAACCAAACTGTTCTTAAAATAAATATTGGAGAAACTGCTACAAGGTAGTCTAGTGTATTGGTCAATACCGACTAGTGAGACCCTCTTTCACAGTCACATCAGTGTATATCCATTAAAATTTCAAATAAAGAATTGACATTAACGTCACTATGAAAGAGTTGCAAGTATGTGTATGGCTTTATTGGTCTTTACAGATGGGGGCACAAGCTCGTGAGAAGTCATGAAAATAAAAAGCACACAAAAAAAATACACAAGCACAATGAGATGATATGACACAAACATTCACAGCTACAAATAAACGTGACGAAATAAGTCGCAATACTGTACAATTTCCTGCTGGGAGAAGATTGTTCAATGCTCTCTTCTCTCTAACTGGTTCAAATCAATTTAAAATCAGTGAAATACACAGATCTCAGCACTTCTCTTGTTTTATTCTCCGACCCTCAAATGCCTCTCTATGAATTTTCACCGGCATGCTGGACTTCCTCGGCTTCTTCTTCAGTATCAGTAGACTGGTGTCAATGTCAGCAGGGCATCGTTTTGAAGGAACAAATGCAGGTGGAAAGTTGCAGACTGAGAGTGGAGTGTGATTTGTCAGGCTCTCGTGGGGGTCATCTATCGGAGAGGGAATCATGGGGGGCTGCGAGTCCAACGTTGAAGAACGTTGGATTGGGAGGAGAGAATGGGTATCAGGAAGAGGTTTGGACGTAGATGTGGGAGTGTTTTTCCAGTTGCCATTTGGCTGCGTGAGACATGACGTTGCCTGCTCAGCCAGTTCTTGCTGCCAGCACCTGTCTGCTTCAATGTTTCTCCATATGTGTGTGCGATCGTCCTGGCTGGATGCTCCTCTGTGTACCTCACCCTGTTGACTGGCTAGTTTTTGAGTGTGCATGTCTCTGCTGGTGCCCACATGAAGTCGTGGGTTTGGATTTGCACTGTGGCGATTTCGGCTTCGCAAAGAGCTAAACACCATAGTGCAGCCTGCGACTGTGCAGCGATGCTTTATCTTCAGGTGGACGGCGTTGTAGTGGATCTTTAACGTCCCTGGAAAACAAATGTCATAAGGTCAGATGCAAATGAGAAATGAATATGTATGTTGGGAATATAAAAAAATGCTGCTCCTACCTTTGTCGTAGAAGCTTTTCCCACAAACGCCACAGCAGACCCTGCCTTTCCGACCTCCAGCTCCAGAGAGGGAAGACACGGAGCACAGCGAAGTGGGCAGTGGATGCAGAGAGGGTGAAAAGGAAGACTTTGGCAGAGGACAGAGGAAGCTGGAGAAGGACGGAAGTGTGCTAAGTGAGGGAGATACAGATGCTTCCAGTTTCTGAGATGTCCTCATCGACGTTGGAAGTGAAACCTGGAACGGACAGGTTGATTTGGAGAACACAGGTGGGCTTGAGACCAAAGTGAGCGCTGAGGTGCTTGTTTGTTTTGTTCTTTCGCCCAGATTAAATGTGAACTCTCGCAGATTTGAATGACTTGGTTTGTCTGGGTCTTCCTTGATGTTAGCGTCTTCAGATTGGTGCATTGCCTTTTCTTCACCTGCTGGCTCTTCTGTTTTCAGCTGCTTTGCATCCCTTTGATACTGCATCAACTCACTGAGAGGAGCAAAGTCCTGGGAAAAGAAAGAAGCTGAGGGTAAGAGATAAGTCACCATTTTAGGGAACAATTTGTGTTCAGTTACCTTGTTGGCTAAACAGCTGAATGTGGACGTGGCAAAATGAAATGGGAGAAGCAGAGACAGTCCTCCAGGAATCTTCTCAAAATGACAAACAGGGTTGTTCAATTTTTTAACCGGATTCCTTTTTCTAAAAGGATGTGCGTCTCCATGGAGCGATTCCCATGTGGATGGACTCGGAACCCTATCAAGAACATGACTGTTCCTTTCAATGAAGGCAGTGATTTTGGAGTTTTCCGTGGGCGCTGCATTTGGTGTCAGGCGTTGGACCTTCATCAGCTCAACAATCGGCCGGGTCTCCCCAAACCGAAGGAACTGTTTAAGGACAAGAAGCTCTTCGTCTGCGTTCACCATCAACCAGTTCTCCAACACCTTTCCATTGGGGTACTGAAGAGAGAATATTTAGATGAGCAAAGTCATCGGAACAAAGAGTCAAGCCTACTGCTTGAGTCTAAAAACAGGTCACTTCGTAGTGATGCACGTGAACCTGAAGCATGTATCCTCTGATGTAATCCCCTAAACTCCATCCAAGCACCTCAAGAATGTGGCCCACCTGACAGAGACAGCAAGAACATCTGGATGAAATTGTGAAACCCTTTTTTTTAACCTATCGCGTGTACCTGCTCCGTTGTCAGAACACTGAAGAGGCGATCCAACAGTATTTTCAATCTAACCGGAATCGCTTGAGCTCCATACAGGACTAGGGAGCTCAGGTCGAACACCAGCCCGGGAAGAACCACCTCCACTGGGCAGCAGCCGGGTAAAGGATGAGCCCGGAGCTTGTCCAGGGCTTGGAAAAGAAGGTGGGTTAGAGAGAATAAGCCTGAATGAAACAGATCCTATTGTCACCCAACACTTAGTAGCAATGTGTATTCAAGTCTGTGTGTGAACACGTGTGTTTGCAGATGCACACTCCAGATGCTCCGCTGAGAGAATGACAGGAAGCACCCGACACCTTGTCACCCGAGCATCGTGAGCAGCATGCATGAGCATATTGTATATACATATGTGTCATTGCTCATAGACTGACTTCATGATCTGATGTTCATCATGGACATGTGAAGGCTCTCACCATGCATCACCCAGCTGTGACCACAACGATCACATGACCGCAGCTGGTCATTTCCAGGTTTGAAGCACACACAGCTGCAGGTGGACAATGTGCACCTGATGGACTGAAAGAGATTTCTTAAAGAATGTTCGAGCAAACAGAAGCGTCAGTATGAAGCAAAATGTCATACAGATTTTATGTCTGTGAACAATAAGTTTGTAGTTGTTTTAGCATCAGCACAAATGATGACTAAACAGCTAAAAAAGCAGCTTTAGCAACTATTTATACTCATTTAACTCAATATTCAGTGAATCAACAAATGGAGAATGTGACACAAAACATAATACCCAACGAAGATCACATGTACATGAAGGTCATGTCAGTAGAAACATCTGCACCCAGCATAACATAGATGCTCAGTGATGGCCATAGTTGGGTAAAATGTTGAGCACTATCTTGAGAAGTTTAACAAACAACAATGCCCCAATAAGTCATTTACTTACTCCATGTAGGACAACAAAATGTGCGTATTTCAAATGCAGGCCACTTGCAGCAAACTGCAGCAACAAAGATCTACATTCCAAACAGTCATTTCACCCCCGGATGAATAAAGTCATTCTGATACTGAAGTTCCGTACGAAACCAATGATTCTGCAGAGCAAACTGTTAGACAAAAGGAGAATACGCACAGAATATACCTCGTCACAATCTGGTGTCATCCTGGTGTCTGGAATCACGAACCAGGCCAAAAAATAGAGGATAGAATCAATAAAGCAGGTATAAAGCAGATATTTGAACAACACAATAACATGGCAGAGATGTATACAAATACTAAACGGACAGAGAATTATTGGGTATTTATAGTTTATTCAAATAGAATCCACAATTATTCAACAGTGTAGACAGCTACTTCACCAATATAAAGAAGGCAAAGTGAATATTTGATATTCAGTTGATCCGTCAGATGAACGATGAACCCAAATTAAATTAAAATATTTTTAGATATATATCAAAAAAAAAAAAAAAAGAAGCACACAAACTTACCGGTTTATTAGAATCTGCAGTGATTGTTTTCTTTGGTCTTCTTAATCTTCTTTTCTAATCGTTGCTACTTGGGATCTTCACTCCTTGACTTTCTTCCCGACTCTTCTGCTTTTTTTCTAATTTCTCCACGTTTATGAAGTGATTGTCTCCCCTCCTCCAGCTGCCAGGCTGAGCTGTGATTGGATGGTGCCGTGATAATGCAGTGTCGCTGGATGCAGATGATGCAGAGTTTTGCCCCAATTTTATTTTATTTTATTTTTTCACTTTTTATCGCTCCGTACATCAAACTTAATTATTTAGGAATTTTATCATGTTTGTCAAAAATGAAGTTCTGAATCATCTGCAAAATATATTTTTATTTTTATTTTTATTTTTATTTTTATTTTTATTTTTATTTTTATTTTTATTTTTATTTTTATTTTTTTGTGGGGTGGACGATTATCTGTTGAAGTGATGTAGCATATAGTACTATGCATCATGTTAAAATTCAAATGTCAGTTATCTTAAATACTTTATTTGTGTGTTCTGTCAATATCTGGGAAGTTTATTCCAAAATATATAGCTTCTTGTCTATTTGCTTCACGATAACCCATAACTGGTTAAATGTAGTGATGAACCTGTCCTTGTGTCTTCTGAGTTCCGAGTCCAGTAGGAAACGTTCCCCGTGTTGCTGTCTAACCCCCAGCCCAAAGTTTAGATTGAATCAGGGTGTCAGTAGGGCACTTGGCCTACTGCTGCTGCAACACAAGGTTAAATGAATCACAATGGCCAAGATTTACTTTTAGGAGAGACACCCAGTGAGTTATTAAACCTCAGTGAACGTCTGGGTACATATGTGAACAAGTACCTGAAAGTCCTGAGTGTACGAGCCAGCAGGGAATACGGGATTTCACAAAATGACAGGCATCATTTAGTTCACAGACTTTATTGAGTTTCTCCCTGCATATATCCCTTTCTTTGTTATTTCAGACTTCCAGGTGACTGTAACTTTAGGGTCCTTTTTTTTTTTTTAACCAATTTACTGTTTATTCAAAGCTTACTGTCCTCAATTTTTATTTTTATTTTTTAAATAATTAATATGTGATGTTGGACAACCTATGTCTCATATACAAAGAAAACATTTCCTGGTTTCACCTACGAAATTGTGTTGTGGTTTTATTTGTGTCATTTTGCATGTTTATTAGCCATAAATGGGTCCTGGCGTGTGCTGTAGGTTGTTGAGGATGAAAGATGTCTTCATCATTTATTGTGGAACACATTTGGCGTTTTTTTTTTTATTTTGTTTTATCTGTCTCTATGTCTACGTTTGTTGTGGACAATTATTTGAGATAGATTTCACCACTCACAGTGCATTTTCAACTAGAAAATTCCTGAAGTAGGTTTCAGCTTTGTATTTCCAAAGCTTGTTTCAAAAATGTACCAAAGCCTGTTTCAAAAATGTACCAAAGCCTGTTTCAAAAAGCTCCATCTTGGAAGATGGGAGAGTCAAAACTGACCTGTTTTTTTATGCCCACCTTGACTGCAGCCACTAAAAAAAGAAAAGAAAAAAAAAGAAAAATGTTAACCAAACTATATAACCATAAAAATAAACCAATCGACTTGTAATATTAAAATCTTGAGTGTGTGAACAAACTAGTTGGCTGCAGTGGTTTGAATGTCTCTGCCACAGTTGTTTGTAGGTGCTGTTGCTGCCTGAAGGTTGGGCTGTTGGACCGGATGAGCGGCGTCGGCGGGGGGATTCGGTGGACCCCGTTCTCATTTGATGTCGTGCTAATTAGAATATCAGATGATACCATCATCACCGTTCGTTCTTTGACACACTTCCCAAGCAGAACCTCTCAGAGGGGTCGTGCTTGAAACGCACCGTTTGGTACCACCTCCTCGCCGTCCTGTGTGTCCTGCGTTCTTGGCAAAGTCTTCCTCCAACTGAACCAGGTCGTATTGTTTGTGGGGATTTCGGATGATTTCTGCATCTTCTCTCTGCGACCTCACATGAAAAGACTCACAATCAGAACAGAGTTGGAGTTTCTTAAATGAGAGGCATTTTTCCACAATACAAATGATTAAATCCAGCATCAGTGCTCAGAAGATATGAAGTCAGATCAATATGTCTTTATAATAAACTGCAGGCCACATGATCACTGGGCCTCATAGACCACCGCACACAAAAATGAGGAGGTGCCCATCAAGGAGGACATTTGAGCCCAGGTGACAACAGCCTACGGTCCTCACACCACCTCCGTGTCAGAGTACTACGGCACCCCATTTGGAAAACTTCCATGGTCAGGTTTGTTGAGGACTAGAGGCCAGGAAAAGCGCTGAAAATTCCCTTCCTTTTCTTCTCACTGTGCCCAGCTGGCAGACTCCCCCTTTGTCACTTTACTGTCATTAGTCACCACATAATCGTCGGCTTCAGAGGCTCCCACGGTGAATTTTACATGAGGCTCCATAGTGTGTGGCGAAGGTTTGGCATAAGAGGGACATATTAAGGCTCTTTACTGACATATGGTCCGCTCTCTCACTCTTTCCATCATTAGCATCTCCAGGTCCCTTGTCTCCAGCTCCTGCGAACATGAGCGCGCCCACCCCCCTTTATAACTGTGTCATTGCTCCACCCTGGCGTGCGTTTGTTCGAGAGGACTCGTCTTTGTAGCGGCTCCAACTTGGCTCCGCTGCAGTCGCTGAGGGGGAAAGTGTGTGTGTTTAAGAGTGTGTGTTGTCACAGGTACAACTAGGACAGCAGGCAGGGAGGAACGGGGACCTGCAGAGATGAAAAATAAAGTTGGGGAAAGAAAATCCGCCCCGCAAAATCACCAGGGAGATCCAGAACAGAAACAGGACATTGACATTATTTAATGAATTCTATTTGTACTTCTGTTTTCCTCTCGATTTTTTTTGTGAATAATTGATGACGGAACCAAGTTGAAAGACAAGAGATGCGCATCTGCGTCGATGAAAGACAAAGCCACTACACTGCACAACAATGGTGGTCCTGGATGGACAGACAGGGATGGTGATACTGTGGCAAGATCACCTTTATCTAAAAAAAAGTATAAGCTTGTTGGAACTGTGACCACAAGATCTACTGACAAAGTGGGTTATACTGAATATAACAAACTACATATGATACATGACCAATGCTTTTGCTGGTACCAAGCCAGACCTATTATCCAAGAAGTTAGGATTTCAACAGGGATTCACTTTGTTGCAAGTACTGCTTGTATTTTTAAGAAACTTTCGCCCCAAAGTGATTGTCGCTGGACTAAGCTGAAGCAGCAAGCATGAGCGTGAGCTTGCCGGTCTTCGATCTCAATTCGATGAGGGTGAGTTGAGTCATATCCAGGTTGGAAGTGGGTTCTATCTGAGCTGAGGAAGTCCATGTATTGTTATAGGCAAAGCTTTCGATTCACTGTCCACCCTGATCCCCGGTCACGAGTGTGGGATGGTGACTAGAAGGACAAGATGGTGATCACAAGCAGCCAAAATCGTAACATTCCAGTGAAACCCCATATCAGTTTAAATAGAGAGCGCCACCTACTGAGCTGTGAAAATGAGGCCAGTGTTTCAAGAGGTCTCATCAGGCCACCGCTGCTTCTACATAAACACGCACGAAAAAGAGATCAACTGACTACTGAATGCTTTACTGACTTTACTTTTGGTGGAATTTTGCATTCAGTATAATTTATTAATGTATTTATAAATACACCAAATTGTCAAATTTGGGGCATGTGATCGCATCCTAGAACTTAGTAATATCAGTTTAATATATCCTGACCATTTTTCAGACGCAGTAGCAGTAGCAGATACTCCAGCATCCCCTTGTCCTAGACAGCTTGATCCTGCCTTTGTCCCAGGATTATCCGATTAATCCGCCGAGGACATTCATTGCTTCTCAGCCACTCTCACATTTTGTCACTTTCTCCAGGATGATGACTCTCTAAAGCTCCCTGCTCCTGGAGGAACTGGGAAATGAATGTTAATCTGTCGCAGCAGTGGACGTTCCCTGCTGACTGAACATCTCACGTCGAGTCTGTGTGTCAAGGGACTGAATGAATTCGCCACACTCAGCTATCGCGTTAATGATGCTAAGCTAACCAAAGATAAACACTTGATGAATGTGCCAGACAGTTGTGGAAAGAAAAACATTCAGTCACACCAAAAGTGACTTAAAAAAATCTGACTTAACATTTGCTGATCATTTTTTTATTGATGCCAAGTTAACAAAAATGAAAGTGAAACGAAAGCATCACTGCTAAGTAGCAGTTAGCGATACAAGTGTGCTAGCCTCTCACACAATGTAACTAAAGAAACTAACTTGGCAAAAACACCAGTCCATATACTCTGCAGACAAACTGGATGCCTCAGACTTGAGCTAAAAATTGGAATCAAACTCATGACCGGAACATTTCACCTGGACTCTTATCTACATTCAAGGTTGCCAAGAAATGTGACAACCAAACCTGTTATCGAAGGGTCATCTTTAATGTACATAATGATGAAGATATTCTCGGGGAAAAATTCCAAAAATCTCCAGGGAATAATGATGGTAATGATTTGGCAAAGTCAGCAACATGATGTATGACAGCAGCGGCAAGTTTTTGCCTCCACCCGTCAACAGAGCCTGAAGGTATCTCTGTGTTTCGGGGAAATCCAGAGAGACAAACAGGACTACTGCCACGGGCCTCAATGCAAAGGTGCTGATGAGACTTTTTTGCTTTTGGTAATCGATTGAAAACTTTACTGAAGTGCAAAGAACTACATTTCACTGCTGTCGGACTTAGCAACAATGCAATATTGACAGTAAACATCATTAAGCAAGACCGAGGTCACAAGGTTTTTTTTTTGTACCCAAGGAAGAAATGTGCATGACCAGGATCCAAAGCAGGAGCGCTTCATTCCATGACTTCTTTTCATCAAATGAACAATGTTAAAGTTTTCTCACTTAAATAACAACACATTGGCAGGTAGTAAAAAGGATGGACCTGATTGCTGCAGGATCAAAGTTGAAATTGTGCACTTGAAGTTGATAAAAGTCTAGACTTGGATGAGGACGGAGCAGATTTTACTTTGACAGCAACCAGCTGCAGATCTGACACTGTCGTTATGACGCCCATATTGCCATCACCCTTCTGTTGGCATCCAGCAGGGTGGAGAGACGAACAGGGCAGCAGGATTCAAACGTTTGCAGGCTCGCTCTTCTCCCTCCACTCTTCACTGGCCTCTTTTTTCTTTTGTTTTAGACGTGACAGGGATGAAAACTGAGGAGGGGACATCAGCGTCCATCAGAGGGGTGTTGGCTTCTGTCATCCAGAGAGACTGAGGTAGCTCCAAAACCTTGAAAATACAGATACTTTACTGACATTCAGTTATGGTTGGTAAACTCTCCAAACAAAAATCAGCAGCTGTGAAGTGTTTGCATGAAGGTAGATTATAGCAGCAACCTACAAAGACGAGAGAACTACAGCAAATTATTGTAGCACACAATTGTAATGTGAAATATTACTTTTGTTGCAAGTTGGGACGTTGAGTATTTACGCTGCCACTCAGAGGTCATAGTGAAACTGGAGAAATATTCAATAGTTTTGTGATGTGACAAGTTCTTGTTCATCATCATTAAACAGTTGTAAATTATTTTAAGTTGATTTTTTTTTACTTTTTAAAATTACAATTCAATATTATGTACAGCTATTTTAAAGACGCTTGCATCTTCACAATGTTTGTGTCTTGAGAATTGGCCTTGTGATTAACAATGGTTTCATGTTGCCAGCAAATTTTAGTACAAAATAGTTCAAAACTAGGCACTTCTTGAGCTGTGTGGTTCTAAACCAAAGAAGATGCAGTTTCATCACATTAGTCTACTTCATAAACACAGTACAACATGTTTTTCTGGATGCTTGTTTTGTCTTTATGTCCAAAATTATGACTTCACAACTGTATTACCAAATTTGGTTGGTGTAATCTGACTTGTAAATCGAGGACTGGATTTATTCCTTTGTTTTTTTTATTTTTTTTTTAATCTACTATTATGTCCTACTTCTGTCACTTCCTTATTCAATCTTCAACCTTCTATTTTTTCATTTTAGTGTACTGTAAGGATACAAAGTATACAAAATGTATTTAAAAGTCAAACGTTTTGATCATAGAAGCTATCAATTTGGTTTACTGGGATTATGGCACGAATATTATTATTATATATTGTTTTGTTAACCCTCTCTCAGAATACTTGCAGTAGTCTGAGAATGTTGTATAAAACTTAATAGTGTACTATTGATAAAACAAGGAAAAACTCTAAAATGGCACATGTAGATATCTGAAATAATTGATAAAACCTAATTTTGCTCAAAATGGCGCCTTCTTTTATGCATCACATTCAGCTGGTTAACTTTCATTCTGAACCATCATCTTGGAGCTTGCTCTCGTGAGAATGTCTCTCGTTGTGCACCGAAAAAATCTGAAGACTCATACTGGTTATGGTAGAATTCAGGTTTCCCGAAGAGTACTGCGCAGAGCAGTCACATGACTTTGATGGGCAGAGAGTTCCTCCTGAAGCCAGTCGATCCTGCAGCTGAAGGTTTGATAGAGCTGAGTCACTGAGGCCAGAAGAGACTGCAAATGAAAGAGTGAAAGACAGAGATACAAATCAATACATTTATAAGAGAGAAGGAAGGTGAATGGGCAGATGTCGCACCTGGCATGCCATCATTTCGGGTGTTCCCCTGACACTCTCTGCTGGTTCCAGGGGTGCACCGAGGGTCGTGGCAGGGCGGGAATTCGCTGACTGAGAGAGACAGCGTCGGTCAAAACTGTCTTTAACCTGCAGAGCAGAAGAAGTCCTTGTAAATCACGAAGGTTTATTTCACACTTTAACAGGCAGTGCATGTCAGATCACCTCCTTGTAGCTCTCTTCTGCAGCCTTCATGTAGCTGATCAGGCAAGCTTTGCATCTACAAGCAAGCAAATGTTTAAAGTCACCAATACAGATGATTATTTTTTGTAATTTCCAGCAGCAATGGCAACTGTAGCAAATTCCCAGTCCCGACCAATCGACCGCAGTGTACCAAGAAATGGTCTGTGTCCGGTTGGTTATTTAGGCCCCTTTTGATGGTGAAAATGCCCATATCTTAGAGACACTTGGAAGAAATTCTGGAAACTCTCGAAACAGGGGGGTTGAAACCACCCTTCAGCCTCATACAGCCTCTTGAACAGCCTCCACACGCAAATCATCTTCTGAATAGAGCAACTATATTTGGTTTTTCACACCTACACAGTGGGCCAAGGTCAGCCCCAGTATTAACATTATGTCGCATTGATACTCATCAGCCTTGGACAATGGCTCATGGCATGAGAATCCATCCCTGGTTACCACAGCCCCACCCAGCAGATGCATGAGGACGGATGTTCCTCTTGTTATTTACATTTGGACAGTGAGGATATTGCATTTGAATATATTGGTCATCACCGTCCATTCACTTTCAGCTGGTTGCCTGATGACCTGGATAACTGATCTCTCTCTGTGTAGAATTTAACTTCTTACTTTGCTGCTTCTTTCAGTTCGTCTTCAGTCTGCCTCAGTCGCTCCTGGAGTTCCCTCCTCTCCTTGTGAACAGCTGACAGATGTTTAGCCAGGATCCTCAGGGAGCGTTCCTTCTTGCACACTTGCTGCTGAACCTTAGAAAGAGACTGAAGCGAGGGAAACAGGCCATTTTAAAGTCTTATTCCAGTTGAAATGCATTTTCTAGCCACTGCATGAACCTTTGTTGTTGCCTTCAGCATGTTCTGATCATTGTGCTGCTGAGCCGACTGTGCACTGACTTGGTTTCTCAGTGACTGTAGCTGCTCAGATTGCACCTTGATGAGAGCCTGAGCTTCCTGCTCTCGTCCGAGTGCCTGGTGGAGTTCCTCACAGACACTGTGGAATCGTTGCACAGCCACCTGCACTCATGCACGCACACATACATAAGGAAAACAAACATGGTAATAAGACTTTTCTAAACACCTCTCAGTGTTGTATACTTCATACACACCTCCCTTTTATCTGCTTTCTTTAGATTGGCAACTTCCAGCCTCAGACTCCGCCTCTCGACTTCAGCAGAGTGGAGTCGTTGGCTGAAAAGCAGGAAGTGTTGCTGCAGGCTGGACACCAGTGTCTGAGAAGGAGGCTGAAGCAATGATTTTATGAATTAGGTGAGCTCTTATACAGCCAAGGCCGGGTGCCCTTGAGATGCTTAAGCAATGTGTAGTTTTGTGAGTGAACACAATACAAGTGAACACAAGTGTTTCAGATCACCTTTATGGAATGCTGTAGGCTCAGTACATTGTTGTGAGATTTTTTGTGTTCCACATTGGACTCTGACTGGCAGAAGAGGTGGTCAAGAAGGCGGGACAGTCCTGAGTGAGCTGCTGACATTATATCTTCAGTGGATGAGTCTAGAGAAGGACAGAATGAGCTAGAATGTC
Source organism: Synchiropus splendidus (assembly GCF_027744825.2). Classification (NCBI taxonomy): domain Eukaryota; kingdom Metazoa; phylum Chordata; class Actinopteri; order Syngnathiformes; family Callionymidae; genus Synchiropus; species Synchiropus splendidus. The sequence goes on from NC_071336.1 coordinate 12,790,706, forward strand.
TGAGTTTAGTTGGATCGCATGACGAAGGTGCTTACCCTTTTGAGACAGTGTCGTCTGCAGGTCAGCAACAGAGGAAAGAATGGACGTAGCCAGACGTTTGGATCGAAGCCATTGGACACCAACATCTTTGCCAAAAGAGGTATTCAATGAGTTGGATGTTAGCCAGAGTTGAAGAAATTTTGCCAAAGATACAGCCACTGACCTCCCTTTTTTTGTGCCGCACAGTCAAGCTGTGACCCGATGCAAACATACAACGAGGGATGAATTCTTCTTTTCAGCCGAAAAATCACTGGAGTCATTTGAGTGATACCACACCACCTCTTGACAGCTAACACCACTAACACTACTCTCCTCCACTGTTGCAGTCTCAACGCTCTCTTTGGTCCTCTGTCCTCCTCCTCCTCTTCCAAAGCGGAAGCTAGCTTCCTCACCTCCTGGGCTAACCTCTCACGTTCCTCCAGACGGCACATCAGATAACTTTTCTGTTTGCACAACGTCTGCAGGCGCAGCAGGGTGTGAGTCAACATCCCAGTGAACAGCGCACACGCTAAGAGAAAGGAGTCTGACTCTCTGCGGCTCTTGGATAGAAGGTCCTGAGCTTGGGTGAGGTCAGAGGTCTGAGAGGCGATGTGATGGTTGAGGGAGTCACATTGGGAGCGGTAGTGCTGAAGACAAAACAAAAATGTAGTCTATAATTGATTTAAGACATTAACAACATTACTCTTTCCTCAAAAGGAAAACATGCATTTTGTAATAGTAGCGGACCGTCTTGGACAAAACATGACTGAGATAGTCCTGAGACAGTTCTGCTTATTTGATTTGCAGACAGGCTTTAAGTGTTTTTTTTTTGTTTTTAAGATGATAGTAACTTATTGGCAGAATACTCATCCTTCTCCATTTCTCTTATTCAGGGCGAGACAGTACACAGTAAAGTAGTGTTATCATACATTTTCCTGAATTTAAACTCACTAAACTGGTGGCTAAATCAAATATTTAAGGCTGTCAAACCACTCTAAGCTAACTAGACAGAACTTTGGTGATAGAAGTTTGTATAGTCTCACGCTTTGCTTTTTGCCTTGTCATTTCCTGTTCTCTCATCACAGTCTCCTCAAGCTTAACATGGCTGTTGTAGCTGAACCTCACAATTATAATAAACAAATGAATCAGGAAGGCTGTACTTTGGAGAGATTGCACTCAGTTTTTGCATTATTATGTATTCATTTATTATTTATTAAAAGATAAAACAATATGAAATAACCTTTTCTTGGTCCCTTGCATTTTATTAATCATCGGCATCAGGGTTGACTGTGTCTATATGTCTCTAATAAACCTCTGTCAACAGACTAATAAAGCGTATAACATTGGAGGTAGTACACTGTACTGTATCTTTCCCTAAAACGGATCAGTCTGTCGCAGAAGGACCTGCCCAGTGACTGGGTCCAGGGAACATCTCATTATAGAACCTTGTTGATCTGTTCCGTCTCTTCCTGTCAGCTGACACACCAGAGACCGCCACAGGGAATATTGCTGATGTCAGCATACAGTGATATCCCATTATCCCAGTGGACCTGAGTCTCTTCAGTCAAAGGCAGTAAACGCTTATGTATCTCTTATTTTCTTAACATTGTGCATAGATTTCTTCAAGCCAGGCGTTAAAACCCAGCATCCTTAAGAGGAGAACCAGAGGGAGAATTTCCTGCCAGACGCTAATCCACTGGAGGGAAATATGACACTTGGGACAGCCGAACACAAAACACCCCTCGCATCTTTACAAATTTGCTGATTCAACTGCAGTGTTTTACCTCCAGCTCTTTCTGAAGTTCTGTGACAGCGAGAGTGTGTTTGCTGCTCCAAGCTTCGTCCCTCCTCCGCTGGCTCTCCTCTAAGCGCGACAAGAGGCTTTGCTGCCTGTTCTGCAGCTCCTTCACGCACACACTTTTCTTTCTGCAGGCACTCTGCAGGAAGGCAACCTGGAAATGAGCAGCACACATGTGACCACAGAGTCATTTATGAGCATTGTTTTTTGGGGAGGCGTTATCGACCTTAGTGTTGGCTTTTTGCAGGTCAGAAGTCAGTTGGTCGATGTGTTCATTGATGCTGTCGCACTGCTCATTCCAGGTTAAAGTACTTGCAATGACCTGGGGTTGACGAAGGACGGCACAACCACCCAGGAGACGTTGGTAGAGACGGTTGAGGGAGGACAGACGTTCCTAACACATGCGCAGACACCGTGTGACCAAGTGAAATTAAGTTATCCCAGCATTCATTTAATTAAACTGATCTAATGTTATGGCATTATGGGATGCATGTTGAGAAAACAGGAGACCATAAAACAGGCTGAGAAAGCATTACCAAATCATATTAAAAGAGTTAGATGAAAGAATTCTTGATCACCATTCTTCATCATTCTATCATTGAAGGTACAAAAAAGTCAAAAAAGCACCTTGGACTCCCTTTGGTAGTGATCCTTCATCTCCTGGACATGTGTTAACGTTTCCTGACTCTCTTTCTCCCTTCTCTCCTGGTCCTTCTCCCTTTCCCTTTGTTCCATGTTCCTTTTCTTCTCCCACTCCTGCTTCTCCTCCTCCCTTTGTTTCCTCTCCTTCTCCAGTTCTACCTGCAGACTCTGGTAAAGACTCAGCCATCTTGAGCTTTCCTGGCACTGAGCACTGATTTCCCGCTGGCACTCCTGAAAAAAGACAATCGTGAACTTCCAAAACCCATTTTAGCAAGCAAAGATAAATATTTGATTGTTATCTACTGCTATTCGTCCTTTCTGGTCTGATGTCAGCTGATGGAGCCGCTTGTTCTCCTCATCCAGTTTCTCTGAAGCGAACAACAGATCCTGCACCTGCCACAAAAGGGCCAGAAAGAGAGCCAAAAATTAGAAGCTGTTAGAAACACTACATTTTTTTAAAACATTTTCGTTATAGCATTTTCTCACACTATTTTTATAAAAAGACAGGTAAACAACCGGAACGAGATGCAAGAACATATTATTATATTAATAATATATATTATATTATTATATTATATACACAACTTGTCAGGACTTAAACATTGATACATAAGCAGCACATACCACAACCCCAAGCCTCACATACCCATGCTACTGTGATATGTTTTGACGAAGTATTGCACTGCATAATTCAATAATACATAAGATTATTAAGAGTGCAATGAGCCTAATTGGACAGCAGGTAGCAACATGGATAAACGGGCCATAATGAGGACGAAAACCTTAAAAAAACGTTCAAAATTCACATTTTGTCACCAGTGACATGAAAGCTTCAGACCGTGTGCCAGTCGTCCCATTGAAAATGTTCTGTTTGTTTGTAAATCTAAACAAAACAAAAGAAAGAGGGGGGAAAAGGAGAAAAGACAAAAAAACTGTTCGCAAATAAATGAATGAGTCGAGGCAACCAAGTCACGATTGGAGTAGGTAATGAAACGGGGGAAAATCCACTTATACCTTTATATACATTTATCCTTACAGAAATTACGTTGGCAAAATAGTATGTATGTGCCAATACACAACCACTGAACAGCTTTGAATGCGGAGAAGAATGCAACTTCACCTGTTTTTCAGTGACTTCCTGTCTGCTTTTGAAGGCACACAGTGTTCGATTTAGCATTTTCAAGACTTCAGAGGAGTAACTCCAATTCCCATCCTTCTTTGCTTCCATTGATGTGGCTTTTCCATCGAAGCTGTGCTTTTCAAGACTTTTTCCGATCTTTCTCATACAGTTCATGAATAATTCTTCACATTCAGATTGCTTGTTTACAGCCTACAGAATTAATACAAAATGATAGTTAAACCATTCAAGCAAAAACAAGTTTAAATGAAGTTAACTTTTAGTAACCTCTTTGAGAAGCTGTTGTGTGTTCCAGTGCTGTTTTCTTTCAGTTTCCAGGTTTTGCATGATGTCAGCTCCGATCTTTTTCTCCATCTCCAAGGCAGCATTTGAGTCAGACATACACTGTTCATGTTGTTTCTGCAGCCTACAAACAAAATTAGCTTGGCAATTGGAACAAACAACACCACTGATTTCCTGGAAGTTTCAACAAAGCAAGCATACTGATGACATGGAGAATATTACGGAAGAAGTGAAGTCAGTGAAGAAAAAAAAATATTCTCAGAATTCTCACTTTAATTTCAGAACCGTGACCTTAACCTCAGAACTATGACTTTTAAGTGAGAATAAAAGTGAAAATTCTGCCATTTTAATTTTTTTATTCTTCACTGGCCCTAATCCTCTTCCGTAGAATAAAGATGTGTCGAGTGATCTTAAAATAATTAACTTTAAACCTGTTAAAAAGTGTGAATGACAATAGATAACATTTTTGGAATGCATGCAAAATATACAAATACAAACATGAAAGAAATATATGAAAAATATATAATTGGCAAAAAGTGAAATTGCAACACAACTCACGGCTCCAAAGCATTTTCTGCCATGTTGGCCCTTTCCTTCTCCGAACGATAAACCCTCTCCAGCTCCATGAACTGAGCTCGCAAAAGCTCCAGGTTGCACTGTGCCTCTTTCTGGTTTGAGCGCTCCACTGCCAAAACTGCCTCCAGGTCTCGCACACGCATCTTAACAAGACAAGTCATTGAACTTGAAAATTAACGTCTACGTAAATGTACAATAAAGCAAGATGGCCAAACATAATAGTCGTTCTACAAATAGTAACAATGAATAAGTAATACATATCCCCAATTGTATGAGAATGATTATGCAAGTCCACTGTTTTTTGGTAAAACTGCAGTCCTCACTGGGCGCTATGTGTGTATCCACAAAAAGTACTGAAAAGGAGTCTGATGTCGATCTTGATAGACAGTTGTCATAGCACTTCACTTTGGAATACTGGATGGGAGAAGCCCATGAACAACATAACATAAAATAACTGAAATATTACTGTAAAAAGAAAACACTCAATGCACACAAAGCACTTCAATGAAAAAATGTGACTCACCTGCATGACTTCAAAATTCAACTTCCACTCCAGGTGGGAGGCGTGTGCTGCCTCCATGTTTGACTCCAGAGTCTTTACTTTTTGAATTGATGCCTGTAAAGACCACATGATTCAAGGTGTTCTGTTCCGTCTGGAGTCCTAATATTATATTTCCAACAATATTTTGTTACTAAACACAGCCAAAGCATTTCAATAACATTCACACTAACAAACATTTCCTATATGGTTGTGTACTTCATGATTTTGCTTTATTCATGTTTCATTTGTGTTTTCTGAAAATCACCCCTTAATTAGCTTTAGAAATGTAACACCTCATCTAGCTCCACTCCGCACATGTTTTACCCCATCTCACCTCTTTTTCAATCCTGCTCCTTTCTTCTAGTTCGGATAAGTATTTAAGATCATTAGCCTGCTGTCTGCTTGCTTCTGCTTCCTTCTCTCGCTCCTTCTGCACCTCAGCCATCCTCCTCTCTGCCTCCTCAAGGGTATCGTTCTGCTCCTAGTAGTGGCACAAAATTCAGAGGGATAAACTAGTTTACTACTTCAGATTGATCTACACAGTCAGTTTTACTTATGTGAATCAAAACCATCAAAAACAGACAAAATGTTTACCTGCAGCAACTGATGTAAGTGTTGGTTTTTTGAGGTACAGGTCTGAATCAGGCGGTCCCGCACCTCCATCTCCTGCTGCAACGCATGCTGGTCCTCCTCTCTGGCCTGCCGGGTGATTTCCACCACTTTTTGCAGTTCATGGATTTTTTGCTGTAGCTCTTCTACTCGTTCTAATAAAAACACATGGTAAACTATCAACATACAGTATTTCTGGTTGAGATTTAATAACGACAGATGCTTTGGTGAACTACCCTGGAGTTTTTGTTTGTCCTCGCCGAGCTTGACGGCTCGTTCCACATCTCTCTTGGTCACAGTTAGCTGGAATTCCAGCTCTGTCCGCTGAGCTTCACCTTGCTCCAAAGATGACCTCAGTCTGGCCACCTCCAACTGTAGGCCACACAGCTGAAACACATTTCAAAACATTCCTCTCTTAAGTCATACAGTGATGTATTTTCTTTTCTTTTCTTTCTTTTTTATTTTTTTTACAAATACCCAACACAAACAATCCAACAGCACAAAATTGGAAACATTTTTGCTTGGCTTATGCTTCCTGGTTATGTAATAAACATTTTTTTAATGGATTCACCTGTTGGTTATGCTTGGACATCAGATCCAGTTTCTCTTTCTCCAGCTGATTAATTCTCCATCTCAGTCTTATGGACTCTTTGCTTACATCTTCAACATCCAATGTTGTCCCCATTGACTTGGTAGATTTCTTTGTTTGTGTCCTTCTTCTTTCATGGTCCTCATAATCAATAGGAGCAGCACCTGAAGTTTCGCCACCATGAAGCTCTAACTGGTTCATGTCGTTTATTCTTTTTGATCTGTGAATATAATTGACATCACATTATTGCCAAGGATTATACAAATGAAAAATGTTGATCAACTTTACCTTACTGTTCTCTGCTCATTGGTCATGATTAAAGGTCCAGGGTGTGACATCGGTTTCTCCGCCCCAGTTTGGCCGACCTCTCTGCACACATCCAGCCTGCGACGTCGTCTCGGGTCCGACAGTTTGTTCTGTGTCGCACCGCGTTAAAGGGAGTATTAGCGACCCAAACATTTACAGAAGGAATGATCGATGGTTGGAATAAGGGCAAATGCATTGACTGAAAGTGTGGTGGTCCAGTTTCAATGCACTCTTGTTGCTGGGCTGCAGCTGGTTCCTGGTCAGAAGACGCACTCACTAACTAATGTGTGTGTCAACAATTAAAACAGTTGAAAAATACAACTTTGCAAGAGTTGAAAAACCACAACCTTAAAGTAAATGTGACAAATGAACAACGAAGGCAGATTGGTTGATGTTATATTGAGGATAATTGAGTGTCGAGAGAAAGAATTAATCTATACTTAGTGAAAGAAAACACGGATCGCTAAGAATGAAACGACGCTGCTATCTTAAAAAACACAACCAGGAGCGAAATACGTCCTACTTAATTTATTGCAGTTCAAACATAAAACATTAACAGGTAGAATTTTGCTGAATACTTACGGCGACGTTAGTGTGTTTTGAATCTGACGCCATCTTTGTTGTTATGTGACGTCAACGTGGTAGCCACTGTGGATTGGCAGAAGAGACGTTCATGTGACAGATAAACGGTCGTAAAAAATTGTGTCGGTTTCATTAGTTCTTTGATATTTGTACTTAATTTCACTTGCACTTTAATTTCGCTCTCAGATATTCTTTCATTTTCAATGACAAGTTACTCAATGATTACATAAAATAGTGTCGAATGAAATGTGATCCTCCTGTGTGAAAACGTGCCATAATCCTATTTTGTAATTGAATCTATCCATTGTAGTTATCTGCGACTGAGAAAGACTTGCCATGGTGTTACGCGCATGTGTGCTATTTGTTTGTGCAGTTTATAATGCTGTTGTATATAAACTGATGTATATTGTATATTTATTCATTAGAGCTGTGCTTAGAGGGCAGATGCATAATTGCATTCTTATATGAGCATACATAGTTGTATTTAAATGGAACCACAAACTTTAAAAAGGGGCATTCTCTGTCATATCTCCCTAGCGGACGTCACTATTGATTTATACACTCCGATGCCGCGCCTTCATACCTGAGAAGTGTTTTGATTCACTCTGGCAGACTCCACCCACCATATAGAAAGCCTTAGATGGGCTTTCGCCACGCGAGTCTTGAATCTGAGCTTGCATACGTTTGCATCCAGAGACTTCTCGTACAGCGACACTTTGAATTCATCGGGCAAGGTCTGCAAGACCCCTCTCAAGAGCTGTGGGCAGGATATGGAGAACCCCAGTGCGATTAAGGGTTCACCCGGCACCTGTGGGGTTTACTGCACCGTGGACGGTATAGAATTGAAGTGGGGAGTGTCAGCTCTCGGAGATGTGCTGGGGATGGTATTGGCACAGAACCACTCAATGTGGTCACAAGCGAAGCACAAGTTATCTGAGAAGCAGGGCCAGTTCACACTCCTGGACAGAACCTACCCATGTGGTGCACAGATACAGAATAACCTTTCAATCCTGATGGGTTCCCTCAATGCCTTGACGTTTGCAAGACGTAGTTGAGACTAGAAGAAGTGTGCAAGGTGCAGATGTCTTTGCCATTCTGCGCATGTGTCAGGCCCTAATGAAGAGTGCTGCCCATGTTTGTGCAGCTTTGAAAATGGCCATGCGACACTTGTGGCTGGGCTTAACGGGCCTCCACAATGGAGACGACGAGTGCTGGTCACGTGCCCCGTCCCCAAAGACTCTCTCTTCCGACTGTACCTCGATGAGTTTATGTAGGACAGGGAGGCAGCAAAGCCGGAAAGACCGTTTCCTCCTGTTCTGGAAGTCCCGGGACCGGGCAAGAGCACAGGGAACTACAACGGGCGAGAGGCGGTGCAGAGCCAAGCTTCAGGCCTGTCTTCGCCAGACCTCACACAGGACCGAGACGGGGGGACATTCGTACATGAGGCCCTGTACATCGGACAACCTACACTGTTCCTTTCCTTAATAAGAATAATAGAAAGTATCACTGTGTTCTTCTTCTTTAACTCACAGGTGCAGATCTGGAGATACTGTCCACAATTTTGGGCAAACTCAGAAAGCAGCAATCAAGATGGCGCTGCTTTAACGTGCAAATTAAAACGGTGAAGATGATTTGTAGATGTCCTTACGGTACGGTGGCTGAGATGTGCAAAACACATTTACAAACTTTTGAAACAAATGTACAGACTCAGCAGTTTCTAGACTGCAATTCAGGATCCCTGCATGTAGTGATTATTGCGGGTAGGAATTTTCTCAACAGTCAGACTGACACAGTCGGTTGTTGAAAACAGCGTTTTGAGTCTATAAAGGCTTCATTTTACTTAATTTACTAAAAGACCCTGGTACTTTTTTTTCTAAAGTAATATTATAGAATATTATTAGTGGTGGCATGACTATGTTAAAATATGTACCACTGAAAAAGTATAACTCAACAACAGCAGAGGCAAGTTTCACACTTAAAAGCCCAAGTACGTTTTTAATACTATAAAATCAAAATAAAATATTTTAGTGAAAAGCCCCGTTATCATCACTCAATCTGTACTGATAGAGAGTGAGAAAATAGAGTTACAACAAAGCACTAAATTGTCCCAAAGCAATAAAATACATTGATATACTGATTTAAGTTTAGAATTCTGACCCATCCTGCATTTCAGGAAGCCGCTGCCTGACAGCAGTTCAGTCGAAGTCTGGCTGGCCATTCACTTTCAGATTCCTCTCGTGCTCCCCGTCCCTTCATTCAATACCTATAGGTATTCACGCTCTCCCCCACTCTTCTTCTGTTGTTTGGTGCACAAACAGCATGAAAACAGTTCCAAAATCAGAAACACAATTTCGTCAATGTGTGTGATGCTAGAAGTTACCGCAGATGGCGCTGTGGGGCTAAACATTATTCAATAGAAGAAGACGTATGAGGAATATGGCAGCGTCCGTGGTCCACGCTGCCAACACAAACATCACAGAAACGGACAATAAACAACTAGTTGAAACCAACGAGAATGCTGAAAGCTCGGAAAAGGCGCCAGCTGAACACTCAGACGAAGTTTCGGATGATGACGAAGTTCAGTCAACCGGACCAAAGATCAGAGAGACTCCACAGAACATCAAACTGGATGCAGTCGCCAACACGGTTGCTGTCCACCCGAGCAGAGATCTGCTGGTCTGTGGGGACGTTGACGGTGACTTGTATGCCTTCTCCTATTCATGTACCGAAGGAGAGAACCGGGAGGTGTGGTCGTCCGGGCATCACCTCAAGTCATGTCGCCAGGTACGATTCTCCGAGGATGGATTGAAGCTTTACAGCGTTTCACGAGACAAGGCCGTGCATCTGCTGGACGTGGAGCGAGGGCAGCTGGTCAGCAGGATCCGGGGGGCGCACGGTGCCGCGATCAACAGTCTCTTGGTGGTGGATGAAAACATTCTGGCGACGGGGGATGATGGAGGAACCTTGAAGGTACCGAAAAGTAGACTTGTCGATCACTACGTCGAAACAATAAATGTGTACTAGTCGTTGTTATTACTGTATCCACAGCTGACAATACTCCTGCAAATATATTAAACATGCTTTAAAAGTGAGTGTTATACAATAGAAGTGTTGTCAAAATTAATGTGAAATGTTTATTATAATAACACAAAACTACCCGAACCTGGCAAATTCGAGTGTTACTCTTAAACTGGAGGAAATTTCCCACCAATCCTATAAATGTAAGCTTTTTTTAAGCAGTAAACATTTGAACTGAGCTTCATCAATCAGTTTGATTTCATTGAGGTACATCTTAATGCAACATAGCAAACATTTTGTTTTGCTCAATTGCCTTCTGCAGGTGTGGGACATGAGAAAAGGAACATCCTTCATGGACATGAAGGAACACGAGGATTACATCAGTGACATAGCAATTGACAAAGCAAAGAGGACATTGTTGACTGCCAGGTAACAAACTCACCAATCCTGTTTGGCTCATAGAAAGGAGTCCAAAACATGTATCATATTCCTGATCATATTAATAGCCTGTTTTTGCTCTGCTGCCCCACAGCGGTGATTGTACTATGGGCGTGTTCAACATCAAGAGGCGGCGGTTTGAGTTCCTGTCAGAGTATCAGAGTGCCGATCTAACGTCAGTGAAGATAATGAAGCGTGGGAAGAAGGTGGTCTGTGGCTCCAGTGAAGGCACTGTATATATCTTCAACTGGGACGGTTTCGGTGCTACAAGCGATCGTTTTGCGATCAAGGCGGAGTCCATCGACTGTATTGTTCCAATCACTGAAAACATCATGTGCACAGGTTCCATGGACGGATACATCAGGTGCGTCATTGACAACTATCATGCCATCTGTAAATACTCCAGCAAAATCACTTCTGTTCTACTCCTTCCTTCTTGTCTGCCTTTGCTTCAAATGAAGAAAAATACGTGGGCCAAGGACATGTTTCCTCTCTCCAACTCGAAAAAAAAAAACAGTTTTAGTTCAGCGTCATACCAAAACTGCCTTCATATCATGAATAAAGTGCCAACCTTCCTGTACCCTGTGAGCGAGACACAATTAAAGTGCAAGACAATGTAATCACTCGATTCCATCCATCAAACTGTATCCTTGTTGCACTTTTCGCTCAATGTTATTGCAAGTTTTTCAAGAATTCAAATATCAACTCACATACCCTGTGATACGTATATACAGTGACACATTCAGTCACTCAAGGCCGGAGAGGATGCACAGGAGGAAAAATTGTCAGTCAGTGTGTTAACTAACATTTTATTTTTTCCCACCAGGGCCATCAATCTCCTCCCAAACAGAGTCATTGGCTGTATTGGTCAGCACCTTGGTGAACCAATCGAGGAGCTCGCCAAATCCTGGGATACCCGCTTTCTGATCAGCACGGGCCACGACCAGCTCATCAAATTTTGGGACATTTCCACTTTACCTAACACCATGGTTGATGAATATCGCAAGAGGAAGAAAAAAGATGGAAAAATGAAGTCTCTATCCAAGAAAGCTCTTGGACACAATGATTTCTTTGCTGGACTTGCTGAGGAGACGGACAAAAAGGATGAAGAAGAGGCTGAAGAAGAGGACGACAGTGATAGTGGAAGTGATTAAATCTGTCTATTGAAATTGCCGCACTGACTTTGGGCTTATGTGACATGTGCTTGGATATTTGAAAAGTCAGCCATTATGGCCAAACTCATGATGAATTTTCTGGTTTTAAGACAAAATAGAAATCTATAATGCTGGTTATGGACAATTTTCAGTCAAGGTGAATACAATGACTGCATGCATCAGTCTTGTCAGAATATTTGTGATACTGGATGCTGATTGTGCTTGGGATTTTTAGTATTTCTTATTTTAAATTGAAATTTCCCGGGATATTACAAAGCTAACACATTTATGAAAATAAATAACATCTGTATCTTTGGAGTTATTGGTGGCAATATGTTTTGCAGTGCACTGGCATTGGAACTGATTTTCCTGTGATACATTGTATCTTTAAGGGGAAGCACAAAATAGTCCATAAAACGTTGGGCCACTTATGGAAGCTGAATATTTAGGAGTGAGACATTTTATCTTTTGAGTTTAAGCAAGACCAACAAAGCCTTTTCTAAAGTGACCATGGTCGGATTAGACATGTCACAAGACAGTCTTTCAAGTGGGTGCGTTTAAAAAACTACTTCAATAATAATTTGGTTTTTTTTTCAGTTGGCTACTTTAAAACCTTTGTTGTCTCCAACGTTGCCATGCAAAACGTCAGTTCCGCCCCTGCTGCCATGGAACCTCGCTGAGGCGGGAAGATCACGTGACACGAACTGCCACACGTGATATGTAGCTTGGTAACTGGGGTTCTCACCTCCAGCGGTGTCAAGCAGGCTGCAGATAGTTTTGTCTGGATATAGTCGCAGCATATGCTGTAAGTACCGCACACACGTTTAACAATTAGTTGCAAGCGACCACCGTCGATAAGTGACGTCTACTTTTCAGAAGGCGTGAATGAACTGCTTGTTAGCATAAGCCTAGCTTCTGTGCTAACAGCGGTGTATTTGTAAACAAGGGAATCACATCTTGCTAAAAACGAAACTAAGTTGGCAAGCAGCCTTGTTGTCTTACTCTCTAAAGATTAGCAGCTGTGTCTTCACAATAATGTTGAAGCCAGGTCATTGTATTCCCGTCTTTATTAAACCAACCATTTGAATGCGAATGAAGCGCTTATATTATAAAGGTATTAAAATGTGACAAATACAAGGATATATTCGGTGATTTGCATGAGTGCAGTTGGTTTTGTGTTTACGTGCGAGTAAAGTTTGACGGTCTGTACACCCATATTGGGTATTGAAGATGGCTTCTAATCTAATATGCGACCTGTTTTAAGGTAGAGAAATGTCGGGGAACAGTGGTGGCAGTGTTAAAGCTGGAGACCTAGTCTTCGCCAAGATGAAGGGCTTCCCTTTCTGGCCTGCCAGGGTATGAAAAAAAAACACTGCTAATGTTTGTATGACTCGCTGTGTTCAAGTACTGCCTTTATTTTTTGCTCAGGTGTGTAAGTCAGACATCGGATACAAGAAACGAGTTCCAGTCTTCTATTTTGGGACCCATCAAGTGTAAGTATACACAGCTAAAGCTAAATACCACTTGATGACACAGGTTTTCATGCTTGTTGGTTTCTCTGTCTGTCTTTAGTGGGAATGTGCCCCTTGAAAATGTGGTTCCCTATAACGGCAACAAGACCAAATATGGCAGTGGCGTTCGAATCAAGGGTTTCAGCGAGGGCATGTGGGAGATCCAGAACAACCCTGGGATCTGTGGCAAACTCAAAGTTGGTCTTTTGTTATTATATAATATGAAATTCCTTCTAAATTCCTTCTTTAAAAAAGTGATCTGCAACATTTTAATGAAATGTTTAGGCTTTAGTTGCAAAAGAGAATCCTACATGTTTCAATTTGTTTTGGCTGATGTTTGTTTTTCCTGTGTGATCGATGCTTACCAGCTATTACATTACAATTAATGCTTTTCCATACGTAATACTTATGAATGAAATCGGCAAAGATAACTCATCAAAGCTGATAAGCTCCCTGCTACATTTTTGAGCACCAAAATAGCCCATTTTACCGGGGATGCACCAATGCCTGTTTTTCCAAAATAGGTAGTGTGCGAGTACTCACCAATACCGAATACATATGCCATCACACGTAAGTTACTTTTGAGATTTTTTTTTCTGTATATATTGTTATTTGAAAAACATTCCTCACTATGTTTTTCTTGGACATGAGTAACAGTTAGGAGTTTCACTGCAGTACTAATTTTACAAAATTGTCATGAAGTGATATTCAAAAACTGCGCACTGCTGTAAAGAAGTCAGTTTTGTGGTATTGGTGGCCATTCCATGAGTACGAGTACTCAAGCCTGGTATCGGACCAATACCGGTGCATCCCTACATTTTGATGACCTTTTGTATTGTCACGTATTGTTTTTGCGTATGAAGTGAATATAGGTTAGCACAGTTCCAGACTTACTGTCTGGTACTCAATTTTCTTTTGTTGACAATGGCTACTGTTTTTGTTCCCCCCACCCCCAGATACCAGAAAAACAACCATCTGGGAAACCAACTGCGCTTACTAAGGCTGCAGCTAAGTCTGCCTCTCCAAAGCTAACCACTCGGGGGCGCAGAACTTCTCAAGTCACAAAGTTAGCAGTTTCTTTGAGTAAAACACCGACCAGAGCGACAAGATCAGCTGAGGGAACACTTTCAGATGATGATCAGAAGAGCAACCAAAGCGTAGCAGCTGATGCTGAGACAAGTGAGGTGTCGCAGCGACAGCAAAGCGATGGAAAAGTGACTGAGGAAGATGGGGGGTCGTCAACTAATGAAGGGGAAGAGATTCGTTTAGAACAAAGTCCTGGGTTAAAACCGAGGAAACTAAAAACAAATGACAAAGAGCAAGACAGAGGAAACAAAAGGAGGACCCGTTCTCATGGTGATGTGTTAAGCATTGATGAAGTACAAAAAACAAAGAGGAAAAGAAAGGGGACCAGTGAAGTTAATATCGATGGAACAGAAGAACACAGCAAGAAAAAAACAAAGACCCAAAACATTTCAGAGGAGGAGAGGGATAGAACAGAGGTCAGAAGAACAGTAGAAGACAGTGGTATGAAGAGTGCTGTAGAATGTGGAGGGACAGAGACACCAGAGGTTTCATTAGAATTGCCACTACAAGGTGCGGAGAGCAAGAAGGAAGATAGTGTTCAAGGGGAGACGGTGGAAATGGTGGAAAGAGAGTCAACAGAGAGTGACGATGGGAAAGCACTGATGTCTGATAAAGATGTGGGGCAGAAGACAGGACATGATGTTGGTACCAAGAATAGACATGAGACAATGTCAGGGAGTGAAGAGCTCGGGGACCGGAAGAACGAGCATGATGGAAGGAAAACAAAGAGGGGAAGAAAGAAGAAAAAATCGAGCTGTTCATTAGAGGAGGCTGAACAAGACCGAAGAGTGCGAGAAGGGACAGGATCAAACAAAGGTCATGCTGAAGGGGAAACAAATGAAATAGTAGAAGAGAGATCTAAGATGGATAAGGCTGATGTTGAGGGAGAAAGAACTGAAAGTGCTGATGAAAATAGTGAGAGTGAAAACCATGATGGTGCAAAGAGGAAGACAAGATCAGGCTGGATGTCAGACGAGATGACTGTAGATACAAAAACACCGCAAAGTGTACGAGCCAGAAGAGGAAGGGCAGGAAAAGAGGAAGACAAGAAAACTGTAAAACGTAGAATGACAAGAAGAGATACAAGGCCGTCAGAAAATGAGGAGACAAGGACAAAAGATGAGAGAGATGTGGGAAAAGAAGTGTCAGGAAGTGATGGAGAAAATTGTTGTGTGGAAGAGAGAAAAAGAAAGAAGGAGACCAAGCCAGTGAGTGGAGAGGCACTTGACCAAAGGAAAGTGACGACAGAAGAAAAATTGTCCGAAGGTGAGGGAACCACAACTAAAAGTGAAGAGGAAGGGAAAAAAATGGTCAAAGATGAAGTGACGGGGAAGGAGGAGGGCTCTGGCAATAAACCATCAAAGAGAGGAAGGAAAAGGAAGACAAAAGAAATAACAACTCAGAATGAAATAGTAAAGACAGGAAATCAAGAAAAAGGGGAGCAAAATAAAACTGAAGATGGTCAGACAAAGAGAGAAACTCGCTCCACGAGTGAAGACGTAAATAGAAGTAGAAGGGATGAAGAGATCGATGTAGTTCTAAATCGAAGAGAGAAGAAGCGGGAGACAAATGATGAGAAGTCTGAAAGTGATGAAGCAAGAAAGCCGGAATCGGATAAAAAGCTGAAGAAGAGAAAGAAAACTGCAGAAACTGGCTCTGACAGTGAGCACGCGACTAAAGTGACAGAAGAGGATGGATCAGAGAAGGGGAAGGACAAAGTGATGAGGGCGGTGGAAGAAACAATATCAGATATAGCAGAAGTTAGGAAAGAAGAGCGACTGAAGAAGACTGCTCAGGATGAGAGGAGCGGGGAGGATACACAACCTGCCAGTAAAGGCCCAAAAAGGCGACGCAAAGAGGTAGACAAGAAGTGTTTGAGAGCAGAAGAGCAGAAGAGAAACGTCTCTGAGAATTGGGATGCCCGAGGCAAACCCGAGAAACACAGAGATGAGGAGGTGAGACTTTTTATATCTATGTTTTTGGGGTAGTGTGTCAAGCATGCTCATAGGTTTTGTTTTCTTTTCCCAGTTTGTCAGAAGCAGCTGGCAGAATGCTGTTTATGAGCTATAATTTGATTAATGCACCGTTTTTGTTTACATTTATTCAATACTTGGTTCTCCATTATTGTTAATTGCTTCTCATTTTATTATTAGAGTTCAAGCTCGCTGTTTGTGCGGTGATGCATTTATGTCCCTCTAGTTTTTACTGCAGTACTGCTTTTGCCTCCCAGAATGCTCTGACTACCACCATCTTTGTGGTTTCTTCCTTACTTATCACCCACATAGGTAAAGGTTTTTGTCCATCAGCAGGCAGCTTTCTTCTGCAGCCCACCTTTTCTTTGTGTTGCCATTGATTCCACTCCTTCTGAGACAGAATACATTTTCAAAAGGGCAACATGAAAAGGACAGGTGTGATTTGGGAGATGTGCACGGTTGGCTTAGCTGGAGGAGGCTGACTTGCTGAGGCAAGCTCAAAAGTCTCTTTGCCCTTTCCTTCACCTTAAAAGTCATTCCTCTGCCCTAGTTTTTCCAACACAGAGGTCTTCATATTGTTGTTCGTTTGTCAGAAAGCAGTGAGCAGTCTTCTTCACTAGCCGATAATGTCAGTGAAGACTGCTGGAGACTAACTAAGTTCTATATCACCTCTCTACTGTTAGAAACCGATCAAGGACCACAAAGAATCATTGTCTCTTCAGCTCAGTTTTCACCTGCTGTGCAATATATCCACTCTTGCTCCTCTCCACTGTCTGTCTGCTCTTTCTAACTTGCTAACTTGTCCACCGTGCTCCTGAAGCACTCGTCAGATTCATTTCACATCTCTGGGTTTCAGCGTCAAGCATTAAAGCGGGAGCGCCTGCTGAAATCCCTCCAAGGTTTGCTGAAGTCTAAGAGAGGATCCAGGAAGAGAGAATCAGTGAAGAGCCTTCAGTGAGTCTTGCACATGCTCTATTTAGCTTCTGTATACACTGCTGAATGTTGTGGCTCTTCCTGTGTGCAGGAAAGCTGCAGACTCCAGGAAAAAATCTATAAAGAATCTGACCTCCAAGAGAAAGCATGAGAAAAGGGGAAGAAAGCCGGGTGTCAAAACACAACAAGAAAAGGCTCAGGTGGCAAAAGAAGCTGAAGGGAAAGAGGAAAAGTCAGACGACGGTCAGATGACAGACGAACCAAAGGGGGATGAAAAGGAGGTGAGGTTGACTGATGAGAAAAGTGATGGGACCAGGCAGGACATGCTGGAAGAAAGGAAGGCGGAGAGAAAGATCATAGGAAAAATTGTAAAAGCTGGACAGGGAGGCAAAATCCAGCTGAAAACTATGATGGGTGGAATTATGGCGTCATCAGAGAAGAAGAAAGACGAGAAGCTGGAGGCGGCAGAGACAACTGGCCTGATAGACAAAGAAGCCAAAGTGGAGAGGAAAGGGAGCTCAGACATTATTGGAAAGCTGGAAAAAAACATAGATGGGAAGAGAAGATTGCTGATGCATGACGGGAAAGAAAAGGGCAGAGAAAGGGACAAGTCTACCAACCAAATAGTACCTTCTGGAGAAGACAGGATGGCAACCAGAGAACCCAAAAGACGAGAAAAAGCGGTGAAAGAGGAAGAGAGGATAACTGCAGAGACGGAGAGAGGTGCCAGAGAGGCAAAGAAAGAGAATAGGCCACGTGAAAAACTGGAGAAAAGAAGTGGTGGGAGCAAAACAGGAGATGGCAGAAGCACAGAAAGTGATGAAAGGATGATGCTAGAAAGCAAGCAGAGCTCTCCCATCACTCCGACGGATTCAACCCTCCACCGGATCCATGGAGACATTCGGATCTCTCTCAAGTCTGATAAACCGGTAATAATTTAACTTATCTGTGTGTGAGTGTGCGTGCGTGCACACAAACGAAACACAAATTCACATGAGTGAGTTCTGATAAGTTGTGGTTGAATGTTGTCTGCAGGACATCCACAAATGTCTGGAGGCTCTGGATCAGCTCAGCGCAGTTTATGTGACATCTCAGCACATCAAGAGACACAGTGAGCTCATAGCCACCCTGAGGAAGGTATGCACACTGCACAATGATCTGCTCAAATAACCCCTCAGTGTTCATATCACAATACTCCTCTATTATCCACTTTGGGTGAATACACAGGTCACAGTATGGAAAAATGCTGTTGTATTTATGTGGCCCACATGAGGTCAAAACTTTGAAAGAAGTGTACTTTATTAAGTCTAAATGTAGTTTTTGATTTTTGGGGACTTTCTATCTTCTTTGTATTATTTAATTCAAATTCAATTTCCTTTCATGAGTATTGTTTATATTATCAATTATTGTCCCTCCAAATAAATAAGATTAAAAACATACAAAGTGGAAACATTGAAACAAGCAGGAAATGCGTTTTCAGGATGTTTTTAAGAGAGAAATGCAGAAATCTGAGATTTTTTTTGTGCAGACCACATTTCAGGCATCATTTTATTGATGTTTTTTCTCCTGTAATGTAATGGCATACTAACCTTGTTGCTCCACTTAGATGCGGCACTACCGGGCCAGTCAGACGATCATGGACAAGGCTTCCATGCTCTACAACCGATTCAAGAATGCCTATCTGGTGGGTGAAGGAGAGGAGGTGGTCAGTGCAGCCTTCCTGCGCTCCCTGATCGAGGAGAAAGAGAGGGAGGAGGAGAAGCGAGTCGAGCTCCTGCAGCACAAGGAGACGGCCGTATGTCAGGAGGTGGAGGGGGTAGATGGAGACATCGAAAAAGGAAGTGGGACCAAGGAAGAAAGGCTGAATGAACAACAGCTTGTGGAGGTAGAAGAGTTGTAAATGAAAACATAGGTAAGCAGCTGCATTCAGGATGGCGCGGTAAATTCTGTGTGCAATAATCTTGGGGTTATTTGTTTTTTCTCTTCCTTGAAGTCCTGCTCACGCCGAGTCCTTCCTCAATCCACCTCCCTTCATATGTGCTGACTTTTCTGTCACGTCCTGACGTCACTCGACTTTGGTCCAATGTTCATCTTATAGATTGTTGTTTTGTGGAAGAGGTGCTGTTTTTCAAAAAGGTTTGTTTTTACTTAAAGGACCTGTTTCTCTCGTATATGTAAGCTACACGTTCCAACGTCACACAGCATTAATATTTAACCCACCAGATTTTTACTTGAGGAACGTTGACTTTAGTTGCAAACTATTATAGGTAGCCCTGTCTGGTCTCAGCTGCTACAGTCTGAAACACACAAATGTCATTGCATTATTTGTTCATTGTCTCTTGTCTTTTTTTTATGACCTCAGGGAAAATGTTTTTTCTTTGTCTATTGGAACTAAAAGTTTCTGCCCTGCCTCTAAAGTCTACTGTAATGAAAATGTTTTATCGACATTAAAAATGTTGTTTATGATTATAAAAAGTCCCAAATCCTGTGGAAACAAGCCCCAGCTCACAACAAGAAAGTATCTCATCACTGGACGGGATGACAAGTTGTTCTTGGAGGTGTCCTGCACCTCTAAGGCCTTTGTCACTGTCCTTGTCGAACCCCAGTTATAGTTAACAATTAATTTAGCGTCCATCAGTGTGAACGATCAAATGAAGTTGTTTATTTTATAAATGTTGTTATTTGAAGTTCCCGACGTAGTTCAGTGCACAGCTGCATTAAACTGAGAAGCATTAGTGTCTAACTTGGCTGTCCACTAGACGGAGCCAGAGAGCTGCCAGAGATGCACTATTGTATAGGATAGTATTTTATTCTAACTTGAAGAAATGTTTTATACAATTGTGTCTTATTTTTTTGGTCCTGGTTGATGACATGTTTTTTATGTACCGGTACATTATCTTTTGTTTAAAAAAAAAGTTCAAATCCCAAGAGGTGCTGTCGTTTTTTTTCTTTTATTTACCATACACGTAGTACAATATATATATATATATATATATATATACATACAAAGTGTGTAGTATATATGACAGTGTTTGTGAGGACGATGGTGCCTCAACCATGAACCAAATCCTGATATCTGTAGATCGGGCCGATTGGTTCTGTATTTAACTTCAGCAACTGCCAAGTGCAGATTCAGAAAACAGTTTTGTCTTACAATATAAATGACTGGTCTTCAAAGTGTTTTAGTTTAGGACTGATGAGGCTTTATGATACAGTGTCATCTTAACAGCACAGTAGGTGGCGCTCTTGGTTTAAAAATGGCATGAAGTGTCATTGAAATGGTTGTCTAGTGTGCTCTGAAAATGGGGCCAGTTTCATGAAACCTCACCAGCCCATCACTTGTGAAAAGAATTTCATTGAAGATACTGCAGTATGCAATTTGCACTGTTGCTGCCTTCTAACAGCCTCTGCAATAAGTTAAGCTTGCACTCGTGCTTGGAGACTGCATCTTTTCTATTTACAGTTGATGGCTAACGTCAACACTTGCAAACTCTCTGTCATTGTGATATATTACACTAGTAAAGAGTAACGGTGTTAAGATGAATATGAGACACTGTGACAGTCACACCAGAGCCGACTTGCTGGTGGATGATGGAGCCTCACAAAGTCTGCCCTCATCTGTGTGTCAGCCTCTGACTGAGGTTAAATCCAAATTCACTGGAGAATATGGTGGTGTTTTGGTCAGGACAAAGTTGTAAATAAGTCCTGCTTTGGCTTCATCTTGTCTCCTGCCTTGTCACTCCCCAATTCTTCCTCTTCAATCCACGCCTACTTGGACAACATGTTATCACTGAAGATGTTCCAAACACTCTTGGGGTCCTGGAAAGGCCTCTCTGAAACTCAGTATCTTAACATGTTTTATATAACTAGGAAGGACTGATCCTGTTCCTTTACTAGGGAGCCGGCCTGGATGAATGAGTATGGGGACATCAGCAAATCTATATATGGTTCTAAATGCAGTACATGTGGAAAAAAAAATACTGCACTGTAAAGCTTTAACATTTAAATGAGTGTGTGGTCACACACTTAAGTGGAACACTGGCCACAGCAAAACTACCTTTTCTTTATATTGTACATGACAGACAGCAGGATGGTTCAATCCGTTTTGAGTTATTGTTGACCAGAGCCGTCTTTTGAGTCTGTAGAGACCTTCTCTCCGCCTCCGGGGTTGAGACGGGGACTACATAAAGTTACCCCTCTAAACTTCCTGTTCAAACCGCCAGTGAACCTTTACAGGGTGAATGGTCCCTGTCACTATTGACCCGTCTGTAACTCTGAATGAAACAATGCGAAGGGAAATACTGCTCACACATATGACAAACAATGATGACTACTCTAAATGTATTGATATATTCCGCACATTATTATGATTACTAAGAAATAATGTGAATGTATAGTGACTGTGTATTTTCTTTTCCACGTGTCCTTGAGCTGCACATCTGTACGTGTCAGCCGTTGGGGGGCGGAGTAAAGGAAGCAGGAGGTGTGTTTTCCTTCCCCGTCACATTGAGCGTGGACGGGTTTCTCTTGGCGGAAGACGGGGGCGGAAAGGTGACCACTCGCTGCTGCACCGGAGCCGGCTTGGGCGCTGGAGTAAACCCGAACCCGAGTACCGTACTGAGGGCTTCGTTACCTGGAGCTGGACGGGAAATGGGAGTGCGGTTTTCCTGTTAGGAAGCCCAACTGAACCCGAGCAAGCAGCTGACGTGAGGGGAGACGGACCGGGACAGACATGGCCCACGTCGGCAACGGAGATACCACCGCTGAGGAGGAGGTGGGAGTCACCGACACTGGCAGCGTCGCTTCACGCTGAATTCTACCACACACTCTCTTGTTCAATCGTCATCATTAAGGTCACTTTGCTTTTCATCGCCATTCATTTCTTCCCCCCCACATCTCGAAGCCCTTCTGCATGTATTGTGGATTATCCCAAAACTGGCCAAAGGAAATATGCTGCTGGTGGACTTTCTAGTCCTCTAGCTCCATCACTCCAAAAACATCCAAACCGCTATCTGTATCAGCAGATTACCATCGTTTTTAAAAGCTTCTAACATTCAGTCTAAGATTATGTGAAAGTACTATTAGAATTTTAGATGGTAATTTTGAAACATTAAGGCAATATTGTGAGAAAATAATTTTCCAATTGTTGGAAGAAGGCTGTCTAATCTAATCTGATCTAGAAAGAGAATCTTTCCGTTTATTCCCAAGTTAGTACTGACTAGATATTACAGGTGTGATTCATCTTTTTCAGACTTTTTATCAGAGTAAATTACTTGGTGAATAAAAGTGTCCTAAATGCTTCAAGGATTTGACCTGTGGGTCAACATATGTTCACCTGTCATTGCAGTTAATCTGTACTCTTTATTTGTGTGTTACATAATGTTTGTAATTCTCATCTTATGACTTTGAAGTTGTACATTGTTGCTTGTTAATGTTCTTTAGCTATTTTTACGGGGGGTGTGTTTCTGTTCAGCTCAGTGAATAGGTTGTGATACACAGTTACGACTCGACTTCATTACCTCTCTTTAGAATGAGTTCTTGTCACCAGACCCAGGACACATCATGGGCCCTGGCTTGGGAACGTCTCAAGCACCCAGCTAGGGCAAGCGAAGGTCGTGTTTTGAAGAAGAAATTGAAAGCTGTTATCACAGATTCTGCAATAAACTCATGCCACGTTGTCGAAAACTAAACCAGGAACATAGCCACCCCCTGTGGTGTGCAAGCCTTGTAAAACAAACTATAAAATGTTCATGCAATATGATGACAATGTTGTTAAATGATAGTTACGTTGACAAGTCTGGATGGCAGGTGTGTCGTGGCACCTAGCCTAAGTTGTTCTATCATAAACAGTAGGACTCTGGGGTGAATACAGCTTGGTCAAGGGTATCTTACGAGAGTTCCTCTGCTCTGTTTCACTGTTAAACCTATTCTTTCCTGGTTTTATCAAGTCGTGCTATTAAACATTAACTTGTTCACTCAGATAATACAGTTCAATGACAGGGCTTTCTTTTGCATAAAGGTAATAAATTTTGGTCTCATTGTTTTTTGAAGTTATGAAATACTCCATTAAACCTAAGAGGCTTTTAGGGTATTTGTTTGTGTTGAGTCACATGCGTTATTATTTCTCCTTTCAGTCCTTCCTCTACTCATGAT
Source organism: Synchiropus splendidus (assembly GCF_027744825.2). Taxonomy (NCBI): domain Eukaryota; kingdom Metazoa; phylum Chordata; class Actinopteri; order Syngnathiformes; family Callionymidae; genus Synchiropus; species Synchiropus splendidus. The sequence continues at coordinate 12,814,053 of NC_071336.1, forward strand.
TTGGGTTCTGTCTAGTGCTTGTTGTTGGCAGAGCAGAGCAGCATCAGGTGATAATGCAGTTGGTGCGTCCGAATGCAAAGGACGTATCCAATTTCAACCACAGGCTGCTTAGTGATGACATTATGACGCTGCAAACACTTATCCACCATTTGGAAAATCTGTTCACATCTATTCAGAGGCTGGATTGTTGTCGGTTGCAGCGCCTAATGGCCTTCAGCTTCAAGAGGGTCTGAGGAGGGAGAGCTCGACCAATCTAGACCAGATTTGTGGCTGACTGTGTATTTTAGGAAGTTAGATAAGTCCCACCACAACAAGAGAGAAGTGGAACAGGAAGTGTAACCATATTTCAAAGTACACACACACACACACACACACACACACACACACATTTGGGCCGACCTTTATGATCCACTGGTAGGTTGAGATCGACCTACTGAACATCAGCTTCACTGGCTGCCTCTCTAAGAAGCCACAACAACCAGACAACCGAGCAGCTATCATCTCCATGATCTAGTTCAACTGTCCGCCAAAGGTCAGGCCTGGGCTTGTAGATGTAAGGTGGCCACACTCCTGAACTGAAGAGCAAAACTGGGAAAACCACTGTACTGTGCTCCCCATGGAGGCCATGCTTGTTATTATATCCAGTAAACTTATTGGTTCTGATGCTTATGTTTATATAAGCTTGTACCATGACTGCGACTCCAAAGTCTAAATACAGCTGTAGTCCAACGTTCCCAAGTAAGGAATGCTGCCATTTGCTTGGTGTACTTCCAAGAGCTACGTTTTGCAAGGACTCTTGCAGGACTGTTGCTAGTGTTTCTCTAGTTTGTCCATGTAAATGAGGAGGTCGTGGTTGGTGTCCTCGCTGTCACGTCACATCACACCAGAGCCTCTACTCATCCCTGCTCAACAGAACGCTCCTCTGTCACCATCCAACCTCACTTATCCTATTAAAGAGGAATTCTGCTCTATTTAGATGAGGAATGTCGAGGAGATAATGCTGATGCTCAGCAATGATCCCAGGCGGAGTTTGATTGCCTTTGTCACAACACAAAAGTTGTTGAATCTTGTCGTCCAGTTCTTAGCTATAATCACTCTATTCTTTGTCTGTAGTAGAGTACAATTTAGTCCCCAAAATCTGGTGAAAATACCACAAAGACGAGCTGCTATTTGGCATCACTCATTTCTGAATACCACAATCCACTTCCCAGTCCTGCCTGAAGAAAGGGTCTTCCAGCTTTGTGTTGGTCCAACCCAGTTTAAGGTAGGTAGGAGTTGATCAAATGTGGGGACCCCTGCCTGTCTGAAGACGTACCCACTGCTTAACAATGAGGGTCGCAAGTTGTACTCTGAACAGCTCCTCAGTATTCTCACACTTGTGTATCTTTATTCTTGAGTTGTGATTTTCGTCAACCAGTGTCACGCCCTGTCACATGTCCTCTCTCGTCCCTGCCTTGTGTTGGCCATTGTTGTTGTTCTATTGTGTCACATTGGCCGCATCTTGTTCAGTTGTCGTGACATGTGATGTTTGTGTCTTGTAATTGATCACAGCACTTATTGTTTGTTGTTTGAATAATGGGTTTATTTGTTTTCTCATATTGATACGTCCTCTCTACTCTGTGGGCATTTTGGATTCATTCTTTGGATTCCATTTGTTCACATATTTCTTGGTTGAATTCTGGTTTCTGCTATCATGTATCTCCCCTGAAAGTGAAATTGGAATCTTAATCCTGTGCATGTCATTTGCATACTCATTGTTTATGGTAGAAAACTGAGCACCAGCTGGAAATATGAAGTCGTGGGAGGTCATGCAGAGCAAAGCTCAGTCATCGTCCTGTTTTCACAGTAAAATCGCTCGGTCAGATTTGGAAGTTTGTTTCATGGCATTTTGCAGTGCTAGTAAATCAAACCTGATATCATCTTAAGGCTTACAAGAGCCAACAATTTATCAGCAGGTGCTATCAAGCTCATTCACACAGTTGGACTGTCAGTGTGACTGAAGGGAAAACACAACCGACCAGTGTCACGCCCATCCACTCACGTCTCTTAATGTGGAGCCAAAGGTCGCATTATGACATTATGCCTTCGACACACAAAGATCAGGCCTCGACAACACAGTGGGCAGTCCAGAAAAGGCTTTGATCGCTCTGCGTGTTCTGCTTTTCAGGCCTTAAACATCATGAGTATGTCAAAAATCATGTGCATCCATGTCAGCTGTATTTATAGACCGAAACTCTCAGTTTCCATGCTTTAAATCCTCAGACCTGAAGGTTCTTTTCGAGCTAGTGCGAGGCTGCTATGGTTGTTGCTGTGTTCAACATGTTTATTACCTACCAATGATGAACTTCATCTGACTGGATTTCAAGTCAGGAACAAGTGACCTCTCAACCAAGTAGCTACAGTCGTTCATTTGCTTTAGGTTCATGTACAGAGAGGAGAACTGAAGAGATGTGGTCAATCAAATGACAGGGCATATAGCTGACCTTGGGGCGACACCCACCGTGTGGATGCTGTTAATGCTGCAGAAGGTCATGAGTGAGACTCCTGCTTGAGACAACATACCTTGAGATGTGACTGGCTTTTGGAGTGTGTGCGTAGTTGAGCAGTCCCTCATCTGAAGCCTCTTACCTCCTCTCTAACTCTCTAACAGAATAGCCAGGTTCTGGCTTTTATTCTTTGTCCCTCTCTTGATACTGAATATGGAAGATAACAGTAGACCTGGACTCTCATCTGCCATTGCTATCATTGTGCCTTTTTTATCTGATAGTCATACTGAAGAAGTAAGAGCTGCCTGAGTAATATTCACTCTGAGGTACTGATATATATCTCAGCTATTTACTGACATGGTAGGCTATTACATGTTGCTAGTGTAGACACATGACTTGGAGCACAATACTGGTATTGTTTAGAAGTTTACAACATAAAATGCTTTTTGACCCAAACTAAATAGAAGCCCATGTTTCCTGACAACCCATTCCATTCTTATTATTACAAATGTATTAAATGCTTTGACACACCTGTGGAATGTACAGTATGTAAAAACACCTCCCAAATATTTAAACCAGCCCGTTGAAAATGATTAGATGGTGAAATGTCTGTCACGCACAACTGTCAGACGTCCAACCCTTCCCCTCACTGTCTGCTCTCGGTCTCACTGCCATGATCTGTTCTTACGCACCGCAGTCCACTTGCTTTGCACTTTTGAAGGTGTGGTCTTTTGACTTTAAAATGACCCCAGTGAAGTGTCACAGGATGTTGCTGAGTAGTGCTTTAACTTGGGATCTTCATTTGACTCGTTGGTTTTGTGAAAAAGAGCCAATGCTTTTCGTGACACTATTTTTGAAATTAGAAATGTCACGTCACCATCGATTGAATCCTGTGTTTTAGGTCACAATAACATCATAATAACAATTTAATTTATGTCGTCCAATTTCCCTGGTCAGTGACAGTTTTGTTGGATGCTCTGCGGTATTCCACTTACTTTAATGTTCCTGTATGGAGTTAGATTGCCAGGGTGTTGTTCTGAGTGTCTGCGTTTGTGCACTTTTCTGTGAGTGTCCGTGTGTGTCTGGTAACAAGACACAACGTCCTGACTAATTGATTAGGATCTGTCACGAGAGAAGTGGCTGACACTGACCTCTGTGTGCGCGACAGCATATCATGGATGCTGGTTTTTCCACTTTCCTTCAGGGTAATAGCTGTTTAATCAGATGAATTCAGATTAAGCCGCTTGACATGTTTGACTTGGTGTGTCAAGTTTATTGTTCATCTCAGTTCAGGTTAAGAGAACAGTGTTCGATGTAGACAATGTGAAGGTATTGAGAAGCACACAACCTTATTCCTTTAGAACCTTGTTAGTTTATTAATTCTGAAAAAAACGACAAACAAAAAAAAAGACTAAAGCGCTTCTGTATTTATTGTAGATACATTTCCTTTAATGTCTTAGAGTTTCAGAACACTTCAGTGAGTTGACAATCTTCCAAGTCCTTCACTGTCACGGCTTTTTAAAAAGGAGGAGATTTGTACATTTTTCGGTTTTTATCATTAAGTTGTGATTAACTAAAACTGCACAGTATATTTTTCCAAAAATGGCTAATTTGCTGCATCATCAACCTAAACCTTGCTGTTATGTAAAAAAAAAAAAAAATCTAAACGATTTCTCCTTCTATGTGTGTGAAACCACTTTTAAAGAGCCTATTGAGCCGTGGGATAAAATGCTGATCCAGCAGGTTCTACTGCATTTGTCCAAAAATCACTCTCAGTCACCATCACGACAGGGACTGCTGGAGTTCGTGCCTGGAATCCTGTGGCTGCTCGACAAAGCTGTTGTCTTCTGTTGGCATGAGGAACCCACCAAACCACTGTTTGGTTGGGCACATCGCTCCTGGAATTAAAACTGAACACAGCCATCTGATCGGCTTCACCCTTTTTTTCACTGAAATACTATAGTGTCAAAAATTATTTTCAGTTGTATATATAACAGAGGAAGTGATTTGGCATCTCACTGGCGTGGTCTGAATACTTTCCAGCGTGTGTAACAGGGTCGCTTTCTGGCTGTCTCACTGGCTACAGTGGGTCGATGGCCTGCAGGCAGTGTGTGTGTGTGTTTGTGGCAGCTGTACCGTATTATGTAAGGATCTAGTGGCTGCTATTATTAGCCTGCTACTGGGTCTCCAGTGTGTGTGTGTGTGTGTGTGTGTGTGAAATCAATGTACTGTTGCCCCCCAGTTCACTTCCTGTTTCAGCTGACAGCTAAATTATATGGCACATTTGTTGTGATGAATGTAATGAGATGCAAACTCACATTCCACAATCCTCTTTTTATTTTTACTTACTGCTTTTTTCAAACCCCACAGATATATTTTTGAACCATTTTGCGGGGCAGAGAAAAGTTTTTCTCTTCTAGATGGTGGCAAACTTTCTCAGTGTGGTGTGAGTCTAAACTGACCGCTCTGTTTTTCACCCCAGGACTGTTTCGAAGATGCCTACGATCGGATCCCAGCGTGAGTCCCACATGATTTGACTGATGAGTGATGTCACTGTCGCCTGACTTCTGCTGTTTGCTGTGGTCAGGGCCTGTCAGATGGACCTGCAGACGGCCATCCAGGAGACCCAGTGTGCACTCAACTTGGTCCTCAACAACAAATTCTCAGAAGCCCTTGACCTTCTTAAGCCATGGTGAGTTCATACAAAGAGCGTGCCTGTATAGAGACAGATGAGCACTCGCCCACACACTCGTGCCTGTGGACAAGTTAAAGTCAGTAGTGACCTCAATGTGTGTTGGCTCTGTGTGGAAGGGAGGGATCCAAGCTCAGGCCAAAGTATGGTGCTAGCTTGCTCTCCAGCTGCCCTTGAGTGTTTTTATGTGTTCATTCATTTCGAGATGCTGGTAGTATATACCGGGTGTTGCCAGTCTGCTGTGGTCTGTGACTCCACTAGGACAGATTTATGTAGGGATCTGTTTAAGCAAAGTCATTTTGATTTTTGTTGTGCTGTTGCAGTGCTACACCTACACATTTATTTTGTCTGTGTGCAGGTGGAAAGACAGTATGTACCACGCGCTGGGTTACAGCAGTATCCTAGTGATGCAGGCAACCATGACCTTTGAGCATAAAGACATCCAGACCGCCATGGCAACCATCAAGGAGGCTCTGAACACATGTCAGAGGTGAGCATCTTCACAAGATGTGCCCGATAAGAAGTCACATAAATCAATATGAAGAAATAAAAACCTCAAATATTGCAGGTTCCGAAAGAAAAACTCCATGGTGGGATCTCTGTCCAGCCTCATCAGCAAGCAGTCCAACCTACAAGAAGGTGAGTGTGCTGTGCTTTACAGTGGAGTCAGTGGTGCAGGTCCAACTCAAGTTGTTTTATTTTTTGTAGTTGAGATGCACGCAGAGATTTGCTACGCTGAGTGTTTGTTGCAGAAAGCCACGCTGACGTTTGTTCAGGTAAATTCCTTTCTGCTCCTAAAATACATTTTGCTGCCTGATTATTTTTAGGTGTACTTGTTTACATTCTTATAGGTTTGCCATGCCTGGTTCACTTCTCTCAGCTGTAGTTTGTACCGCCCCTTCACTGGATAACAGCTCTGTTGTTCCTGTTGCCATTGCTCACCATTGGTCTGTCCGACAAAACAGTTGAATTGAAATGCATGGTCCCATAGATGTAAACACTTTATTACACGGTGGCGCAGGTTGATGCGTTCAGGGACCCATGGCTCTATAAGAAGGTCAATGTGGCTCGTAGATTTTGGAATTGCCTCCAGCCAGGTGCACACCAACAATGTCGAAACACAAAAAAAGCAAAACAAGGGCAAGGACAGGACGGAAGGTATCAGAATGAAACACCCAGAGACAACTATGACACACACCAGTCTGACAAAAGACGGTTGGAAAATTAGGCTGGAGGATGTAGGACCAGAAGAAATGACTGCAGAGGTTACAGGTGTGGAATAAGTGTGGTGACTTGGTGGTGATGGGAGTGGAGCAGCAGGTGGAGTCAGTCATGGTGGAATTAAAGCTTCTATTTGTGTCTGTCTGCCGGCTTCTGCAGTGAAGCCTCACCATTCTCAATGATCCACTGTCATGACGCTAGACAGAATCCCAAGTCATCATGTTTTTTTGTGTTTCAGGATGAAAACATGATCAGTTTCATCAAAGGAGGCATCAAGATCCGCACCAGCTACCAAATTTACAAGTAGGTCATCAGTTTAATTGTACAGGTGTGCTGCTGAACCTCTCTTGCCTGGTCATGTTTGTTTGTTGCAATATACAGTAAACCTGAGTAGAAACACTTATGCTTCCTCCATGTTCCTCTATTGAAGGCCGAAGCCTCACAATGGCTTCTTCAAATTAAAGCTGTACGCAGGACACATCTTTTCACAGCCATCCTGGCCAAAAAGGATTTGGGATTCCCTTTCTTTTGCTATAGCAGGCCCAAACCAGCTGTTTTTTTTTTCTTCGCATTATCCCAGTAGATCTACCACTATTACACTACTTCCGCCGCCATCTATTTTGATGAACCAAAAACAGTTTTGGAATAATCATTGATGTCATGTGTTTTCAAAAGGTTTTATGTTAGTTATTCAGTTATGGACATATTTGTCAAGAGAGGAGTAACCGCACCTGTCTAGGGCTTGAGTATTTCTTCCTTATGTTTCGTGTCTGTTTCTGAGTATGTATTGCACACCGCATTGATTCACTTTCTCTGTGTGTACAACAGGGATTGTCAGAATGTTCTGAACGTGACTCGGAACTTGAGCAGCCAGACTGATTCATTCAGACAGTTTGAAGGGGGTGTCCAGCTCGGAATTGGCTCCTTCAACTTGGTGCGTTTTTGGTGGCAAGTCAAATTTTTAACCTAAAATCTAACACAAAGTTATGTTCCTACAGATGCTGTCTCTGCTCCCTCAGAGGATTTTGAGGTTGTTGGAGTTCATTGGATTCTCAGGAAACAGGGTCTGTAATGCCGGGCGATGTGAAGAAAAACTTTGTGTTCTTACCTTAGTATTAAATTAGCATTACTATAAATAAATGTGTAGTTGTATATGTAGTTTCAAGAGCCATGCAAGTTTTTGTTTTGTCTCTGGCACCCACAGCAGTCGCTAACATAGTAGCAGAGCGAGCTATAGCACTAGCAATATAACAGTTAGGAACTGCTGTAGTGATGCGTTTCCTTTGACCTCCTGCAGGCGTTTGGTTTGTCTCAGCTGCGAGAAGGTGCGGCCAGCCAGAGTCTGCGCTCCATCCTCAGCGCTCTGACTCTGCTCTTCTATCACACCTATGTTTCCCTCATACTTGGTAGGATATCTGCTGCTGGTTTTTATCAGTCTTGTTTGACTGTTAACAAGGTTGTTTTGTGTGCGATCAGGGACTGGGGAGGGAAACCTGGCAGAGGCGGAAGCTCTGCTGGAGCCCTACCAACGCAAGTATCCCAAAGTGAGCAAGTGACAATTCAGTGTGTAAATACATCACAAATATATCACCCACTGTTTTCTCTCTGCTGTCTTTAAGGGATCCATCATTCTGTTCTATTCTGCCCGCATCGCCGCTCTCCGAGGGAACTTCGAGACGGTGGGATGGACTGTGTTTTTTTGCTATAAATAGTTGATTTTTCATGTTGTATATAGAAGTATGCTGTTGAAGGTTGGAAGTTGGAATTGACTAGGTAAATGATATGGATCCATATCATACTGATATGGATCAACGTTATCCCCGTGCATCAACAAGCCTCATCTGTGTTTCAGGCCCGGGCCCGGTACGAGGAGTGCATTGGCAGTCAGCAGGAGTGGAAGCAGATCCACCACTTGTGTTACTGGGAGCTGATGTGGACCCACTCGTACCAGCAGGAGTGGCAGCAGGCGTACCGCTACGCCGACCTGCTGTGTAGAGAGAGCCGCTGGTCCAAGGTACCCACTGCTGCTCACCTTGATACCATTTCTGTCTCTGTGTGAACCATCAGTAGCAGCGTAGTGATAATGAAAATGAATCACACATTTTGTATCTGCTCTAAATGTGACCTGAAGGAAGAGCTATCAACACATGAGTGACCTATAACGTTTACAACCTTATGCCTTTACCATGTTTTGGTACCTTTCCTGTGCCTCTGAGGTTATTCTAAAGTAGGCCAGGGCAAAGTGCGGCTCGGGGGCCAAAGGTGGCCGGATGCCTGTTATTTTTCGCGGCCCTAAATCGGACTAAAACTATAACTGATATGTTGTAATTTTTTTGTAACTTTTTTTGTACTTTCTCTTTTAGTCATTACCACCACTTATAACATGTTCTTGTTTTAAGGCTAGAATTTTCTTATTTTCATTGGCCATTTTGGCCAAAATACATTGAAGTAACATGGAAAATATATTTTGAAATAAATTGCCTTTTTCTCTTCTGGTCCACAATTATGTTATGTTATGATCTATATTCAAGTGAAATGCATATAAAATGAAATATTTCAATAGGTTTCATGGCATATTTACACTTCTTAATATCCTTACTTACATTTCATCTTTTTAGGTTCATTTTGTCCTTGTTTGTTAAGTATATATATATTGGATATTTTCCTGTCATGTTTTGTAGTCATCGCTGTCTTTCTTTTGATGATAGCCCCTCACAACAGTCAAAGTTTCTAATGTGGCTCTTTCGGAAATTTAATTGCCCACTTCAGTTCAAAAGACTGAATCTGTTATGTTGGGTTGATATTTCTCAGGCGATCTACGTGTTTCAAAAAGCAGCCATCCTTAGCATGATGTCTGAGGAGGAGGCGAAGAAGACTGGGGAGGACATCACTGAACTGTTCAGGTAACTCAGTCTGGAGCTCAGTGCTAAGTGTCTGATATCATCCAGGGAAACCAGTTTTGGCATTTGTTTATCAAATTAAATGACCATATTAACACAGGAAACAAAGCTTGGCTCTGTGGTTCTGTAGGGGACCTTTGTCTGCTCTAACTGTATCCCCATGTAGACTGCACTACGAAGATACCCGCCCTTCCATTTTTTTATGTTGATCGGACAAGTGACCTTTTGGCTCTAGTCGCTGGTCCACAGTGCAGTGGCGTAGACTGTTCTCTTCCTCAAGGAGCAAAGGAAGATTTGAGTGGAGTATCGAGATGCCGCTGTCAACCAAGAGCTATATTTTCCCCAGCACCTCCTCGATATGCCTCGAGTCTTCCTTCCTCCCGGTTTCACATGCCTTGGACATCTTATTAGGGAGGCGTGCGGGAGACTCTGAGTTGAAGTGAGTTGAGCAGGATGATTTAATTGTCCACTTAGGTACTACTTACCTTGGATGCTGATACGTCAAAGACCCCCAAAACCCTGTATATAGAGCCCATAAGCTTCATTCTTCCGCCTTGGGATGGATCTCATCTCTAACCTGTACAGGACAGTCCACCCTTTCCCAACTGAGAACCTTGAGAACCTGATCCTCACCTTGTTTGCTTCTTGATGTTGGGAATCTTAGCAAAATGTGATGGAGATCATTGGGCCACTAAACTGAAGACCCTCTCCAGCCTGGTTGCCTCATGACATTCTCTCTGCAAAAAGAGGATCTGATCCCTGGACAACAAGTGGACAGTCTTAGCCTAAAAAATACAAAATATGATCTTTTTTTTGCTAATAAAATAATGTGATTCAAGACGAACCTTGTTGTCAAACCTCCTAGCACAACATGCTTTTGTATGTCGCAGGCAGGTGGAAGGTCTGAAGCAGCGACTAGCAGGGAAGTCCATCCCAACAGAGAAGTTTGCCGTGAGGAAGTCTAGGCGCTACAAGTCCTCCAGCCCCATCCCCCTGGTGGTCCCCGCTCTGGTAGTCCTGCACCATCCTCAGCGGTTCACTCCCACACTCTGGGAAACAGTGCTGATGTCGTCGTCTGAATGTCTATGCAGGAGATGATGTATGTTTGGAACGGCTTCACCATCCTCGGGAAGAGATCGGACTTCACCGAGTCTTTGCTGGTGACCATCGAGTCAACTGAGGAGAAGCTGCGCAGTGACACTAGTGAGTTTTGCTGAGGTTTGATGTACCTGACAAAGTGTGTTCAGTGTGATGTGTTCAGCAAGTGCTTTCCTGTCATGCTCCTTCAGACCCGACTGAGTTTCACATGGACGACAGCTGTTTGGTCCAGATGTTGAAGGGGCTGTGTCTGAAGCATCTGGGCCGGTTACTGCAGGCTGAGTTGTGCTTCACACAGGTTCTATCAAGGTAACTTGCGCACACTCCCGACTCTCTCACAGCTTGGTACAAACCCATCGTCCCATCTTGTGGATGTGTGTGTGTGTTGCAGCGAAGGCAGAATCAAGTACGACCACTACCTGGTGCCCTTCACTCTGTATGAGCTGGGCCTGCTCTACAAACAACAGGGAGACTTCGCCAAAGCAGCCACCTTCATAGAGAAAGCCAAGTGAGTCGTCTGACTGAGTGATGTGGACTAATCCGGTCAATGCCCTCCAAGTAGTGGTGCGGGTTTTAGGGCAGTGTTTTCCCTCAGGAACAGTTCAACCCATGACATGCAAGTAAACAATCGGCTGCCTGATGAAAACACGCCAGCCTGCGTATTGAACTGTTGACACCAGTCTGTGTCTGCAGCGTGCAGTCACATCTGATCAGGCCCTCGACTGTTCGGCCCAAATGTTACTCAAGCGTGACTTCACTTCTACTACGTTGGCAACTTCCTTTTCAGTAGCATGAGCTTGTGACTAGCTGTTTTATATTTACTTAGCACCTTCGCACCTAGATGTGAGTCTCAGTTTTCCATCTACCTTTACACATAAAGGACTTTCTCCACCTCAAATGAGCACCGCAAGGGGTTTATCTGTGTGCTTCCTGTCACGCCAGGAACGCCTCCCCCCAAAAATGTACCATTGCCCCCTGAAATTTTTGTACAGCTCGGCTACTGCAGATAAGTATGAATATTTACTTTCAGCTGCCTAAGCAAATTCTAAAGTAACACATCACAGCAGTAGTTCAGCTACATCGCTGCCATCTTCTTTAAAAACCTGCGTAGCACACAACTGGTGTTAGCTGGTGCTGCAGCCACAATAGTGACATTACCCCTTAAACAACAGAAAAATGTGTTTGTTAAAACCTTTAAGCTCTGCTAGGTGTGTTAGAAGTCTGGCCCTGGGGCTCTTTACAGAGTTTGTGTGGCCCTCTGGTATGAAGCGTGCCGCACCAGCGTTGTCGACCACGAGGGATGAAACAGTGTCCTAAATCTCAGAGCCACTGGATGGTACATCACTGCTCTAAAGTCTCCAGATGTGAACTGCCATTTCAATTCAATTTGACAATGACAAAAGAACACAGTTACGGGCATTTCCCCTGAGAATCACGCTACTTGTGTGATTCAGAGGCGTGAGAGAGTGAGCGGTCTCAATAGTTCTCTGTCAAGGAAAACATGTGCACCCACGAAGTCAGTCAACACCAAAAGCCTTCATCATCATTTGACATCAGATCACCGCGCCAAAATTTGCTACCAAGATGCCACCTGAGTGTAAGCTAACCATGGCGAACTGCAGGCAAATATTGTGTTGCTTTGGAAGAGCTGTTGTCAAAGACCGGAGGTGCGCTATCAGAAGCACCTGGACCCCAGATACTTATTCCCTGGACATGAGGTCCATGAAAAGAGGAGCAGTCTGTCAGGCTATCAGGCAACATTCCGCTGTTGAGTGAAGTTGACATTGTGGGTGTGATTTGTTTGTTGTTCTTTTAAAAGGGAATAAAAGTGATTTATTATATATTTAACACTTTGTGTTTTGTTTTGTTTATTTGTTATATATTTTGCCTTAAAAGTTGCCAGGTTTTCTATACACTGTTGTTCAGCATTGTTATTTAACAGGTTTGTGTAATTATAAAAAAAAAAAAACTTTTGCGTGTGATTTAGTTGTGAAGAAAAATTTGTGTTGTTGGGACTTCAGCCCAAAAAATAGATTTTACCCCTTTCTTTTATTAAAACCTTACACCAGTTTTAAACTGAGAGCATCAATAACACACGAAAATTGTTACTTCAGCAGTATTTTAGCAGAATTGTATTTGAACAGTTTACAAAGTGAATGTTTTCTCCATGTCCATACGTTGATCACGTGTCCTGAAAAAGCTTTCATTTTCTCTCCAGGACGAACTATAAGGACTACTCCATGGAGTCTCGGCTGCACTTCCGCATCCATGCGGCCCTCAGCAGCCTGAAAGGAACGCCAGCAGGAACGCCATAATGAACTCTGCAGCTGGAAATGACGTGGTCAAACTAGGAATTTTTCTCCCAACTCTGTTCACACAGATGAGATTTGTGGCTTTGACACGCTATTACTACAATAAGGCAGGTACCATCACAGCTCTAGTGCAGATGCAACGTCGCACCTTATATGAGATTTCAAGGCTGCATTCAGTGCCTCGCATAAATATCCACACTGTCTCACGGTCTCACTCTTCACGACCATTTGTTTTGACTTGAACTGAACAAAGCTTTTTCTCTGAGCACCATGAAGCATTTGAAATCAGTGAAGGGTTCTCCAAAAACGGTGGCTTCCATTAGTTTGCAAACAGTGATTTTATTTGCTTATTTATTGTGTAGTAGACTCTTTTCATGCTTCTATTTCATTGCTTTTTGCAAACTTAAATTTAAAGGAAGAAAGGTATGTAAAACCACAAGGAAAAAAAAGTCGGGATCAAAGCATTTATACTTCACAACAATCATCCACACAAACCAGCAGAGACAAGTGATCCTAAAATCTAAAGAAGATTTAACATACAGTTCAATGCATTTATATAATCCTACCTCTGCTTTTATTTATTATTCGTTATTTAACTCGTGTTTGTTTGGTTGTTTAAGGTTCATTGTACAGATGAGAAATTTCACATTGATCTCTTAGCGACGCCTAGCCTGAGTTTGCGTTGGAAGAATGCCGACACAAGCATTTTTATTCTCTATTTCCTCTTTTCAATTGGCCGGACATGCAGCATGAGAGGTGCGCATGCTGAAGCCTTGTCACCAGAAGTGGCCTATACACAGGATCGTGTGTGTTAATGTACTGCACGTCAGCACGTATCATGAAATATGCACAACATGAAATGACCCTCAAACGAACTTTAAACGGCAATATTAAAGAACAAGCTGTTGTCTTGTCCTTTTGAGTGACGCGCTGTTTAAACATCGGGCTTTTGTTTTGGTCACAGGCAGGAAATCATCGCTAATCCATCTTGTCACTGCGCCTCATTGTGAGTGTCAATTTTGGAGTTCCTCAGGGTTCTTTTTCCAGAGCCTTTTAAACATCGTGAGAACGAACGCTCGCCGTTTCCCAATGGAAGGTTGTTTAGTTAATGAAGCCATTAAAACGTGGTCATTTTAATGTAGAACAGATTCAAGGTTCTTCTGACACAGTCAGAAAAGGAGACATTTTTGGTGAGCTATCTGTTCTCCAAACCTTCATGTTGACAAATCCCAGCGGCTTTGATCTGCAGCTACACACCGCTTATATTTTGGTGCGTATGTTATGGTATTACTGAGTGGCTTTCAAATTTAACCATCAAAATTGAGATTTTTTTAGTCTTTCCAAATAGCTAATCCTTTAACTCATGTCAGATATTCTAAATGACAACATATATTTAAAAAAAAAAAAAGAAATTATGACGATAGTTGAAGTCAAAAAGCACAATGTTTTATTGTTGATATATTGGCGGCTTTGAACAGCGTCACGTTTTTTTTAGACTGAGAGCGCCATCTGCTGTCTGTCGTACATGTACACTGAACCTTCAGGTGCTTTAAATGTAATTCTTTGCAGTTAAGAAAAGGCATTAATATATTGGAAATATAGTGATGACAGCTGTCCTCCTGATGATGAAGAATGTATCGACCTGAAGACCAAATAATTTCTATGTGTGTCTTGTTACTGTGTTTCATTGCTTTTTGGTGGATTCATGTGATGCTTTTTTGTTTTTGTTTTTTTGAGTTGTCGAAGGCAATAAAAACGTGTGAGGAAACTTTTGTTGTGTGACATGGAAAATGAGATTAAAGCACTTTATATAGAGAGTTGCAACACAATGACACTTTTAATATCTAGTCAATATGCTGTGTTTATTGCTTGCTACAGTCCTAACAAGGAGAACTTGCTTCAGGGTTCATTTCTCTTTCTTCACTTAGTTTCCTGACTCAGTTCAGCTTTTACATTTCCAGAAACGACTCTGACCTTCATGTGAATCAAGCAGGGTTTTTTTTTTTTTTTAGGTCGACAAACTGTGAACAGAAACTATTGGCCCACATCTGAGTCTGCTTTAAACTCTGCCTTGAGTTTTTCCACTGATCAGAGTCAAAGTTGAGAAACAAGGTTATGTGCCTGTAAAAAAAAACTGCCACCAACATTCAACCCTCTGCTCTGAATACTCTACTAAGGCTGACAGCAGTTTGCAAAGCAGCAGAATTCGGTTTAATGAGTCTTCATAAGTGACATGATTTCATACGCATCATGCACTTCAACACCATGCTGACCATAGTCCAAATGTCATGTCACACATGTGACTTTAATGACCATGGATATTACTTCTGTTAGTTGGTTGTTCTGTTGAATGTGTTAACTTTACTTCATTTAACCAACAACAACAGGTTTGCTTGTGTCTTCTCCCTGAGTGAGGGAAGCAGGCTGTAACACTACACGTGTTGACACAAATAATCTGAATTATTTGTTCCAAAATCCAACAGCTTTTATGTAAGAAATGAAGAGTCAACATGGATAGGTAAAATATTAATTCATGACATCATCAGTAAACAGTGGAACTGAGGGCCAGTCAAAGAACACGCAGAAAACGAATATCAAGTCAAGCCATTTTACTGATTCATGCGCTCAAAACAGACAGGATGAGACTCAGTCATGTTTTCATGCTGTTCTGCGGCACTTTGGTGAGTTTGAGAGTTTTTTTTTTACTCTATTGTGTCCAATTTTTGGAGTGGAAAACATTTCCTCTCCTCATGTGAGCAGTGAATTTAGCAACAGAAATAGGCAAGTGCGTAAGCACGGGCATTCAGAGAGGAAGTCGATGGAATGTGAAACGTAACTTCACATTTTGCTTTTAATTTTTTGCTGTACTTTGATCTGCAGGTCAGCACACACATTACAGATGAGTTTCTGGGGCCAATCCAGTGTCTGGAAAAGAAGCACGTCCTCAATACCTTATACCTCTCTAAATGCTAAATGTTATTGCTTTCTAACTGTTATTGTATTGTTATCCATGTATCCATTTGCCTTGTCAGGTTAACGCGTCAGTCATGTGACCTGGTGTTTTGTCCACCATGGCAGTACTGCGTTAATGGGGTCTGTTCTTGTAAACCCCCCTACCTGTGTCCAAGTGAGGGAGCGAGCCCAGTGTGTAGTCATGGCAACAGAACGCTCTTGTCTTATTGCCAGGTAACCATTGTTATTTTTATGTTGTGTATTTTGACAAGGCTGCTCGGGATGGATGTGCGCATGTTTTCACATTGCAGGCAATGGCTGTGTCTTGTCAGAGAAAAGCTCCCCAGATGTCACATTTTGGTACCACATGCACAGGTAAGTGGACTCACCTTTTATCTTTTCTTTGGCGAAAAACATGTAGCGATATAGCAGAAAATACTCAACCTGTTGATAAACGCTCTTAAAATATAATTTTAATTTTGAATTTTCAGTGTCTTCTTTTCAAAGTAGGTAAAGTTCAAAAGGTAAAGTTTTTGGTGAACTTAAATCAGTACTGAATTTAACTTTTGCTCCCATTATATGAAAGTATGCAGTACATTTAATTTCTGGCTTCTACTGCGGACGACAAAAATCTAATCTTGAGTCGTACAGTCATGCGATCATTTTAATGTCTGCTGCTCTTTAAAAGTGAAAACTAACGACATGATTAACTTAAATGGGGAACTACTGCCCTCTGCCGGCTGAAATGGTAGCATCAAATGCAAGAGTATGGATAAAATAGAACAGAATAAACAACTATATCATGAATCATTACATGAAGTCGCCTGTATAAAAATGTACAGGCCTCTAAGTATATTAATGCAAGTTGTACCTTGTCCGGAGTTTGAGCAAGTAAAGCTTTGAGCAAAGAAATGCCTTTTAACTGAAATACAAATTTCTACACTGTATATAACAAAGCACTACCCGGTCAACAAAAAGGGAATCGCAACACAACTTTCGGTAGCAAGTCTGAAAACATATATATTATACAATAACCCCATTGTGCTCAGGTAATGTTTAGAAATGATATGCAGGAAATGAAGTGACTTGAGAATCTACTTGTTTTTTTCCAGCCGAAGAGCCGAAGTTCAGAACCACGTTGGAGAAAGACGTGGGAGTCGTCCGTCTATTTGTTCCTGGAGGCGCCAAGGGTGGCGAGGACCTGCTGGTGTGTGAGGAGCGGTGGGACATGGCTGCCGCCAACGTGGCCTGTCGGGGGGCAGGTCACCAACTGTTAGTGAGGACTACTGACTCCCAATACAGTTCAACAACAACAGACCTTCTTTGACTCAGCTCCACGTTCTGATGTGCTGTAAATGTTTTGGCAAAGCAAGTTTGAAGTAGCCACTAGCATCCTTCTTTTTTGTGACAGCGGTGCAGCAACTGCGGGTGCAGTGTCACGCACCTCTCTGCCAACTGAACAAGGCGTGACGCTGCCAAGCAGATGTGTGAGCGTCCGGTGCCAGGGTGATGAAAACTCCCTCGCCGAGTGTGTCATCTACAACAAGACCAGCATTGGCGACAGAGGAGTCGCCACGGCAACCTGCGGCCCATCGATAGGTTAGCAGTGGCATCATTTTGTGCCATTGAAAGTACTGAATTTTCCTTTGTTTCAGGTGACTCCTGTGACTTCAGGTGTGTGAATGGAAAGTGTGTGTCTCTCCGTCAGACTTGTGATGGTGTGGACGACTGTGGCGACCGCAGTGATGAGATGTGCTGCAAAAGTGAGTTCAAACTTGATCATCTGAAGCGTACAGCATCGTTCACACTCACGGTGTTTCTCGCCAACATATCCAAATGGCTGACAGACTTTAAAGCTTTGTTTTTCTCCACTGAGGATGCAGAGGCGAGGCGTTCCGCTGCAGCACAGGCGTGTGTTTGCACAGAGAGTCCGTCGGAGATGGAGTGATGGACTGTTTGGATGGAGCTGATGAAGCACTGAAACACACAGGTAATCCACACACACACACCTACTGAACATTCTGTTGGATGAACGCCTGACTCCTTCTTTATTTCCCGCAGGATCTAAGCCAGTACACTCAATGGTCACAGGTATGGTTCACTCACAATATTGCACCTTTCCTACATCTAAAGCCACCAAACATCAGTAACATCATATGCTTTTGTTCAGAGTACATCTCTCCGAGGGACGGTAAGTAGACTCGCCGTGTCTTTTCTTTCAACACAGCTGCTGATTTTAGCGTGTTAAATAACAGAAAGAAGAGCCAGCAGAGTCCAGATGGAGTCACGACTCACGTGTGGCGTGTCAAATGTGGACAGTGACGAGCATTTGGGAAGCGTTCGCGTCAAAAGAGTAGTGGGTGGGATTCCAACACGACCGGTGAGTTTGAGATTTCAGGTGATGAGGGGAGCAGCTGTGACTTGGGATTGTCTGGTGGGGGGCGCAGACACAGATCCAGTGGCAGGTGGCGATCATGAAGGGCATAAGACTCTACTGTGGAGGAGTTTATATCGGCGGCTGCTGGGTCATCACCACAGCACACTGCATCAGGTGCAGTCAGGACTCATAGTTTGTTTACCTATTCGGGTGGTCATTTTCATCTCTTCCCCAGGCCTCCAAGCTCTGAACCGATGGCCGATGGCGACCTCCTGACTCAACCAAAGTAAATCCTCTACACTAGTGGTTCATACTTGAAATGCATTGTGTGAATTTAAACTCCTCTCCCCCAGACCAAACCTGGCCACGTTGAGAGTTAAACTTTCTCTCTGGAAAAGACACGGGGCTCAAGCCTCGACTGATATTGTGCCGGTGGAAGACGTCCACATTCACCCAAAGTATGTTGTTCAGCAGGCTGCAATATAACAAGCATTTTCATCCATTTTTAACCTGCATGACTCAGTGTTGTATTTGCTGAAACATGAGGAAGGATTTTAGAGTCTCAGTCTCTGCAGTTAGTGCCTTCATCATTCACAGTCAGAAAGTCAACTCCATTTTAAGTGGGTGATCTCAGCTGGCAGTGATTTTAAATGGGTCCAGTCTGACATCAATACCCAGTCGATGTTTCATCTTCACCTTTCTTTCAACAGTTTCAACCCACATACCCTAGAGAACGACATCGCCCTGGTGCAGATGAGGACGTTACCCTACAGTGAAGCTTGTTTTATCAATCCATTTGTCAGCCCTATCTGCGTCCCATGGTCTCCCAGACTTTTTCACCCCAACCACACCTGCACCATCTCTGGATGGGGAGAAACTGCAGGTAGGTCAGTCTGCGACAGAACAGCTTTGTGGGTGGACTCTGTCAAATCCTTCTGACCACAGATGCTTAACTGTGCCATCAGGTGGTCGCTTATCTTCGGTCCTCCAGTGGGCCAACGTGACCCTGATCGAAGACTGTCAGAGATTCCACGGGGAGAACTTCAAACCGGGCATGACCTGTGCAGGTGGGCTGCTGAGCTGAAAACAAGCAGGCTTGTTGTGATGACTGGACTTTTGTGTTGGACAGGTGAGCTGGAAGGACAGGTGGACAGTTGCCACGGTGACAGTGGGGGTCCTTTAGTTTGTGAGGATGAGCTCGGCGTGTCATACTTGTGGGGTATCACCAGCTGGGGAAGGAAGTGTGGACAAGCTCAAGCACCGGGAGTCTATACAGAGGTGAGCACAGAAGCGTGTGAATTTGTCACAGGGTGTGACCATCATCTGCCTCTCCCAGATTGCTCACTTCTTCGAGTGGATCCGGGGACGTACTGGCTGGGCTGCAGTCACCAAGTTCAATTCCTAATGTAGCGACCAAATGAGAAGAAGCGACCTCGATCAATGGCTTCTTTAAAAAAGACAATCGTGAGCTAGCTGTTTTCTTAGAGAATTTGACATTTATGTCACTGAACTAGTAGTTACTACATTTCTTAACAAAGTTGCAGATTCATGATTTATACATTTGAATTTATAGACTTGAGTCAATGATTCATTCGAGTGCACCAAGAAGGAAGCGATCTCTGTCACAAGAGCGCTACCAATGGACGCAAGGTGTTTCTGCAAGAGTGTATTTGAAGCTCACATATAAAGTAGGTTAAAGTAAGATAACATTTAAATATTTACTGTCACAGCTATATTTTGATGTCAAGTTAAATCCAGTCGGGTTTCTGCTTAAGATGTTTCTTCTCCAGTAATGATCCCCTTGTCCTGCCCCGCGACTAACTAAGTAGTAACCAATAGAGATTGTTTACATGACAAAAGTCTTCTTTGTGATGTGTTCAATTACTCATCGGAGTGTACAAAACACTGTTGCTGAGAGACGCTCTTGAGGATGATGGCACCTTCCGGCCTGTACGGCATCTTCTTCTCCTTGCTGCGAAATAATAGACCTCTTCTGTCTGTTTCATTTGTTCTCCCCTCAATTATTGTTGCCTCTTTTTTTGAGTATTTTCTCAACAATTACAATTTTTCAGTTCAGGGAAACATATCCACATGTCCATGTTAAGATTTGTGAATCGTATTCTATTCTATAGATTCTCCAACATTGAAGCTGCCGCGGTCTGGCCGTGAAATTAGAGTTTCTCAGCAAGAAACCTGGTCTCCAAATAGAGTTGTTAATTGCGTTTTTTGTCACTTTCAACATCAAAGGCTTCACGTTTGCCACCTCAGATGAAACTATGAAATCATGACTAAAATAAGTTGCTGTTCTCCAGCCGTCTTTATGCAACTTTCTTCATGACACTTTGTCTACCTGAAGCTCGTCATTTGACCACAATGCTGTGGTTTTTAGAAGCCTGTGACTCACTTCCTGTCCTCCTCAGTTTCATGTCAATAGACATCATTATGTGTGTGACACACGCCTCAATACAAGATTCTTATTTTCCACCCAAGTCTTGTTAAAATATTGCTACCCGTGTTCGACCCTGGTTACTTCCTCCTCCCACGTGCTTTTTGATGTTGTATTCATACAGTTGAAACTATACGCCTCTCAAACCGGCTCCGTTCTCTGAAGAACAGCAGAGGAGCCGAAGCCGGAGCAACTAGACCATGATTCACTCCAGTAAGTATTGAGTTTGCTTTGAGTGACCTTGTACCTTTGACCATCAGAGGGGTCAAACTCTGTCCAGCAACGAGTCCTGAACCGTTTCAGTTGTGAGCAGGTTTTGTGCAATTTATTGTTTTTCTCTGAAGCTAAGTAAAGGCTTAAGAATACTTTGCTTGGGAATGTGAAATGGACAACCGATGTTGACTCATCTTCTTGAAGCTCTCACGCTCCTATGTACGTTAAATGTTGATCTATCTTGGCTCCTGTTTCACGAGTACACACTTGAAACCAGCGGCTTAGACATTATAAGACAACTTTTGTTCTCTGTTATTTCTGAAGTTTACATACATTAATGCTGGTTTTGCCTCAAAACCGTATGACTTGGGTCAATTGTTCTGGGTATCCATCCTCAAGCCTCTCACCGTAGTTTGCTGGAATGTCTTTTGTGTACAAAGTCAACTTTGTATCTCTCTTTATATGTTGCTTTAGGGGTACTGTCCACACACTTTCGACGGACTCTTAGACTTGCAGCTGTATAATATTGTCCTCCGCTGAGACATTATTGAACCACGTTCATCTCTTTGCCTACTACTTTATTCTTAGATTGTTCTGGTTTAAGTTCTGTTCTGACCATGAAGCACTTTGTGAACTGTGTTTCAAAAGATGCCAAATAAATAAAATTGGAAGAGACTTGTACTTCGGTTGATGGGCATCTTTGGCTCTCAAGCTTTTGTCTTTGAAACACATAACAGTACAGGTCTGCAACAGCTTCAGGCTTCTGTATGTCGCACTCAAAGATGAGCCACTTGTGCTTGATTTTCCTCATGATAGACTTCCACATGATGCCACACAAAGTAGCTCTGTGTGTGTACATCCACATACATCCACTGTCACACCCCTGATAAACTCAATCTTTAGTTCTGTGCTATCAGCATCAGGCTTTCTGACTTGTGTGTAGACATCATGTTAGACTTGCATACGTATAACTTACTCCCCTCAGTGAACCTCACAATAAACCCTCCCCAAAAAAATCCCATAGGAATTGCTCCAAAAATTATTCAAGTTGCTGAAGAAAGTGTTGTGTCAGTGGCTACACGACCTCTGGGTGAGTGTCTGTCACACATGCAGGGGACTATACACTGCTGTTCTGCAGGAAGTGAACTTCCTGACTACAACACAAGAAGAGAAGTGAGGCGACCACCGAAAATCACTGAGCACACACAAATGGTGGACAATGGCACACCAAGACATCAAGAGTGACCGGTGCGACATCGCATTCATTCAAGTTGCTCGCCTTCACTCTTGGATGAGATGCTCTTTTGTAGTGTAATTGTACACGATTGAACTCTTGTGAATAAAGGTATTTAAGTTCTGAAAACATGAAAACATTCACACCCTCTTAATCTTAATAATAATCTACTGCCTCCAGCTTCAAATGAAGCTACTGTATTGTTTCTGTATAAAAGTATCACTTAATTCTACATCAGAATTTCAGAGAATTTAGTGGGCAAGTACCGAATTGACTTCCTATTCTATGTCCATTTTTTTGTCAAGCTTTATAGAAATCTGACGAAGCTTGTCTTTCTCCAGATGGCTCCACAGTCCTCTGCTGCTGCTGCTGCTGCTTTGTCCAGAGCAGGTACAGGATTCAAAATTTCTCAGCACTGCACGTTACATTAACAGCTGTCTAACTGCATCACTCTGTTGCTTATGAAGAACTCTCAGAACTGAGAGTGAGCCTGGCCATGTTGACAGATCAGCAGATTCATTCTCATCATCTGGTTGCAGGGAGGTCAGCACCAACATGGAGATGAAGAGCGAAAGGTCTTTATGCTTTTCCAGACGACACCCAGGAAAAGCCCGTCGGGTGAGTCTCACTGTGCAACTGTGACTTCAAAGGCTCACAGAGCTGATGTACGTCTCCCTCAGGAGGACAGGTCCATGAAGAAGCTTCCTCAAACTCCTCCTGAAAACGAGGACAGCAACAGCTGGCAGACAGTTGTTGCCATGTACGACTTCATTGCCGAAGAGGACAGCGACCTCACGCTGGTCAAGGTGCCGATGCGATGCTGTGATAGTGCTGAACAG
Organism: Synchiropus splendidus; assembly: GCF_027744825.2. NCBI lineage: Eukaryota > Metazoa > Chordata > Actinopteri > Syngnathiformes > Callionymidae > Synchiropus > Synchiropus splendidus. The sequence continues at coordinate 12,836,823 of NC_071336.1, forward strand.
GATGAACTGTGATTATGAACGTGTGTTACTGGGTGTGATAGGTGGCACTATTAGTTTCAGACTGATTTTAGAGCAGAGAGTGCCCTCTAGTGGGCTCCGAAAATGAGGACACTGTTTCATGAAGCCTCAACCGCCCATCACTACCTCTTGCTAATGTGAATCACCGACAGTGTGGAATGATGTCACAGGCCAGAGGCTTGGTGGTGACCTCACTGTCGTCTGACTTCAGGGTGAAGAATACATCATCCTGCACAAGCAGGACCAGCAATGGTGGAGGGCACAGGACCAGCAAGGGTGAGAGCATTTTTGTGACATCAACAGAGGGCCATAGCTTTGTTTTGTTTCTGTGTCAGGAACACCGGCTTCATCCCCAGTAACTATGTGACAGAGAGGAACAAAATAGAAGCCAACCCGTGAGTGTGGTTTTCAGTATCATACTTCCAGCTATATCAGTGAGCTTTTGAAAATCTATTCTGCTACACTTAGATGGTACTGCAAGAACATCACCAGAACTGAAGCGGAGGAGCTGCTCAGACAGGAGGTGATCCCTTCAATGTTTTTTTTTTACATTTATTTACAAGCATATCTTCATTGCAATAATCCCATTTTTAGTGTTATGTCACACAGGGGTCTATGATGTGACATGAGTTGATGAGGCTTCATGAAGCAGTGTCCTCATTTTAAGTGGCGCTCTTGGTTTCAAAACGATGTGAGATTTCACTGACATGGTGGTTCACATCCAAAGATTTTAAAGCAGAGAGCGCCATCTAGTGGACTCTGAGAATGAGCACACTGTTTCATGAAGCCTCATCATCCCAACATTTGCGAGGTTCATTAGATCACATTTGTGTTGAGACAAAACGTGAGAATGTGATGTGAAGAATCATAGAAGTGGATCTGTCAGTCAGTTTCATTGTCTTACACTTGTGTGTTTCCAGGATAAAGAAGGAGGCTTTGTGGTGCGGGAGTCCAGTCAGAGAGGAGTTTACACCGTCTCAGTTTACACCAAGATGTTGAGGTGATTCAGATCTGAAGTTCAGAATCTGTGCACTGCATGTGGACCGTCACGCCTCTGTGTGCTTGCAGCGTGGGCGTGGACATTCGTCACTATCTGATCAGAAGGACTGAGAACGGTCAGTTCTACCTGGCAGAGAAATACACCTTCAACACCATTCCTGAAGTCATACACTACCACGAACACAACGCAGCAGGTGTGTGGCCTCATGAGCGCAGTGCTGCTTTGGTGAAGTAATAATCGTCAGCACTGTTGCGCAGGACTGGTCACCAGGTTACGCTACGCAGTCGGGTCAGTGGTGAAGAACGTGCCTGCCACAGCCGGGTTCAGCTCAGGTAAATAACGGCTCAACCTCGCCTGTGGTCATCACCTGTGGGGACGACCTCGAGACTAAAGAAGATGGACGTCTTTGGTCCTGTTAAAACATGCCCATCTGTCCTTGCCTCCGTAGTTAAATGGGAGATCGACCGCAGCGAGCTGACCATCCTGCAGGAGATTGGAAGCGGTGAGTTTGGTCTGGTGAAGCTCGGCCACTGGAGGAACAACCACAAAGTGGCTATCAAGGCCATCAGAGAAGGAGCCATGTACGAGGAGGATTTCGCTGAAGAGGCCAGGGTCATGATGTGAGCTGCAGAGAGCTTTGAGTGGAGAAGTGTCACCATGCAGCCTGACAGTCAGTGTCCACAGGAGGCTTTGTCACCCCAAACTGGTGCAGCTCTATGGCGTCTGTCTACAACAGCGCCCCCTGCTGATTGTGACTGAATTCGTGGAGAAGGGCTGCCTGCTGAACTTCCTGAGGCAGAGAGGGAGGAGTCTGAATGACAACTGGCTACTCTCCATGTGCCAGGACATCTGTGAGGGGATGGAATATTTGGAGGTAAACAGCTTCATCCACAGAGACCTGGTGAGTGACAGAGGCTGAAGCTGCTGACCGGAAAACCTGTATAGAACCTTATTTTCATCATTCTGTCTGCGACTCAAAAATATTCCGACACGACTTTCTCGACAACCAATGAATGTTGTCCACCAGGCGGCCAGGAACTGTCTGATCAGTGAGCACAACGTTGTGAAGGTCAGCGACTTTGGAATGGCAAGGTGAGCGTTAGCTCCGCCCCTTTAAAACATGTTGAAACGCCCACTCATAGTTAATGTGAAGTCATTGATGGCGCAGTTTCTCACATCTGCCAACTCTGACTGAGGTAAGTTACTGCTGAAACACCTTCAAATGAATGTCCAGTTGACACTGCTCACGCTTGACAGAAAAACAGTGGCTCTACTCCAAGCCTCTCACAGATGGTTTGATGAAGCCAATCCTTCAAACTTCATTTTTATGTAGTGATGGGCCAAAGAGGCTTCATGAAGCGGTGACCTCACTTTCAGAGGCCACCAGATGGCACTCTCCACCCTAAACCCGGATTTGAGCAACCGCTTCAATGAAACATCAACACTTTTTAAAGCGAGAGTGCCACCTACTGAGCTCTGAAAATGAAACACGGTTTCATCAAGCCTTGTCTGCCCATCGCTACTTCTCTGGTCTCACTTCAAAGGCTACTTACAAGTGTTTGGTTCAAATCCGTGTCATACGTCTTGTCCCTTTAAACAACATTTAAACACTGTCAAACACTGTGTGCCGTTGGCAGGTACGTTATCAACAACCAGTACACAAGTTCCATTGGTGCCAAGTTCCCAGTGAAGTGGTCTCCTCCAGAAGTTCTTCACTACAGTAAATACAGCAGCAAGTCGGATGTCTGGTCCTTTGGTTTGTCCTACAGAAGTTTCTGAAGTGAATCCCTGCGATTTATCGTTGAACTCGACATGCAACCTGACCATGTGTGCAGGCGTGCTGATGTGGGAGATCTACTCAGAAGGTCGGACCCCCTTTGAGAACCGGTCTAATCCTGACGTGGTCACTGACGTCACCAGAGGGATTCGGTTGTACCGGCCTCAACGAGCGCTCATGCCGATCTACACCGTCATGTACCAGTGTTGGCACGAGGTACTTGCTCCATGAAACTGTGCAGCCAGCAACAGTTTCTCCTGAAGTGAAGATGAAACTCAACTTGCACATGAGTGTTAACCACATTCTGCTTCCTGTTTCTCGCACACTCACCGTTAAAGAGGCCAGAGAGTCGACCGTCGTTCAGTGAGCTCCTGGATGAAATCCGAAAACTGGCAGAGAAACCAGCTACGTGAGAGCATCCTATTGTATCTAGACTATTTATGTGTAAACTGTCTTGTATTGTATTTAAAATGTCATGTTCTTTCTCAGTCAGCACAGCTTGAACATTAAAGGTTTTGTGGTCAAACTACTTCATGCTGGAAATTTTCTGTCACATCTTGACCATAAGAAGAAAGAAGAAATTGCATCATGTTTTTTTTTTTTCGTTTTCTTAAGAACATTTGATCTTCTGATATGCACATTGATGCTGGTGACGTGTTATAACCAGTTGTCCAGTTGAAAAAAAAAAATCTGCGGGGGTCGTCTTTCATTTTCACCGTTAAATAAAAGGACGGGGCTACATTCCTGACGCGTGAGACGCGCACAGATAGACACCTAGTGTTGCTCGCGCACCAGCTCTTTCCTCTCTTTTCCTTGCACGATCACATTTTTTCTTCATTAATAACCACCAGGCCACCGGCAGGCCGTGTGCAAATGAGGTCACATGGACAATGTCAACATGAAAACCTTGTTGAAGAGCTTTCGGGAGTTGCTGTGGTTTTCTGTATTATATAGTTGTAATAGCGCGTGTGCAATGTAAGTGTCTGCGCAAGGTAAGGAGCGATAGGAGGATGGGGACGCAAACAACAATGGCGTAAGGAGAGAGGTGCGAGCTGAACCCTGCTTCTCCTCTGAAGTGTTGTCTTCCATAGATGGCAGCTTGAACACTACAGCGTCCATGGATGCGCAGAAATGACCGATGAACTACAAGGCAGCCTTGCAAAATGTGTCGAAAGTGCGCAGTCAAAGCTAAATACCAGTTGGTGGAGTTAGTGCAGTTGGTGCAGAAAGAAACGGTACCGATTGTCGTGTATTGAAATGTGTATGTCACCTGATGAAAAGGAAAGAAAGGAATCCGACTCTGATGTGCTGGTCTTGCCTTCTCTCCAAAGTCCAAAATAAGTTCCTCTACACAGTTACTGCCATAGAGAAGCCACAGTCACCGCAGCAATCCAACAATCACTTAAGCGCAGCTGCTGCCTCCAGGTGGCCAACAAGAGCCGCCACACACCGAGGAAAACAACGTGGCATCTCCCTTTTCATCTAAATCTCTATGTAGCACTACACACTGCTGACTTTGTATTTGCATTCTAATTTAGGTCCATATTTGTGGCCTTCACACAGAGACAACTTTTTTTTTTTTCGATCCTCTGATTTGTAGCTTTTGTGTGTGTGTGTGTGTAATTTTAGGTCCATTGTGTAAACACAGCATGAGGATTTGGACTCTACATTCACACAGCTGGGATTGTGCTGAAAAAACCTTCATCTTAGATATAAAGGTAAAAATTGATTATCTGTTCCAGTACCTTCAAAAACACTAACTCACATTTTGCAGAAATGTCATCTTCAAGCGATGAGGGCTGTTGTTGGCAGCTGCTAAAAGTAGCTTTAAAAAGACACTTGCAATGAACTTTTATATTCCAGTAATCCCAAGGAAACTAAGTTACTTACTTTTTCAAAGCAACTGTGGCTATGCTGGATATAAACAAATTATTACTCCTTACATATAATGCCGAGCTCAAATGCTCACCTCGAGCCACCACTGAATTATGAGAAACTCGACGGGTGGCTTATGCGGAGTGAGATATTCCTTTCTGAGTATGTGTGACAGACAGGAGACCTGAGGCACGCCAGACAGAGCATGTCCCTCGGGTGACGTAAGAACGTCTGTGTAGTCCTCTGGAAAAGCCCAAGGAGGTTTTTGAGAGAAGACTCAAGCACAGTCAACACAAGACTTCATGTAATGATTTTCCCTAAACAGCATCTAACAAACAAAAGTGTTTTACCAATCTTGTGATAGCAATGTCAAAGATATTATTTTACACTCTACATACATCTCACACGTCGCTGCCATTTCAAAGGAGGAAACTAATGACACAATTGAATCCTAAATGTTGCAACAACATTGTTATATTTAATAGAATACATGTTACACATACATCCAAAATGATTCATTTTCTACTTCATACATAGAATCAGATCCCATCACAACTGCACGATTGTATTTGATTTAAAATTGTCAATTAATGGTTGACTGTTCCCTCAGTTAACAACGTTCGTGCCCCGATTAGCGACATTACTTGTTGAAATGAACAGGTTGAACAATGAATCCGAATAAAGACGAACCTTGAAACAAGTCTTTTTGCAAAGATGATTTAAAAAACAAAGGAGCTTGAGCAACATGCTGATCGTATCAGACTTTGAGAAGGTCATTATTTAGAATGATTTATTGCTTGAGTTGAAGGAATAACGCAGAAAACAACCCCCCGCCCAAAAGAACACATGCCGAATAGCATTATTCTCAAAATAAATACAATTCATTTTTCTCTCACAAAACACAGAAGAAATATTTTAATATTTATTACCGTTAAATAGAGATTTTTTTTACTTCATTCCTCCTTTGAACAGATATTTTAAATGTGTAAATATTTTGCAACTTTTGAAAATGAACCATAATTTACAATTGTTGTTGCTTACTGCTTAAAAAAAAGTTGATTCAGCGAGCTTCAAAATTCAGCATGGCACTGACATTCCCGACTGACAATGAGAATGACACAGTCACAGAAAACAGGAACCTCCTGTATTCAGCAGTCATTTCACTTTTATACACTTGAGTGACAATTCTCATGATCCAGCATTTCCACAGAAATTCATAACATTGCATTGTAATGTACTTCTCAGTCATGGTAAGAAACTAGAGGGAGCTGAAGGTCACGCGAGAGCCTCTTGTTATCTCCAGCTGGGTCTGGAGTTCAACTCCCGAGAGTGACCTGACTTGTCCGACAAACTGCCGCTGTCGCTCCGTTTATGGCCTCTAGCAGAAGTCAGTGGAGAGCGGGGAGGTGCTCTGATGCTCTCCACGTTCTTCTGAGGGGAAGAAGGGGAAGACGCCCTAGTATTTGAGGCAAGTCTCGTGGAGAATGTCCGGGTCAGAGATGGGGCGGTACAAGGGACGCTGGAAGAGGACGAGGAGGAGGATGATTTGGAGGACTTGGGGGAATGAGTTTGTTGGGGAATGGTAGTCCAAGAAGTCTGTCTGAAGGAAGAAGAGGCAGTGTTCCGTGCAAAGCTGGGACATGAAGAAGGCGCTGTATGTTTGTGGACTGGTGTGACCGGAGCACTGGCGCTTCCTCCTCCTCCCCCAGCTGCCTCTCGAGCCTGAGCCTGAGCCAGTGCTCGCAGTGTGGAGCGGCACATCTTCTCCTCAGGTTTGGGCTTTTCCACAGGCTTCCGGACAGATGGCTTCCGTTGGAAGTTCTGGTTTCTGACAGCCACTGCAGCTTTCTTGTCCGGGTCTTTAGGATCGGCAGGTTTATGAATACTGGAGCGCCGGGAGGATGGTGCAGAGGAGGGTCTCTCCACTCGTCTGAGGCTTGCAGACGTCAGGAGCTGACGCTGGAGCGGGGGCTTTTGTTTGTCCAGGGATGCTCTGGTGATTGGTACGACCCGCCTCATGCCCTGGTTCTCAGAGTTGGTCAGCGTCCGGACAGGTTTGTGCTTACTACTCCTGTGCAAAGATCTCTCCAGAACAGTTTGGGTTTTTGAGGTATCTAGTGTTTTTTTGGAAACACTGGTGGAAGCGTCCACAGTTTCTTCAGTGGAGGGAGCTGGTTCCTCAGACACTTCAGCAGCAGCAGTATCTATGAGTTCAGCCTGCTCTGCTAAGCCCAAGTCCTCCGACTTTGCTGTCCCTTCCGGACATACTGTCTCTGAAGACGAATCCTCCAGTGGCACTGTCCACCTGGTGGACGAAAGCAAAAGTGGGGAGTCCTCAGAGTGAGAAGCAGGCACTGGTTGGCTGCTGATCGGCAAAGGCACTGGCTCATTGGTCAGATGACACTCAGCAGGCGTGTGATTGGCTGTGGCAAAGGTATCTTGCTGGTCATGATTGTCATTCTCAGTCTGACTGACATCTGTGTCCTCAGCTGCCTCACACACACCAGTCACACACCACACAACAACACTGTCCTCATGTGGCTCCTCATCCTTCTCCCGCGCACTCTCCCCACACTGTTGCAGAGCTTCATCAGGTTCCTTCTGGACTTGGGTATCGCTCGCCACTTCTAGATCTCTGACCTTGTTATCATCCGGAGGGCTTTCGCCATGATGACTGGGTCCATGTGTCCTGAAAATAATATCAAAAGCTTGCAATTTTGGAACAAGTTTATGTCTCTCCAACACCATGGAGATGTTGCTGCTCAGAGCATTGTGCGCCCGATACCAGACCATGTCCGGTTCAAGTTTTGAAGTCAAACATTCATCAAGGTTCCTGGTTGATACCTGTCCACCAGAACCAGCACTGAGTCCATCGCTACCATTGTTATTGTGGTCTGGCCGCTGGTTCGTATCAGAGGTAGGTTTGTCTTCACTTGAGTTCACCTCGACAGCGTTGTTTTCACCATCAACTGCTGATGTTGGAGCGCTAGCAGGTGAGGAGGCGGTTTGAGCGTCTGTCTCTCGTAAGAGGGGCTGCTGGATTTTTGGGGAAGTGTCTGTTGTTAACTTTGGACTTTGCGCTACATGTGAAGAAGTGGTCCTTTCCTCCCGGCGGCCCCTGCGTAAGGTGACCTGCTGCTCTTGCTCCGCCATGTCTAGGAGTGTGGAGAGGTCATGTTCGGCCTTCACAGCTGGCGAATTGGACGGTGGGTTTCGAGACCGCCGTGAGCTCCCACAGCGCCCAAACGGACCATGGGATCTGTTTGAGGGTGACTGGGACTGGGTCGATAAGAGTTCCATCAGCAGACCGGTCTTACCAGCTGTCATGTCTGTATCACTGTTGCACCGCGTCCCAAATGTTCTGTTAACCTAGAGCAAGGAAACTGCTGTTAAAAAACAGTAAAAAAAACTGCTTTAAACTTTAATTTCTATTTTGGTTGTCATACCTCTTCAGCGCCAGACCATGAATGCCTCTTCTGCTCCTCCAGCTCCTGCAGGCGGCGACGACGTGCTGACTCCTTAGCCTCCCTGAGCTGGTTCTCCTGTAGAGCAAGAGGACAACAGAAACATTAAAACATGAATATATTTCTTTCTTCTAAAAAAGGAAATGTTTTCTACCGAATACTGTATGATACAACAAAGAAAAAAAGATAGCAAAGATAGTCCACCAGGTTAACAGCAACCAAATTAAAGCATCAGGAGCAGAGCGTTAAGGAAGCATTAGCCTCCTGTTGATAAATAGAAAGTACATCATGAAAGTATAATCAGTATTTCTTCTGCTATGAATTTGACTCTCTTCTCACTAGACTTACACTTCAGCATTGTAATTAAGCAGAACCAACTTTGTCGATGACACGTTCATGCAAAAAAAAGAGCAACAGTAAAAACATATTTCAAATAGAGAAAAGCACCAAGGTGGGAATCAGCCTGACTTAAGTAAATGATGGATCTTGTGGTACCTTAACAGCGTCTGTGAACCGGCAACAGAATCTGTGGAAAATGCCAAAGCAGTCGTCCAGTCTGAACGTCTCTCTGTCCTCGCAGAAAAAGTCCATCAGCTCGTTGCCCTCCTTGTACAGCTGCTCACGTGCATCACGCAGAGAGCACAAGGACAACGTGGAACTCTGAAGGAATAAGCCGAGCACACAGCAGAACAGTTGTATCATTTAGGGACGTGGCAGATGAGTTTTATTTGTAGTTTCATGACAGAGAATGAAGCGTGTTACCTGAAAGAAAGCGTCCAGCTGCTGCAGAAGCTCTGTGTCGCCCCGAACGTTCTCCTCCACTGAGCTAGTGCGGGACGTCCAACTCTGCAGCTCATTGTCCAGGGTCTCCACAGAGATTCTGAAGAGGCATGCAGAGAGAAACATTCAGCGGTACAACTGCAGTTCAAGTATTTACAGCCAGAGAGCGCTGCTGTCATGAAAAACATGGCAGGTGAGCCTAAAGAACTCAGACCTGGAGGCAGACTCCACATGATTTAACTTCAGAGGGAATTCCAGCAGCTGTTTATCTTTCTTTTGTGCTTCCTGATGAAAACAGTCACAACTGCATTATTATGAGTCAAAGTAGTAGCATACTCCTGCATTAATAATACACAAACATATGACTAACCAGAGCAACGAAGTGGAGCAGGTTCATGCCTGGCTTGTTGGCCTTGGTGTCAGCCAGAGACAAGAGCGATGATAGTTTGAAACCCACTGCGTTGCCTGCATAGCCACCCTGCAACACAGCAGCACAGCAGCACAGCGTGAAGGACCCCGACTGTGATGCTATTCCAGTTGAAATGTTTGGGGAAATGCATTAGAGTAACTGTAAGACGAATTCGACCATCTTGCGTACATCATGCTTTGTTTTGCAAAAAGTACATCTGCACTGCATCCATTCATGTCGCTAGGTGGGACAGAGGTTTAGTACCGAGGAGGTGTACTCTCCCCTTCCCCCACCAACTTCTCCAGTCATTCCCTGGACAACGTAATTCTCTGTTGACCTCAAACAGTTACGCTATCTTTAACTGTACCACTGTCTTAAAAGCAACAATGCACAAAAACTGACTCATGATTGTGAAGCGCAAAAGAAAACAGTTATCAAATTTCATTGTGAGGTTAGAGGTACCTCAGGGTATTTATTGTTGTACATAGTAGTAACAGGCATTCGAAGAGTTAGCTAGCACTGGATTTATGTGATGAAAAAAGATTCGAAGGTCAAGCAGGCAAGTAGTTGTTGAAAGTGTCAAACAACCAACAGGTGAAATTGATAACAACCTTGTCAACCTTGTCCAGACAATATGCAGGAGAGGTTATACTCTGGCATAGTGAAATGTTTAAATGAGGGCATTACTGGAATATAACTATGTTTGTTTCAATTTTTATTGAATTATTATTAGCTATTTCCAACATCTTTAAACACGTGTCTCCTTGGTGTTAGAGCACGACAGTGGCATCATGTTCCACAGTGGGATCAAAGAGAGTTTGTTTTGTCCTCCGTTGCTTATTTAGTTTCACTCACAGCGTTAAGGATGTTTCCGGCCTGCAGCACCAGATGGAGAACAGCGTGAAGCTCTTCGCAGCTCATCACCTCTGGAGGAGAGAACATGTACCGTGAGGGTGTGTGTAACATGGAGAGCAACAAACACATCCTCCATCATTTGCCACGCACAGAAATATATTGTTAGTTTTATCTTTCCACAATGTCTCGTTTATTCTTTTTTACATTTCAAATATTTCTGAGTGAAGCCTCAGAGGACCAGAGGACCAGAGGACCATTTTTCTAAAGTAACCAAACCAATGTTAATAGCTTCCAGTTTCAACACACAAAACACAGCATCCAGTTGAAAGTAATCACCGAGCAGCAGTAGAAAGCGAGATAAGAGACACATCAGATGTGGAAAACTGAAACATCATTACCTTTAGTAGCAGAACGAAGGATGCCTATGTCGCGCTTCATGGCTTCGCTTGCTGCAGGAAACTCTTCTTTCAGTAACATGGCCTCGATTCGTACTGAGTAACTAGAGGACGTGGTTCAGAAAGGAATTAATAGAGCACCGTCATCTGTTCTGCTTTGGAGGATACTTCTAAACAGTTGATTTAGAAATCACCACACTTATTCAGAACAGTAGGGATGCTCCGATTGATCGGCCACCGATCGTGATCGGCCGATTTCAGTGTGATCTGTTAATGCCGATCACTACCTGTCATTGCTGATCACAACAACTGATCACGTGTGACAGCCAGTGCTCTGATGAAGGCCCACTGGTTGTGATGCGTCCGCTCCTCCCTACACGCTGCAGCGGCATGTCTGCTGTGCAGGTTCTTTCAATCTGTCATGTAAAGTTCCTGTAGCACATGCACAGGAAAATGCTGTGCAGGGATGCACCTCCGAAATAAGCACGGCATTTAAAGCTCCAGCCCGAAGCACGTAGAGTTTTCTGGCTCATGAAAGTGAGACCGCTGGTTCCTCAGTAGCCTAACGGTGAGCAACACCCGCAGGTCAAAGCGTGACATTCGGAATGCTAAGAAATAATTATTAATTTCACCAAGCTGGATGACCAGCTTTTCTCAGGTGTTGTTTACGCAGAGTCAGACACGGAAATGACCAGATCCGTCGCTGTTCTGGCATCAGGTGCAGCGTTCGTGAGCCACCTGAATCTGAAACGTTTGTAAACATCCGGTACCATCCGAGTACCACGACAGTATGTAAATATTTCACGGACATAGCACAGTCTCTAGAGATTCACCCGCAACGTCTCACGTGGAATTACATGTTTTTCAGTTGTGTCCTTTTGACAGAATAATTGCTGCATTCTGCAAGGTTTTTCTATTTTTGTCACCTTGAAGAGGTATATAAAAACATGTCTGAATTAAAATTAAATACACAGAAGTTCTCATCATTTGGATAACAAATTCATTGTCAATCCATGTGATGGGTATCGGTGATTGGTATCGGTGATCGGCACTCTGGCTAATCGGTATCTGTGATCGCAGCAAAAATCCTGATCAGAGCATCCCTACATAACACCCAAAACAGCAGCCTTCTTTTAAGTCTCATGACTGAAAATGGACCTGAACATCATCCAGTTGTGTGAGTAAAGGTTAGTGAGTCTCACCTGGGGATTTGAATCAGCAGGTACACAAAAGTATCAGCTAAAGAGAGCTTGGAGACGTCGCCTCTGTAGGCCCCTAACTTGCTGACCTGTAATAGATGAGCAGAAACAGTCACATAACATCACTGTGACATGAATGAAACACAAATTTAACGTGTCTGTGGGATTGTGTCACCTCCTCTGTTTCTGGCAGCAGCTTCAGCAGTTCTTTAAGAGGTTCCACTCCAAAGGCCTCACTGTTGCCATGATGAATGTCATCCACTATCACCTGACTGGCTCTGGAAAAAATATAGATTTTCTGTGACCACTGAAACTTCTAATGACTGTCCACAATCATTGAAGTCCTGAATAAGGAGACATCAATAATCAGAATAAAAGATAATGCAGCCTCACAAATGTGTGAGCTGCACCACACCAAACTTGGCAGCATTGTACAACAAACCCAGCAACAGGGCAACAGGGCAACAGGGCAACACAAAACATTGTGACTGGACAATAATTATGTAACACAATAGTCGTCAAGAACTCCAGACAATGTGGGAGAAATGTGACACTTCAGCACAGACCGTCCTGCAGTGGTCAGAATTTCTAAATGGTTGTGTCTCTGAGGGTGTTTGGTAACGACTCCCACCTGAACATACAGATGCGCAAACACTCTCTCCTGGTCAAATGTGGTTAGCTGTGATTGTGAATTTTGAGTTTTGTTCTTTGGTGTGTGTTTTTTAAAAGCTGATCGATGCCACCAGTCTGTCCTTCTACATGCATCCTTGCACACTGCACTGTTTAGTCACAACACAGATGGATGCAGGTGTCGTCCCCAGTCGCACGCCATCGTTTCCCTCTTCTGACTCAATTTTAGCAACATATACTGACAACCTGTTGCCAATGACCTTGTATTGACCATGTAACCATTATCTGTATTTTAATAAGTGACAGTATTGTGTGAGTGTTGGGGTTATCTTTGTTGGAATAAATGTATCTAAAGTGTAACTTCAACAATAGTATGCATCTTTTTAAATAATTCAAAATAATTGAATGGCCATTTTCTGCAGCATATTCCGGTCATGCTGTAGCCAATCTTAGCTGCTGGCAGGAAGTACGGTTCAGGTGCAATCACCATAGTAATGTCCTCGGAATGGTTCAAACATGGCACTAATACTGAGCAAACAAAACAAACACAAACACAAAACCTGGAACACATTTTAATGACACGTTGATGTCGCCTCTCATTTGTTTGGGAGGTATAAAAACTGGCAACTGATAGGTTTCCTGATATCATAAAAAGTAATAATTTAGCATAGCAGAAGTCTACTGTCTAGTATACTGTACTACCCTGGGTGCTGTATAAGCAATGATCTGAGTCAACACTGCAAGGATCGTTTCCCAGCCTATAAACAAATAAAGATGTTGTTAGAGGTTTAATGGGTGTGTTGACTTCAACTAAACTTTTGTTTTTGTAGCATGACAATTCACCTGGAAAAGGCAAACAGAGTAAATCAATAAGTCAGATATTAAACCGGATGAGAACCTTCACATGCAGTTCATGAGACTGCTGGATTCTGACTCCAGCACAGGCCTATTTCCGTATTTTCCAGACTATAGAGCGCACCAGAATATTAGCCGCACCCATGAAATTTAAGAAGGAAAATAGATCTTCTTCGTACATAAGCTACACCGGTCTATAAGCTGCGGGTGCACTGTTGCTGTCTGCGCCGCAGAAAATGCTTGACAATCACTTCTAGCGATCCTCTAGTTCTAGTTTTGAAAATGGGGTCCAGCATCAAGACTGACTCATGAAACAATCTCGGCAATGTTCTCAACTTGAATCATGAACTCCTCACATCTTATTTACATTTAAAGTGCAGCCAGCAGATCGTCTCTGTTGGCAGAGCTGTGGACTCGCAGGCGAAAACACAGCAATTTGAGCGCTTTTAATGGTAAATTAAATGCCTGTGATGTCATCTGACTGATGTGACGAGGCCCAATACTGTTGCCAGCATGGCGCTCTTTAGACTGTAAAAACTAGGGATGCTCCGAGAGACAGGGAGAGCACTCAGCGGAAGCAGCTGGCTTCAACCTCTTTTATGAAAGTTCCCACTCTGGAAGTTTGCAAAGGTTCAGATTCAGGTGGCCAAAGAACGCTGCATCTGACACACACTAAACACCAGTATTTGGTCAATTCTGTCTTAAAACGACACCTGAGAAAGGCTGGTCATCTGGCTCTGTGAAATTAATGATTATTTCTTGGGCAATATGGCTTGTGTTCCGAATGTCAGGCTCAAACCGAGTGACCGCTGGTTCCTACAGTTTACACTTTCATGATCACCAGAAAACTCTGTTCTCCGTCAAGCGCTGTTGATGGTGTTGGTGTTAAATATCGTATTGAATCCATGGGGTTGATGCGTTTTGACGTTCATGCGCAGCTGGATGCAAACTTTACATGACAGACTGAAAAAAACCTCTGCAGTAGCGTAAGTAAGCGAGCGGCGAGTCAGCAGGGAGGGAGCAGCAGAAGCATCACAAACAAGCGGGCGGTGCTTCATCAGAGTGCCAGCTGTCACATGTGATCGGTTTTTGTGATCTGCAATGACAGGCAGTGATCGCCATTCACAGATCACGCCGAAATCAGCCTTTCATAATCGGTGGCTGATCGATCGTATAAATCCATATATTAGCTGCATCGCTGTAGAAGCCGCAGTATTAATTAATGGGTCAGCCAAGTAAAACAATTGCCCAGGGGACCACTGTATTGCAAAGTGTTACTTGGCAACAGTTACTGAGTTCATGTCTGTTAACGTTTGTTATTTGACTCAGGTGCTTGTTTATTTGTTGTTTATCATGTTATTTTGGGACAAATTTTTTTACTAAGCAAGTTGCTGACGTGATGTGTCGGGAGGAGGTTCGGTTGGGGGCGGGGTTTTGGACGCTCTGTTTTAAAATCCGAGCTAAAACCCTGGTGATGGGCAGATGAGGCTTCATAAAACAGTGTCCTTATTTACAGAGATCAGAAGGTGGAGTTCTTGGTTGTAAAATGAGAGAGATTTCAAGCTTCAGGACTTTAGAGGAGAGAGTACCATCAAGTGGTCGCTGAAAATGAGGACCTACTTTCATGACGCCCTGTCAGCCCAGCATAAGAATGATGTTGAATATCATTAAACTAATTCTTATTTTTGATGTTGGAAACAAAGATCATTGGCAGATACGGCAATGTTTACCTTTTGAACTGTTTGAGGAAAATACCAATGTTCATCCCTCTCTTGGCATCCAGTATGCAGACCTGGTAGACAGAAATACACACCACAATGATTCACACACCCTAAAATATCTGACTCCAATACACTTTCCACAAGCACGAAAATACACCACACTAACACACCTCGTCTTTGGTCTCCCTGAACGAGCCCCTGGCCTTCCCTCCTCTGCTGAGCGGCACAGTGGGTTGAGAGGATTCATTTTGACCAAACAGCTCCTCAATCGTCTGGACATCAATCTGATACTTCTCCTGAACACGATCCAGCGTCCACAGGTTGGCCCGACCCTTCACCTGCAGGAAGACATTCAGTGATAAATGCAGTGACAGCAGTGTCTTGGTAGAACTGTGAATGTGAACAATACATATCAGTTCAATAATAATTTGTCTAGGTGACCAGAAATATGCTTGGTAGACTACATTGTCAATATCGACAACAACAAAGTGCCACAGCAGTTTGTCTGTGCAGCTCACCTGCTCCTCTGGAATGGTTTTCCAGTAGAAGCTCCTGACTCTCTTCTTCTTCCTCAAACCTTCAGCAAGGTCTCCCAACGCAGGAAGCAGGGGTGGGAGTGGTGGTGGGGGATGCAATGGGGGTGGCGGAGGGGGAGGAGGAGGGGGCGGCTCTCTCTGGTCCTCCTCCATATTGCCAGTTGACTGTTTACAGCTCGGCGCGACTTCACCGTCGTCAAAAAAGAGATGATCATTGGCGGGGGAGGCGCTGCCCATCACGTGCATCCCAGCGGCCGGTTTGACAGGAGCAGGGAGGTGGATCTAGGAGTTTGATGACAATCACCAAGGGAGGCGACCTCCATCATGAGAGGCTTTTGATGGACTGCGCTTTGTCGCAGTCATAGTCACGAAGCCTGAAGAACATCTGGAGAGGGAAAAAAAACAACATACTAGTCCAGCTGACATGTCTATAATATTTGATATCAATAGTGGTAAAAGTAGTGTTTCCTTCAGGGCAATTACACAGGCCATTAACTCCTGATTCCAGAATAAGGCAAAGGACAGTGAGAAACTATACAGACTGGGGACAACACAGAACATGACTTTCTCACTGCCTGTTAAACATTTACAACAAACTCATCTGTGACGTCCATCAATCGAAACCAGTCGCGCCTGTTTTGGCTAATCATGCACATCAAACAGCAGCTCTTCCCAACCAAAGCCTTAATTTGATATTGAAATTTGCATTGGGGCGTTTCTGTTTTCTCAGAGAAGAGCAGGGTAAATGTTTATCTACAATCTGTCGTCGCTTGGCTTTTATCACAGGTGGCTTATATTGCAACATTCAGGCATCAGTGCCCAACAACAGCCAAGGAATAGTGCAGGATTTCAAATGATGATTGTCAATGCTGAAGTTCACTTTCGCTCTTATAGCCTTTGCTTTTATGCCTATGTGAAAGGATGACTGCTTCAACATCCACTTTTAGTTGACAGTACTGCCGTAAAGTATTGTCCAGACTTATCTTTAGTACAAACCTCCTCGACTGTACAACTAGAACTTTTTGCAAAGTAAATGTCACACATGGTCTAACAAGATGGAGAGTTCATTTAGTTAGCATGTGTTTACACAGTTAAATTCAGTGGAGCCTCAAAGACAATTAACATGCAGCATGTACTACTGGCAACCACACGTTTATAGCCTTGGACTCCTCGCTGCTTGTTTCAAATCTCTCAGAAGCTTTGTATCAAAATAAAATGTTAAACTTTTTTAATGGCTACCTCACTCAATGGGGTATGAACTGTGCATGTGCTTCACTGGTTTCAACTGATCACTAATGTCAATCACTGGAACCATCTAAGATGAGTGGTACAGGTATAAGTACTGGTACATTTTGACACGTAAGTTAATGTCACGGTGAAACCATGTTGCACCTCACAAACACCCGACGCTGAATGAGCGGTTGCCCCAAGGTCTTGGGTCTTTACCATCCAAGAGAGCTGCAGTGTTTAGGATCCTTTAGGATCAGTAAACACATGTTCCTCCTCCACCTCACAGATAAAAACACACTTTTTCATCTCTCTCACAACACTGCTGATAACCCATGGGTTACCATCTGAAACCAACCTGGTTCCATCACAGTGTGCCAGATCCTTTTTGTGTGTGTTCCTCCACATTTTGCCTTATACCGTTTCCCTTTGATGTCATATTCCATGAGTAGGTTCTGACCACCGCACGTCCCCTCATTTTGGTAGTCATTTTTGGTGCCAGACAGTTAGGTCTCTTATTTACCGTTGGACTGTTATGAATTGGGAACTGTCTTTGACATTCTTCGTCTTCCCAATGGTGTTCCCAGGTTCATTGCACTTGTGAAGCTGCAGTTTTTCCTGTTTCACACTTGGTATTTAACTCTTTTTTTTCTATGCTATATGTAAAAACAAATCTTTACCTGCTACATTGTTGGAATCTTGTTGTGAAGTTGTGAATTCCAGTTGAACTTGTTCAATAAGTGCAAAACATTTAATGATAATCACAAGCTAATGTAAACGGAATATTTTGCTGACATTTGAAAACGTAATCTTTTTCAGGTGTCAACACGAGTGAGCAGTACCTGATTATTTTTGAATGCAGTCCAAATCATGTGGCAGACCACATCTTGGATATTATCAATTATTTGGACCAAGGACGACAGATTTCTCAGCATGAAGTTTTTTTTCAGCAGGGTAGCAGTATGCCTAATGTTCTATTGAATAAATGATGAGTGTCTTATATAAATCTCTGGGCGATTCGGTCAAATGCTGGCAGTACTTGAGAATGCTTGTGTTATGTTTCAGGTTTCTTTCTTTCTTTTGCACAGTACCAGCCAGCATTTTGTTGGAAACATACCATTTGGGGTGAGGGTCAGACTCGATGCATTGCCATACGCACCATGGCAACTGATCAGAGGGTTACTGATCACTGTGTAACAAACAATGACGGTTTGTTTACTTGGGTGACAGAAATTGGGGTCAGGAAAAGTGTGTAATTGCGCGTGCTTTAGCGTGTCAGTGTGTGTGTAATAATGTGTGTGTGTTTAAGCATATCTATGTTAGTGAGGTCCAATTTGGGGGACAATACCCCCTTGTGGGGCCCTACAGCATTTGTGGGGCCCTTTTGCTGGACCCAACAAGGTTAACCCTTAATTTGAGGATGAGGGCTTCCATTATCATTAAATGTAAGTTAGGTTCAGAGTCCTGGTTAAGGTTAGCCATTTTATAGGTGGTTAGGTTTAGGATGAGAGGCTGGGGAAAGCATTGTGGAGACTTTATGGATTTCTAAGGACATTTTGCCGGTCCCTATGAGGTTAAGTCTCAATTCGAGGATTAAAATGTCAAAATAACTGGGTCATTATCATTGGGTGTAAGTCTGGTTCAGAGTTCTGGTTAAGGTTAGCCATTTGTTTTGGATGGTTAGGTTTATGGTGATAGGCTGGGGAGATTACATTGTATGTTAATAAAATGTTCAGACAAAATATAAGAACATAATCACAGGTGACCAGCTCAGAAGCTAGGTGGTTAACTCGAGTGGCAGGTGTGAAGTCTATCTGGGGTGAAGACACCTGACTAAGGCATTACAATTATGGCCAGAAAGATTATGTTTTTTTTAACCAATATAAAAATCATTAGGCTATGTACAGGTATCTTGCAATACAATACTTGTCTTGATACAGGAGTGGCGACACAATACATTGTGGTGTATTGTCATACTGTAAGTTCAGCAATATATTGTCATTTCCTCATCATCATCATCATCATTTGACGCTGGAAATCAGATGATGCCATGCAATATAATTTCCATGACAACAAGTTTATTGTTATGACGTCAGTCCAGTTAGACTTCACACTCCAACAGAGGACTGAATCGCTCCCTTAATCGACAAAAAAAAAATCAGCATACAAAAAGAAATAGTATAAAACACGTCACAAATGCCGCAGTATATCCAAGTGTCTACGTATTAAATATTGATAGAGCAGCTTTGAAAATAACAATATCACACAATAAAGTATTGCCAACAACTGCTATTTAGCATTTAATTAGCATAGCTTAGAAGAAGGGAGACAAATGGAAGAAACCATTGTGACCATTACGCACAAGGGCTCCACCAATAGAGCTACCTCAGGAAGAATTCATGCTTGCTTGTAGGAAACTGCTTCTTGAACCCAATATTGGGGAAAACACAACAAAACAAACCGAGACCAAAGGGTTAAAAATAAATTAAGTAAATGTTGCCACTTCAGCATGTTATATTTGTCAGTAAGTAAACCTTTTATAACACACATATTTCCCTAATTCTAACCTCTCCAAATCCCTCCAGCTAGATAATCTGCAAATGTTTACTTGGCGAGAACTTTTAACCAGAAGCCCAACACTGGAGCTGCGATGAGGAAGCTGAGCCATCCAGAAAATAAGCTGCTGACAAAAACCTCCTCAGACGACCCATTTATTATCCCTCCATAGATCCAGCTATTCCCTCCACATTCCCACAACAGTGACCTCAATACCAAGCGAGAGGGAGAGAAAAACTGAGCTGGAAATAAAGTGAGGACTTGTGAAAGACTTGTGATGAAAAGAGGCAGACAAAGCGTGAATGAGTAACCAACAGCGACAGTGCATGAAGCATCCCTTCATTTCCTCCTATCTCCTCCTCTAATGATTCATCGAACGATCCCTCTGCTCTCCAGCTGCTGTTTTAATTTCTGAACAATCTGTCGGCACTGTGGTGGAACATTAGGGAACAATTGGTTTGGGGAAAATACAGTAAGCAGAAGCTTGCAGAACAGGTTTTCATCGGGTTGCTTCTCTATTGCAATATCTCAGTGATATTAGCTAAATGAGCTGAAACTTCCCACACAGACATCTTGTGAAGTAGTGTGACTTTTAATCTGAAAGGCAGAACTATTATCGATATAATTGTTACAAGAAAATATACAATCCCTTAGTTATTCTGGACACATCTTCGGTTACCTTCAGTTAACCAGAACTTAGTCCTGTTCAGGGTTGCGGGGAGTGCTGGAATACACCCTGGACAAGTTGCGAGTCCATCACAGCCAGGGCACACACAACATTCACACAAACACCTACGGGCAATTTTAGAGGGTCCAGTTAACTTCGTGAGCATACTGTATCTTTGGGATACTGGAGGAAACCGGAGTACCCAGAGAAAACTCTCCCCAGAAAGGTCCAGACCTGGATTCAAAACCAGAACCTTCTTGCTGAGAGGCAGCAGTGCTAACCATTGCACCACTGTGCTGCTCCTATTCTGGACACATTAAGGGAAAAAAAGAGTGAAAAATCAAATCCTTTTTTTGTCTGAAGATTTTAAGAACGAAGAAAAAGGGGCTGGTGATTGAGCACCACTAGGGGCTCTCTGAGTCTGTCTCTGATTCCAGAGATGCATGCTTAAATCTACAGTACGGACAATATCTGTACGTTTTGTCAATCACAAAAGTGAGAATTGTACACACAAAATTAACCATTCAATGAAATTGTAAAGTGGCAACAACAGTTTTTATTATTCACATATATGCTGTTTATAATAACATGTCTGTCTAGTGAATTGTTTGAGCGTTAAAGAAAAAGCTACATATAATTTAAATTTGGTCAGCTGCTCCATTAAGGTGGAGCAGATGATCTTCATGTTCAACCTGAAATGCAATGTGCGTTCACCTTGTTGTTTACTACTCTTGCAAGCTTCTCTGACTTTTATCTGAAATAGTAGCAGTCGTCATGTTAAGAAATTGTTGGGAAAATGATTCTTTATTCCTGGCTCCCTTGTAATGAGGTCACTGTGTTCGCACACAGCTGTATGACGTAAGCATGTGGCGAGCTATTCTTTAATTACAACAGGTGAAACCGCAGAATATTACCAGGTCATATTCGTCTCAGCCATCACAGTGTTCACAATGAAACTGATGGAAACTAAAATAAACACAATATTTACTTATTGGTACATAATGTGAAACTAAATTGTTACTAGATTTCAAGACATTGTTATGAAGTTGTTGGAGAATTAATGAACTTGCAAATATTTACAGTACAAATTCATTTCACCTCTCCTCTCTCTCTCTTTCTCGCACTGTCTCGCACACACACAAATGAAGGACAAGCGAGGACGTGAACCCTGCACACACACACCTTTTTCAAACAAGTGTACAGACCTCAGAACACACACAAACACATGGTATCAAACATCATGGTACCTGATGCGGACAACGCCTGGTGATGACGCAACTGACTGAGTCCTTGCTAGCATCGTTCTATTCTCTCACTTCTTATATTCAGATGTTTAGGGTGCAGACCTGAGAAAAACAGCGGAGGAGAGCTAGCAAATATCATGCAGACTTTGAGTTTCTAGACACCTCACAAAGATGTCTACAAGATACAGTGCGAACAGTACATCTTATGGAGGTTGACGTCCTATAACTTACACAGCAGAGTTCTGGAAATGATGTGCCGAACAAACTAGTGAAAGAGGTCGGCTCCATTAAAGAGGAACTTATCTGGTAGTTTGAGTAACTTCTAAAATTATGTTGGACCTGTATTGAAAACATCATTGTGTCTGTTCGCTCAAAACTCTGTATGATTTGAAATATTGACATTACAAAATGTGCATAAGGCCCACCCTTTAAAAACGCTTTGTTTTCCAGGAGCTGAAATCTTCTCCCCAACCACGCCGACTCTGCTGTGATCGATCAGTTGGAAACCTTTAGGCTGGCTCTGCTGACAGCTGCTGTCAAGCAGTTGTTTGGACTCACAGGACATGGATTACATCTATGATATAATGGAATGCAAGCACGTCTCTGCCACGTGTCGTTCTAACAATAAGGAGGTGGGCGGGTTCAGAGGTGTGCTGGAGGCAGAGCAAAGCCCACTGTGACGTAACAGTGGGGCTTCACTCTTGCAACTTGTCATTCGCCAAAATTTTAGATGGGGAAAGCTTCTTGAAGCAATAACTTCAAAGCATAGCATCAGCATGGTGAGGGACTTACTGCATCATGCAGAGGAGGATTACAACACCTGAAACCTTTGCATGAAAACTGTTTTTATGTGATATGAAGAGGTGTGTTAAAGAAGCAAAACCCTTACTGAAAATGTCACACGTTATTTACATGCCATCAGACAAAGAATAGAACGTGAACGCTGCGCTAACAAGAATTTACACCTTTGGGGCTCAAAGGGACCTGACTAACAACCTGACAGCTTTACTGTGGAGCGTTGAGTGCAAAATTAAACAGTGGGAAGGCTGCAGCAGACTTGTGACTCACTCTTGGCTTTTATTATTTAAGCGAGTTTACATGCTGAACAATATTCTCATTATACGTATCTGGATTCAACAGTTGGCCATCACCAGATAATAACACAGGACAAGCGTCTGCCTTTTTTTCAAGCCACCTGGTTGAACCAAACTTTTCCTACGCAGCGGATATTTCACAGTGGACAGTTTCACAAACATGACCTACAGTACATTGGTGGTGTTGCGGAAAACCAATGAACACTCAATGAAGGATTCCGATGACTCATAATCTCTGAATCCACTTCCTGAAGCGAAGACAATGCTTTTGCCACTTAGTAAAACAGAAATAAATGCCTTTTGGAATGTATGAAAGTTTGAACTGTCTAGTCCGCGGCAAGAATGAGGACAGGTATTAACTGGGTGAGGCAGATGAATTACCAAACAGGTTCATTTGAAACGCTCCAAATTCTTCAACAATTGATATTTTGATTAGTTGATCAGGTCCATTTCTTTATATCTTTATGCCCCATGGAAACTTTTAGCTGTAAATAACGTGTTAGATATAAATGTGTTTTCCGCAAGGCTACTCTGCTTGACTTTGGCAGTCATGAGGCAATGGTTACGATTTTTTTTAAATGACTTAATTTTATGTATATGTATTTATTTGTACTATACAACATATTAAATGCCTATCTTGGTGCTGGTGATACTGATTATGTCGCCTGGGTTCTTGGGTTAACATACTTGCAAACATTTCAGCCCAAAACAATCTCCGTAGGTGCACAATAGCAAGGACATTTGTAAGCACAAATAAGCACATAGGAGCCCCAGTCCACATATCATGTAGTGGAATAACATCGGAGTTATTTCAGAAAGAAAAAAAGAAGGGACGAACTCAATCACATACAAAGACACAAAACTTGTGTAGCAACAACTCCTGAATGAAAACTAAGTTGAAGAATGAATCTAGTGTGCATGCAACATTCCAATAAAGTCTCCAGCTTCATATGACATGGGATTCTGACATATATTAGTTATAAAAGAATTATTATTGACAACAGCATTGTGAATACTAATTACAAGGATATTCTTATTTGCAAAAACATCCTTACAAGACGAAGTTTAGTTATTTCTCCTTCTCGTTCCAATCTCAAATTGCAGAAAGCAAAAACTTAACCAGTCAATGATTTAAATTTTTTTCATGTACATTCTGTGAATCAGAGTAGATATGATACAATATTTAAATAATTAAACTCAACCAGCCAATTGTTCTATCCACAATGTTCCCATCAAATTGAATGTTATTTCCAACAATGCAGAGAGAACAGTATTAAAGTTAATTGACCATGATTTCTTTAATGACTTTACACCTCGCCGGCCATTTTCCCAAAGGCGGGGCATTAAACATCTCTTTTGTGATTCTGTTTTACTTTAATTGAATTATTTAAGTGCACTGCTGACAGCAGTGTGTTTCACGGAGCTTCATCATCTGAAACTGAAACTTGCCAAATATTGACGTTGGATTCCCCGTTGGTGTTTATTATGCCATCCTTGTTTCCTTTCTTATACTAAAAAGGAAAATACAATATACCATTTCTCCCCATGCTACAGATGACTTGAATTGAATTGAAAGGCAGGTTTTACAAACGACAAATTTACTTTAGTGAAGTCGAGTTTTACAGTTTGGTTCAATAAAGTAAGACAATATTTGGCTACGCTTCATAATCTTGGACTGAAAGGAACTGCAGGTTTCTCACTATAACAGTGTTTCAGGTCGGGATCAGCCAGCATTTGTCAAAGTACAAACACTGATGTCAGACAGTTTATTATTTCAAATGCCAGGCAGTAAGAAAATTGTAGCTACTATTACTATATTTTATTGAAATTCTTAAGTTATGTTTTAACTTGATTTTTTTATTCTATATTTTTGCGCCCACAGTACTGCTGGGTAAGCAACCACTTGCTTTTTACCCATTTTTTTTTTTACACTGTGTGGGGCAAATGCATAAGAATATAGCGAAGTGTTAGCTATAACGTAATATACCAACGAAGATTTTTTTTTTAATTCTCCTTATTTTCGACTGGTTTGACCGTCGAGTTTTACATCATTACTGAAGCAGTGTTTAAGACGAATGTATTATCATGTGCACAATGAAAGAGCACTTGTCAGATGCATGACGCTGTTTATTTTGACTTTCTTATAGATGGTGTTTTGCCTCCAGTCAACGAGAAGCAACAGCTTCCAAGCACCAGCAAATAAGAATATCAAGTGGACATGCAGGCACGTCATACATGAAAAACATGACACCATAGTGTAGTAAAAAAAAACTCACCGGAGTGGAGGTGTCTCAGCGGCCAGGACGGACCTGCACCAGACTCCGTTGAAGTAAAGAGTTGATTTACCGCAGCAGGGACGAACATACGCTCTCCATCTGCTGCCCTCGCGGCGACTGCGCGAGCGCAAACCCTGACGAGCTACGCATGCGCGATCCATCAGGTGGATGGACGAATACGCACGCGTGTAAATATCAAACGCGTACGTGCGTGTGTGTGTTCGGGAGAGATAAACCCCTCCCTTTATGTTCAGCGATGACTCACAGGCATCAATATGCCTCGGTGGGACTTGTGATATGCCTCGGTTTTATCAAGTGCATGTCTAACTTTAGTTCACAGGAACTCACAAAGGATAGAGTTGTTCATCATAAATGTATTTATTTATTAAACATCAAATATGCTCTGTATTTTTTCGGCTCGTGGGAGGAAACTAGAGTGCTTAGAGGAAGCCCACATGAGCACAGGAAGGGCCCAGGTTCACCCCGAAACCCACAGCTGCATTTAAATCTGAGGTCAGTTTTTTAAGATCTCAATATTCACTACAGTATGCATTCAATGTTTTAAGGATATATTCATTTGTTCATCTTTTGATTCTCGGGTTAGCAACAACCGTACGTGGTATTTCAACCCGAGACTCCGTTTTAGGTTATTGATACCTTGCCTCAGCAGACAAAACACACTCATGTCAGTGTTCTTGTTGCTTGGTTAATAATTATTGCCATTCAAAACCTTCACAGAGACAGAACAACACAGCAGATGCAAGCTGGTAGGTGTGGGGCATCTCCCCAGAGCCAAAAAGACAAAAAAGATTTGAAAGACCAAACAATGAAATTCGAAACAAAAGTTGCTGCTCGGATTTAAAGGAATGGCAATTGTCTCTCGCTGGACACTTACTCCATGATTGGGTTTCTGCTGGCAACAGTTCATTCTAACCCTAACTAATGCAGAGTCGCCGATTTCTGCACCATGAAGAGGACACATTACTATCATGTGAAAGACGGGCATCAATGCCAGGACTTTTCCACACATTATTGAGAACTGGAAAAGCTAGTGAATGAATGAAGAGGCAACAGCAGGGTGTCTGATGGGAGACTCTGCAGCGCCTTAACCTGAGACAAACAATGTCATTGTGGTACATAGTAAAAAGCAAACGCGACAAAAACAACTTTCAAAAACTTTAATTGCACACATTATAAAATGGCAGTCGTCACTTTCAATTCCACAAAGTCAAAATGTTTTTGGTCTTGTACAAAGTGAACAGAAAGGCCAAGTTGAAATTGAAGGTTCAATGTCCACAGTTGAAGGATAAAGACAAACATTCTTCCATGAAAGAAATCCTGTCTATTGGAAGAAAACCAACTGTTGATAAGCAGTGCTGCTGCTGGAAAAGCCCAGAAGAACTTGGTGGAAAATCACAGTGATGTTAAGAAACAAATGTCACAGACATGTTATAAATTACAAAACTGAGGTATAAAATTCAGAATATCTGCCTTATCAAAAATGTCTTCGCTGAAAAAACATGTTGCTGAACATGTTTGTTTTTTTTTATTTTAAGCATTTGACAGTCATCTGCTCCAACGTTATTGCACAGTTTTAATGTTACTAAATGCAGTTTGATAATAAAAATGAGCTGCAATCAAGTCCTAAATGTTTTTCTTTCCTTTAATTTGTTAGTGTCCACATTACTGCACAAAGAAGCAGGTGCATGAAGAATTCATTTTAGATCTTTTACAGTGCAGATGAGAAATCAGCCACAAAGTTTTGAGACATTTTCTGACTGAAAGGAACACCTCACTGCCATCACAATGTGCTGCACTGAACAGAATGCACTGAAAGTCTGATGTTAGTGATGGACTGATGAAGCTTAGTGGACCAGTGTCATCATTTTCAGAGCTTAATAAGCAGCGCTCTTGATTTAAAAATTAAGTGAGATTTTATTTAAATCGTTGTTCATCTAGTGGGCTCTGAAAATGTGGACACTGTTTCATGAAGCCTCATCAGCCCACCACTAGCTGACGCTGTGGCACACCCTGTGCTACAACCACTTCATAATCTTAAGCATTCAGACAAATATTTAAAAGTGACTTCCCAGAAGCTGTCAACATGTAGCATGTTCACCAGTCATGCAGGAGAAGCACTTCTCGTGGTTCCCGACTGCAGTGGCGGTGGATTTTTTCGAGTTCAAAGACAGGCTTAGTGCCACCGAGGGATTAGATGGATTTTCTCCTCAACACAGCAAGGAAGAGTAAAAACAGACACATTTTTTTTCTTTTACTGTAAAAGAGGTTGTCCTACTACATGTATAAGGGCAGGGATAGGTGAATAGACAAGTTTGACAATGGTGAAAGGGCCTTTTAGTGATGTTATCGAAGCAGCAATATAAAAAGAAAAGGGATCATTGAACACATTTGACACATGTCTGGATTTCCTGAGCTTTCCTTAAGTTTTAAGCTTTCATTTCCATCAAGTGACCCTACAGAAAGTCATGGCATTACAGTCTTGAAACTGGGTACTTCAACTTCATACTTTTGACTACTGTCAAAAATATATACTTCAACAGCGTCTTTCTCCGTTCCATCCATAACACCACTTTGGATTATACATTCAAATTCCAACACGAACCAAGTCAACAAAGAACACAAAAACTAAATCCTAAATTAAAGCCAGTTTGGTCCGCATTTCGTTACAAAATGACAAAAATAACTATTTGTGTTTATTGTGCAATATTGGAAAAAAGAGAGAACATTACTAGGGTTAGATTAACTTCCGATCCCAAATTGCAGCTTTGTGTCCCTTAGTCTCTCACTGAAGCTCAACCCACCATCAACTGTGAACGTCAGGAGTCCTCCAGCCAGGAGGGGGCGTTCACACTGCTGTGGATGAGTTGCTGACTTGACTTTTGGATGTTTTCCACCAAGAATTCATGGCATGATATACAGTGTGTTGCCACAGCACTGTGCAGCAGCCACAGATGGTTGTGAAGCACTTTGACCTATAGAGGAAAGGAAAAAACCTCTCAAACATCCATTCACTCTTATCACCAGTCTAGTGATGGGATGATGAAGCTCCATGAAATACATTTTATTTAGATTTGATTTCTCAATTCTTCCCAAACTCAACAATCCTATAAGTAGTTATAGAAACTCAGTGTTTGATTAGATCGAGACACGTAAGTGTTTGCTCGTGATGGGCTAATGAGGCATGATGAAGAAGTGTGCTGTCAGTAGGTGACGCTCCTGGTTTGAAAATTATCTGAGCTTTCACTGAAATGCTTGTTCAAATAGAGCAGAGAGTACCACCTGCTGCTATCTCACCTTGTTCTCCTCCAGCAGGTTTAGTTTGACAGACAGATCATCTCGGACGCTCTTGTACCGTTCTTTTTGGCACTGGAACTCCTTCTGGGCCTGCTCAAGCTTGGGCAGTGTGACCGCATCACGAGGTCCGAGGTTTAGCTCCTCCATGTCCACTCTGTACGCATCATATTCCACCCTACAACTCAAAAAACATTACGTTGCCATCCACGCAAGATTGAAGTCAGCAGTGTTTGATGCACTTCCTCTGACCTGATTTCCTCGTACTGCTTAACATTGATCAACGTGTCCTCGATGGTTTTGTTGACCAGCGTGTCCGTGTCTGAGGTGAATGCATTAATGGCAGCTGTCAGTGTCTCCCCACTTTTTGAGAGAAACATCTGAGCTTCAGCATTCATCCCAAATTCAACCTGTTGGTTTCATACCGAAGACGACAGTTATGGCAGGCCCTATGACATCATCAACACGTTGAGGTGTGTCACCATCACTCACATGTAGTGCTGGACTTTTGAGGCTGAGGTCAGCAAAGGCCTCCCCAAGTGTCTTCTGCGTGACTGAGAACTGAGCGAGCTGGGCAGCAAGTGTCTGAGCAAGCTTGGTCACTTGGTTGTAGCGCAGCCTGCTATCTTTCAGCAGATCCACGCGAGGTTCCAGGTCCAGATCAACAGTCCGAGAGCCCCGGCCGAGTTTCTCTGAAAGAGCCTGTCTGGAGCGCTGTTGATGAACGACTAATAAGTGACTAGGAAAACAGCAGGTCTAAATTGCCGCAGTACGATTTTTCAAAGTGATCAGTTGGGAACAGATAGTGAGCCTACTCTTTGTAGTCCAATACATGTGGAGTCTATAACAGTAAGGTAATAACACAGTGCACTTGTGTATGGGGCTGTGCAGCGAAAAGGTCAAACCATGGGCATGTGTCATCAGCCTGACCACCACCATCCATTAGTCTGCAGTCCCACTCTAACTGTGGTGTTTTGCGGTATACACGTAGATGTATGGGCACCCGGACCAGTCTCCAGCTGACGGGGCCTACACCCAACAAAGCATGACGTGCTTTGTGTTCATTTCGCTTTATGTAATGCCAGTCATGTGATTTCAGGTGGGAATCCAAAAAATAGCATACGAGCAATGGTTTGAGTTCTGAGATGAGAGTGTGGAAGGGCAGGTAACACTGGTCTGATAACACTTGTCGATACACATCATCAGTTTGCTTTAGTACAACATGGTGATCTTATTCTAACAAGAAACACAAATTAAGAGTCAGTGACTGATGCATAGTGATGGCAGTTGATCTGGATACGAATGTCTCATCCTTATGTCTTGATAGTAGAAGAAGGTGAGTACTGAGTATCCAATTTGATACGAGTTGTCATGTTGTCAAATCATGTAAATAAATCGATGACTGGCAAATATGCAATTAATGAGTCACAGACGGCTAACTGTATCGACAGGTCGCGGCGGCTACATCAAAGACTTAAGTGAGATGACATCTTTTCCAAACACACATTTCAACCACATTTTTAATGATTAGTGTCGATATGTTACACATATTTGGCATGTGTTTATCGATTAGTGTTGTAATCAAGACCACACCAACTAACACCAAGACATGATCGAGACTGGACAGCATCGAGACCAAGCCTACTGTGGCCCTTTTGTGGATCTCCAACTTACCAATTATGGCAGTTTTCTGTCGGTTTCAGGTGAATATAAATCCCGAGTCTGCCCAGTCAGAGACCAAGACTTGACCAAGTGAAAATTCGAGATTTCGAGACGAGACCGAGACAAAACAGAGACCCTAAAATTGTGGTCTTGAGACCGATCTCGAGACCAAGACCGATCTTGAGTACTACAGCAATATTATCAACCCCATATGCCAGCAAGTTGCCTGATCATTAAGGCAGTCTGAGAGTATCAAAATAGTTGTTAATTGCAACCCACGATGTTTTTACAGGGAAACGTGCTTCTCTCCCATTTTGATGATCAATGGAGCAAGTTGTCACTGCACTCTCTCTAACCTTGTAGGTGTGAATGCTCCACTTTCGCACTCTCTGCAGTGTCTCACTGGCGATGTTGTTGTTCTTGCCATGGACAACTACGAGTCCACTGTCTTGTTTCTGTGGTGTCTCTTCAGCGTCTGTTGTCTGTTGAGCTTAGATGTGAAAGAAGAAAGTTAAATGCACTTCTTAAATATCAAGGCACTTAACCAAAACAACCATAACAGTTCAATTTGTGCAAGACATTTGGAAACAGTATACAAGTTATGGGTCGGTGTTACATTGCTCTAACTGACCTGTTTCAGAGGTGGAAGCTGGGGAGGGGGTGACATCACTCATCGTGTGATTGTTATCACTGTTTACTTCCTGGGTAGACAAAAAAAAACATATTCATGCTTTTTATTGCATATCTCATATCAGCAGGGTGTTTCACGCAGTTAAACAAAACAAAAAAACAATGAGCAAATTCCTTGAACATTGCTGAAAAGCGAAAATGCTAAACACATTTTAAACAAACACAAAGTTATATAGCAGTGGAGAGTAGTCTTGAGTGCAATATGGAAGCAAGAATAATCATAAACAGACAGAAGCTTGTAACTCCTCTTGTACAGTGCTTTTTAAATGCACTTGAATGCATCACCACAGAAGCATCAGTTAGGAGGTCGGA
This sequence comes from Synchiropus splendidus, assembly GCF_027744825.2. Lineage (NCBI taxonomy): Eukaryota > Metazoa > Chordata > Actinopteri > Syngnathiformes > Callionymidae > Synchiropus > Synchiropus splendidus. The sequence continues at coordinate 12,867,377 of NC_071336.1, forward strand.
GGTCAGAAATCAAAGCATTACTGGGATCGCTGTGGGAAATAGATCTCCCACTAGCCAATCAGGGGCCCGGTCTGACAAGAATAGGGTCACCAAGGAAACTGCGGCTCCCCGTTGAGAATTGCGGGGTTAGAGGCGAACAGGTCACTTCAGAGAGGAAATGGTCACCTGATCCAGATGAGCAGTAACGACACACAAAAAAACTGTCAACTTCCATTAACAGATTAGAAAGTTGTGTGGAGACTTTCTGGAAGCATCCGTCATAACAGAACAAGGTCTTAGTGACGAGTCAGGGGAGAGGGAGTGACTCGCCCAGGCAGCAGGAATTACAGTCTGAAGCGCTCTGACTCGAAGCGACAGGGAGACATGCAGTGACGCACATCACCTTTGCTCATTTTTAAAGGTTAGAAAACCAACCACGTTCTTTAACATTTGCTGAAAAAACGTTGAGAAAACAATGAAACATGATTTGTGATAAAACGTATGTTTTTATCGAAGTGAAAAAAACGACAACAAAATACTGTTGTAACTACCCAAAATATGTTTTCATATCACAATATCTAAAACATTGAAGGTATTTACGTATTTACATTGATTTGGTTTTTAGAGTGCATAGGAAACCTTTTAACCAAGTTGTTTGAGACTCCTGTGTCAAGTGGGTGTTGTTTCATGTACATCATGCACAAACTGATCACATTAGATATTTTCTCAGATGACAAAATTAAAATTCATACTGAACAACAACGCAACCTTGTGTTGGATGCGTGTGTCACACTTAGGAAACCTCTCAACATGACTCACCTTGTGTGGAGAATTTTCATCTAGATCATAAGTAACTTCAGTGGTCTCTTCCATCATCTTGCTTTTCTCCTTCTTCTGTTACCAGAGCAAACATAGATACACATGTTTGTTTTGACAAAAAAAAAAAAGAATAAATCACAGATGTATAATAATAATGCTAATACACTGAATACAGTTTTAAAAAAATCTCCTTTGATCAATCACAACAGTAGGAGACATTTTAGAAGATTCCTTTGCCAAACAAATCGAAGGCACCTCTACTGTCAAAACGAAAGGTCTCATGGATGGTCAAGACCTTACAACTGATCCCTGTACTGGCATTGACTATAGAACATTGTAGAAAATGAGACATCCTTGAGTCACCAAGTGGAGACAATAAATGGATATGTAGTGACATCTGGTGGTTAAAAAAAATACAACATGGTAGAAGGCCCGCAAAAAAAAGAGAACTATACATAGCTTGCGACGTCTGTAAATGTAATACAACTACAATGCAACAGTGAGCATTGATATTTAATTTAAAATTATGAATTCCTTATATTTACAGTACGCTAACAGTAAATTAATGTATCGCCAAATAATATAACAAGTTGTGGTGGACCCCGAATATGCAGTTTATAAAGAAAATAAACTGTTCATATAGTAATTGTAAACTGCCGACTAGAACACTTCTTAAATCATAAGTAGTGTAAGCGATTTTTCATTCTTTATTCCACTTTTACTAACACCGAGCCATAATACTTCGATTCACTTCAAACTGCAACAGCTGGATGGAAAATGCTCTAGTAAAAAAAATCTCTTAAGAATAAGGTTTATAGCACTCAGACAATTTAACATAACTTAACTTGTCCATCAGTGTAGCTCGAGCCAACATTGTAAGAAATGTGTAACACTGCAGCGATGTAAAAGATGGACATATCAGATGCAAAGTACAATGACAGTAAAAAACAGTCAATCTTTAAACCCGAAAGATAAGAAACTTGACAGACAGTGTCAGGCGTGCATGAAGCATGCATGGTTGGACAGTAAATGACAACTACATGAATATAATGATAAATAGTTTCAACGCAGGTAAAGAAGAGGAAGTGGACCAGGTGAAGAGGAAGAGACGAAAATAAGAGCATTAGGGGAAAAAAACAACAATACTTGCAAACTTAGAACTATATAAACACTAACCTGAAATACGCACGCCTTCAATGACCTGTTTTGAAACGTGTATTTATGCAGTAAGAGCAACTTGAAAGCTTTTATTTTGTCAGCATACCATTTGTTTATTGACAAAATGCGACGTGTCAGTCATAAACGTGCTTAATACACTCCATTATTACACAAACTTAAACGATAGATTTTGCCACCGTCATTTTTTGTGACACCATGCGCTTTAAAATGTTAATATCTCGACATTTACGCCTCAGACACTAAAAGCAGACACTTAGTTTTACCTTCACGGGTGTAGCAAAATCAAACGTCCTTTCGTCCTCAAGCAAGCTCTCTTCTCCGTTCCCGACAATTTATCAGTCAAACATCAATCTCAAAACGCAATGAAAGGAAAAAAAACTGAACTTTGTCAGAAGTTAAATGAAGGAAAGCCTCAACACTCCCGGAAGTGTCGGTTTGTGCCATTCGTGTTCGTTCGTTTTAAGATTATGGCCCGAACAAAAAGGCGGTGACGGATGAGTCATGTTACCTGGAATGCAGGCGGGTCAATCCGATGTTGAAAACAACTACCACCCAGTTGTACCGGAGTAGCAGCGCCAGTTGAATTCATTGGCAGTTCTAATGGTTGCCGAGTTGAAAAAGCGTCAGTGGTTGGCGCAGCAACAGAAGTATATTGAGTCAGAATAGACGTCTTATTACTTCCAATATTATCAAAGAGTTCATGTTAAAGAATAAAAAAGAAATTTAATGAAGTTTAAAACACAACACATATTATGATGGCTTTGATGCAATGTTTTATTTATTCATGCATTTAACAGAATCCACAAAACATTTCCAGAGCCACCACCATCTGTTCCAAGAAGAATCATCTCAAGGTACAAGGAGAATCTGATGTGGAATCTATCTGTGCAGAAAAATATGTGGCAGATTATGCGACAGGACTGTTTTTTATCTGATGTCAATTTGGCAGAATTTTCATTTTGAAGCATTTGTAATCTTTTGGAACTGCTGCAGAGGTGGTGTAACAAGTTGTTGTTTAATGGTAAGCAATAGGTTCAACAGGACCCCATTTAATCTTTGGTTGAGTGAGTCACATGGACACCAGTGTCAGAAATATTTTTTGTAATGATATTCACAGAAAGATATTTTTGTTTGGTGAGCTTTCCTGAAAGACTGTCTAAACTGTGAAACCACACACAGTGCCCTATACACGGAAGTGTGAACAAGTCAACAGTTTCTATTCACACCTCTCAATTTTATTTTTTTACAGACAGAAAGATGACAGATACAACACTCGTTTCCTCTGTCTATCATTTCCACTTCCAGCTGACACCTCTGATTCATGCACTTTCTGTCAAACCTGAAGTAACATGCCTGTTCTTGACCATGTGGACTTTCCCACATTGAACCAGAAGCATGACAAATTCACTGCTAAACATATACAACAAGGGGGGAATAACACAGAACTCTGATCTTTTCTGGAAGAAAATACTGATATGGCTCATGAACATATTTCCATTATGACATCCTCAGAAGGCTGTGGTTCTGCAAAACAAGAACATTGTTGTATTGTTTATTTTTAATCATTCATATTGCAGAATGTGCATAGATATGTTTTTCATACCCTCAACTCTCTGTCTTTGCCGCAGCCTCACAGCTATGACAATAGTTGACAGTAAATAGAACGCAATCAACAGCACACGGCGAAGGATCATTTCCACCAGTGGCAGGAACACTAAGGACTGCTGCTCCAGTACTGTGACTGTGGGCATACATGAAGAAACAGAGAGTTTTCATGGTGATGAATCTTCCTTGTCATATAAGGTCACTGTGATTAGGCATGCAGTGTGTTTGATGGACATATTAAAAGCGATATGCCCGTAAGAATCAAAGCTATCATGTGACCACTGGATGTCGCACCTGGCCTATTGAAAGTCAATGGGGGCAACTGGAGAACATCCAGAAGTTCAAACGGACCTGCAGAATGCTACAAAAATTGAACAACTTCTGAAATATCCCATTTCTTACCCATCCTGAAGTATGTAGCTTCACTTACAAAGCCCTAATACATACCATAAGGAGGAGGTTAAAAACATTCCAAGCACTTTGGGTCAGCTAGAAGGGGTCTCAGTCCATCACAGACCACATGAAGACACAGGTGATTCTTCCTTCTGACTGTCTATTCCAAGTGACTTTACTTACCTCTGACAGAGAGCTTGCTCTCAGGGGAAGTTCCATATCCAGGAACATGACATTTGTACAGGCCCTCATCTGAACTGGTTACATTGTAGATGGTTAGGTTTGCAGTTGCACTGATGGCAATTTGCATGTTGTCTTTGAAGAAAGTTGCTGATCCAATATTTCGTTCATTGTGGACCAAACAGTTGAAGGTCACAGGGTCGCCCTCTTTGACAGGTTGTGCTGGGCTAGCCAGGATAACCTTCCATGCTGAGATGCACACAGACATTGATACCATCATGAGTTTCGGCTCAAAAAAGTATGGTCTTCCTAATAAAGAGCAATATAATGACTGTGTTACGGAGGTTTGTATCATGGGAAAACAGAAAGATGAGTTAAAAGCTCACATGTTACGGTAATGTTGACGGAGCAACTGGTTTGTTGCAGACCAGTGTCACACCAGTACACCCCGCTGTCAGTGGCAGGGAAGGCTGAAGGGATCAAGCAGGGTGCAGGGCAGACATGGAACTGAGAAACCAAAGACTCACTGTTAAGGACTAGATAACGGTAATAACAATACTATAGGTTTGGGTGGCAAACCTTTCCATCACCTGTCATCTTCTTAACAGGCCACGAGACCCATTTCCCTTCACAGGCAACTCGGAAGAGGTCATACTTAAAAAACTGCTTGCGGTTAGGATGGATGGTCACACACACAGCTGGGGTGAAATAATGATATTTTGTGTGTTTGAAATTCTCGTCCATCCAGTGAATTGTAACAGATAAAGCTGTCATCAAAAATAAACAACATCAAAGCAAGATCCAATACTCAGTCCACTTGCCTTTTTTAAACATTCTGGACTCAATAAATGCTTCATTCAAAGGTGGGTTGTGTACATCTCTTGAAATATCAAGTGTGGGCAGATAAATGACCAGATAAATGATAAAGTAGCAATTCTGTTTAATCTCCTTTAGTGAATAGATGACTGGTTCATCCCAATGAAAGCTTAAAACACAATGGCTATGTAGCTTTGAACCACTATGTCCTTGTCAAGATATCTAGGTGATCTTACTTACCCCCGGTTTGTCCAGCATCCAAAAAGTATAGCACTTGAGAAAAAAGTAATAGTTAGTAAATCATTACAGATGTAAAAGTGGAATTACAGAAAACGGCTTTTATTTGAGTTTTAGCTTTTATTAATATATTATTAAATTTGTAATAGTGGTTTGAGTGATCACTAGCATGAAATAAAACACTAAATATAATCATATTGTATACTGTTAAAGGATGAATCAAAATAAAAGTTCAACTGAAATCCGTATTCTTTGAATAAAATGCCATGTGTTTAAAATGTAAGCATTTTTTTTTCCCAACGTTCCAAAATGTATAATAAAATTCACGATAGACTCACACTTTGTTATACTATTTACAAAACGTAATAGATAAAATGAAAGCTAAAAATAGATTTTAAAAAAAAATAGTAGTCAGGCCTTACAGTTAAGCAGAGTAAGAGTTGACACCTCCATGACTACCTGACCGCAGCTGAAAGAGGAAGAGAATGAACAATGCAGAGAATGACAAAGGAGGGTCTTGAGTTGAAGAGACTGAGTAATTTGCAACACAACATAAAGGACATCACACAGAAAGCAGCATTCACACAGTTACCCATATTGGCGGTTCGGGGAAATGGGAATAAGGGTCCGAAACTGTTATTCATTTTGCTCCCAAAACAAAATCTTGACTGCACTGTGTGTAATGAATTGGACGCAATGCAGTATAATGCAAAGATAAGAAGGCCATGTTATGCAATTACAATGTATTTGAGGAGAATGAAATAAAAATCCATTCATTGAAGAGATGGGGTCAAGCATTTCTATCTGAAATTGTACAAGTAGAACAAAGAAAAGTAGGATTTAAAAAAAAAAGTAAATGCTCAAGTCCAGAGAAAGGAAACTGGGAAACAAATTCATGGTTCTTGGATAGAAAAATGTGGAAGGAAGAATAAGTGCTGCTCCTTCAGTCATGAGGAAATTCAGCTGTTGAATAACTGGTAAATCTGTTCTGCAATGGTCATGCACTGATTGACAGAACATGATGGATACTGCAGATGGAGGTGGCTTGGGCATCTTGTGAGGATGCCACCTGGACTGTTTCCCTGTGAGGTGTTCTGCCCATGTCCAAATCAGAGGGAGCCCTGGGCCACACCATTCAGGATACTAGGAAGAGATGACCCGCTAGGATCAGACTTTGAATAAGTGGCAGTAAAAGAATATAAGGGAGTAACTCAAACAAAAAAAAAGTACAAAAAAAATAAAGTAAAGCAATTGTGAAGTTCAATAACAATAGTTGACAATGAATAAATAAAATGTTTTCTGAGTTTGAAAAACACTCCAGACAAACAAAAACATTAAAACACGGAGAAAATATAGATTGAAATCAAACCCAAACACTTTCACTTCTGCCATTCTTTCTCTATCTTTCGCCATCTTGTGGTCGTCTTTGGGAGCGTGCACCATAGACGTGTCCCTTGTTGGGCATCAACTCTCGCGAGATGTGTCATGTCCAAAGGTTACCGTGTCACTTCGTTTTCAAATCATAAAGAGCACGCGTTGAAAAGTAAGTTATGAAATTATATTTGGTCTGCTGTGGGCGTTTGGTAGCAGTTACTTTGAGTGCTCGATTTCACGTTTGTCCACTGTTGTGGGCGAAGGGGAACAGAGCAATAAAGGTCATGGAAATAATAATTAACCCAATAAAAAAGAGGTTTATGGCTACTGCTATTGGGGTCAGCAGAATTACTGCACCACGTACTTCTGACACCTGCTTTCGCTTTTGCGGTCATTCAGTTCGCTTCCTCCAGGCTTTGTATAGACTCAGTAACTCACGGTAATAATTCTCAAATTTTGTCATGTTTTCTCTATATTTACAGAATTCTGACATTTCGATAGAACCGTAATGATATGGTCTACTCCATCTTCCAGGCCAATGGACTACCAGGATGAGAATGAAGAAGAAAAGGATGGACTGTAATGACAAACACCTGACATTTCTGTCCAGTGAACCATCAGGAAACTTCCAGATCGAAGGAAAGCTGCGCGTGGGACGTCAACAGAGAGGTACCGCCTGCTCTGTTCTGTTTCTTCAATGTAATGTCCTTCAAACTTTTGAGTGTTTAGCCTTTCACATTTGTGGTCGAGCAAGTCCTAACTTTCCCTGCTGTTGTGCTTGTAAAACACGTGACATTGGAATTTTAGGATAGCATTTGGTTGGAGCAGATTCCCTCACACAATCCAAAACACACCTCCAAACTAAGAAAGAAGTGTCTTTGGTGAATCTCTATCTTCAATCAACAGTTGAAGATTGACGATCAAAAAACACAATTACAAATGAAACAATTATTTCCTATACATCATCAACAAAACCAGAATAAATTTGAAGTCTGTGGTTGAATTTAATGGAGACTTCTATTTGTTTTTCTAAGAACTATTGTTGGCATATCAGCATTTGTATATTGAAAGTAGTGGTTTGAAGTTAAAGTTAACTTTTCATTTCAGAACCACTTAATCTGAAAATTACCAAGCCTGGTCTCCAGTGCATTAGACTGTTATTATAAATGTTGTGTATTTATAATTGTACTTGTGATTTCTCAGCTCTCACCCACAGGTTTTGTCGAGTCAGGGGAAACTTTCTCTTCATCTTGAAAAAAAAGGTTTGACTGATGCAAGCCCAAATGCATGAAAACAAACACAATAAAATGCTGTTCATTTTAAAATGTTTTTTTAGGGCGGCACTCTTGATGAGGTGTTACTCTTGGAGAGATGTAAGATTATGAGCCTTCCAGAGAGCGACACTCAGCTGAGACTTGGTGTGTGACATCGTCATCATTTACATTTTAGTGTTGAAATATTTTATGGAAGGTTTTTATGTGATTTAATAGTGGTTCCTGTGGCCTATGTGAAGAAATGATAATGTTAGCGATTTGTACTACAGAGAGTAGCGCTTTCTCTCCTCTGCATTGTGCTGCCAACAAGTGCGGTAGTCAAAAAAATGTGTGGCACAGAATCCAAAAAACTGAACAATGACATAAAATGTTGCTAAAACATCACAATCATATTATAAAATTAGGCGTGACACCATCTAATCTGACTGTAATGAAATGCATGTATTACTGTTTACTGTATGTATTACTGTATGTTTATGTGACTTACTAACACGTGTCTGTGTGCATGTGTGAATGTGTTCAGACTTTGAAAGCCAGGACCCTCCACTGTTTCTGAAGTTCCCAACCTCTGCCGAGTGTGCATCCTGGCTAAATGTTTTGAGAGATGCCAACACAGAAGCACTGAGTCTCCGCATTGCACATCTTCAGGCACTTCTGAGAAAAAACAGTCCCACACACACACTAGGGCACACATGCACTGCTGCACTGGGCTCCCAGGACGGTGACGGTGATGGTGACGGTGAGTTTTTATATTTATGCATATACTGGGAACTAAAAATTATTTTCAACTGCATGACCTATATTCTTTGGAGAAAGATATAGCTCACCCACCCCACCGTATCACTCACATGATATGGTGGATGCTGTCAGGTTGCTTCTGCTTGCTGTGGGTTATTTTTGTGAATATTTCTTATTTCCAGATCTCTGCTTTTTCCTTTGTAATTGACTGTTGAAGTCATTCCCCACTAGGTGGCACCATGCGTCTTCAGCAAATCCCTCCTATGCTCTTGAAACTAGGTCTGTGGGATGTACACTCATAAGTAAAAATGCATATGACCTCAGATGTATGAAAGCTCACGCACACGTTTTTTTTCTTCGTCAGAATGCGATGGTGTTGATTCTGCAAGCGCTCCAGTTGAAGTGCAAGTTAGTGTGCATGACACCAGCACTGACACTGTCAGGAAGCGTTGTTATGCTGCACCAGTTGAGGTGCAGAGACACATACACATGGTAACCCTCACTAAAGCCTAATATTATTCAAGTTTTTGTGGTTTTGTTAGATGGAATGCAGTCGTACATTTCTGGTCACACTGTGTTGCCATGGTGACTGCCAGCTGAACTATTGCAGCAGGATCAAAATCAGCGTTTCCCACAAGACGGAAGCAACAACATACCCTGCAGTAAGTGCGTGTTTGTTGGTGGTTCTGTGTGTTTTACAAAAAGAGGATTAGTGCTCTGAATGTGTGAGTGTAGCGTTACAGTTGCTGTCAGCACGCTTCATTTCGGACGATCAGTCTCACACTGTCAAATACATACTGTACACCTTTTATCTTCCACACACAGACAAAATACCTGTGTGTAACAGCCTGCCTGAACAGACACAAACAGACACTCACAATCTAGAAATAGGTTTAAATAAGGACCGTCAGAGAGACATTGAGAATTTACAAACACTTCCGTTCCGTCACTTTTCTCCGATCCTGTTCAGCTAAATTTGATATGCCAGGCGTTTCGCTAATCTGCATATTTCCCATAATGCCAGAGGGAGTTCATTTTTAATCCCGCTGGCCATGACGAAAGAGGAGGAGGAGGATGGATGGAAGGAGGCTAGAGAGGGAGCAGAGAGCTACTCTGACTGTGTTCATCTTCTCAGCGGGGATGAAAAGACATAAAACTACATAGGACATGGGCTGCCTTCCTGCTTAATTTTGGATTTGCTTTTTCTAATTTTCCTGGATTTTGGTAGGGCTTGGCTCTTCATCTCTATAATCGTCGATTTATTTGGGGTAAATAGAGTTCATGAGTATGAGCTTTTTTATTTCATAACTGAGCTTCTTGTTTCTCTGTTGCGCTGTTGAGTCAAAAACAGTCTAAAACATTAGTGTTGGGGGTCTTATATAGTTTTCCCTCTGTGCAAAGTGCTTTAAAAGAACAAATGCACATCATTATTTTTTGTTTAGTTGTTCCATCTTGTATCGCATTGGTCTACTGTTATCAATAATCAACTGCTGTCCGTCTCTCTGAGTAGCATGGGAGAAAATAGTGCTTCAAACTGGTGATGTTTTCATAAAAAAAAGGTGTTTAAGTAAGTATGCTGGAAGTCATGACAAGATAAATAGGACGGAGAGGTTTTTTTTTCCTTTTTTTGTGTTTTTTTTTTTAATTCAATGATGCGTAGAACCACGTTGGCGCTCACTGAGTGTTGGCGCTCAGTGGAGGAAAACAGCTCCTCTGCTGGACAGGTAAGGAAGTGCACAAACACTGAAACAGCAACCAAAGCTGAATTCTTGAACATGTCCAGGCAGCATCAGTGAGTGTGTGTTGGGTTTTTTCTGGGATTAGAATGTAATCTCCAAATCCTCCTGTTTGTCCAAGAACTGAGTCAGATTAGCTCCGAGTGTGTTTCTGTGTTATTGCCTCAAGCGTCCAGTGCAGACCAGGAAATGTGGCAACCTTGACCTAATGTGGAGGTAATGTCCCAATTTCCTGTTAAATCTTCTCTTGTCTGCACATAGTTTCTTTGTTACTTGTTTGTGTTCAGACATGCTGACCTCCTGGCTTCAGCTTTTTTTGTTTCTTCAACATCCGCTATAAATTGTGCAAACCCTTAAAGCTGTTAATTAAGCAGGAAAGTGACACATTTCCTCAATTAACTGTGTGGTAAGCAATGTCCATGTCATGTTACAATTTATCAATGAATAATATGCTACAGATATAGTTATAATACATGACATATAGCCTCATATCCATCGTCTGCGGGTATCTCAGTCAGGTCACATCCACCCCACAGAAGCTCGTGTGCTTTACTCAGTCAACTGTCCGTGGGACTGGACTGTCTGTTTATCAATTGTGATCATCCACAGAGGTTAGTATTTCAAGTGGGTTATTCATTAGCATCTCACTCACTAGGTAGATGACCACACATGACAGTCCTGCTTCTCATTTGCATACTGTGCAAAAAACTGTGCTGGTTTTCGTTGAGTCTATTCATTTTCCAGTTGCTGTCGTAGAAATCAGGAAGCCTGAAATTGTGAAACAATGACATCTTGGAATTGACTTCAGTCACGTTTTCTTCCACAATCTGATGTTTGCTTGCAAGTTTATTTTGCCTGACATGCCTCAATGCTCCAAGTATCTGTCTTAATTGTACATATGGTTTGAGATTATGAACTTTGGAGTCTTTCTTTGAAATTAAAATGAACTCTTCTTCCAAAACAGAGAAGCTTTCTTGGACTTGCCTCATTCTCCTTCAGAGACCTGTTTAAGACCAAAGATCCACAGGTCTCCCTAAGTCTCAGGTAAGTGATAAAATAAGATCGCACTTTGTCGTGCTATGGTGATGTTACAGTCCTCTACAGTAAGCCATTGTTACCACTTGTGTAGTTATGATATCATTTGTTACCTCCAGACATGTTATTGAGCCTAAAAACTGAGATCATTTGGGCCATGCAAAAATATCTTTCGTTTAATGGTGATGATTCATTACTAATAGATTCTTTGTGGTATTAAACATGGTTCTATCCCTGTGCCTGGTTTGTTTTGCTTCCTCTCGGTGGTACAGATCAATTCCTCTGAAACTCAAATATTAGCACCTGCTCCTAAAGGCTGCTTGTTAATCTGCATTAACTCATATGCTTTTGTAAGAGTTTTGTGTTAAAAAAAAGTAGTTAGTCCAAAGACGTAAAGATGGTCGTCTTCTTTTTTTTTAATGTTGCTATCCTTTAATAGAAAAATAAAAGCTTCTAATAACAAGCCAAATTATGATTTAGTAAAAGTGTAACTGAATATTCCTAATTTTACTGTTTTACTGTTATTCAGCAAAGATGACCATGGTCTAAAAATGACTTTCTATAGCTGTGGTTTTTCTCATTAATTGTCCAGTACATCTTTCATCTCTGCCTTCGTCGTTTTTGCTTACACGTACTAGGGGTCTGTGGCAAACACAGGACGGTTTCCTCTCGTCCAATTGGCTGTTGCTGAGTTACTTTGTCACCACATAGCACTGGCTCCACCCCTGTGATAAGTATGAAGTTTCAACCTCTTCCTGCTTTTCAGTCACAACTGCTGCACGGAGGAAGGATTGACATTAACATAGCTTTGTAAAAGAAAATGACAAAGTGGGGGGCAGAGTAAGAGAGTGGGAGCGGTCAGCCTGTGGGCCTGTGCCGGCAGGTCTTGTTCAGGTATGTCTTAGTCAGACATACCTGAGTCTTTCTGTGCTTCTCCTTTGCTTTTGTTTTTCATAGATAAAAGTTGCTTTTGATGCTTTTTTCGAAATGCTTAACGGGACTGTTTGTTTTCTGATACATGTTGCCTGTTATATCTCTAGCTCTGATGTTGACCTTTTGTCAGTGGGACCTTTGTGTGCATGCAGCAACATCTTGCATCTTTTAAATGTGTAGGCTGATGTGGTTTAAGAACGTTTGTCTTTGTCATCATAGAGATTTAGTGTAAAATGAAATCTGGGGACTCAATTCTTTTTTATGAACAGAAAGAACTTATGACAATACAATGTTGAGAGATTTCTGCCTAATCTTTTCATGTTGGAATGACTCGTTCATATTCCAAAAAAAGTTACATCATGCATCAAGGAAACATGAGGGTAAAAACTATAAAGTATAAAACAGTCCACCCACACAGTTATTTTACAGATCCTTTTATTGCAATTTTTAAAATTCTCCTTTATATCCAAATATATGTGTCTTTTGTTTCCTGATTCTGCTACACTGTGCATGTTTAAGTATTAAATGTGTGCTTCCATGTGACGTGGTGAGATCATGTTTCCTCATTTTAAGTTTAGCTGTGTTGTGGTGCACGGATACTGAAGTAGTTTGTCATGTGTGTGTTTTCTGTGTGGGTAATGGGAAACTCATGTCTTTAAAGTTGTGTGTAAATGGGAAACTCTGTGATGCACAGCTGATAATCTAGCTTTATGTTACCCGTTGAAGCTACCGTTACCCTGAAAAAAATTATTTATTGCGCAAAAATTGTGATTAATTTCTCTTTATTTGTCATTCGGTGAGTCCGAGTGTAAACCCACGAATCTTTGGAGAGTAGTTAAGCAGTTTATAAATTAACCATACATCTTTGTTCTCACATCCTTAGGTCCATGGATGGAGTGAACAAAGTTGGAGAGCTGAAAGTGACCCGGCTACACATGGAGGGTGAAGGTGTCGGTAAACATGCCCAAGAACAAGAGGTATCACAGATGTCTGTATTGGATTTGTCTGTGTCACTGTAGATGTGCTGTCATCTATGTTTCGTGTCAGCAGAGTCCAGCTCTGTGTGACTGCCTTCACTCCTCCATCCATGACAAAGAAAACAGTCCCATGATGAGAGCAGGTATTTTAACATCTGTTGCATCCGTCTCATGTGTCATCTAATGGACCTTTGTGTGTCCAGTTCTGTGTTCGCAGGTGTGTAAGCTTTACAGGTTTCAAACCGAGGACCAGCGGTGGCTGCTGGTCAGAGAACAAATGTCCGAAACGCCGCTGTCTTTCTCTTTACCCAAGCAGCTCCTCAGCAATCTCATACATGAGCTCAGGAGCCGGTGAGTGCCTTATGCTAATTTTCACGGCTTAAGAACTCAATTTGCATTCATCATTTATCATTTTGGATGTAAGAATACACGAAATAACAGAGCTTGGAGACTTGCCACCTCACTTGGACAAGCTGCGCCAAGATGTCATCAACCACTGCGACCTCCTCATCACCAGTTATCAGGAAACGCTCTGTGAACTCGAAAAACATTTTGGTGAGCTCTTTTTACAAGCACCCAATCATTATTGGTCTTTTTTGCTGAGCCCCGACAGAATATGATCACAATGGTTATTTGAGTTGCCATGAAATCCAAAATCGCCTGAGCGCATACTAGTGGGAAACAACAACACCCTTACTATAAAGATATGACATGTGATGTCATTTTGAGTGAATTTATATTTTGCTCAAACAGCTCTCAGACTTCTGGTCTTTTATTCTAGATTCCTCTGGACACGGTGGCTTTGTCTGTTGTATTGTGTAGGCTCTCTGGACTAAATGTTCCATGCCAGCTACTTGAACATACCCAGACGCATAAATGAGTGGGTAATTGCTGGTTTGGAGGTCCTGTGATAGGCGTCTGTGACCCCCTGAATTATGACAAGCTGGTGAGAAGTCAATGCCTCACCATGCTATTGGTGTATTTACCTATGCAGTCTTTGAAAATAGTCTGATGACAGAATGCATTTGACAATCCACTGTGAACCATGTTGTTCTTCCAAGCATGAATTCTTAGAATGTACTGTACAATGAGACGGTTGGAGGCAAAGTGCTGAAATTATGGGCAACAGACATAAAACATGCAGAAACATTGATCCTTGTATATCCTTGTAAATGGTAGTTGAAAATCTCAAACTAGCATTTAACTGGTAAATATTCCATGAAATTAAATGCAGACAAACGTCCTTAAAAGAGGCACTCTCATATCGACCTGGACAAAATGTTATTCATTTATCTTATTATCATCATTATTATTATTTTGTTGCACAGCTATGCTCTAAAATGAGATCAGATTAATATGTAGGACATACTTATGGTATGCATGCAGTACCACAAGCCATGTAATGTAGTAAATGCAAATTCATGTCTACAGAGGGTATGAGATTGAAACAACAAGCTCTACTAGCTCTTCAATTTCAAAGAGGATCAGTGCTGAGGTACTCCTGCAACTCATACCGTTCTTGAATTTTCATCACAGTTTCATCGTCATTCAAGTCAAGCCTTAGTAAGTCCGACCGACACCTCCAGTTTGTCCCGACAAACCTGCACTCTCAAAGGATGGAGGTCACCTGTGCGGACAGCGCAGGTCTGTCACTCTGCTGTTTTCTTAATCATTATGTTGAATTCAAATTCATCTCTCCTCCTCTGTTCAGGGGTTTGGTATGATGTCATAACTTTTGGTGCCCCAGCTGATCACCACCATGGTTTTAAGCATGGTGGGCTAAAGAGGCTTCTCAACAAACAACCCAAGCCCTCAGACAGGTGGGGTTCATTTTATGTTGACATCAAAAGGTTAAAGACACAAGCATTTATAACGTCCCTATCGAACAGCTGCATATATTGTGTTCATCCTAGCAGTGGTGTTTTGATGCTCCAGCTCAAGCTGCTGCATTCTCTCCTGCAGTCCCTTTTTTCAGGTTAACTGATCAGTGATTTTCTCTGTCCATAATCTCTCCCCCATCAAGCATCTTTATATATTGTTTCATGACGGTAATCTCTATAATCTCAGCTCTTGCAGGATTAGTGACGCTGCTGGGCAGATTAACACATGAACACATCGCAGCTTGTTCTCTGGCACTAAATGTCACATAAAGTTTAAATACAAATAACAGCATGATGCTCTATTATCCCGGTTTTACAGCGTGTTTTAATTCAATTAGGTTCGCTTTTGAAGATGATTATATCCCTGTCTTTTGAAGCTTGATCTGCTACACTCAGGAGGAAAACTCAAGGGCAAGGGAGCTGCTGGTCAGTGTGGCCCAGCTGCAGCCTCTCATCTTTGGACATGCAGAGGAGCTGCTGTCTGTCTCACTGGAGCACAACACCAGTCAGCTGCTGCAGGTCCTGAACGTCCTGGTTCAACAGGTGAGAGGTCAAGATGCTGTCCCTAGAGAGTGACTTTAAATTAAATCCAAACCTGCCCATAGACCGAACAGTTTGTTCATGCACTGAAAGACGAGCTGGTGAAGAGCGCTCTGATGGCGATGCACGATCAACAGCATGACTGCAGTGTCCAAAGCAACGGCCTCTGTGACAATATTACAGCCGATCTTGAGGGAGTCAATCCCGCCGGACACTGGGAGGCAGAATATGATGAGGAGGAGTGGGCAAGTCTCAACACACACCCCCTTATTTGACTTGTTTTTTTGTAACAAATGGGTTTGTGCAGGACAGAGTTTGGGCAAATGTTGCCAAAAGCATCAACTGCATCGTAGTGATGGTTGACAGGATCCATGATCGGGAAGATCAGCCGCCAGTGAGGATGCCATCTGAGCATCAGGAAGCCACGGAAGACTCCAGCTCACCAAATAATCGTAGATTCCACACTTTTTCCAATTGGGTGTTGTTTGTTTTGGTACCAATGAAGTGATCTCTGCAGCTCCCTCGCCATCATCCGCCTCCTCAGCGGCCTCGTGGCAGGAGTTGCTGCTCCCCCTGGTGGTGACGCTGCGGGATTGTGTGCGCGAAGCTGTGACGAAGGCGAAAGCGGCAATGGCCTTTGTGGTTCTGCAACGTGCAGTGGCTGCTACTGTTGCTAACGGACCATCGCACCTCATGCACCGGCGCCACACAGTCTTCAGTCAAGCGGTAAGTGTGTCTAAAATCTGAGACGACATGCCTTATAATAATAATAATAATAATAATAATAATAATATCATTATTATTTATTTATTTATTATGTTTCGTAGTCACTCGATCAAGCAGTAATTTCTCATGAGCATGTGTTAAGATAATTAATCAGCGTTTTATTGTGGTTATTCACACACCAACCCATCTTGCTTGGCATGCTGTTCCCCTCTCACTGACTACAGCAGTTCCCTCATGATCACACACAAATTTACAAATGAAGGACATCTGATCGAGTCTGATCTAATCTTTAGATGCAGGAGTCTGGAGAACATTGCACACGTTATTTATCAAGCGTCCAAACTACCATGAATCTTGAAATTAATGCATTATACTTCATTCAATGTGCACTCCAACAGTCAACTGTGGAACACACATGCCAGCTGCTTTTAGTTTAGTGTGTTTGATTGCTGTCTTTCTTATGGCTGTTGTGAAGAAGAAACTCTCAATAAGGACAGGGCATGAAGCTCTACCACAAATGCAGCATTACTACCTAATCAGTCTGAAATGTGTTACAAGTGTGTTGTTCTGAAGTACTGTTGAGGAGGAGTAACGTTGGGATGACTCAGATGTGGTTGTGGTTGTACTCATCACAAACTGAAGAACACATAAAACCAACTCTTAACTTGGTGATGTGTTTTATATTGACATTTATCATGGGAGTCTCAGAAGTCTATGTTGGGCCTGTGTTGTAGTCGAGATATGCCGAGATATGCCTCTTCTTGGCAACCAATACTTCATTTAAGAATTTTTTGTATTGTTCCATTCGAACCAGCTTTGTCTCTAGATTACACAAGACTGACTTGCCTTTCCATGTTGTCTCTCAGCTCCCAGCAGCCATCTGTGGCTTCCTGCTGAAGCTCTACGGAGGTCTGGAAGACTCAAGCTTCTTGCAACAGCTGCACACTGTTGGGATTCTTGTGCAGTTTGAGGGCCTTCTCAGCACTTATGGTAGAAAACACACTATAAGACATGCATACAACAGTGCTTATTTACATCCAAACGTGTGACAGGTGACGAGCTTGGTATGCTGGAGGATATGGAAGTCGGTGTCGGTGACCTCGGAGGAGTGTCATTCACCATCACAGAGGCAAAAACTGACCAGCCAAAAGATATGCTCCCTTCACTCCATGGAGCCTGGTAGGAGGGACACAGCAGAAACGGAAGTGTTCACACAAGCAAGGGAGAGTCCTTATGAGTGTTCCACTTGTTCCAGGGGCTCCTTTGTTGTCGACGTTCCAGTTCCCTCTGAAATATTTCAAGGGCTTCCACAAAAACTAAAAGATGGATGCTTGATACAACTTCACCCAGTTCTCTTCAACATCGGCATCAACCAGCAGCAGAGTTTGGCTGAGAGGTACACGAGCACAAAAATAAAACATAATTTAGCTGAGATATTCTTGACATTTACTCGGGCTAGCGCTAGAGAGGTTAGTTAATTCATTTGACACAAAAATATGAAGTGTCTTTTCGCAGGGAACAACATTTCACTGCACCAGTTCCAGGTTCACCTTGTTACACAATGTGATGTCATAACCAAGACATCCATGATGAAGGAGCATAGATGAGATATTGGAGAAAAATCTACAAAACTTAAGCACAAAAAATGTGGCACTGTCAACTCCATGCGGCAGAGGGTTCACATCAATGGGGCGCTTCTACCTTGATGTTTAACCCTTTCGTCACCAAAGTCGCAAAATTGCGACGGGCAACATTGTGGCATTTAAACAATCCAAGGAAGCTGCAGTTTCATAGCAGGTGTATTACACAGACGCGGATTTGTCTGAGTCAGATTCTGAAGAGAAATATTCACACTCTCCATCCCCATAGCTTCTTGAGAGATGAGGAAGAGTATCTCCAGTGGAAGCTTCTGTATAAATATGGAGTCCACTATGGGTCTAGGTCATGACTTAAAAAACAGATGAGTGTAGTCAGTCCCATCCCAAACTGTAGGTTGTCACTCATTTACTATATGCCTTCATCTCTCGCCATTTCCAAGCTGCAATGTTTTGAAATGGCGATATCAAAGAATGCGTCATTGAATAAACTCTCGTGCCAAAAGGGCGTAGTTTGTGTGTCCAGATTAATCTTACATTTGATCATTGTGGTGTCAAATATTAAAATGTGATTAATCATGATTAATTTCTAAATTCCATTTAAACTGCTCTCGGGGTCGACATACGGCCAGAGTGCTGGATTACAGAGCTGCAACAGAGCTATCAAAACATCTGATACTTTATGGTTGAAATCTTTGAAGAAGACTTCCTATGTGTCGCACTTATCACAGACTCGCTGATGACTCTCGCTGTGGTGTTAGGTATCTGTTTGCCAAACATGGTCTGTGAAAAGGTCATGTTTGTGTGCTTCAGGTTCGGTGACAGCTCCCTGCAGGAGCGAGTGAACCAGCTGAGCTGTGAGCGCCTGAAAGTTTACTGCAACATGCTGAGAGACCGGCTGCCTGAAACTAGTAATGTTTCACACTCTGTTGGCATTTTATCACCAGAATAATAAACATAAGCCAGACACACGAGTGAAATTCGATCAAAATGTTTCTTTACATGCTGTGAGACTTAGCTGGTTAGACTACCTGCCTTCTGACAAATGCCTAAGTCATACATGTATGCTTTATAAAATGTAGTGGGGTTTTTTTCAGATGTTATAGCAAAAAAGAACAGTTGATATTTGGGAAGAATGAGGACATCTATCTATCCATCCATGAAAACAATTTACTTGTACAATGTAAACATAACCATGCGTCATTCTCAACATCTCATCAATACTTTTCCACTTAAACTCTTTGACAGTTGAGTATTAGACTACGGACAATAGAGTCACAATTTCATCTGCATATGTTTTTGCACAGCGAGAGGAAACCCACACTGACAAGTGGAGAACTCAGAAAGGAGGCAGGTTCACTCCAACCCATGAGTTGCCTCAAGCTGGAGCTTACTGAGAGGCTGCAGCCACACTCACAGTGCTAAATATAATCATCATTAATGTGCAAGAGAACAGAAAATTAAATTGATGGAAAATAAAATTAAATCATCTTCAAATAAAATAAAATAAAATGAAAACTAGTTCTTTGCTATACTCCAAAGGGCACACCAGTCACTTCAAGCTGTGTGTACATTTTCACTTTTATATTTTCAATGTACAAGGTCGTACATCTGTGGAACAGGAAATATTCACACAGAAATGCTGATATTGCCATTACTAGTGAAAAGATTAAAGTGACATTAATTAAAGCGACAAAAGGGGATGAACTGAAATGCAAAAATAATACATGCTAAAATGTATTATATATGCGCTTGAATATATGCTTTAAGTTATTAAATTTAAAATTAGTCAGTGCCTGTTTTCAAGTCGTAAGCTAAAGTTATTTTTAGTTTAGTTTAGTTTTTCTTTCTTTTTTTGCATGCACGTGTCTACATCCTTATCTCATATCCTCTTGCCACGTCCTCTTTCACACTTTAGAGTTTGTCACGTTGAGATATGAATTATGAACGTTATCGACAGTTGCCACCAATCTTTATATTGCTAAACTAAACTTCTCCCTCCTTTCAGCTGACGAACACACACTCTCTGACTTGTTGACATCCCTTGATCGCAGCATTGAGTCCAAAAAAAGGAAGAATGTTGAAGTTCTCTGGCTTGCATGTTTGGTAATCTCCCATTATTCAATAAGTCTATTGTAGCTATTTTAGCTTCCCAAAATAGTTGAAAAAAAAGTCACAAAAGGTTTGTCAAACTGAAACCTGTGTATTTATTTCCAGGTGTGTAGAAAGGTGAATGGCGTCCGTCTGACCAGCTGTAAGAGTGCAAAGGACCGTACAGCAATGTCGGTGACGCTTGAGCAGTGTGTGTTGCTGCGGGAGCAACACACACTCAGTCAGCAGCACTTCAGCACCGCACTAGACTCCATGAGGAGGTAAACTGTCACTTTTATGGTCATTTGGTGAACCTGGTTCGGCCCGAGGGTTTTTAACAGCAGCAATGATGCATGATTTCATCAGCCCAGCTCATCTTCCTGGTTTTGTTTTCGGTTTCACTTATCACCTTTTCTTCTTTTGCTTGCTCCTTTATTCTGCTTCCCTTAAATTCCGCTTGTCCCACCCACACACACCTCACATCCAGGTCTCGTCTGTCCTGGGGGCAGATGCTCGGCTGCTACCCCAAGTCGCAGGCCACCGTCTCTGGGTTCGATCTCACGGAGGAGCCCTTGACTCTGCAGAGCTCTTTGGTTCCTGAGTGCTTTGCTCCTAAAGCCCCCAGGCAACATCTGTACCCAGTGGTCTTCCTGCTGGTGACCTCTCACCTGCTGGTCCTCTGGCTAATTTTAAGCCTGGTTATTATGCTGTCCAGATACCAGTAGGACCTAAGACTGAAAAGTTCAAGGAAGAATTCTTATTTGTTTGTGTTTGTGTAATTAATCCTAGAGTTTAACTGGAAGATAAATGTAACTAAAACACTTGCAAAAGGGGGCGTCTGTATTTATGCGTCCTTATAAATGTGTGTGGATTATTTGCTGCAGGGACGGCTGCAGGATGGAGAACGTTGAGAAGAATGTGGGAAACAGGAAGTTCGCCTTCAGTGGTGTTCAACTCCTCACCTTCCCCCGACTGTACCGACCTCCAGACGGAAGCTTTGGCTAAACACACACTGACGCCTTGTTTATTTTTTACCTTAAATTAAAAAATATATATATTATGATGCAGGCACATATGTTTTATAAAACACTTTTTCATTAGTCCTGACCTGCTCCACTGTTTATTATGACGCATGTTTGATTTATGGACTTTGTAAGTAAAGTAAATGATGACTGACACAAGGATGCATTAAAAATCATCAAATACCAAAAAGGTCTTAATTGTGTGCTTTATCCAAATATTTAAACGTGCTTTAACTGATTTCAACATCTGTCAATAATTTCACTGACTCAGCATAGCTTCTTTTATTTTAATAACGAGTGCATTACGCTCTCATGTGTCGGTATTTTTGCTGCAATTACATGCATTTGAGGCACGTATGATGTCCAGCTATTTAGTGGCGCTGGTGCACGGTTCTTCATGAGCGCATGCTGTTAAACAATGTGAATTAATAAGGAAATATCTGACTTCATGTCGCTGAGATCAGCAACATAATTCACAGTAGAAAAATAAGTGTTTCTGGGCTTTTATATAATAAGTCTGGTCTGGTCACGTTCTGTATGAAGAAGCATTTTAGTCGCACTAACGCTTCCTTTCTCTTTCGTTCTCACATCCTGATGTGCTACACGCAGAATCCTTTTAAGTTGGATAATTTGTTTTAAATATCCCCCCAAAAAATGCAGTCACGTACTGAATTCTCGACTTCAACTGTCGAACACTGCTCAATTTTCCTGCCGGACCACTTGAGGGCGCTGCTACGCGCAGCTACGATCACACCAGCGACAAAATTCGATAAGAGTAAGTAGTATAATCATTCAAAATAAAATCAAGAATATAGGTTACGCAGTTAGAGTATTTCAGCAAAGTATGCTTGGGAAAGACAATTCTTTGAGGTCATAGTTATTTACATGCCTTAATAAAAGGTATTCTCTCCTAAGATGACGATGTGAGTCGACACACGTCATCACGCTTTTATTTTTTAGTAACAATAGCGGATGTCTTGCGGTCATCCCCGTCAACTTTAAAGTGGAACGTCCAGGCCCAGTCAAAACAATGCAGCTTAGCTGCCGTGCCGCGTCTATTTGAGGTCTGAAAACGGATCTTCTCGCCAGATGAACCTGTAACACAAGTGGCCTTCGTCCACAATTGTGTTCCGAGAGCGGTCCGTCTCGTGTCCGAAGCAGTGAGCTCGCTTGCAGAGTTGCGGTCGTCACCCGTGGGTGTTGTGTTGCCTGTGACGGCTGGAGATGAAGACGGCTAATAGGTGTCTGCAGCTCGGTAGCCAGCCGCAGGGGAGCGGCTGAAAACTGGACTCGCAGTGACGCCAAAAACAGAAACGACTTTATTTGTTAACGTTACAGTTGCTGGGCTGGGTATCATGGTGGAGTAGGCGGCGGCGGGTTGAAGGTGTTGCGATCTCCGGAGCGACGGTTCACCGCGGCGGGGAGCCTCGTCATGGCTCCGTGCTCTCTGGTGGCGGCCTGCCGCAGCCTGGCCCTCTCTACGTGGCTGCTCTCCTTCTGCTTCGTCCACCTGCTGTGCCTGGACTTCACAGTGGCCGAACGGGAGGAGTGGTACACCGCCTTCGTTAACATTACCTACGAGGACCCCGCCACCTCGGACCTCCGCACCGAGAAGACCGAATGTGGGCGTTACGGGGAGCACTCACCCAAACGGGATGCCAAGGGGGTTCTGGTCCTCCCGGCGTCCCCTCACGACCGCCAGGCCTGTGACCCCAACACCCGCTTCCTGGTGCCTGCTCAGGCCGGGGCCTGGATCGCTCTGATTGCCCACGGCAACTGCACCTACAAGGACAAGATTCGCCACGCGTCGAGGTATAACGCGTCTGCCGTGGTCATCTTCAACGTGGGTTCCGCCAATGCCAACGACACCATCACCATGCCACATCCAGGTATGACCCATGTTCCATGATTATTCTTAGGCAGTAAGAAAACAATTTGATTTCGCAATTCATTGTTGAATAATTTAACTAAAAATGACCCGTCTTCCATTATCACTCCTAAGAATTATATGATTGGTGTAATATGTGATTTTTGACTTTTGTAAGAAGATGTTAACTGTGTGCTGAACAGAGGCAGTGCAGTTGCCAACAATTTTAAGAAGCAGGTCCATCCTCATAGGCAATATATATATTATACTGCACTAATTTATGTTACATTTTCTGTGATTGAGTGCTTGATGTGATTTTATTTATTATACCTATTACTATGTTCATGTACTTGGGTTACCTCCTAAAACATGATCAGAAACCTCATGCAACATGTTGGTGCACCCTGCACCAAAGTTGGAGCCACTCCTGTCTCCAGCATCGCCATCCTTATCGCATCAATCCAACCAGTGCCACACAAACCTGCCTACATTGTTAGATCAGGTGGCCTTTACTAGTCAAGGCTGCAGGGACTGGCGATGGCCTCATATGTGCCCGATTCATAACGTTAATGCTCTCATATCTGTACACGCACAAGTTGGAATAATCTGCAGTAAGAGGAGAAAGAGGTACCTGGACCATTTTGGCCCAAAAAGTATGGGAACATTACACCATGGACACTATGGAATTATGACTTTGAAAACCCATTTTGAGGAAATAAAACTTCTAAAATGTTTGTTTAGATATATACTTTTGCTTTCTTTCTGTTATTATTTATATTATTATTTACAACACCACAAAAAGATGTGTTGTCAACCCCTACACGTCACATGTCAACTGTCAATTAGTTGCAGCCCTAGTTGACAAGATCATCACATTGATGCTGTTGTGATTTCACTAAGCTCAGTGGCCCAAAGTCTGCCACTAAAAAAATACCACTGACCATATTATGCCTATCTGGGTCTTGGTGTGTGAAAGGATTGAGTCAAACCAAAGTCCTCAGCACCATCATGGCTGTGTGGAAATTGAGACCCATCGGACCTTCAGGCACTGACATGTTTCTATTCTATAACTCTGCTGTAATCCTTCAACATCCATTGAGATCATCTTCTTTAGATTTAATCTGAATCCACAAGCAATATTATATTAGTTTCTGACGACTGTGCATCGCTGTAACTAATTCTCTCCTCTTTCCACTTTCTATGCCCTTGTGCCGGTTTATCTTCAACTAATCGTCAAGACTGAACTCAAGGTCTCTATAATCTCTGATCAGTCTGGGAGCAGTGACCATGTTGCCAAACAAACTGTATTAATATGTAGTGTACAATATGCCGTTTATTCTTGTGAGTTGAAATCAATAAGCACAACGCTGAGGCTTTGTTTCTTGGAATACATAGACTCCAATTTCGGTAAAAAAGAAAAAATTCAATATTTCCGAAGAACATTGGAAGAAAGGGGGAAAAAATAGGTTCATGTTTTTCACTCTGCTTCTTTTCGATCTCTCTGTAAAATATTGATGAATAATCCAAACATGATGATGATGTATGGAATGGATTACATCGAGATCTTAAAATGAACTTGAAGTACTTGAAAATGCACACAAAATGCTAAATTCAGTACATACATTGATTTTGAGGGGCATCGCTTTTATTTTAGTGTAAATCACCCACTGTGGTTCAAAAAAGTGGTATTGGGAACTGAGGTTTTATTCCACTTTCCCTTAGTAAGAGAGTGAGTAGTGGCACCGTGACCTGATGCTCCATCCAGCACCCTCTCATAGTGGCGATATATATACATTTTCATGGTGACAGTGAAACTATGAGATTGCTGGTTACTGATATACAGTTACTCACACTGACATGTTGTCTTAGCAGGAAGGGGAGACTGGCTTAGTCACGGAGACGAAAGTCCATCTGGCTCGTTGTTTGAACATGCAAACCAAGTGTGAGGATTCTAGGTTGACAGTTGTCGTAAATAACCCCACTGCCTCAGATAGTCCAAAATTCGAGTTACTAAGCCGGGTATTCCCAGCAACATCCCTTCTGCACCACTTGATTCTGCAAACCCGTTTTTTACTGATTTGATTTAATGCAGAGGAACAGTGTCGTCTGTTATCAGCGGAGTGCGCTTATGTAACGTGTGGAGCGTCCAGCAGCATTGAGGTTGTTTTGATTCTATCCTTCAGCTGCAGTGTGAGCAAATCAGACCCACAGCTGGAAACGCGCTCCAGCGTAGAAGGGATTCACTTGAAACGCAGAGGATGTTTTGGAATGTACGGTCGTATCTGGGGGTATTTCCTCGAGGGCTCCGGGGTCGAACACTTGAATTGAGGTGATAATAAATCCTTGAATTGCGACCAATGAATCCGTGTTCATTGCTCAGAATTGGAGTCTGGTTTGGTTTCTCTACTGGAGTAGTTTGTTTTCAAAATAAAGCCGAAACTGAACTGTTGCCAGGATGCTGATGGTTTAGCAGCAACATAGCGACAAAAATGGCTTAGAATTGAATGTGGCATCCAAAACGTAAAGTAACACACCTCCAACCCCGTGAGGCGGTTATTTTGCCTAAGACTGTAAATGAGAGAATCCATGAAAGGATGGGTAACTTATCAGATGGTTTAGAAAGAGAGGTGCTGAGTAGGTGCGTGCGATATGACGACATTATGGTGAACGATTTGAGCATGTTGTGGAGCTGCCAAAGTGAAGAAATTGTATGGATCGTTTCTGTCAAATCCTAGAAGTTACTGGTCGATGGTGACGTGCTGACTCTCACTTGCAGAGGAAACTGCGCATGTTGTCCCACTCCCTCACTTGGAGAGAACTAGCCGTTCAAAAGCAGACTTTCTAATTGTTCTCAAACCTCATGCGCCTCTAACCCGACCACACACCAGAATCATGGAGTTTCTCAACTAACCCAATGATGGCGCTTCACTTCAAACCTTTCTTTGAACCTACTTGTGAAGCATGAATGTTTACCTTGTTATTTAAAAGTTGGCTTAAAATTAAACGTGGAACCAAAATATCAACAAAGAACTATTACTGTGATGAGTCTGGAAACTCGCCAAAACTACAATAAAGTGATTCACTGTACGCTAACCATTGTCTGACCTAAGTCAGATTAAGTTGTCAATGGTACTGCTGGCTAACAAGCTGTGATAGTAGTCTGTTAAGATGTCTACTTTATAGATGAGAAGATAACTAAATGGTAACGTGTTCCAAAGTTGCTAAGCATCAGACATAGCATTTGATCTTTTTTCTTCAAAAATGCATTTTTATATTGCAAACAGGCATGTCTTCATCACATAATACTATAGTAAGTTCCATGTTCATTGTAATGCCACCTTTGATGAGCAAGAGTGCTCTTCATCGGTGTTGTTTAACTTTTGCTATGTTCACCTCCTTTCCACATCTTCCTTCCAAAAGCCTGGGACTTCTACTTACAGTATGACATGCGGCCTAGTTTCAATAATACATGTAAACTCGTGATAAAATTCTGATGAAATCAAAGTCATGATTTTTTTTTTTTTTTAGTTAAAAAAAGGGATGTGAAATTTATGCCTTATTAGCCTCCCTAGTATTGAGGATACTTATTTCTTCTTTTCCTATATATTTCACATCAATTGATTTAACTAGCCATCATCAAATGTAGCAAACATGAACGCTGCATTCACACTGTTGTTTTGAGCCTATGATTGTGGTTTTTCATGTTTGTGATCTACTAGCGGTTTGCTTGAGATGTTCAACTGCGAAGGGTGTGTGTGCAGTCCCCATCACCTGTTAAATGCTGCCATACCAGAACTTCTTAAATTTACGACTTAAATAGGAGCTTCTTAAACACTTTCTAACTGTATTTCAATTCTATACATTTTATTCAAACATTTTAATAGATGATGGAAAATCCTTTCAAGTGGTGAATATCTTGTGTTACGGAACTACGTTGCACATATCTAACTATTATATTAAGGCATCTTATTGGTATTTTTGAAGATATATATTTATTTTTGAGTGTGTGGAAATACTGAAAAAATGAGCATTACTCAATTCAACATTTAAATATGACTTGATAGCACAGGGGAAGAAGAACAAGCATAAAATGGGAGATAAATATAAAGACATAAAAATAAAAAAAATAATAAATATAATGGGAAATGAAAAATAATACAAAAAAATACAATTTGTCTTATAGTTTTCCTCTCATGTTGTTACGATTCACTGTTTGTGTTTTTGGCACGTTGATCGTATGCCACTTAACCTAACCTTGGGTTTTTTTTTATTATTATTATTTTTTTAGCTGCAGACAGGATCATTTCTAAAAAGGCTTAAAATCTGATTACTGTTTTTTTTATGTCTCTGATCATGAGTTGCATCAAGAACAACACAGCCTTCTATACATTTCATTTACCAGGCTTTTTTTTTCAGTGTGTTTTGGTACATTTGTGCTTTGTTCATTGATCTGGGTTTATTTTTAGGTACAGACACATTGATTTTGGTCTGCTCTGCTTGTTAGGAAACCTTTGCTGGAAGTTCATTGCTAACCTCAGGGCTCCTTTTACCACGCTCACAAAGCGAGGCCTGTCTAAGTCGTTCCTCTTGTACACCTCTAAATCTCATAAAATCTGCCGCCTCCAATTTGTGCCAGATTTCAACAGCTTCTCCTCAGTCACGGTTGAGAGGACATTTCTTTTCACATCTAATCAAAGTGCAGTCGACCCATCAATAACTGGCCGATAAGTCATGCACAGCTATTGACAACTATTGCAAAACAAAGTAAAATAAAACTGATTTGCCGACAATAAGCCGCTACTTTTTTCGCACACTCTAATCCCTGAGACTTAAACAACACTGCGGCTAATATAGGGATTTCTAAGGGTAAACACGCTTCATGCCATCAAGATATTAAGGCTCTCACCAGACCAATAACATTACAGGCATGTTTTTTTTTCCTTTTTCATTGAAGCATTGCACTGTTTTTTGCCCATGTGTATTCCCAACTGGGACTTTTCACCACTGCTCTGGTGTTTCCCACTTGTTCTCAGCTGCTGCATGGAGCTCCCATAACAGTGGAGGAAAGTGCTGGGATTACACAAAGGGGAAACTAGCGCATGGAGCACTTTGCTGTCAATAAAACACCTCTAATTTCATTGTTTTGTAGTGACGAGTCTAATTACATTGGCAGCATGATGCGTGTTCAGAACTTTGCATAGTTTTTTTCCATCCTCAGTGCTATTGCTGGACGCTGTTTTCAAAACTAGTTTGAGCTGCTGCTGATCTTCAGCGTTTGGTTCCAGATGTTTGCTGGCTTGCTTGATAAATATTTTCTTCAAATGTGGTGATGCATTCTTACCCACACAAGTCATTTCCCGAACCCTGTCTCTTTGTTGACAAAATCTGATGCAAGTAGACGACTGTGTGATAAACTTAGACGGCAGTTTGTGCTTTTGTAACATTAAGCTGACCTGCGATGTTTTTGCTGGAGTGTGCAAGGGTGCGAGTAAGACCACAGTCACAAGGAATAACCCGCAAATACTTTGGATGCGAGCCACCTGACTGTAGCCAAATAAACACCCTCTCAGTTGCAGTCCTCTCAGTCCACAGGTGGTGTATCTCTTTTCAATCATCAGCAGCTTTGAAGGTCAGCTTTGTGCTTTAGAAGTTAAGAGTTTATTCAGTCAGCTCTACTTCAACTAACATCATACAATGAAGGAATGAGGAATAGCCTCTCAAACCAGCATGGTTGTAATGCTATGCTGTTCTCATTTCGTTGGAGTTGGGTTTCTGTTGACTTCCACGCACGTGACCATTGTCGGTGCCTGGAATATTTTACCTAATAAGTAGGGAACTGACTGACTCATTCATTTTAGTCAGTCGAAGGTCGTGGGGCAGTGGAGCCAATCCACTCTGTCATTGGACAATCCACTGGGAGCAGCCAGGACTGGTCAGCGTTTGCCACAGGACGCTGTCAGACAAGCATTCACACACCTGCACACAGGCAAAGGTCCCCGATTATCCTCATTGTTGTTGCACGCGTGGACATATGTCCACTTAGTACAAGTGTATATATATATATCCTTGTATTTTATATATTCCCATTGGCACTTATATTACAACAGATTGATCATGGCCTATCTGCGCCCATATGGGCATTTATGACATCATCATAATCTCCGATCAAATGACAAATAAAAGCTGTCTTTTTGTGATTTATTTATTTTTATTTATATTTATGCATGGCGATAAATGTTGTTAATCTTTTAAATTTTACATCACAATGTAAAAATGAAAAACAAAGCTGGCATTTCTCTATACAATCATGCGGTGTGTTGTGATGCTGCAGCCCCGCCTGCAGAGTAGACCTGCAGAAGACATTGGAGCCGGCATGCCATGATGGCGGTCGTTCTCCATCAACAAAAAATGATGACCAAATTACAATTTGCAATGAGTCCACCCACGGACTCCGATGGGGCATCTAAACAAGACACACAAATGTCAAATGACCGCACCGAATTCAAGTCCTTCCTATAGGCTAACTGCTGACATAACCAATGCTAATGGGGTTTATTGTTTTGGATGAGCAGCCGAGTTCTGTTGTTGAAGACCGGAGGTGCGCTAGCAGCAACTAGTAGCACACTTGGACCCTAGATACTCGAAGTAGTTGTAGTATCTAGTAGTAATTGATACTGTAGTGGATAAAAAGAGGAGCGGTCTGTAAGGCCATAAGGCAACATTACTGTATTTAACAAGTGAACTTTACATTGTGTGTTTGATCTGTTCATTGTTGATTTGAATAGGGAATAAAATATATTTGTTTTATATTAAGCACTTTTTTTATTACTGGCTTTAAAAGCATTTAAAAGTAAATGTTTTATATACAGTGTTGTTCATTATTGTTGTTTAAGGGCTTTGTATAATTAATGTAAAATAAACAAATACAATTTTTAAAAAGGTTGAGGGGAAAAAAAATCAACACATTGGTATCAGCCTGTTGGGACTTTGGCTCTCGAGAAAAAAAAATGCATGTGCACCCCTTCATCAATACACTGCTATGATCACCACACACACTATCATGACAGTGCAATTGGTATAGAGCTGCTTGCTGGAACACCTCAAGACAAGAAGGTATTGATCCAACATGCTGTCATTCGAGACAGCCGCCATGAGTGTGATGCACGTGTTGGGGTGACCTGCTATCATGTAACTGTTGGTATTTGTAAGGGATCTTGCTGGTGTCACTACTCAGATGGTTTGTGGTCAGCCTGTGACTGAGACTGGTGCTGCTTATGTGTGTCTATGTGCACCTGACACTTGACCCGTCTGTGCTCTTGTTGGTTCAGATGGTGTGCTTCCTTGCAGCCTCCTGCCAACTGTGTATGTTTGTGTGTGTGCCTGGGTGACTTAATGTTTAGCGCTTTGGTTGCTGGATAACCATGGAACGCACTACATAAGTACCATTTATCATCTTCTTAATGTTGAACACAACATTGGGCTCTTCAAGTGGCCCCTATTGTCACAAATGGATTTAACATCAAATACATTTTTTATATTTTTAATTGTTTCAAGACTAATACTGCAAGACAGTTTATTGTATATAGTATCGCTCCGTTGAAAATGGCCTCTAGTTTTGGCTCTGTGGATCCAGATGCTGCTTGTGACTGTGCGTTGGAGGTTTTTTTTTTCCCCATTGCATTTGGTTTTGAAAGCGGTTTGTTGGCTTTCAGAGTCTTGGTAGAAGTTCAATGGGCAAAGGAAAGGATAGGGAGTCTGCTACTTGATGTTTCTACTTTTTGCCAGTCCCAGATGCTCTTTGTTGTTTAACTAATCTGTGTTGTTGTAAACCTGAGTTCTCTGCTTGCATGTTGACAATTCAAATGTCTGAAACAAACTCCAGAAATGTAGAGTTTGTTGTTGGAACACGAATGATCATTTTCTACCAGATTCAGTATTTCTGTGCTCTGTTTGGTGCAAAGTTTTGTCATCACTGGGCATCTAATTTGACCTTCTGATATGATGTTTCTTCCTTCTTACCCTAAATTCTTGATAATATGTTAGTGTTTTTGCAACCTTTACCTACCTTTATCAACCGTTCTTTGCCTGTACAGGAACGGGGGATGTGGTCGCCATCATGATTCCGGAGCCAAAAGGCCGTGAAGTGGTTTCCCTGCTGGAGCGCAACGTGACGGTGAACATGACGATAACAATTGGGACGCGAAACCTGCAGAAGTTTGTCAGCCGGACGTCGGTGGTTTTCGTGTCCATCTCCTTCATCGTGCTGATGATCATCTCCCTCGCCTGGCTCGTCTTCTACTACATTCAGAGGTTCCGATACGCCAACGCACGAGATCGAAATCAGGTATTGACACATTAGTTTTCAGCCGATTATCCTAGTTTAGAGCCTGTCGCAACCACAGTGCCATTTCACATCCTTGTAAAGCAAAATTTGAGACTTTTGTCTTGATGCTTATGGATGATTCGTGATTTGTGCTGACAATAAGGAGGTGTTTGATCTGTGAGGACTGAGAAGGGCCTGTGTTGATAAGTGAATAGAAGTGAAAACAAATGAGAGTCACTCCTCAAGAGTAATGGACAGAGATTAGAAGTTAGTGAAGAGGAGAGTGCAGGCTGGGTGGAGTGGGTCGAGCCGACTGTCTGGACGACTGTGTAATAGCCTGTGAGAGAAGGGAGGCAGCTAGATGAAGTTTACCTACCAGAGAAGCTTCATGAAGTATGAAGTGCCTCCCTTGAAGTGTCCTTCAGTACAGTGTTTTTCCAGCCTTCTTTTTTCAGCTATTGCATGCGTTGAAACATTTTATCATTGAAACGATCTGAGGATCACAGTAAATTGACGTAACAGCAAATTAGTTTTATTTCGTGAAAAACAAACACATGACTCTGAAGCAGAAAATTAATTGTTAAAGAAATTCCAGGCCAAGTATGTGAAATGTTTATTTCAAATGTTTATAACGATCCAACGGCACACTAGTTGGCTATTGAAAGTGTTACATATTGAGGAGGATCATAGGTGTGGTGGTCAATGGTGCCATGAAGAGGATAGGTGTGATTTGGGAGCATGCACGTGGTGGGTTCAGGTGTTGGCGGCTGACTTTTTGTGGCATTCCCTGCTGGAAAATGCCTAACTAAGACTGAACACTGTGGCAAAAAATTGCCTTCAAGCACGTTCCACTGGCTTTTAAAAACACATCCTGTATGTGTGTCTACATGCCTGTGCGGGATTTGAAGGAGCGGGACAAGCACAAAGAATGCAAACAATAGATGCTGGTTCTTTAAAGCTCTGGTTGCGTTTACTGACTTTGTCATTTGCAACAGAAGCCCCCAATGATCCAATTATTACAATCTGCCTGTGAGTGCTGGGCGACTCAACCTAGTGGAGGTGCTTTTGGGTTGCTGAGGTTCCGTAATGTGTTCCATCACTGGTAGTTTTTCGATGTGTGGCATCGTTGCTCTAGCACGACACTATTTTTTTTTTAAATTTCAGCATGAACGTAAAATCAAAGGCGTCCTGCCTTTTGTTTGATTGTCAAGAAGCTTGAACTGTGTGTAGATATTCAGCAAAAAATGGATAAAATGGAACTCCCATTCGGATGTCGATCTCACTGGCTCCGGGTGGGATCAACAAATAAATATTAAATATTATTGAAACGTCTGTCTGATGTCATCAAGACTTAAGCTGTTCTTCTCACTGCAGCGTCGCCTTGGTGACGCAGCTAAAAAGGCCATCAGCAAGCTCCAGGTCCGCACCATCAGGAAGGGCGACCAGGAGACGGAGGCCGACTTTGACAACTGTGCTGTCTGCATCGAAGGTTACAAACCCAACGACGTGGTCCGGATCCTCCCCTGCAGGTATGCGCAGCACCTTGACCCAGACTCGGGATTCACTCAGCACTCAGTAATATAAGTGAGACATTACAGAGGTCATTTTACAGTCTTGTCCATGTATTGGCCTGGTTTGGTTTTGGAAAAAATAAAACCATTTTAGTGACGCTGTTATTGGGAATGTATGGCAAATGGAAGGAAAATTCCCGTTTACCCAAATCACTTCTCTCATTGTGCAACCTCTCCAAAACAAAAGCAGATGTTGGGTCCCACTATGATGGAAGATTCACGTCACTTTTTCCTCCTGCAGACATTTGTTCCATAAGAGCTGCGTGGATCCTTGGCTGCTCCACCACAGAACATGCCCCATGTGCAAGATGAACATCCTGAAGGCTCTGGGCATCGCTGTGAGTCCAAGCTTTGTCAAATTATTCCGCAGCAGGAGTCTCCCGACTGTTGTCAATTAAAACGGAGCATGAAAAGTGGATTATTTGCTTTTGTTTACATGGACCAGCATGCTGTTCTCATCACGTTGCCCTTCACAGCAACAAAAATCTCTCTGTCCACCAAAACATTAAAATCTCTTGTTTAGTCCTTTTAAATTCCTTTTCTAATGTTGTTAGAAGTGGAATCTAGCTACACATAAGTTTCTGCGGTCTCCACTTCACTCAGTTGATGCATCCAAACATGTTTAAAATTGTTGCTTCACACCCGCCTCAGGGTTTCTCCCCACCCTTTGAAACAGACAAAACCAAAAACAAACAAAAAATAATCATAAAGTAACCAATAAATAAGTGATAGAGAAACAGAAGGAAATGTTTTGTCATTTACTGAATTGGTGACAGTAAAGATTGTAGCTTTTAGATTAGTTTTGACAGCCTTTATTCTTCTTGGGGTGGAGGCTGCTTCCGATCCAAGCCGTCCTCATGAGGTTCGTCTCTTCATATGTCCAGTATTGCAACGGACTTCAGTCATTATCTGTTTCTTTTGGGATTTTTCCGCAAATAACGCAGCGAAAACCGTCATGTTCATCTCCACCTCCATAATGTGTTATCTGTTTGTTCCCGTGTTCCCACTTGATTTAATACGTTTGATCACCTGACATTTCGACTTAATTATTTTTTTTATACTGTGGCGACGCTCATTTCAGCCGACAATGTGGCGGAAACCCTGCTCTTTATTTTTGAATCAACAATTACAATGAAACCTTTGATCTCAAACAGGAAGCATCACCCTTCATATTTATTGAATCGATCCAGTGTTCCGCCTGTGCAAGCCTGTGTTGCCGTCTAGTTTGTTAACAAGACACAGCACAGCTTTTCTGTCGTGTGAATATTTATGTTGGATGAAAGTTGTTGCCCAGAGCCATCCAAGTCATCCAGGTCATGACTTAGTGCCTACTTTATGTACGTTCAGAGTGTTGGACTGGCAGAGGTATTTTGGGTGTGTAACCTGGTCTTAGTGTTATTGTGACAGATGTGCTCCTGTTGTCTCTCAGTTAAATGCGGACTGTCTGGACGATATGCCCCTGGACTATGACCTGGCTCTGGGAGGGGTCGGGGGAGTTGGCGCCTTGGCTCTGGAAGCTGTTGTGTCTGGGGCGTCCAGCGACGGCACACTTAGCGAGGGTGGATCTTCAGTGGTGCTTGACCCGGGAGTGAGACGAGTGGGACTTCCACAGGACTTCCAAGACGCTGACACTCTGAGAGACAGTCCTGTGACGGCCACCACTGATACACACACCGGTAAGACCTGTCAACTTGAGAAGAGGTGCATGCGCAGAAATGAGTGGTGTGATGGTGTCACCTAGTGGTTGTCTGCATGATCTTTCCCTTCCCAATATCCCTCTTCTCCTCCCCCAGGTGAGCACGAGCCAATGGCCAGCAGTGCGTCTGTCGCCTCCTTTGTTATCGCTGTGGAAACTGGTCTGTCAGATGAGGAGGGGTCCACTGAACATTCTCATTTGGGAGAGAAGTCCTGAGAGAAAACTGCGATGACACAGTGCCAGCTTAAACTTCTAAGACTTGTCAAGATCTCGACAGGAAGCAGGGTAAACGGGAGCCACCAGATCAGATGGTTGCCTAGAGGTTGGAATAAGCCTGGAATGGACATGGATGCAGATCTTCCTCCTCCCTGCTGCGTCTCATTTCCACCATATTTGGCCAGAACTTCGATTTCAAAATTTTCAATGCGACCTGAAATGACCACGCTGATTTTGCACGACATATTCTTCTGGTCTGTCCTTCGCACTAATGAGAAAAGTGACTTTTTTTTCCCTCCTTCCATTTTAATTTCCTCTTTATTTAATTGTTATTTTGGTGCTCATGCTCAATAAGCTGTTACACAATAATGCAAGTGACTTTTTTAAAATTCCTTTGTTTCTGTTGTGGTTGCATTAACTCCTGTTCTGCCCCCATGCTGGTTTGGTTCAGCTGTGGTTGAAGCTCAGAAATGTGTAGGCCTGTCTAAAGGCAGTCCATAATTCACTTAAATGTGTTTTTAATGGAAGATTCGATGTCTTTTTTTAAACCTAAGGGAATGACAAAGCCTTCAGTAGGGTTGCGGCTGTGCCCAAGAATAATTCAAGCTAAATTTAGCATATTGACGTTGGTCCTTGACCATCTTAATTTCTTGTTCTACGTTTTTTGTTTTTTACTTTATTTTGCTCTTAGAAACATTTTAAAACCTCTTCCCATGCATTAAGTGGTTTCCAAAAATTCTGTTTTGTATTTTACATTTGTTTGGAGAAAATGTGTTTTGACCTTACAACCATTTAATTTAACTTTTAAAAGTGACTGCCCTCTTTGTAAATCAGTTTGACTGCTTTATCAATGTGTGACAATCATAAGATGCTGTATTGAGGCCGCCCCAATTCCAATACTTTATACTGTAGGTACTGTGCACGTTTGAAGAAAGAAGACTTTGAAGCTTATTGTGAATTATTCGGCCAACACCTGCCCTATTATGCCATTGTACAATCAGTACTCAAGTGTTTTAAAATGTTTGGTCGGAAATGTTTTTGAGATCCAAGTGGTTTAGAACCCATTGTCAGCATGAAATTTCTCAAGTTAAAAACAAACTATGTGACAAGAACTTAACAAGCTTCCTGTTCGTGACGGCTCTCGACAGTTACACGTGTAAATATATAAATGTGTTTCTCAAGT
Source organism: Synchiropus splendidus (assembly GCF_027744825.2). Taxonomy (NCBI): domain Eukaryota; kingdom Metazoa; phylum Chordata; class Actinopteri; order Syngnathiformes; family Callionymidae; genus Synchiropus; species Synchiropus splendidus. The sequence continues at coordinate 12,903,362 of NC_071336.1, forward strand.
TCACATCGCTGCATGGCATCGGTGTTGGTCTGCCGAAGTGCGAAATACTGTTGAGCTGCGTCGCCGCCTCACTGACACGGAGTTTCCTGAAGCAGAGAGATAAAGATTGTCGTCTATTTTGATACCAGAGAAGACATTTATTTTTGTAACAAAGGCATTCAGCGGTGAAGACTGACTCCCTCCTCCCTGACCTGCAGCCTGCTGATTCTCGGTGTGATTGAGTTGTGATCAGGCCCGTTTCCCTGTTGATTATTTGTAATTTGTATATAGATTGTATACTGGGGACCTGGATCACCTGAACCCAATGGGAGTTTGGTATTGTTGATGTAGCCTGGTTTCAAATCAAACGTTGTTTGACAAAGATTCCATTTTTTTGTTTTCTTCCTTTGTTTTTCTTTTTTCCTTCTTTTTTTTTTTTTTTTGCACTTGTGTCCTGATGTTTCTTTGTGCCAGTCTCTGTAAGTTAAATGATTCTCTTCACACCATGTCAGGACAAAACACAATAAATATGTGTTGTCTGTTTCTTTTTTGAATGTGGAGCTCATTACTTACTACTTACTATCGCTGCGCAACAGTTTCCCTTGATCTGCAGTCGGCAAGTAAATACACATAAAACACAATGGTCTTATAGTCTTTTATAATGCTAAAATGTAAACTTAAATTTGGTACAAGTCCTGTTAGCATTGACATATTCCAGGAGCTGTTTTTGTGGCTTAAGTGTATTGTAGTATAAGGTTACTGGTTTGCTAAATAAATATGCTGCAGAATGCAATTCAGCATCTTTTGCAAATAAAACAAAAAAAAATGAAAATGTTTATAGCAAAAGAATGTTTAAACATCAGTTTAACTTGGTTTGTTTGGATTAAACTCGATTCAGATCGCTAACTTGGCTGCACTGCTAGCAAACAGAAATGACAAAAGCAAATTGGTACACAAACATTTCTAAAATGTTTCATTCCAAAAAAGGATAAAAGAGAAATACGAGTGGAAAAATTGGTAGAACAGTAATAAAAACACGTATTTGTGTCTTAACAGTAGTTTATTAAATGTAGCAGAGGTAATTGTTATGCGTATGCGTTGATTCAGTTTAGACAGATAATGCCATAATACAGAGACACACACAATAACTATTACATCAAATAACAGTAGCTACCTAGTTGATCCTACAATATTTTAAAAGGATGACGTCACAACACTGGCTTTGTACTGTGGCCTTCAGTCAGGATTTGAGGTTTCGCTGTAAAAACAGATGACGCTGTTAAGCAACTGTAAAAACAATGCGGTAAAAGAAGACATTTTGATGGCGCTTGGTGGGCTGCGTGGTTCATGAAACAGTGGCCGCATTTTCATAGCTAAGTAGCTGGCCCTCTTGTTTTAAAAAATAATGTGAGATCTCAATGAAAAGGTTGATCCAATTCTAAGATCTTGTCACAAACAGTGTCATCTAGTGGGCTGTGAAGATGAAGACACTGTCTTGAAGCCACAGAAGCCCATCACTAAACCTGAGCCTTCATGAGGAGGCACTTACCGTCGAGCCTTAGTCAGTGGGGGAGTCTGAGCTGGAAGACAAACCAAAACCACTTCATATGACAATGTTTTTATTTTGGAATACGTCTCAGCAGTGACAGCCTGGTGAGGCTTCATGAAACAGAGTCCTCATTCTCAGGAGCTCAGCAGGTGGCGCCCTCAGTTTTAAAATAATAAGGTTTCATTGAAATGGTCGCTGAAATCCACAGATTTTAGAGCAGAGAGTGCCATCTGGTGGGCTCTGAAAATGTGGACCCTACTTCATGAAGCCTGAATCCCACCTCTGTCTCTAGCATACTGTGTATTAGGGGTCTCAAACCGGTCCTGAAAGGGCCACAGTCTGAAGACTGCAATAGTGTCAGGCTGGTGCTGCTTGCTTCTGATTGGTGAAACTGTGTGTGTGTTTGGTTGGAACAGAAACCTGGACCCCCTGCTGTATATGTTACCTCTTGGTTTCTCGCCTGGCTTCAGCAAACTTGTGTCTCAACAGGAAAGAGGCCACAGCTTCTGCGACCTGTATTTACACCAAAGATGAGCTTGAACTACCTCTATTACCAAAAGGTTCAGCCACAACTTTACTCAAAATGTGTCTCCTCTTACTTTGTCCGGCGTGTCTTCTTGCACCGCATGTCCACATGGTGGAAGCACCTGCATCATGAATTTACCTAGTCAAAGACAACAGCAGCCTCTTACTGGCTCGAACACATCCAGACACATACACTATTTGTTACAGTTGATCCTCAACAGGCAGCCTGAGCTGTCACTTCCAGCACGGTTGACTGACAGAAGCAGATGTCTCAGAAGAAGAGCTGCTGTCTCCGTCTGCATGGACTGAGGGAACTGGAGGCAAAATGTCAAAGCCTCCCGGTATCAAAGACCAAGTTAAAAGTATTCAGTGATTTGTCAATAAAACAGCAACAGAAAACAGCGAGCAACACGTGCAGATCTGGCGATGGTATCATTGATATCACAGATCGCTGGCCCTGCTCTTGCCAGCGTTTCTAATTATCATTTCAAATAGAGCAACATCAAAAAGGCAAACATCAAAAAAGAGAGGCTTTTAACCGGAAGACCGCGACATTAGGGATGACAAATCAAAGGACATGCACAAACTGTCAAGAATCAATTGATCCCTAAACCAGGATTGCCATGACCACGGCTCTGCTGAATACTGAGTCTCACCTTGCATCTGCCCGATGGTCAGATCTCTGTCCAGCCGATCAATTCCTGGAAACACAGTCAGTACGAAGGCGTGAACAAAAATGTATACACCGACGGAAATATTTGCAAGTTGAAGTGACATCAAGGTCTTTACGGCACTTTATGTCAGACTTGATCGGTTGCCATCCTTCTATACGTACCGGCCAGCAGCAGAAGTTTGGGGAGGTTGCAGGCCAGGAAGAGGTTGGAGGTTCCACGAAACCACCCATCCCAGTACTTTTCCGATTTTGAAAGGTCAATGCGCCATTTATAGACGCTCTATTGGGCAAGCCAAAGCACAAAATCACACTAGCACTTCAACATGCAAAGGCGAGGTCATGAGCTCGGCGGGGTGGTGTCCACACCTGCGGGCCGCTCAGGCTCTCTTCGCATGCTGCATTTTCCTTGTCATTGACGTAGGTTTGATCGTAGAACTCTTCGTTGCGCTCCACCACCACATCAGGCACCGGACTGGGCTGTTCCAGGGGGTCGGCCTCCTCCACCTCACACCTATATAATCCACAGCTTAGAGACGCTCAAGAACCTTCAAAGGTTGAGAGTTGAAAAGCCGTACCTTTTGATCTGACCGACCATTGAGACACGAGCCGACTCCAGGTTCCTGATTTGTCCACTCTTCACACTATAAATGGTTGAAAAAAAAAAGATCATACTTCATAGAAATCTCATGAATAATCTTTACTATTCTATTAAATAGTATAGTTTAATCTCAGAACTCCTTTTTCCCCTTTGGCCACATCTTATGTAATGCCTGTGATAATGTTTCTTGTGTTCATCACCACGAGACTTGGGATTTCTCTGGAAGCTGCGTTACATAAAAGCCAAGAAGGCAAGCCTCTGTATTTGCCTCTGGCCAAGACTGCAGGAGGATTTGTCCTCAACAGAGGCTAGTAGGGACTGTGGAAGTTTGCAACTCTCACCTCCACTCTATGGCATGGTCCATTGACTTGAAGGACTTGGGTCTTCCCTTCAGGAAGTTCTGTATGCTGTGGAGTGCTTCCATGGCACTGCCTGCACCGGGAAGAGAGCAGCTAAGTTCAATGGAGACACAATACAGCTGAGGTGAACTTGGTTACCTTCCACCACATCGATGGCCACCAGCCCCACCGTAGTTGGCAGCAGCATGTTACTGGCTGTGTGCACTGCGATCGCACCGCCAACACCGTGGCCGATCAAGACCAGCGGTGGAGGTGCCTCACCGTAGCAGGCGCGGACCACATTAGCCACGTCGCTAGTCACACGAAACATCAAAGATACATTATAATTCTTCGATCATGTCTACATTTCATACCTGGACATCGTGAGGGTGGAAAAGTCCTCCGACTGACGGACAACAGTGGACCCTACACCGACGAAAACAAGCAGTCAGAAAATGCACCACTACTAGTGTAAAAAAGAGATTCTACAGTATTTCTCACCGTGACCCCTGAGGTCCATGGCCAACACCCGGCACTTCACCTTGCTTGCAATAGCTGTCTGTAAAGGCAGAAGCACCGTCGTGAGAAACCTGCCATAAAGCCGATCTATCCTTCAGCTCCTGGAAAAACCTGACCGTGAAGACGGCCCAGGACAGAGCTGAGTGTCCTCCTCCGTGGAGAAGGACCAGCAGCGGGCCCTCAGTCCCAGCCTTGTAGACCCTGAAGACATCTCCAGTCTCCGCAGGCGCCACATCTTCCATCTGGTCGAAGTACTCCTGCCATGACACTGGCGAGTAGTCCAGCATCTGGCCAACCTCCCTGGTCGGCATGCAGACAGACAGGAACACACTCATTGTTTACACCTGACTGGTCGCCATATTGAGTCAACTTTGTAAATGGCATCGATGCCATATTGCGTTTAAGAGATGAAGATGACTTACTGCTCTGTTTCACAGTTCTCCTCCCACATCTCACCTACTGTCTTCAGCCTTTCTACAAGGAGAACGTGCAATTCTTGGAAAATAAAAAATAAAAAAATGCGAGCACAGCACAGCAGAAATCTTCTTCTTTGTTCACCAAATAGTGCCGAGTCAGCCAACTGTCCGTGTTAACTAAGGATCAGACAATAAGCCATCAGCTGCTCTTGTCAGGTAGCATCACCACGCTGGCTCTCTATTGGCTGAGACCACCAACATTTGCGCAACGACCCCCAGTCTGACACATTGAAGTGTTTGAACTCTTGAAAGCTGTCTGCATAAGTTAACTCTGGCTTTAGTTACGTCATCAATCGCCTGCCATTTTCAGACATGAATGGAAGTTTGGAGAATATTCCAGTAAATCTCTTAAATATACTGTGTACAGACTAAAATAATAATATAACAATAACAATAAAGCTTTCTCTGAGCAGAACGCGGTTCATAAAGTGCTTCACAGACAAACTAGGATTAAAAAAAGACGCTAAGAGTAGAGTGCACATATATAAACATGCAGTTTGGACAATGTTACATAAATGCAAGCCTCTTAAAAGGAGTTTTTAAGAGTGTTACATGTCAATGTCTGTTAGCACTTGTGGATTCTTCTCAGGAATGAGACAAGATATGGCTGATGCTGGAGCTGGACAAAGGCTCAGACAGGCTCGTAACCCAACAGCTCTGGATTTACAGAAGTATATTGCCTGATCTCTCTTCTTGCAGAACAGTGTGATAATTGGAAGACACAAGGCTTTCGTGACACCCACGTGGAAATGTTCGCAGCTAAAGAGGACACCATATTTAATTGTCGCACACTAATCCGTAACCGCCTGGAGCTGACTTTCCGTCCTGACTTAGCCATGAATGGAAATTAGTTCGCTGAGGGCTGGAGAATATCTAGTATTGTTCTTGGCCAGTGAGATGTTTTATGAACATCCAGTTCATAAAAGATCCACAGCGGACTTGAACTTTTAGAACGTTTTTTTTTTTTAGAACTGCTGATTTTAGTTTTTGGAACTCTTGAGTTCTCTGCAACTCATGTGAATAAGATGAATTTCAGTCCAACTCCATCACCTGAACAACACACTGACAGGTCAGTAGAGTGGTGGAAAAAAAGCTTTTGGACACCCAATGACCCAATCTTAGATGTTGTCATGACAAATCTGGGGGAAAAAACGTGGTTGCAGTATAACCACACAAACAAACACAAATGCTATTTAAGGTTTATTGTTTACATGAAAAACTAAACTAAACTCTTGACAGCTTGAACATGTCATATCAAAATCAACAAATAACAGAGAATGTGTTCAAAAGTGAACAAAAATAAATCAACCATCACATCCTCAAATGAATATTTAGCAGTCCTCACATTAGCACACAGAAGAATGGACAGGGTGTTGGACAGCGTGTGTGAGTGCAATGCCTCTTCCGCTGAAGTGGAGCATTGTAGTTCCAGCACCCAGTGCTCCTCCACCAGAAAAGAACCTTCATCTTGAGCTCAGCTTGTTGATGCAATTGTCTCTATATTGTGGTGCACAAGGCTTTGGATGAAATCTGGTTCCTGAACATGCACTGATGGAATTACAGATGTGGTGGGGATCTGGACTTTCCTAACCACTGATCCAGAAACTCGGTCGGGAAAAATGCTTGATTCAGCCAAGCGCTACTGCCCTGCTACCGAGGTTCAAAGTTTTCTCGGAAGGCCATAGATGCAGGAATTTTGCGACGTCTCTGGTGAAAGGATGGAAAATGACACATCAGTGGTGTGATACCGACTGAGCCACACACCAGCCTGATGTTATCGTCATGTAGAACAGACCTTGCACATGTGACGGCCTCTGTGAGGTTTGTGTGCTTTTTCCTACCCAGAGGAAACCAACACAAGCACAGGGAGACCATTGTCTTGGCCCAAAGTTCATTTGAAAGTAAGATTTCTGTCGGTGCAATTTCACATCACATTTTAAAAAATCCACAATCATATTTAACACTTCATGATAACCTTTACCTTATTTTAGCTTCCTACATTGTGCTATAACATATTTTTGAATGACATATTTGTGTTGAAACAGAAGTTTTGGATTTCAGTTCTGATCATACAAGTAGTTCTTGTATAAATATTAAAGAGTTTTTTAAAGGAGTGATGTTGAAATATTATTTCTCCCTATTTACTAATCTTTTCTAAGTGAACATTTAGTGATGAAGTGGGGATATTAGATGGAGGAGGGGAGTCTGTGCCCTCGCTCCTCCTTTTATTATTCATAGACACATCAGATGATGCAGGAGCAGCTCAGGGGGTTATCGCCACCAGTCGTGGCTTGTCAGGCAGCGAGGAGTAAACGGATTACTGTCACGGGAAGGAGGATTCATGGTGAGGAAAATTTTTCTTTAAATTGAATTGTAATAACCTTCAGTTATTGTGCTGATGTGAAGTTTTTTAGTAAAACATTGTTGGCCTTTGTGCTTGTCTCCTTCAATCTGTCCACATAAGTATGTTGCAATGTCTGAGCTTGGATGCACAGCTGCTGAAAAATAAAAATGATCCCTTACATTGAGGTACAAATGTAATTTTCCAGTGGTTATGATGGCGTGAAATTGAAACATAAGCTAATAAGCAAACGATATATTCAACTTTTGTGTTTCTCAGGTGCAATGAATTGACAAATAATCCCCCTCAAAGAAGTCAGCATGGAAGCCTCAAACGTTTCAGGATGCCTCGGGGAACGCGATCACGGAGGGGCTTTTAGAGAGCAGGGGATTGTCCGTTCCCCGCAAAGGAGAAGTCCAAATGCTAACTGCATGGCGGAGCCTAACTTTAACCTTAACCTAAACATGACGTCACTGAGAAGCCCCCACTGCAATCATGGAGGAGTCAAAGCAGATGATAAGAGCAGAGCTGCCGCTAAATCTCTGAACAAAAGAACGTCACTCGGCGGCAGGGAGGACTTGCCTCCACATAACAGCAAAATTCCAACCCTGGTGCGCTCCCCGAGACCGCAGTCCGTCATGAACACCATTGACTACAGGAGGAAATCCCCAGTCTCCAAAAACAATCCCACATTTAGGTCATATGAAAACCTGGACTGGAGCCAGCAAATGGTGGGGCATAGACATGAGTTCCAAATACGCAGTGCCAGAATCCAACATCCAAAAGAGGGACCATCGAAGATGAAACCTCATGCTGTGTGGACCTCTGAGATGACGGCGAAGGCGACTAGCAAAATAACACTCAGCCTCAAAAAGCATGCAAACCGAATGGAAGAGTTTAACAAAGAGGAGACCCCTAGAGATCCAAACCAGTCCAAGCACCACAGCCTTGATGGAGGTCCCAATTTATCCTCTTTTTCTCTCACGGTGATATGCGATTCGCAGCCCAGCAAAACAGAATCAGCAACCACGATCGACGAAGACTACTCTTCTGCCGTGAATCCTAATGTGAAGTGTGAATCTGGACAAGTCAATACCACGACCCTCAAAGTACAGTCTCCAGGTCAAAATTCAAATGAAACTGAACCAAATGCAACAGGTAATTTGTCTTCCGAAATCAGCTGCAGCTCAAAGACCGGCTTGAGCTCCAAAGCGCTGCATGGCCCAGACCACAGTCCGCATTCCAGTCCAGTCCCATTGGCAGGCTCTGAGGACACCTGCCAAAGCCCTCCTGGATGTAAGACAAATGAGGATGCTGCCCTTGGACCAGTGCAGTCACTTGAAGCGGCTCTTGAACAGCTGGGGCCTGGAAATGTTTTGCAGAGTTCATCACCAATTCTCAAAGAATTGAATTCCTCTTTGAGGATTTCCCCAAGATTTGGGTCAGCGGATCCAAGTCCTGGATCGGATCATTGTACAGGGCAAAGTCCCGAACTCCGGAGGAATCCTGGTTCTGCTGCAGGTAATCGCTGTCTAATACTTCCAAACCAACATACAATTCAAATTAATCCCCTGTTTTCCTGTTGCTAAAGAAAATGATGGTCCTCTTTCCAGGTTCAACCACTGACACCCATGGCAAGTCCAACTCCCCACCACCTGAAGCCGCAGCTGGAGAACGCTCACCTGCCATGGGGGACTCTGACACACGTGGGATCAGAGCCGGAGGAAGAGGGCTAACTGAGCCTCCAGAGACTATTAGTGGGGAGCGTTTTGCCTGCTGGAGCCCAGATGACAGGCAGATACTTCCCCTGAAAAAAACAGGCCACCAGGGAGATCTAAATGCCAACATCAATGGTACTCAGGCAGAAAGTCATGGGAGCTTTCCTTGTTCTTCCTCCTCGCCACGCCATCATTTCTCAGCTGCTCAACCAACCAGAAATCCTTCAACGGTGAGAAGAGAAGTGGATCTCAGAGACGTTGGAGTCCAGGTGGAGATAGATTTGGTTGATCGCTCTACTTCAACAAGTCCAAGTTTGAGCAAGAAAGACTCCTTGGTTCTCCAAAACAATGAGTCAAGTGGTGTTAACGCATCGAATGTGCCATCGCCATGTTGTGTACCAGGAAAGCCATCCTCGCAACATGTCTGCAAAATCGATATCGAGCTGTATGGAAAATCACCGCAACCCCATGCTCCGCCAGACAAAGCTGATTCTCTTCCAAATAGTTCAAACTCTATTGAGTCAGACCTTGGTAAAAATCAGAGACAAAGTATCAGCTCTGCTAGGATCTGTGAAGAAAAGAGCCTTGAGGAGGAGACTGTCCAGAAATGGCATCAGGAGAAAGGACACCAGGCCTTGGTGAGGCCACAGGAGGTGGCCTGGGATGAGCAGGGAATGACATGGGAGGTGTATGGAGCATCAGTGGACTTGGAGTCGTTGGGTGCTGCCATACAGTCCCACTTGGAGTCCAAGATTCGCGAGCAGGAAAAGCATATCAGGAATCTGAGGATGTCAGTCTGCTCATCCAATAGTCCCAAGGATAGCAAGATGAAGAAAAAAAGGAAAAGAAGAGGAAGGTTTCTGGGCTGTTGGACGAAATCAGTGCCTGCAGAAGACTGAAAGACTTCTCTGGGAAGATTCTAACACTTGCTGGCGGAGTTCTTCCGAGAAGCATGCTCTCACTTAAAGATGTGGACAGAGCTGGGTGACCCCTGAGCTGTAGCTAAATCTATAACACGTCAGTGCTCTGAAATATATGAAGTATTGCATTCACTCATTGAAACTGAGGCCTCGAACTTCTGCGTCCACTTCAGGATCTGGGAGATGTTTCAGCCCAGGAATCTGCGCAATGTAAATCCATTCTCATCCTCACAGTCTTGAGTGTGTTCCACTCCAAATGGTTCTCGCTCTGCCAGCGAGACGGTCGACCTCCCCGTCAATGTCCGGACTGATGATGTCATCTTCAAGTTTCTACAGACTTTTCTGGTAGTTGAGTGCTACTTCAAGTTTCATGAAACAATGTCCTCACCTTTAGAGGCCACTAGATGGCAGTGTCTGCGGCAACATCTTTGGCTTTTAGCAACTATTCCTATGAAACCTTGCATCATTTTTAAACAGAGAGCGCCACCTACTGTGCTCAAAAAATGAGGTCATTCACAAAGCCTCAATAACAGCCACAGCGGAATACTGCTCTAAAGTTGCAAAATTCATCCAAGTTACAAGTCAAAGTGAATAACTGACGCCTCAATTTATTTTGTACTGATTTTATTTACATATTTTAAAAGAGTTGTGTAGGAGCTGAAGAAGACTCTCACATCCTCATTGGTGTTTAATATTTCAGCAAATGCATTTTCTACAAAACGCACCACTGAGCACTCTTGCATGGCGCGTCACGGGCCACCATCATTTTGTGTGCACTCCAAACATTATGAAAAAAATTGCTGTGGTTTTTAATACTTGTAAGTAGTGTTCACTTTTATTGGACAAGCAGCTCATATAAAAGATAATTTTGTTGCATTGCATTTTGCTGAATTACTCACGCAATTTATGTCACTCTTATGTGAACAACAGAATCTGTCCATGTTTTATTCATTTGGTTAAAATAAGGACGCTGTAGTGCCTGTGATGAAACTCTTGACACTGAACTGAAAATCTTATTTCAGTTGGGATCTAGAATTAAGAATCATGTATCTAATTTTGACATTACATGTAATATTTCTGATTTTTCCTGTTATTTAAAATAAGTAAATAAATCATCATTCTGTAATTTTGTTTTCTTTTTCGTTCCTTGTTTTTTTCCCCCCTCAAATTTAAAATTGCTGGTGAAGCTATGCTTCTAACCACACAAGTAAAGATGATCTTGAACACAGTAGAACTAACGTGAAAGACTGATGGAATACAGCCGAACTCTATAATAATAAGTGTGATAAAATACACCAAATAATTTTGCATGATTTATTGACAGCACTGTAGTGTGCATCCCGTGTTGGAAAAAGTCCTCAGTACAGTGTGTTAGTACGAGCCCTATTTTTGACTTGGCTTGGCGCCGAAACATTCCACTTGGGTTTGGCTGACGTCATGACAGCGCACATTCTGATAGGCTGTGCGGGGAGCAACGAGCGCAGCCTGCTGACCGGCCCCTGAAGGCACGAGCTCTGTCGATACTGCGCCAGCGGCGGGAAAAGTGAGCCAAGGTGAGTGTTCCCAGTTCACATTAGAATGACTTAAGTCCTAATTGTTTCCTGAAAAATCTGACTTTGCAACAGTGACTTTGATCGTTTCTTACTTGACTTAATAAAAATGAAAGACTTAGTAAATATGAAAGTATTATATACACAACTTCAGTTTGAATCATCATTTGGATTAGTGTTTTAAAACCACGAATTTGCAACAGATATAATTACCGAATTGTTTTTATTAATCTGAATGGAGTGAATTTAACTGTTTTTCATTGTACAGATATTACTGATAAAACAGTAATAATCGCAGAGGTTGTTATACAACAAAGTAAACAATACAACAAGATTATTTCATGTTATCTATTTACTTAAATATCTTTATTACATAATCGATATATTTCTCTCACAGTTTGGGGTTAAAATGTTGTGTCTTGAATCTTGAACTCGGTCATGGTGTGAGTGGACTGCATGTAACACATCCGACTCAAACACCGCAGGGGTGGGCCGCTATTTATGGAGTAAACAGAGGAGTGTTAGACAATCTTAGTAAATGTCAAGGCAAGGGTAACCTTTGCCGATTATCGTCGTGATGAATGGGTGTGGCAGTGTAAAGGCATACATCTTTAAGTGAAGGAACTTCAAATTTATGCGAGCCGAAAGATGTTTCTGACAATCCACAGCTTTCATCTGAAATGGCATCATCAGCGCTGATGAACTTGCTGCACCGTGGGCGACTTACCGTCAGCCGTCAGACCCTCCTCAATGTTCTCTCCTCGTCGGAAACCTCCACGGACCAGGTATGTTTCAGAACCCTCAAAACATTTATGGAAACTTCATGTGTGTGACGGGAACTTGCAGGTCAGCGTGGGGGTGATGTGTGGACTTGTTAGCCATCGAAAAGCCAGCGGGACTCCACGCTTGGATAGAGCTGTCACTGGTCGCCCGCTCACCTGGGACTCCTTCGGCATCTGGGACAACCGGATAGAAGAGCCCATCCTGCTGCCCTCCAGCATCAGATATGGAAAGCCCATCCCGCAGGTTAACTAGGATGAATGGATGAATGATTTACAAGTAGGTGAATGCTCTTGGATTATTGCAGCTTGAAGTATCAAAATGTAGCTGGTCACTTGTTAGCGTTCTCATATCTAAGTATCACCTTAACCACATGGATGTCAGCATGTATGAGCTCACCTGTCTTCAATCCCTGAATTCCTCAGGTCAGTTTATCTCGGGTGGGCAGTGCCTCAGTGCTGGGTCTCAGGGAGCAAAACGAGGACCGTCTCCGCATCGCCCGTATCCATGACAACGTGTTATACTTTGCAGTTTTTGATGGTCATGGCGGCCTGCATGCCGCGGACTACTGCTACACCTTCATGGAGAAATTTATCAGGTACTTACAGTGTTATGACACCAATGCTGAAGTGATTTGTTTGACACTGTTTTCTCTATGCAAATTCACCTCTAAGTTTAAATTTATCTTCAATACATTTATTGAAAAAACAGAGATGCTTTGGAGGATGAGGAAGATTTGGAGAAAGTTTTAGCAAAAGCTTTCCTAGACACTGACAAAGCGCTTCACAAGCATCTCAGCTACTTCAGTGATGGTAAGATCTAGCTGAGTTGCGGGACTTTAGCATTGTAGCCTGAAATGCTAACCCGTGTAAATTACTCCTGACTTTCCTCAGAGGCCTTCCTGAGGGCCGGCACCACGGCAACAGTCGCCGTGCTGCGCGATGGTGTGGAGCTGGTCATTGCAAATGTGGGCGACAGTCGGGCGATGATCTGCAGGAAGGGTCAGGCTAAAAAGCTGACCAAAGACCACACGCCAGACCGCAAGGATGAGAGGCAGAGGTAAGTGAAGCCAGTCTGTGTCCCTGGTCTTTCACTGTTATAGAGACTTTGACCTGTGGATCGGGATAAAAGAGGTCAAACAGGAAAACATTTTCAAACAGGAAACTAATACAATAATTATGACAATGAAGTAATGAATATTGGAGCAAAAGCAAAAGTAGCGAAGACGAAAAAATACTCCCTGAACACAGTACAAGCTGAGGAGAGGACAGAAAGAAAGAATCGCTTCACTTCTTGCAACTAGCACGGAAACAGAGCGGCCCTGTGGGTTTTGTGCTTCTCGGGTCGCATCCCTCGTGAATAAATAGACGCTCAGTTATGTTTGACGTCTTGGTTTAGGGTCTGAACCTCGCTCTAGGAGACTCCCACAAACCCGAGATGCAGGTCACATGATGCATAAAACAAGATCACATCTGCTATGTGCTGCTTCCCCTCAGCTGATCGTGTTATGTCACAGCGCTGCGCTAATTTTAGTCCTGTGCAGCAAAAGAAAAAAGTCCAAGAGTCTGGTGTCTAAACTTACACTAACTACTTAGTTATTATTAATTCATTCACATACAGTATTTTTCAAGAATCATTATTCTACTCATCAGAATAATAAGACATCAAGACTAGACTTTTTGGGAAATCACTCATCATATAGTGGAGAAGAGTCACTGAAAAGTGTTCTCCTCAAGTTATCTAGTCCAAACTCATTTTCAAAATAAAACCGTCATCATCTGCATTTAATAACTTTACTGAGGACCATGGCATCCCGGGGGCCTGGATCAGGGTCCTGTATATTTCTGATGCTCATCCAATACCTGTTTGGGGAAGACATTGCTAAAAAAAAGCATCAGCAGTTTGTGCTAAAATATGACTGACTTGTCTGTCCTCAGAATCCAGAGGTGCGGCGGCTTTGTGACATGGAACAGTTTGGGTCAGGCAAACGTGAATGGTAAGCTTGCAATGACCCGCAGCATCGGAGACTTCCATCTAAGATCCAGCGGAGTCATCGCTGAGCCAGAGTTACAACGGACCAATGTGAGTGTACTCTGAACTCCTGAACGCCTCATAATGAAGTATGGTCAGTTAGTAAGACGTCACTGCCATGGTCTTCGTCTGCAGATCCAGCACGCCAACGACTCCTTCCTGGCCCTGACCACAGACGGCATTAACTTCCTCCTCAGTGACCAGGAGATCTGTGACGTCATCGGCCAGTGTCAGGATCCTACTGAGGCTGCTGATGTCATCACTCAGCAGGTACTGGAGACTCCTTCACAGCAAATGCATATCGAGTTGACAAGTGCCTATAAGTCTTTTGAGTGTCTTGAACTGTATTTGTTACTGGACAATGATTGTAATATTACAATGCTGACTGAAAGCAAAGTGGAACAAAATATATGTTTAATATGTAATACTTAAAATATGTTTAACAACTAGAATTGCCCCTATATATTGAATTTTTTTTTTCTGTACTTTATTTTAGATGATAGGAAGACATATTTATAATGTCATTGGTTAACTATCACGGTTCATCATCTGTTGTGAGGTGTTTTCTGCATTTGACATAAAAAATGTTGCTTCTCTGCTTTGAAGGCAATGCAGTACGGTTCTGAAGACAACTCCACCATCATCATCATACCCTTCGGGGCCTGGGGGAAACATCAGAGCGCCAGAGTCAGTTACAGCATGAGCAGGAACTTCATCTCCAGTGGCCGATGGGTGTAGTGGGCACTGAATCACACTTTGGTTGTCAACATTAGTGATTCATTTTCTCATCCTTTGGAAGACCCATATTTCAAGTGTAATCATGATACTCCATGGAGAATGTGACGTTTTTTTTTCTTTCAGATGACATTTTATTTTGTCTTGTTGTCTTGCTCCATTCTCGAAAATGGGGGCAGGTGGTCTTTTTGGATTTAACCAAGTCATTTTCATGAAAGAGAGATTGTTTACAACATGAGTGTAGGAAAAATGTCTTTAATCATACAAGTTTTTTCCCAACTGCCTATTGGTATTACACCCTAAAGTGCACTTTGTCAACCATGTATATAGACTGTAAGATATAATGTACATACAGATTGTTCTAATGTCAAGTTTAAATAGGTTCTCAATGTAGACCTCAAAGTAACTTCTCAGTATTGTGATGCTTTCCTAGAAAACTAGCATGACGTGCTCCTGGCTTCGAGGAGGAATCTCCAAGGATACAAACATATTTGTCATGAAAGTAAGGTTTAATTTTTCCGTCACAGTGTTAGAACACCAATAAAAGCCAATCTTGTTTGACTGTATTTGTCGTGTCTGCCTTTCTGAGATGAGGTTTGACAGCCCTGGAGTAAAGGGATTCAGAGACAGCAGGTCCTATGACTCATAAACTCAGGATGAGCTGCAACTGCTTCAAATGTGCACACAGCATCGAAGAAATCCCCAACTTGAAGAGATTGGAGAACAACAAAACAATATCTCATCCTATCAAAACAGCAGATGCATGCATGCTCATGCGTAAACAACATATTTTCTTAACTTCAGAACAAGGAAAAGATTAATGGTTTCAAAAGTTCTGACGATAGTCAGGAGGCCTTTGTCCACGAGTTTCGCTCAGAGTACCAAAAGCACTAGATATATCAATAACAGTGATGGCAGGAGCGGCACCAGTGGCAGCAGCAGGAGAAACGCCTGTGGCAACAGTGTCAGCAGCAGCGGTGGAGGCAGAAGTAGTAGCAGAAAAAGTGGCATTGCGTCATGTACACACGTGAAGTAAATGGAGAGAAGGGTCAGCAGGAGCAGTATTTGGGGTGTGGAGGGCTGCGGAGGTGGAAGGGCAGTTTGCGGCGATGCCTCTGAGGACGGTGCTTCTGATGGTGTTGACATTGATTTGTTGTTGGGCACGCTGGTCGACTGACCTGCAGTAAAAGGAAGTCTAAAATTCCATCATGTGACCACAAGTGGACACGAAGTAGAACTTGACCCAGTGAGCCTTGTGACTGCCCGGGTGCAGTGAGGTCACTGCGTTGTCAACGGATTTTTCCACAACAAGGTGTGGTTTCTTTTGCTCCTCTCATTCCCTCAGCAATGTGCTACTACTGTTCAGGCCTTCGCTGTGAATATGGAAAAGTGAGGGGGAAGAAAAGCACACACCTGGAAAGAGAAGTGCATTTTGGAAGTCAATCAAATAACATGTATTTATAGTGAGTATTTACTAACTTAGGCAATATAGGAGCATGAAACAACAATCTCATCAAAGCACACCCGAGCGCTGATGCCATGACTGTGAGATCAAAGTCAAACTCACAGGATTCGTCTTTGAAGCAAGTCCTTTGAAAGTAGAGGGAAATATTGCATGGCATTATGGCTCAGTCCATCGTGGCGACCTGGCAGAGCGGTGAGGCTTGCTGGACTCACTCTGATGTCACAGGACCAACGCCTGCTCAGTGAGTATAATCGGAGCAATGATTTAAAGCCATGAGATATGATTTGCAACCCGAGTTCTGATGCCACTCTTTGCATACAACGTGAGAATACATTTCCTTATCTAGTTTTGTGCATTGGTTCTTTGTATTTGTCCTCTTACCCTCCACAACATGTGGCGCAGTACAGGGAAGAATACACTTTAGGACTGAGTCACTGGTTTATTCTGACACATGTATTTTTAGAATGAACTGTATGTATTTTGTGTTTGAAGTTAGTGAATTACACATTCCCTTACTCCTTTTGTTCCAGTTACCAGGACCCTATTGATTATAGGGCACCCTCATGCCAAGGGTCCACCCTCAACATGATCATCTTCAAGGTCCTCCACTTTGTTAACCATGTACAAATTTGAATCCATTTGTGATGGGCTTGACTGTGTAATGAGTCTGAAAACGTCTGGTATTGTTTTGCCACCGAATAGCAGGTGAATTTGATATAAACATTACATTTTTCACTGTTAACACTGTAAAAATAAATATGTATAAACTTTATTTCTATATCTACTATACGAAATGTGACAGACACAATGTAACAATGTTATATTAAAATAAAATGTGATGTTATGATGAAATCAATCTGCTCTTCCTTTTGTTTTTCTTCTCTGATCAGGACTGGGATACAGACGTGATGGGGAATAACTGCTACCAGACACGGAGGGGCGCTAGTGAGTAACCGGTGGTTCTGTGCGACTCCATTAAGGTGTCGAGCCAAACTGATCAATCTTTTTCACCTGTGAAAGTAACGAACTTGCAGAGTTGTTAAGATGAAGTTCTATGGAAAAGTGGGTTGAAGTTGCAGTGTTTACTCTCCTCTGGCAAAGCTAGCTAAGTGTGAGCCGGTCAAAGTGTCAAATGTTTTACTTCTCCTCGCCGCTATTATGACATATAATACAAATGAGACACATTCACCTCGACACAAAAAGTGTACTAGAGACTGTGGATTCAAAGAAGTAGGTGAATATTCCATTTTGTTCAGCTTGGTTAGCCTCAGTAGCTTCACCTGCCACAACTCTTTCCGAAGGAAATGAATTGACCTTAAGTTACTATTATAATCTTGGTCTTCTGGTTATATAAATTGTGTTTTGGTCATTTGGTGTTGATACGTTTCAGGAAATTGACTATGCTAACTCTGTTTCTGCGTCCACATATGCATATTTTAGTTCGGTCCAAATAGTCGAGGTTCCACGATTTGAATTTAGAAGTGTCATTTATTTCCCCTCGCCCCATAATAGTTTAAAACAAACCTCATGAGCGCTTACAGTCTGTTGCGAGGACAAACTGCTTTACCGGCATTACACCAGAGAACGGCGCTGCTGCTGCTGCTGTGTCTAACATACGTGACGTGAAGCCGCCGTGTTTTATTGCCTTTGGAACACTGATCGTCACTAAACATTTTATGTGGTACGGTAAAATATTTTATTGTCGATGTCAATCCGTCGTCATCGGGAAATAAACGAGTTTGGGAACGGCCAAAACGCTTAAAGATGGTGCACAAATAATCGTGTTAAAAACTGTAAAGAATTCATATTTGTTATTAAAATGAAAATCTCAGCAAATAATCCCGTTTGAGGAGACAAGCGTAAGGATAAATAACCATAATATAATGGGGAGCTATTTAGCATAATCTCTAATAAATCATCATAATCTATAACATGTTCTACTGTGTGAGAATCAAATCGTTTTGAATCGCCTAAAACAAATCATATCCGCTATTCGTGTCAAATGTTAAAAAGCATATCATGGAATGTGTGAACTTGAGGTGAACGCGAAATGCTGCTCCCTAGTGTTTATGGTATTTCATTGCATCTGTGCTCACGCTGCCCTCCTCCCTACATCCTTATCGCGCCGGTGGCCATAAAATCGAGCTTAAGACACACCAATCGCTCTGCCACTGATTTTGCGATTCACTCACACTCTCTCCTGTGTGAACTGTTGCCTGTGGTCCGCAAGTCCTTTTCTCAGGTGAGTGGGCAACTTTAATACTTCCTGTTTGAAGGGGAGCTGAAATCCGACCAATCACGTTTCGCGTTTATTCGTGAAATGTAGATTTGAATCAGATCACCAACTTTTCAAGAAGCCTTCCAAAATCGGTTGGCGTCAAGTGTGAGATTTTAATTGATGCTGCGGTGTATATTATGTATTCTCAGTTTAATGAAAAAAAAAAAACGAATTATTTTTCTAAAAATGCCTGTCTCACCTGATTTACATTAAAATGCCCTGAACACTTTTGATGTTCATGAATCTTACTTTTCCAGTGTTTTGAAGATCCACCCCCAATGGAAATGAACCACAAAAGAAGGTC
The DNA here is from genome assembly GCF_027744825.2 of Synchiropus splendidus. Classification (NCBI taxonomy): domain Eukaryota; kingdom Metazoa; phylum Chordata; class Actinopteri; order Syngnathiformes; family Callionymidae; genus Synchiropus; species Synchiropus splendidus. The sequence continues at coordinate 12,922,141 of NC_071336.1, forward strand.
CAAACATCAGGTAGCACAACATGTCCTACATGAACGCAATATTTATTGGAGAGTATTTACTCGGAATAAATGTCTTCTCTCAGTCTGCAGACTCGGGCCCGCAGCGACGGGGCGCCACCGTGAGCTTCCATAATATTTTCTACCAAGTACAGCAGGGAGGAAACTGCCTGTGCCGGAAGAAAGCCACCACCAAAGACATCCTGGTGGATCTCAAGTGAGTCTATGAGATGGATTGTGTACCATTACAAATAAGGGTCAACTGGCCGCTAGCCGAGCAGGTATGAAGATGTGAGAAGAGTTTGTCTGAGAAGTGCTGAGAACTAGGAATGGCTTTGGTACTTTCCTGGTGTGGATCATCCTGTAACATCTTGTTTGTGTAGTTTGTGGCACTGTCATCCATTTTCACATCCTTTTTTTTTTATTCTTGCTGAGCAGTTGTGCTGGTTTCCGCTTCCTGTTTGTATTCACCTTAATCATTCTGACTGGTTGGGAGGCCTTTAACTTAATTAAAACCTAAGCAAATAGGTACAGGGTTGCTGCAGTTGGTCAGATCTAGGTTCAGCAACATTATGTGCTCAAAGAATGAGGTCAGCTGACTACCTGAATGTACTGAATGACCAGGTTATTCCATCGATGGATTTTTTCTTCCCTGATGGCACGGGCATATTCCAAGATGACAGTGCCAGGATTCATCTGCCTCAAATTGTGAAAGACTGGTTCCGGGAGCATGAAACAATCATTTTCACACGTGGATTGGCCACCACAGATTCCAGACCTTAACCCCATTGACAATCTTTGGGATGTGCTGGAGAATGCCAATCCCAAGAGTGTCTTGTTTAAATGTGGTCAGATCAGAGAATATGATAAAAGCTCATGCTATTTGGAGATTATTTTCCCTCTTTCTGACGGAGTTTGAAGTCTTCAGAGAACACGGTCTTGTATCTCATCATCCCTTCACTCCCGAAAAAGACCCCACCTAGGGCTGCTACCCATTAGTGTATTGCCTCTTGTATTTTCATGTCCTTGTCAAGTGTGTTTGACTTTGTCTCACTTCCTGATAACCTGTTCAACGCATCCTGATGCAAATCTACACATAACAGGTTCATGATTACAGTACTATCTGGTCTTGTAAAATGTCCACTATCTCTGGACCTCAGCTGTGTGTGAATCGTTGGAGGACACGGCTGGGCGAACTATTAGGCGTGTTCACCAGTTTATTTATTTTAGTCTCATAACATGGCAACGTGACTGGATGAAAGTGAACTTCACAGGTCTCCTTCGCAAATGTGAAAGGAAGGAAGTGGTCTTTGTGGTCAGCTCCCTGCCGAGGTGCAGACCCTGCAGATGTTTGGAGGAACAATGATTCTTGGCTTGAAGCAACAAATGGACACAGAGGCAGGATGCTGAGCTGTCCTCCCTAATTACATGTTCAATTGGCAGGAAGATGGAAGTTCACGCTGACTTGGTGCTGCGGCTTTGTGTGCACGCTGTTATTGTGCCGACAGATCATGACAAAGATGTATATATATATATCAGTGAAGAGGATATTGGTTTTGTAAGTGGTGCACATTTATTGGCGCAAAAACAATGTTCATTTTGCATGCTCATTTCTGTTTTATTTTTTTAGCTTTTTCACTTTCATCATACAAAATAATTGTCACAATACGCCATTTTAATTTAAGCTACCATTTATGTTGACATTTCTGCAGTCAACTGAATGTTCTGTGTTGATGTCTTTGTTTTCAATTATATAATTTATTTAAACCCTCCACCAAGCAAATCTTGACCAACGTTGTATAAGCGCTTTCAAATACAGCTTGAGTCTCGTGAGCAGATTCTTATCATTGCTGATACCGCGGGTGGTTTATTGTTGCGTTTAATTATTGACTTCTCTGAGTCAAAGTTGAAGGCAGCTGCGGCGACCGAGTCCACGTGAGGGCTGCGGTTCGTGCCAACTTCACATGCACCATATGTAAACAGCATTTTGTTATTATTTCAGCTTTTTCAGACACTTACATTTGCATAACAAATATATTTGAACTCGATTAGTCTGCTATTGCATTCAAATGAAAAAATGCCTCTGTTCTGATTTACAGCACATTGAGCGGCCGTACTAACTCACATTCTGTTACATGGGATGGTGTTGCTGGGTTAAGTGGACAAGTAACACCAAGGACAATGTTGCGAAGACCTGGCTGTTTCCTTGTTTGAACCCCCTCATAGTCATCTGTGTATTCAAGCAAACTAAACAGCAGTTTGATATCATGATAAAAAGTAGCAAACAAAGATAGGTTTCTTCTGAAAGAAGACAAGAAGATTTGTTTCTATCTGACTGAGATCCACTGTGCAGGAAAGGGTTGTGGGACCATGAAGCAGCGGGGCGAGACAGAAGTTTCTAACCTTAGTCCCAGTCCAAGACAGTATTTTAATGTCATCATATTCTGAATAGATTCAGTAACTCATGAAAGGCAGTAACCAAATAAAGCTTTATTATACTGTTTGATGTTATTTTTGACAGTGGGATCATGAAGCCAGGATTAAACGCCATCATGGGAGCCACAGGAAGTGGAAAGTCCTCGTGAGTGGTCGCCAGCCGAGTGAATTGTGGTGGGTTTTTTTCAAACCTTTGCTGACCTCTGCCTTTGCTTTCTCTTTCTGAATCTAGCTTCCTGGATGTTCTGGCTGCCAGAAAAGACCCAGCAGGTCTGTCAGGCGAAGTCCTGATTGACGGGGCCCCTCAACCCCCCAACTTCAAGTGTCTGTCAGGATACGTGGTGCAGGTGACTCCTCTGAGAATCTGTCTGCTGCTCTGATGTCACTGTACATTGTCATCTGTGTAGTATTTTGGATTAAAAGAATCAATTCTGTTCTTAAATGTCCATCATATTAACGTGTATTTTTATCAATTCTGTATGTGACCTGTTAGATGACCTTTGTATCTAAATACAAAAGTCTTGCTGTGCTGCTGTGCAGGACGACGTGGTGATGGGAACTCTGACCGTCAGAGAGAACTTCACCTTCTCTGCAGCGCTTCGACTCCCCTCCAGCATCCCTCTGAGTGAAAAGACTCAGATGGTCAACAGGCTGATCAAGGAGCTGGGACTCACTCGAGTGGCAGACTCCAAGGTGAGACAGTGACTAGATGAGACCTGAGAGCACTGGAGACAGGAGGAGTTTCAGAAGCATCAGAAACAATTGAAATGAATTGATGAAGAATGAAGTCGCGTCAGCAGAGTCACAAGGTACACAAACAGGACGGTACGGGATGAGCTAGACTTGCCAAGTATAACGGTCATTCCTGCTTCTTTACCCTGTTCAAAAACACCATACCTCTCACTCTACAAACCACCTGTGGCTGTGGTTGTGTTCATCAAAGCAAGAAGCAGACAGTGGTCTAGTAAGTGTATAGAGCATCAGTCTGGATCACGTCTAGCCGTATTATTACGGAAAGTTTCTGTAGAACTTCTCTAAATGCGGTGAATGCAGCAGTTCAGTGAGGGAGCACTTTTACTTTTGTCACCAGGTTGGGACTCAGCTGATCCGTGGCGTCTCTGGGGGTGAGAGAAAACGGACCAACATCGGCATGGAACTCATCATTGATCCTCCTGTGCTTTTCCTGGACGAGCCCACCACTGGTCTTGACGCCAGCACTGCCAACTCAGTGCTGCTGCTGCTCAAGAGGTTCGGGTTCCTAACCTCACAGAGCCTCACCAAGCTTTATGTTCACGTGCGAAGCGTCTTGTCATCATCACTAGGATGGCGCAAAGTGGTCGCACCATCATCCTCTCCATCCATCAGCCTCGATACAGCATCTACCGTCTGTTCGACAGCCTGACCTTGCTGGTCAACGGCAAACAGGTAGCATAAGCTCCCAAACTATCTAGAAGGGTTTGAGCGCATCTTTCCTCTTTTAACGCAGTCATTTCTTTTTGTTAATCCAGGTGTACCATGGCCCGGCTCAGGAAGCACTGCAGTATTTCTCAGACGTCGGTAAGAAGCATAGTAGCACTTGAATCCGGTACGATGGGTGTAAACACTGTGGGCTGAATTTCCCAGGATACACCTGTGAATCCCACAACAATCCGGCTGACTTCTTCCTTGATGTCATCAACGGGGACTCAACAGCGGTGACCACTTCAGACGAAGGTATGTTGATCATGACATCAGTGCAAAAAAAACAAAGTTGGCTTCTATAATAATTACTGACAATAGCACACTTTTAGTTACACTTTTAAGGTACTTCTTGTTGCTATAACTAGTGCAAGAAGTCCTAGTTTAGCGCAAATGCCACTGTAGCATTTTAGCAAAGTTAGCAAGCGGCGTTTGCAAATGCTTTTGGAAGAGATCTGGTGTATTTTCACTACTTCTATAGTTGTTGATTCAATATTCAATGTTTTTCACTTGGAGGACCCTTGAAGGCTTTAGCATTTTAACCATTCATGTTTCCTGTATAATCATCGCTCGTAGAGTCACCAATGTACAACCTGTTGTAATTTGTTTTTCACCATGTATAATAAAATACATGGTGAAAAAATATTTCAGTCAATATTATGTTGTTAAATCATTCATATGATATGTGGACCTTGTTATCCAAGGTAAATTATTATTTCAGTGTGTATACATTTTGAGCCTTGAAGTACCTCACTGCTTTTAAAAGGTTGGTGATCGCTAGCTACACACTTAGCCACAGTCCTCCGACTGTGTTAGCACTGCTGCTACATCCACGCTTAGTTTGGTAGCTTCTCGTTTTAAAGCCTAACTCATTCTAAAGTGTGACAGAGGCTAGTGTGGTGGAACAGCATCTGTGTCTGAGTCAGTTGTATCTCTTCGTGGTTGGCCCTGAGCTGTCCTTATCTGGGCCCCTCTATCTGCCCACTGTAGCTCTGCCCTGGTGCTGGTCCCTCTATAACTGCAGTGACGGCACATGTGGCTGACACACTCCATCACAGCCCCTCCTTTATCCAGTCTCTTAACTTCGGACTCCTGAAAATGTTGTCAAGTTTAGATTTTTGGGAGTGAAGTCTACTGTGCAACCAAGTTGATATGTGGTTTTGGGTCTAAAATAGCCCGGTGGTTTCATCTTGAATCTGCCTGGACAAAAACTAGTAATCTGAATTAGGAGAGTGTCAAAATTAAAATTCTTCTGTTGCGTTACACAGTTCAACCCCCTTCACAAGGGCACTGTTGGAGAGGTCTGCAGGACGTTTGAACATAACTTGGTATTTGTGCAATATTTATGTCAGACAGATTCTTTCTCTCTTCAGATCCAGATTCTGACTCGTGGTCATCAACCAAACAGAGGATTGAGGACAAGCTGGTGGAGGAGTACAGAACCAGTCACTACTACAGACAGACCAAGGCAGAAATGGGTGAGCTGCAGTTGGATGATGATGTTTATGGCTTCGTGAGAAAAAGGCACTCACACCTTTTCTCATGTCTGTTGCAGAGGAAATCTTACAGAAGAAGGGGACGGCCACAGGATCTAACTCCAGGACCATAACATACACCACTGGCTTCTTCACCCAGTTTAAATGGGTCCTCAAGAGGACTTTCCGCAACCTGATGCTGAACCCACAGACCTCTGTTGCCCAGGTTCGGATCCACAACTCATTCTGCTTTTTCAATCATTTATTCCATCATCACGTTTCCTCAGACAATATTTTATATATTTAGATTCATGTACATAAGAGAGTTGACCGGGATCAAGTGTCAACAAGTGTGACATCTAAGTTACTACCGATACAAATGAATCATAGCGTTTTTGCTTAGCACCATCTAGTGGTCAATATATAAGATGCACTCTTAACTTCCCTCCAATTTCTGCCTTTGAACAGAACTCAATGATGCTGAAGACATGTTGCGCATGTTGAAAGTCATGGAGATGTTCACACGAATAAACTAAAATAATGACTTGTCTCAAGGTGGCCGTGACTTTGTTCCTCGCTCTGGTGGTCGGAGCCATTTTCTTTGGCGTGGAGGAGAATCAGAGTGGATTACAGAACAGGTTTCATTTTCTGTTTATGTCAAGTTTGTGGAAATGCTATGTTTTTCCTTGAGTTTTCTCTGACACGGTGTTATTTCAGGATGGGCGCTCTTTTCTTCATCACAGTCAATCAGTGCTTCAGCTCACTGTCGGCTGCAGAGCTTTTCATCACCGAGAGGAAACTCTTTATGTGAGTCGGATGATGCAACATTCTCTCACAGCGTGTTAAGGAATGCTATTCCTGCTTTCACCAATCAGACAGTGACCAGTTGGAATGAGATTTGGAGATAACTATGAAAACTACACACTATTTTGCCGCGTTATGGCTTAAGAGAGACATTTTTGTGTCTGGAGTGAGTGACTCTCCTCCACCCTTCTTTTGTCTTCCCTGCAGACACGAGTACATCAGTGGTTACTACAGACTGTCTGTCTACTTCCTGACAAAGATTCTGTCTGACATCATCACCCTGAGAACCATCCCCGCCATCGTCTTCAGCTGTGTGGCCTACTTCATGATCGGTCAGTCGATAAAATGTTCCGGCTTGCCTCTACAGTCGACAACTTCTTACGCATCTAGCTTAGCTCACAGATAGTCATCGATGTGGGTACCTTGATTTACGCCCTTGTACAGCTAGCTTGGTCAAATCCGTTTAAATACGCTGCAGAACAGCTCATTCTTTGTAATCCATGTTTTGCTGAGGTGCTAGTGGGGAAACCCTGGTTTGTCTGTGGTCTCTTTTCCTCATAAAATAAATCTAGTTACATATTTCTCACTCAATCCAAGGATACCTAGAGGAGCACTTCTATCTGTGTCTTTTTGTTCTGTCTTAGTATTAAAGGGAACTGTTGTTGCTCAACATCTGCCAAGTGTTTGTGTTGGTTGTCCTGCTGCATGTGCAGGTCTGAAGCCGACAGTGGATGCCTTCTTCCTCTTCATGTTCTCTGTGATGCTGGTGGCCTACACGGCTACCTCCATGGCTCTGGCTATATCAGCTGACCAGACTGTAGTGGCCATCGCCAACATCTTCATGACCATCTCCTGTGTCTTCATGATGGTTTGTGAATCACCAACAACCAAGGCTCTGCTTATTTGGAAGTTAAAACATCGGACTTCTCCTGTAGATCTTTGCCGGTTTGCTGGTGAACCTTCCCTCCATTGTCAACTGGTTGGCCTGGCTGAAATACCTGAGTATTCCACGTTATGGACTGAGTGTATGTGCAGCATTCGTAGTTGATTTGGATGCCTAACTTTTTACTGCTTAAATTTGTCTCAACATCTCAGGGTGACGATGACGATGACGATGATGGTGGTGGTGTGTTTGTGTTTGCAGGCCCTCCAGATAAATGAATTCACAGGGCTCAAATTTTGTCAAGGACTCAACGTCACTCCTCCTGGACTCGTGTAAGGAAACATTCACACTTCTGTCTCACGACCAGAAACGTTGCTCATCTGAAAGGCTCTTCCTGTGTTCAGTTGCACAGGTGAGGAGTTTTTGAAGCAGCAGGGAGTGGACTACTCCCTCTGGGGCTTCTGGCAGAACCATGTAGCCCTTATAATCATGACGGTCTGCTTCCTCATCATTGCCTATCTCAAGCTCCGCTTCATCCGGAAGTTCACTTAGACCATCAGCAGCAGCAGCAGAAGACGGAAAGTTCTTTTGTTCTGCCGTTCCTCTTGACCGCACGTTGACCTGATCGAGTTCCACACAAGACTTGTTGATCGGAATTTTGTACCTGCTATTGTTGCACCAGCGTTAAACCAAAAAAGTAATTAATGTTCACTTTTGAAATGAGAGTTTATATTCTGTATTTATTGATTTGTGATAAATAAACAAATTTAAAAAACAAACTAAAACACTGTTTTCCATAAGCTTCCAACTAAACAGTTATGAAGAGCATCCTGTTGATCTAATATACACAGTTGTCTAGATGTATAAACCGTATAAACCAAATTTTGTTTGTTCTCAGTTATATAGTTTTCATTTTTGTTGCCACCTCTCATCCGAGCTGATTAAGAAAAGATACTTTTTTTTTAAATCAGCAAGGATCTTCATCAAATGTAATACTGAAATTCAGGACCGCTTTCATTTCCCATAAAATAACGTACATCCATATTTGGACGTCCTGACTAGCAGTGAATCATGCCTGATGTTTCTCTCTCCCAGACAAAAGAAGTTTCTTCCTTTGATGATTTGAAGTTAAATATTACAGAAGATTATCTGGATCAACTGTGTTGAAACGCCGAAACTTTCCAGTCTAGACGTCTCCGCCTTTCCTCCCCTGCTTTCATTTTCTCCCATTTCCCCGCACAAGCAGTCGTCTCCAACTGCAGAATCATGTCTGCTGTGTCGCTCCTTCCTCTCGTGCTTTTCATCCTTCTATGCAGGGAGCAAAGAGTCGCTTCAACTCTGGGTGAGTACTTCATGTTTATTTCATAAGCAGTACTGATGAGGAGGAAAAAGGTGTGCAAAGAGACCTGAGCCCAGAAGACTAATCACTCCTTGAAGGTGTCATCACCATGAAATATTCAACCTTTACGTGACAGATCAGATATCCGCAGGCACCTTCACACAGCTGCGGGAAAAGATTCAGGCTTCAAACGGACTTGAGGGCTTTTTTTTCATTATGTTTTTCCGTATAGATAGAGATAGAACTAGAGATACATTTTGTTACATGGACCTTTTAAAACCCAGAATCATCATAAGGATCTGCCTGTGGTCAACATCATTGACGACTGAGCCCTCGCTCCATTGTCATTTCAGCTAGCCAGCTTTCCAATGAGAAAAAAAGTTGTTTTGAGTCTTGTGTTCCAATACCAAATCAGAGTCAGAGTTCCCAGAGCTTGACGGTTCGCCGGTGGATGACACCTGCAGAATCGTCTTGACTCCATCTCCAGGTGTTGAGGAAAAGAACAGCATGACTCCATCACCAGTCACGAAGAAGGTAACTGATTCCTGTTAACCACATATGCTACAGCTGGTCCTGATAGCAAGTATTCAGAGCAACAGCTGTTCTCGACCTCTAGTAAGCCAAAAAAAGAACCGGTCTAGATGGTACCCCTAATTAGCCAGACTTCACTCTTTGGCTCAAATATTCAACCAGTTTGGATTGGAACTGCCCACAGCAGATGAGAAGCCCCGAAGCTTGGCTGCAATTTGGAGTATAAATTGGAACGTAATGCAGTTATGCACCGTTTATATAGAGTTAAGAAAAAATAACCTTTAAACTCTAGGAGATTCAGAATTTTCTCTGGACCATAGTTTGCTACCCCTCACTGTGAATCTTCCTGTTTTCATAGTGATCCTTTCTCTTTCACTTTCCAGCCTCCGACAACACCACAGCCTGGCGCTCAAACAAAACCAAGACAGGTTACAAACCAGAAGCCATCAGGCCAAAAGACGCCCCGTCCTGGACAACCCGTCATCAACATTCTCCTCCAATACCTGATGTCAAACCACAGACTGCAGACTGGAGGCAACAGAATGGCCTCAAGCAGCGAGGAATTTATGTTTCATCCGATGGCATCAGACAAACGCTGGATGAATTTAGCCGCCGCGTCTTCTCAGGACTCGAGTGATGAATGAACTCACTTGGAGTATGTGACCCATGACGATATTGTCATAATAAAATCATGTATTTAAGAAAATGAAATGATCTTCTAAAATAATTCACCCTGCTTAAAATGACTGATGCATTATCAATGTACAATATCAATCTATCATTTAGATCCATCATCCAAGATGGGCTTTTAAGGCTTCATGAAACAGTGGCATCATTTTCAGAGCCCACTAGATGGCACTCTTTGCTCCAAAGTCTTTGCATTTAAACAACCATTTCAATTATTCCATTTTTAAGCCAAGAGCGCCACCTACTGAGCTCTGAAAATGAGGACGCTGTCTCATACAATGGTGCTGCAGTCAAGACCAAAACTAATGAGGTGGGGGGTGAGACTAGTAGTAGACTACCTCTTCACTAGTCTTGCTCCGGTCTTGACACATAAAATACTGCTGTAACTACAGCAGAACTTAACCGTTCCTCAACTCCTTACTGAAAATAGAGTTTAACTCTCATCGTAGTTATCAATATGCTGTGACTGGTGTCCACAAAGAACAATCCCAGGCATTGAGTAACAGTTCGCATCTATACATGGTGTCCAGAGAGCTTTTTGTATCTGCATTATTATTTCATTTCTTTTCCTTTGTACATTTGTTGACTGTGCACATTGCAGGTTGAGTCCCAGAGGTGAAGGAGATGGCAAAGTATCACTTCTCATCAGGTCCAGGTTCCGGTGGCAGTTCTGACCGTGTATGGTCTTTTTCCTTTCTCACACACTTGCTTTGTTTACCTGGACAACAAAGGGACCAGTCATCAGCCGACTCAGTCGCTCATTTGTACCAACATGTTGTTAATTCATGGCTCTGAAATGTTTATTATTGGAGGGAAATACCTACTATCTCTTCCTTGGACATCAGGCAGCACTGGACTCTTTACATCAGGGAACTGAACATCCAGCTTCCTCCTGGGTTCAGAAACATTCAGGCTGCAGAGGTCAGACGGAAAGAAGCGTTCGCAGGTGACACTCCTCTCCATCAGCTGACAGGAGAAAAATCCAGATGAATGAAATGATTTTCACAGATGTATCCACACAGATTTGGAAATGCAGTTTTACCTGAGCTGGGTTGGAACCTGTCAAGTGGCTGGAGAGTGAGTGGCGACTGTAAATGCTACCTTGGTACCTATTAGATTCAGGAAAAAACAAAACCGGATGTCAGGCTGTTGCTATTGAGTTAGAAGCAATAGTCCATGGCATCGGGTGGGCTGTGCAGCGATAGTACATGTAGGGATGTTTGAAGTGGTGGGTCGATGAGGCTTCATGAAACTGTGTCCTGATGTTCAGAAAGTGGCGCTTTTGGTTTCAAAGTAATGTGAGGTTTAAGTGAAATGGTTGTTCAAATCCAAAGATTTTAGAGCAGAGAGTGCCATCTAGTGGACTCTGAAAATGAGGACACTGTTTCATGAAGCCTCATCAGCCCATCACTTTAAATATCCCGTATCGCAGCACAGTCCACCTGATGAAACTCTCCAGATGTTTTGCCATGGAATATCAGACCATCACTAATGTCTGTAAAATGGCTTAAAGATAATAGTAGAGGAAGGATAGCGCTGCTGGAGGTCACTTGAATGAAAACACACAAAAACACAAACTGACCAGCATTAGGAAGTCCTGGGTCTATCATGCATCTGTTATCTGTGAGCGTGCTCAGTACCCACGACGGCCTGTCGCTACAGCAGTCACTGCCTTCACAAGTACTGAATGTTTCAGGCTGACAGAGTGCGGTAAACAAACTTCAGACTTCAGGGCAGGAATGGGCATCAATATGCTTTGGACAAAAAGTGAAAATCTGGATCTAATAATAACACAAAGCAAAGTGATGGATGTTATTTTGGGTGAACTGCTACTACAAGGAATGGACAAAAAAATGCTTAATATTCAACAAAAAAAAAGACGTAAGAAGAAGGTGGCTAATGTGATGCCTCAGGCGGGAACTGACATGTACAAAGTGGAGAAAACAGACCAGGTGAATGTAAAGTAGGACTTGAACGACGCTGAAAAAAAATGATGTTGTTCCTAAACCACCCAATTTTATTTTATAGGCCATCAGCTAAAATTGGTAGTAAACCTGCTGATTGTTTAATATTCTTTTTGCAAGTCCATTCTGTTATTTTACCTTTTTATATGTTCAAATGTATCTAAATGAATGCATAAAGGAACGCTTGTCGTCAGACTGGATTAAAAAAAAAAAAACGCTCGGAATGAGAGTTAGTGGTCTAGGAAAAGCAAGAATTACCTATTGGTGAAAGTCCAAGATTGATGCCTGAAATCCACATGACGATGATGGCAGGCAGGTTGGTTTTGGCCAGTTACACTGAACAAGTACGGCATGATGGCAGATGGGGGGATTAGAAGAGGGGTGCTCGAAGGAGGTGGAGGGGGAGGAGGAGGAGAGGGAGCGCTACGTTTCTGAACATCGGCCTCACCAAGATCCACATTGTCCATGTTTGAGCTCATGATGGAGGTTCCTGCGGTGATAGACATTGGATCTGAAGTATTTCTGAACTCCATCTGTTTGTCCTGTTTGTCTGTCTCATTGCAGCTTGGGAGCAAAACCAGAGGAGATCTTGTGTGATTCTTCAAAGTACCCGGCACTTTCAGGTGCCCAATCACAGATTTTGCGTAGTCAATCTTCAGTGATCTATTGGTGCCTTGAACAGTTGTTTGACTTGCTAAAAACAGAGTCTCTCGGTCTGACATGATTAATGTGTTGGCGACAGGAGTCTCTTCAAATCGGAGCACTCTATGGTCAGGGCTAGCCTTAGTCATGGGGTCATCTTGATCATGACTCTCGACAGACTCAGATGGTTCACTGTCCTGCCAGTAATCCTTTCTCGAAAGGCACTGAGGCACCAGTTTGTCGTCCTGTGGTTCATTCTCTGGGTTTTTGTCCTTTGAAGAGTGATGCCCGTGTTGTGCATTCCTGAGTGCGACCGCAGGTTCTGTCAACTCCCCAAGTGCTTTTGAGTTCTTTTTGGTAGCATTTTTGGCATCACTTGTTGATTCAAACCTTTGGTTTCCTTTTTTAAGAATCTCCACACAAACTTTAGAAAACTGCAGTGGTGGCCGCCCTGCGAGGGGCTTTGAGAGGGTACTTCCCATCTTGCCGGACACCTGAGCACCAGCCATTGAATTTGAGGCAGCGTTTTTGAACACAGGTTTTGACGAGAATGGCTTTGGACTGTCTCCAGTCAGCTTCTGGTTTGAGGTCTTTTGGTTTGTCTGACTCTGTGAGGTATTTTTTGATTGTTTTGTGAAAGAAATAAGGCTTAAGGTTTGAGTCACTGTTCCTTCCGAAGGTCGGACCTCCACCGGTTCAGCAGTTGGACTCAACATTGATGGTGTGCTGACATCAGCTTCATGTTCTTGAGATGAAAAGGCAGATTTATTTAAGATAGTAGGCACGTTTGTGTGATAGCTTGGCTGAGAAGTTTGGCTTGACTCTGAATATTTTGACCCCCCAGGCTTTGATTCTGCTGTGTTTTCTCTGGACATTGGAAAACGTGGTGCATCTTTAGGCTTTATTTTGCCATCTCTATGATCTGGAGATTTCTCTGTTTTTGAGCCAGCATTGTCCTGGAGGCTGGATCCTTCCTGTAGAGGTGTCTGAATTATTTTGGGTTTGTCAGCGCATTTTGTTGGTTTGTTTTTTAAGCTTATCTTTGCTGTACTGTCGGTTGCTTTGCTGCCTTTTGGTGGTTTCACTGAGGGTTCTGAGCTATCACGGGTGGCCATAGACACCTTTGACTGTTTTCCTTTTGCTTTGTCCATCTTTTCATCTATCTTCATTTTCTCCCCTTTCCAGGTTCTTTTATCCTCTTCATCCACTCCTTGGGTGGGTGTCTTTGTGATTTTGGGGAGGGTGGAGTTCTCTCTGTGTTCTTTCTGAATCTTGGCATTAAGTTCCTCCACAAACCTGTGAACCCAATGAAGTCCAGTTAGACGACTTGCCACTGTACATCCAAATATTATAGCAGTTACCTGATATGAAAAGAATCATGGACAAATAGAGGATACTCTAGGAGTTTTGAACATTCAGTTCGTCTTTCTGGATCCATCTGGAGGCAACCCTTTCAGAGTCGGCAGTAAAAAGAGAGAGCTGATGTGAATATAGCAGTACTAAGACTGGCATGCTGTTCCTAGTGTTGGACAGCACGGTCAGATGTGCGTGTACCTGAGCCAGCTCCAACACCATCGGAGAAATGGCCGGGTATCGATGCTCTAGAGGAACTTTGCTGAAGCTCTCTGGTAGTTTTACACCAGAAAATACAGGATTCCTGTAGAATAGTGTTTGGTGATGAGCTGCCAGGTTACCTGCAGTTGAGCAAAGGTGTCAGATGGTCTTTCATTATTACCAAACGCTCAATACGAGAGGACTCACCAAAGAACCTAACAATGTGGTGTATTTGGTCCAAGTCAGAGTCTCCAGGAAATAGAGGCTGGCCAGTTAGCATCTCCATCAACAGGCAACCTAAAGCCCACACATCTACTGGCCTGCAAACCCAACCAAACACTTCTAAACATCTCTCATGGAATCAGCAAATAAAGTATATTCCACTTACTTCCCATACTTGGTGTCCCCCACCAGAAGCTCCGGGGCTCTGTACCATCTCGTGGCCACATAGTCTGTGTACACTCCGCCCTCTGCAGGTGATGCCACGGTACGGGCAAAACCAAAATCACACAATTTTACCACACCTCCGTGTGATATGAGGACGTTCTCTGGTTTAATGTCACGATGGATGACCTGGGGGTACAGATACCCATTGACCAATGCCATAAATGCTTTGTTACCTGTCACACAGACAACTTTACATTTTGCTGGTGGCAAAAAGCAGTCGCTCTTAGAATCTGGTAAAGGTACTGGCGAGAGGTGTTCAGGTCCAGGCCGTTGGGGTTCTGCTCCAAATCATCGAGGAGCGTCCGCTCCACAAACTCAAACACCAGATACCAACGACGACGGCGCTTCCATACTTCCAGAAGGTTCACCAGGTTATCGTGACGAAGTTGCTGGAGACACGAGAAAACGTCAGCAAGATTCCTGTGCCATGCAGTTCAATATAAGAACCTTTAGTATTTTTTTTTATCTAAAAAATGTGGGCTCAGAATACACACTTCTGACTTAGACACAAATTATTTGTGCACCGAGAGTATTTCTTTAATCAGAGGCGACATCCCGGCACCACGTTACCATTAATGTGTCCAAAACACAACATATAGACTCATTGTTTAGATGGAATTCCTTTCATCTGCTGTGAATATGAGTCTGCCTGCACTTGTCTTGTGATTGACAGTGTTTTTGTGCCGGGCCTCTATCAGGTTTCAGACTGACCACTCCGCCCAGTGATTGATTGACAGCTACCCGCAGCAGCTTGATCTCCCTCAGGGCGATCTTCTTCACTGTCTTGTCATCGTCCGAGTCCATGAACTTCTTGATGGCGACCAGACGACCCGAGTCTCGATGGCGGCACTTCAGAACCGTGCCGTAGCTGCCTTCCCCGACCAGACCCAGAGACTCATAGCGCTCCATTGGCCTAAAAATGAATGAATGAATCTTTAAATTCAACCTCCTGCAACGTATTGTGAATACATTACAGGACAAATTATTATTTTTAACAGTGTTTATGTGGAACTGTACGCTGAGTGTGTGAGGTCCATTGTGTTGTGTGTTACTCTCACTCATTTTCAAATATGGTTTTGATTCTCATTCTTATACAAACTATTTCAATTTGCCTTGTTTTCTTGTTGACATTCATCATGGGGTCACGGCTGGGTGGAACCAACCCCAGCTAAACAGGACAAGAGAAGAGGGACAGTCTGGACAAGCAGTCCACCACAGACCACACATAGATATTAAAACACTTCACACCCACTCAGACAGACAATTTAGAGTCAACAATTCACCCATGAAAGTATTCTAACTGTGGGAGGAAACCAGAGTGTCTCAAGAAAAAACTCCACACAGAACAAACACAGGTTTGGTCCGCAAGTTGAGGGTTAGATGTTAAGATGTTAACTATGATATATAACATAGAATAATAATACAACTCGCCACCCGTAACACAAACTGTCGGTTGTTCACAGACTAGGATGTAAATGTTGCGACTTTGTCTAATATTCCATTTGAATTCATTTCAAAAATAGTTTAGCTTCATGCCTGAAGAAATAATTTGTGTTCAAATGAAGCAGGACGTTAATGGCGTAGTGAAACTACATTACGGAGTTGAGTCAACACACTCACCTCACAGTTGACGTCTTAATCCGTTATGAACGTAAACACTGGAGTAACATCGTGTGTGTTATCGGAGACCTCACTCGGTGTCGATGTCGGTGTGTGGCTGCCTGCGTGTACAGTATGTACGCGCGTCCTACCGCCCAGTAGACATGTTGCTATAGCAACCGCCCCTGCCGCGCAGGTCTATGACATCTCGTTTATGCCACATCGTTGCAGACGGAACTTCGTTGACCAAAAATAAACCACTTTTAAAAAACGCAATCCCAGGCTTAATATTTAAAAGTAAACACCCACGTGTATTTAAATAAAAATTCGTGCACAATGAGGAGTTGACGTACTCGCCAAAGTGCGTCCACTTTCGATAAGAATTGGCGATGCAAATCTTCCAAAAGTCCATTATAAAGCGAACATTAATGCGACAGTTTTACGTTTTAACCCTTTGAAGGGTTAGAATGGAGTACATAACGGAACGCGCTCGTAATTAGATTTTACGGTGAATGATGTACAAGATAACTAGTATTGCCACATATTATGAATGGTTATACATTTAATAAGATTTTCCCCCCATTAAAACTAGTCAAATTATTCCGGAGGTTCAGCTCGGGATAGCTCAGCAGAGACCCAACGCTGGCGTCATATATGACGTCATATCCCCTCGCCAAACAAACAATGCTCCATGTGCAGGAGAAGTAAATAAAAGTTTCTTTCTCAAGTTTGCGATGAAGCTGCTTCACATAGATAGATCCAAACATAAGGCCGTCTGATGAAAGCTGGTCGGGAACAGAAACAGATCCAAAAACCGAGTCGAGGAAGAACGAAAGAGCGGTGAAGTTTACGGCGGTTTTAAAGGTCAGTGTTGTTCAACGCCCCGCTAAGCGAGGTGACGAATGAATACATTAGTCAACTTAATGTGGTTTAAACGTGTTGGAAGCGAATCTAGATGTTACCAGGGACTTCGAGAAACGAAAACAAGCTTATATACACTGTAACAACAAGCGGTAGTCATCACAGTCCGCATGAAAGATCGAGAACATGTGATTTGTGGGTGATAAAGCGAAACTAAACCAAATTATTTGCTGTAAACCAACAAAAAACCCATTTCACTTCTTTGACCGGATGCATGTAAGTAAGAGTTAGCATGCACAATTCACTGAAATAGTCACAAAAAACGTTCTTTTCAGGATGCTTTGCTCTTCAAGAAAGGACGAGATGAAAGAAGTTGGAGAGGAGGAGGAGGAGACAGAAGAGGAGTTTGCAAAAGATCAAGAGGAACAGAAAGAAGATCGAGAGGTGGATGGAGGAGAGACGGAGAGTAATGAAGTACAAGTAGAGGAGGAAAATGAAAACATCTCCGTCATGTCCTCTTCTTTGCTGTCCTCCATGTGTGGAGGTAGAGAAGGTGTCAGGGAGGAGGAAGAGGAGGGCCGGGTTTCTCTTATCACCATCGAGGAAGAATCGTGTCCATCTGAACCATTTAGTTCGGTTCAGTTGCAACCAAACAGTGAATTAGCCAAAGCTGAAGAAAGAGAAAATGATGGTGAAGAAAAGGAGGGTGCGAGAGAAGTGGCTGAAGATGATGAAGAATCGGACAAGGAGGAGTCATTGTCACCTCTTCAGGTAGGAAATGATCATTTGCTCTTTTTTTGTCTTTTTGTTTGGTCTAACTGGCCATGATCCTTTTGTGAAATGGCATGCAATGATGAACATTTGAAATACAAATGTTCTGCTCAGTGGAAATCATGCTACAGATCAAAACTCATCCATCCACAACCCTTTAGTGCTTTTAAATCCTACTGGTCTGGTCAAATCTACAGTTTGTTATGGTGACTGACTCGTGCAAAAAGCTGTTGCACTATGACAAGTGGACCTTTTTGGAGTGTGGGTTGCACTTATACGAGTAGTTTTCAAGTCCTTATGAGCAAGTCAAAGGGTGTTTTCACTGAATTTGTCAGTTGACACCCCCTGTCAGCTGTAATGAGTGACCACCAAAAGCATTCAACAGTTGTAGTAATAACATTCATTGGACCACGGTTTGACATTCAAATATAAAAACATGTTCAAACACATTTATTGTTGTTATTGCTTCAACAAAAAGAACCGCTTGTATGGGAGTCAGTGATCCAATGAAGCTTTTGCACTTGTGTGCTGGTCTGAAAATTGAGTTGAAGGCAGACTGAAGTCATTTTTAGCGTTTCAAATCCATTTCTTATGAAAACATTAGAGTCAAATGAAAACTGTCAGCCACGTACACTCGAACTGCAATGGAATTTTTATGTCCATGATCAGCAGGGGGCGCTATTGCATGTGTTGCTTGTTGACAGTGGCCAGACAATTCTCCCCCACCAGGCCTCACCTCTGTTTGTGTGGGAACTCAGACAAGTTCACTAAAATGGTTCTACATTTTGTGTTTGAACTTTTAGCTGCTGTACATTTGCATGGTATGATATGTGATTTGTTAAACATTATTCCTGCTCTTCCTCTGCCCTCTTTTAATAGACTATAACATTGAAAATCCTGGCTGTAGTTGACATCAATAGAAAAAAAAAAAGCTTTTTTGATTAAACGATTTCATTGTGATTTATGCCTGAGGGAGAAACATTTGCAGAACATTTTAGTCATTGATGGAGTCATTTGATCCAAATAACAGCATTACTGCAGAAAGTTCTATATGACCTTTGTGTACTGTCAGTGTTTGTTATATGGTGTGCTTCATATTAACGTTGTCAGTGAAGCATTTTTAATAAACCATCTATGACACGTCACTGACTCATCTATCTTAAGTATGCCTTTTAATTCTCTAACTTTGTATGGGATCAGAACATTTGAGTTCATGGTCTGTATTACAATGTTCACAGGTTCTTGTGAGAAGACAAACTTGTCGTAATAAAGCCCTCACCGAGAACCTAAATGTAATAAATGAAGCTAAATTTGATTCCACCTAATGGAGACATTTTCTTATGGGTCTTTTCACTAGGCCACAGGATCTTGTGTGTTTTGTCTGATAATAGGCACCACTACACTGTTTGGCTGTTAAACATCTCTTAAGGTGACCCCTATTCTCAGAAAATGTTTGTTTCTTGGTGTTACTGTCAACACAGTAGTTGAGTCAAACAAGAGTAAATGTGTCATTCAGGTACCAGTTGACGACATCAGCACCTGCTTGTCAGTCTGTGTGGCCTTCAGGTGCCATTGTGTCTCCTGTGACTCTCTTGGTAAACAATCTAAAGTCTGACAGCTGCAGCCAGGAGGTGCAGGAGTCTTCCTCAATCTGCTGTTGAAAGAAGTCGATATTTTTCCCAACAGCGCTTCTTTTTCAGTGGTCACTTTGCCTTCATGCTTTTTCTTGATAGTTTTATTCAGCAAACATTGTCAGCAAGAGTGAAGAGTAATCAAACCAACAACAAAAATGGAATTGCCTTAATGACATAGAACAAAAAACAGCAATGAAGCCTGGATCTCTTCTGTAACAATCTCCAGTTGTTAATCTCTGCCTACCCACACTGAGATGGAAAACCAGAACATACAGCAGGTGTGTGTGCAGGAATGTGCAGCCTTACACATTCCACTCATTCTTTTGATATCTGTGAGCATCTCCAGGGGGATGATGGGATATGAAGTCTGCTTCCAACACGGTGAAAAACGCAGTGTTGCTGCAGTGGCTCCCTCAGCATGATGAGATGTTGGTAAAGTTGGTGAAAGTATTATCCACAGCTGTGTCGCCTAGTTTCTTTGTGCGAACATGAACCCCGCTTTATTGCATTTGATTCCGCCTGACGTTACATTCGTTGTATCAGATTGCATCATCCTTCGGTTAGTGTTTTCACATCACTTTTATGTCGCTCATATTCAATAATGGCACATAAACACAGGACTCGTGGCGTTGTTGTCATCATGATGTCATTATTGTCTCCAGATCTAGTGAGTTGAGTCCAGTTTGGTTATGATTGAAGGAATCGTGCTAAGAAACATCAACCAAGTATCTCAGTTTGAAGTCTGTATTTGGACCGTACAAGAGAAATAAATGGTTTTGGTCGACTGTCAAGAGTCCGGCAGCTTCAGCAAAGTGCCAAAATTTCATGTGTGCAATGTGGAATACACGAGTACAATGACGAAAATTCAGTTCTGATCAGTTTGTCTCATCTTGACAGTGGACGGTTTTCCTGGTTTAACTATCTGCATCTACATTTTTTGTTGGCGCTACATTCATGAAAATTAGCACATATGCACATTGGTGCTGATGTTTTGTCAAGGAGCAACCTCTGGGCACAGCTCTGGTTTCTAATTTTGATACTTCAATCCGGTAGGAAGCGTGCCAGCTAATTATGACCTGCAGCTATGTCGCCACGCCCCTGTACCTATAGTCCATTGCCTTGCCAACTCAGGAACTTGGATGTTTTTAAGTACAAGCCGCCACACCCTGAGGATCCTGAGACTCCTGTTGGATTCAAACCTAAGACCTACTTGACTGACTGGAGGACAGACATTGCTAACCAATTCCATTATTATTATCATTAGATACATAGTGTCAAAGAAATTGTGATATGAATTGGTAAACAATGACATAATCGATGGTCATCTGGAACACCACAATAATCTAATCATCTTTTCCTCGTCTCATAATCTATATTTCCAGAAAATTCCATTGAAATCTGTTAATAGCTTTTCAAGCTATTTTGCTAAGAGACAGAACGGCTGCAAAAACAACCTCTCTGGTGAGCAATGTCTGACAGCCAAGCCTCTGAGTCACATTTGACAGCCTTTTAGTTCTTAGAATTAGATTACGTTATCATTTGAGATGACTTTTTAGTTTATTGGGTGTCTGTCCGCTGTATTTCAGTGTCAAACAAGGGCATACCTTGGTTGTGAGGACACCTAAAACTGGGACACTAATCTGGTGAAAGCAGCCGGTAATCTAAGAGCATTTTTCCTCGCTAGATTACTGGCCATGTCGGAGATTAGACTCACACTCACAAAGACTGCATAGTTTAATACTCAGTTAAGCGGTTTTATCTCGACTCCTAACCCTACGTGTGCATAGAGTTGATTTGTTGTCTGTAGCTGATAAGCTCTCGATGGAATGAATGACCTGTGTGTGATGCAGCACACACACAATCACACACAAGATGGCCGCGAGGTCAGGTGACTGGTGAGAATCCAGACACATTTGAGCCACGGCGTCGACTCTGGTATGTGAACGCTGTCACTTCGGCGTGAGTTGGCCTAGTGTAAACTTCTTAATGCTGCTTGATCTCTCGCTCCCGTTTTTGTTTCGCCTGCCTGAAAGCAACACTGATTTCTGCAGTTGAAATGAAGGGAAAAAGAAATCCCTCTTAATGGGGAGGATCCAGATGTTTTCTGTGTACTGTTGGTATGTTTGAGTTCGACCTCACTGTCCGAAAAAACACACACTGTTTAAATGATGGTGAAGCAGCAGTGTTTTTGCTGCTGGAAACATAAAAAAGAAATTACAAAGGAGTTCAAAAAGGTAATCCGAGTCACTTGTTTTCAGATCAATGAGCTCATGAGAATATATTAGTGGAGACAAGCGGGAGACGCTGGAAGCTTCATGCATATGTTAAGCGCTCCTGCGTAATAGCGCATCTGCTCGTGCCAACTGTGGGCATTTGGCATTCGAATGCGATGGTTGCTAATTGAATAAAATGCTCTGATAATTCCTGCCTCTGCAGCTCAGAAGCTGAGGCACAGAAACACGTTTGGCTCACAACGTCGGTTGTTGTATTGTTAGAATGTTGAAGCGATGGCGAGATTTGCCTTCTTCTGTTACAGTTGGGACTCGTAACTCTGTCTGGTAAATTTCCCCCCCAGCTTTGCATCGGGGGGTTAGTCGATCTTCTGAACCTAGTGTGGTTCATTTCCTGCCTGACTGTATGTGGTCCTCACCAAGAGCAAGTCGTACTCCTCATTGTCACGTTTCTTGTTGGCCCAGAAAGAGTTTTCTCATAATAGAAACATCTGTAGCCCAGTGAAAACATTTGTCCCACATGTGTGGAGGTGGTTCGGCTCAACTACAAAGAACGTCTTCTACTCTGTGCTGCATGGAAGCCCGAAGGCTGGGTTGGCTGAAACAGACATTTGGGTTGTATGTCCACCAGGAAGACGGATCAAACACATCTTCACTTTGATCTTAATAATGAATTGGCTGAACTTGAGCCATGGGGATATTGTTGATCATACCCGTTGCACTATGACTGCCCTTCATCTATTTAACAGCTTTAAATCCTTGATGGAACAGCCACACAGTGCAAGTGAAGCTGCCCAGCCGCGCAGACACACCTTTACACGCCCTCATATCCCCTGTGTGTGTAGTGTGAGGTCACATTCCAGCGCTGGACTGCATTCCAGCCAGTTAGTTGTGACGGTCCCGCAGAGTCAGCACGCACACATGTAGGCACACTCACACTCCTGGGTCCAACCGCCGACCTTCAGGTTTGTCTGTAGCAGCTTGGGCCAACTCAATTCAGAATTCAACCAGATTTTATTCTCATAGTCAAGTGTGTGCCATTGTCAGACCAGATGCCTATTTTAATGACAGAAATGGCTTGATTGTTTCAGTGTCAAACTCGTGTTTTTGTTTTCAGTTTTATTCCTGACAGCCGAATGCCGATGCTATTGTCTTTGCCAAGAATGTTGTGGATCCAGCTGGAAATTGTATCCCTTGTTTGAGAGTGTGCAGCTTTTTTCCCAAACTCGTACTCCTAGGTTGATGTGACATTTAACAGTGAAAAATATGGAGAAAGATGTATGAATGAAAGAAGTATGAAAGATATTCACCAGCTTTTGCTGTGGAGTGTTGCATGGCGAGTTTTTACTGTATTTGATCAGTTAAAACTCCTTTCACCATCACTATGAATTCAGTGTGTGTCCTCTGGTGAATGCCTCTAAGCATTGCAGCGGCAGCGCTGTATAATCTTCTTGCTAGGCTGCCAAAAAAGCACCTCGATGTGAAGAATCTCAATCATCTGATATCCAGCTAAAACACAGTGTGCCATTCCAAACTGCGTGCAAAGAGAATCTACTTTGTCCCGTAACTTTTTGATCGCAGATGTGTTTTGACAGATGATCTACAGTGTTCTTTTGACATTGCACGGTTTAAAAACTATGTAATTATGCAATATTGAATCAGTCCCATGTCCTGACAGGTCATACAACATGTTTTTTAAATCTGGAAGTGAGTTCCTAGAGTAGCGTAGTGGGGTCTGGAGCATAACAAATCTTCATCAATGAGGCTGTTATATTGGTTTCAGAGTGAATAAAGAGCTAAATTGAAAGCCCATTGATTGATAAACTCAACAATAGGAGTTCCCAACTTGGAAGTGTGTAGAAGCAGCCAAAATGAGTTTCCTTTGAATGGTGTGTGGACTCCTGGCTGGGAAGCTCTGTCATCCACGGGGGGTTCTAAGCAGAATGCTGCTTCTCCACTTCGAAAAGAGCAAGGTCAAGTGGCGTCTAGTCTGGATTGATGTCTCCCTTATGAGGTGTTCAAAATGTCAGACGGGGTCCAGGCCCCAGGCCAGAACCAAGACGTGCCGGCAAGATTTTGTACTCCAGAAGAGCTGCGGTAAGTCAGGGCCATTCTCTTTCGACCTCTGACGGATGGGTAGAGATGGTATCCCTCCATATTGTGTAGCAATGTTTGGTAGTAAAACTAGCGTCTTAGTGAGGAAATGGTCCTGGAAGGATAAAACTTGTGTGTCTGTGCTTGTGTTTGTCCAAGACACAATGAGGAACAGGTGTGATGCAGTCCTGTCAACACACGCACACTCAGTGTTTTACAGTGTGTAAGGCGACACTTGAAGAACGGCTGTAAAACCTCTGATTGGTCCCGCGCTCCTTCATCCTTTCTCTGACTCTTTCTGTTTCGTTGGTGAAACTGATTTACGTCGCCCAAGTGGTTTCAGGTAGTTTGAACAGAGACGTCTGACCGCTGTGAGGCATGTCAACATCTGACTTCAAGCTCTTCTGGCATCTTTGGTTTCAGACATCTGACAGCTCCTGGAGGAGCAGCTGCTCACCAAATCACTGTTTTATAGCATCGGCTTTGTAGCCCCATATACCATGATGGAACACAGAAACAGGTTAGGGGGTCACAGGTCAGGTTTTCCTCTAGTTTCACCAGAGATCCTGAAACTCAAAGCTAGCTCTTAAACATTTACGATATCTGGACTTAATTCAGCAAAACGGGCTAAGTAGAAGCTGTAAAGATTGAGTTCCAAATTTCTCTGATATTGTGCGTGCCCCGCTGAAGCCACTTCATCTTCTCCGCCTGCGGCCTGCACTCTCGCTGCCTCAAACTGAACCCTTTTTACACACATTTTTCTAAAATTTGCTTTATTAGTTAAGCTACTGAACTGGTAGTACCTTCAGGCATCCGAACGTGGATGAAAGGCCTAATCGACACTGTCCCCATCTGGACTTCAAGGAGAGGTTTTAACCTCGGACGCAGAGGGAATCAAGAATAACTTGTGATAACTGATCGTGAACACATATTTAATGTAAATCTGTATTCACGATCAGTGAATACAGATACTATATATATATATCTAGTCAGCATTCTCCCCAGTGCATTAGAAGAGTGAGAATGTATTGGTTCCTATATCTCACGCTGCTGAGGTGCATTGTAGGTTTTACAGTATTAATGCAGGCAGAGATATTTCCCAGCAAGCCACAGTGAAAAGATTATGGCCTTGACATGCTGGGTGTAAATGCGGCGTGGTATTTGTGCCATTTAGCTGTTGCAGTAATGCCTTATTTAGAAAGAGGAGGCCCCTGATTCATCATGCACAGTTCCTGTGTGCAGATATTGGATGGGACAGACCTTATCTGGCAGTAATAGCAGATCTGCCTTGTCATATTGAGCGTCATCTGGTGCTCTTGTATTGATTTCTTAAAATATCAGAGTGCCTGGGGAGACGTTGGAGCGGAAACTGGCATGCACTCATACAAATCTGCTTACTGTACTCAACGTCAAAGCACTTCCTCGGGCTCAGGTTTAGAAAACTTGAATGTTGACTGAATTATGTGGGAATGGTTCTGGGCCCGCAAGCAAGACACGTAATGCGATGCGCACCTGAAAATGTTATCTTTTCAAGTCATGCCTCAGAGTGCCTCAGTTATTGCCTAACGTGGTACACACTGGTGCCGTTGTTTTTCTGTCGTTTTACTTGAGTTGTTTCCCCCCATCTGTTTGGCCTCATCTTCCCCCTGCAGCCTGACTCTGACACAGATGAGTCTCATTTGTCCCCGGAGAGCAATCGCAGCTTTGACAAACCCTGAGTGGATCGTTAAAATATACATGAGCTCTAAAGTCACTTACATCCCACCAACACCCTCTGCATCAATTATTGATCAGCCTGTGTGTGGTGTTTCTTTGCACCTGTTGTTTGCTGCAGTGCACCTCCTTGACCAGTCCAACCAGAAACTCAGCCTGTCAGCTTGTTTTAACCGCAGCGGCTCATCTGCTGACCCTAATGGAGGCTGGACCGAGCAGCGTCGAAATCAGATTCAGGTGCTGTTACAGATGTGTGTCAGAGCGGATGAGACTCAACATGCTGATCAAGGAGGAGGCACGCAGAGTGCTGCACCCAGACTCCACTGCAGGTGGCTGTTCTCTGCTACTCCCATCTACCTATAATTATGAATCAACTGCAGCCTGCAGTTGTCTCTCTGCTCTACCTAACGTTGATGGCAGTTACCTTGTTTGGTTTGACTCCCGACTGACTAGTTCACATCTGCAACGTTTTATCATTAGTCCTCAGGGAATCAAGTAAATGGTACTTGTTTTTCATTTTGAAGCTACTGGGTCACGATGCAGCGGGCGCCCCCGGATCCATAGATGCCGCTAGGATCAAAAGAACTTGGAGCCTAAGGAATCAACAAAAGAGGGGAGAGGCACGAGTGCCTGGGAGAAATCAAACAGCGTTCGACATCATAGACTTCATTGATAGGCTGTAAAATGTTTGAACCCGCTTGATAAAAGCTCTCTTATCTTTCTAGCAAAGGAAGGCCTCTTCGGGTTTTCGCTGAAGACACGCAGACGACAAAAACAGCGAGTTGGTTTAAGGACAGTGGAGCCTCTTTTAGCCAGAAACTCTATCTCAGAATTTTCCTGGGTCTGGCTTAGATGATGAATTCAGCTGGGTGGAATATGTTCAACCCAGAATGCTTTGTCTTACTGCTGTAGTCTGCAGCAATTTAGTTACTCCAGTGAAGCGCCTTTAGAATTTTTCAGACGACTCTCCTGTTGCATCCTCATTAGTCACATTAAGTTGCTTAACTGGCATCAGAAATTACTCTCACTGCTTCAAATGCAATAGTCTTGACATGTATACAATATTGGAGCCAACTGTATTATACAACAGTCAGGAATGTAATAAAATATCTTTCGGCTTCTTCCTTCAGGGGTCGCCACATCGGATCATCTTCCTCCATCTCACCCTGTCCTCTGCTTCCTCTTCTCTCAAACCTACATACTTCATGTTCAAATATCATGATACTTGATTGCGCAAAATGGTATTGATATTTTTGCTGAAATATCACAATATTGTGTGATATTGTCTTGATGTTTTATGTCAGCTACATCAATATTTAATACATACAGTAGGTACTGCTGCATGTGTGGCGTGGAGTTATTTTATTGAGTAGCGATTCATTCCTGTGGAGTGCGAACTTTTACTGAATGTCTCTCTGGACATAACTATGAACAGCCTTTCATGTACATGGTATTGTACTGCATTATCTGATTTTCCCCCTTAAAACGATGGCTCTTATTACAGTATATTGCTGAAGTTACAGTATCGCAGTATATCACTGTATTGTATTGTAGTAGGATACGTACCACACTCAGTGCCCAGTTCTACCACCCTTATCAGAATATGTCTGCTGGCCTTCCGACAGCTGCTCACACACAACCTCCTCGCTTCTACTGAGCTCACACGTTCAGAAACAACATCTCAACTCTAATCAATCTTCCACACATTTTTTCATGTTCCTCACTCATTATTGATTCTTTACGCACTCTCTGGCTAATCCAGCGAGCTGCACATCCACACATGTTTTTGAAGAATGTGTCTTTGAAGTGCTCCGCTCTCATTACAGAGTCTGACAGTGGTGGGAAACGAATGTTTTCTAGCGCATACAAAGTACATACGGAGATGGATGTCGGCCTCGTTCCTTGGGCGCACACTCGCCACGGTCTCAAGTGTGGGAAAGAGTCAGCTGTTTTAATGCGTAAAACACACAGCAGTCTCAGGTTTTACAAGGCCTTCAGAGGGATAGACGCTGCGGGTTTGCATTCCACAGGGACTTTCTGAAGATGAATGAGGTTGGGAATGAACAGATTAAAAAAAATAGTCGGCAAACAATTCCTGCCCTTTTGGAATCAGCAATTTATTTTGGAGTCTGGCAGCACAGAGCAACACAATATATTATTAATAAACTCAAGTCAAGGATTCAGATCTCTGCTTTATAGTTTGGGAAGAGATCACATGTAAGAATATCATGCTTTATAGATAAGACAACCTTATGATCAATTATTTATCTTTTTTGCTGATGAGGAAAAGAGACCAGCATTCAGAGTTACCCAGTGCGTTCTTGTCCAAACAAGAACCTCGAGGACGTCGCAGTAATATACGGCTACATGTGTGATGGAACATACTCATGCTTATCTAAGTCAGATGTCTGGTGTTTCATGGTTTGTGCATTTTGGACCCGGTTATTGTGATGTCAGAGTGGGCCTTCAGAGGTGTCGTGCATGACCCAAAGAATGTTCAAGAACATCAGACGTTCATAGGGTTTGTCCAAATCTGTGACCTGGCCTAGTGGAGTCCTTGATCTGCAGCAACAAAGGTAACAAAAAGCACTACCACACGTTTGTTTGGTTGATAGTGGACAGTCATTGATGATTTGTATTGACCCTGGCCAAATATGATCAAGACTATTTTGAAACACTATGAGCGTGCACAGCTCCTGAGTTTGGGTAACCTTTGTCAACTGGCAGCTTTGTCACTTCTAATCTGTGAAAACAACTTCTGTCATGAAGTGGGTTGGTCATAAGTAGTTAGATAACGCGTTGCGCATCTCACGAGCATGTGCACACACGTGCTTGAATACCTGTGGTTGGGGTTCAATTGGAAGGTCGGAAGTCAACAAACTTGAACAAACAAAATTGACTGGAACTGACAGGTACATAGCAACATACCGTACTCATGAGGAGGAACGCCAAACCTTGTTGACAAGACTGCAGTTTCAGAGGTTCTGCAGCAGGTTCTGCAGCAGGTTCTGCCCATATATGTGGGCAGAACCGTGTCATCGCTCTTCTTGCTTGTCTTTGCCCACATTTCTTTCTTTCAGCAGTGAGATTTAATTTTTGTGTGTCGAAGATCAGCTATCCTGTGTCCTTTCATTTCCATTTCTGTCCTCATTCTTCACTTCATTAATCATTCAATCCTTCATCTAGCTCATATTTTTTTGTCTCTCTCTCTCTATTTTTCGTATTGTTCAGCTGCCGATTCTCTGTATGAGCCAAGTGGGGAGCTGAGTTTCTTAGCGACTTTTTTCAGCATTTTCAGGTCTGCTGTTAGAGATTAGGACAGTTGTTCCAACTATTCATTGTGATAAACAATTGTCATTAATCCTTGTCAATATATTTTGCGAGAAAGAAGTTGACAAACACTTTTACTCAAGCAAGTCCCTTTTCTTCTGCCATTTGTCGATACATGATTTGTGTTACTTCCCAAAGTGAGCCAGCGTTGCCAACTGAAGATTACATTGGCAACTTCAATTTTGTGTGCTGAGAACTGAAACAGACCCATCTCTCAAAAGTGGATTTCACAAACACCATCTGGCAGTGACAAAATGGTTTTATCCTGCACTTTCAATAGGCTCAATAACTGCACTGTAAGATCCTTCATTAGACTTAGACTTTCTTTATTGTCATTGCACAAAAGCATATCACTATATTATGGCAACAAAATTTCGGTCTGAGGCCTCCGGTTTCCAAAAACAAAACTATATGTCCAAAAATAAATAAATATGAGATAAAAGACCGTTTGGAGATATTATTCTCCTCAGTAGTAAAAATACTAGGCTTCTGCAGCATGAGGACATGAGATTTATGGTGTCATTGCATGCAGCAATGTCTTATTTGGACATACAGTGATAACTATGATCTATTTTTATTATTTATTTAAAATCGGCGCAGCGTAAACGCAGTTACTTCAGGTGTGAATTTTCTCCATTCTGTCCTTTGATTTTTGGCTTTGATTTCTCAGCCCCAACTCGCATCCAAACCGAAGCATTTATTGGTTCCAAAGCCATACTAGTTGGATGTCTGACCCTCACTTGGAAGTTTTGGCCCTGAAGTTTGAGGATACAGCGTATATACCATGCCGTGTGGTGTGGTTTGTTTATCGTTTCCTGATTCAAATAATTGAAAATAATAATAAAGTCTTTCATTCCTGTTGGACGAAGTGCGGCACTGGGGGCTACATGCAGCGGTTGAGGTCTGAGGAAAACTACAAAATATTTTTTTCTTTCCTTTAAAGATACATGGGAGGAAACTGGAGAAAACCCATGCAGGCCTCTATGTTCTGTTGCATCTCTAGCATCATTCAAAATAGATAAATTAGATGTTGGAAATGCCTTGTAATCAAGTACCTTTGCATTTTGCTATTTTCACCCATAGGTGGGTTTACCAAACAATATATTCTGTACTACCTAAATGATCTTCCAATGTATAATCTATACTGAGAACAGTTAGATTACAAATAGACCTGTGGGTAACTTGTCCCCTTTGTGAAGTCTCAGGAGCATATCCCAGCTACCTGGGGCAAAAGGCAGGTCACCAGTTCATCACACTGCTGATTTGGAGTGAATAAAATGTGGCAATACATTTTCACATGTCACTGGATGCTGGACTTAAAAAAATGTATGCTTTATAGATTGGTTACTGCTCACGTCCGTCTGAAGTGAATCAGATTAGATGGGCTTTATTCTTCCCACAATGGGGATATGTTGGTTGTCACACGTCTCCTACTAGACTTCCCAAGTCACACCTCCCCTCGCACAAGGTGTTGCTGTACTACAGTATTGGCATATTTGCAGGTAGTATTTGCTCAGCTCGACACATGACGGTTGTTATTTTCCAACGTCACATGATCCGTCCAGGTATTCCACCTCAGGGATGCATCACTCTGACATGTTTGGATTGGAATGTCCTGTGGCTCCAGGAGCTGTGACTAATGTATCACTTAAGCTTTCTCTTACACTTTCTGCAAACAAAATATGAAAAGCTCCTGTCAGTTTGATCGTTGAGGAAAAGTGTCTGTGGCTTACCGTCACAGGATGTTTCTCAACACTTTATTATCAACGTCAGATGTTGGGAGTCAGATATCGGTCGACCTGACGGGAGCAGGTGTTGTTAGAATTTCTTGTTAATCTGAGAAAATAATCTGAGTGACTTTCATCCCCAGGTGAGAAACAAACACCAGGGAGACAGGTGGAGGCATGTTTTGACTCAAGAGAGGATGCTTGACCCTTGACCCTGTGTCAGAACTGACAATGTGCCAGTGGGGGTTTCACTTATGACGACCCACAGGTCAATCAGCTGTGAGAAAGCAGGGACCTCTAATGACCCCCTGCTTGGCTTCTGTGTGTGTGTGAAATTGTTTTGTGTATTTTTGTCTGCCTTCAGAGACCAGCTTAACTTATGTATTAATAAGAAAGCTAAGTTGAACCATAAACTCAGCCTCTCTGCTATGTTGTCCCGGAGCCTTCCACCTGTTGCCTGAAAACAAGAGCTACTGAATTTGTGTATAAATTAGCTATTTTTAAATCAGATTTTTTTCATTAATAATGAACCAGTTATTGTATATTCATTTCCTGGCTGTGTCTGTAGATGTGGTGATCGAGGGGATTAAAATATAGAAATGGGTCACAGCAGTCACTGGCGAAGTCACTATGACAAAACTGTTTCATTCCACTTTAGTCACCGGAGGTTCTTTCCATGTTGTCAAACCAGATGTCGTCGACACGCTGGCCGGACTCTGAGCTGTCAGTTCCACATTTTGGGTCAAATTATAGAGATCCAGTTAGGAATTCTGGTCATACTGGATGATATTAATGTGATTTTCTAACTAATTTGGAATAGATATTCTACCCAAACGTATAATAACATTCACCGGCTCAAACTGTTGCAGTGCGTTATGGCTTTTAAAACCAGTGTTGAAGTGCCTGCAGGCCATCAACAACAGACATGGAATTGAGTCACACTTGGGCTCAGTGACGGTTTGGGCTCTAATTCAGATTTGAATGAATGTGGGCTGTTTGACATGAGCCGGGTGCACAGGTGGCCTCCGTGTCCACGGTGATCCAGCCTCCTCCCCCGGCTCCTCCCCCTCCTCTCTCCGCATTCCCCCTCTCCTCCTCAGTGAGACATGTCCCTGCCTGTTCCTCGGAGCACCACTCGCTCTCGGTTCGTGGACGCTGACGCTCGCTCAGCCGGTCGCTTCCACGCGCTCCTCGAGGACTCGGATGGAGCGTTAGCCGCGTGACTCCGTGCAGCCTCTGTCTTCCCCCCTGCGGACTTGTCGCCTCATTCAATCCCGCATTTTCGGATTTCCTCCCCCGGAGGAACTTGAACCTGCCGGTGCAGCCATGGGCTTCTACGGAACCTTGAAGCTCATCTTCTACAAAGTGAGTACGGATTGCGGACGAGCTCGCGTCGTGTTTTGAGTCGAGCGCGTAGCCCATCGATCGGTGATTGACGGGTGTCACGCGCGTCCACCGGATGACGAGGCGGATTCTCTTGACAGCGGAGTGTCCCGGGAGCGCGCGTGCCAGTGTGCGTGCACGTGCCGGTGTGTACGTGCTACACTGCGGAACTGAAAGGCAGAGATTTAATGCCCCTCCCCCCGCGATAACCCCAATTTGAGTATTGGCCATCGATACCTAGGTGCAGCCTCAGACGCACCATGCAGGTGGAAGTGATCAGTCAGTGCGAACACCCAAATGTGCATCAGCTCGTGAGGAAATGTTTATTCAAAATGCCCTCACTGTTTTGTTTGGAGTGTTTGCTTTTCATGCTTATATTTACCAACCAGCAGCCCGAGTGTTTTCAACAAGCAGCTGACTCATTATGACTTTAGATTTTAGAATAGTAGATACTTTACTGTGGCTTTAATTCTGTAATAAAAAAGGGCGTCATTCAAAATGCCTAACATTTGCTGCACGTACGACATGAGTGTCCTCCATGATTTGAGCTGTTCCACTGACGTGTCAGTGACTGGTCTAATAAATGTTCTTGCCTCTGATGTTTCCTTGGCAACACGCACCTCTGTAGAGTAACACGTTATTAAACGTACTTGAGCTGTATCCATTCAGAAAATGTTGCTCAGACATGAAGAGGATCTCCCTCACTGTGTTCACTCAATGATTGGTGCATCAATATTCCACAAGCCTTGCTCCTTGACGGAGGGAATGTAGGACCAGCACCTTTCCCGCTGTCACCCTCCAAGCATGTGTCCTGGCCTGAAACAACAGCAGAAGCAAACACCCTCTCAGTGGCGGCGTTGGCCATGCCACCCCGCCTCTGCCGCTATTGCTGTCATATTTTCCTGATCCTGCAGACTAACAGGTGAATCGTGACCAGTTTGGTGGTGCAGGTCTTTGCACATTAGGGCAAACTTTAAGCCAAAATCTGACTCTCAATAATGAAGGATGGCATCAACTGGTTGGGGTAAACAAAACTGGTAAAATGTAACACACACACAGCTGTTGGCTCTTTCCTGGACTAGGCGTTGACTGCAAATGCAAATAGGGAGCGCGTCATGTTTTTAAGGTGTAATAGGACTTTATAGCACGTGGTCTATCAAAGCAAGAAGAGTGTCTGAATAAGGCTTTTCAAGTGCCTGTACTATGACCTACTGGCCTTTTCTGTTATGAAGAGACGAATGATCTAATATTATTGGGGTCATCACTACTTTTTTGTGGTTTTGGAAAACAGAAATACTTTTCTTACACAAATCTTTACTGTGGTGTTCATTATTTCTAAGCCTGCTAAAGGACAACAGTCACCCCTATCAAATGCTTGGATGAAGTCAAAACATCACTTTTTTTTTACTTTGCTTTGCTGTAGAATCTATGTCAGATTCATTTTGGCTTCAACAAAAACCACACTAGAAGGACATCTGTTTTTAAAAGCCATCCAGATGAAACTCCAAAATGGAAAGCAGATTATCAATTTCTGTGTTAAGCTCTGGTTTTTATTGTCACTGTGGCCACAGTGAGAATCTCAGCTTGCTGCCAGATGTGGAGTTTGAGACACCGGCTTTAGATCTATCGCTGACTTTTGGTGAAGTGACACTGCCGAGGGTTTTTGGGCGAGGGATGCATGGAGGAGGGAGCTGCTGACCGGCACATCTCAGCCTCCAGCGTGTGTGAGTGTGCAGTCTATTTTGGACCAGTGCTGCACCGGCGACATTCCTCTGATTTTCTGCATTCCTGCGTTCATTCACTGACACTGGGGAAAGAGGTGGAAGCTGATTCAGACCACAGACTCGATTGTGACTGACTGATCTGACTGGGCTTTTCACGGAACCTCATAATGACACTGTTTAATAAACTCTGACCTCAAGTCAATGTCATTCAAATTTGTATCCATTTATAATCATGCATAAACCTCCTGTTAAAATACCTTATTTATGGCATTGTATGTGTTGTAGTGTTTTGTTAACCACAGAGGTTCATACTCCAGGAAGGAACTGGTCATTTGAACGAGGAATCATATACATACATTCTGTTTCATTCATTGTTTTAATTCCCAGATAACAAGGAGGATTGCGGCACTTCTAAAATATCGCTGTTTCTTCTCTGAATAGTGTCTAAAATAAAGATCCTGTGACTGACCAATGAGCTTTCTGCTTTAAGGAACTGAAAGTTTTGAGTTGACGTGCGGCTTCTTAGCTTAACCTGTTCTGTTCTATTTTCTGCGCCCCACCACCAGATGAAGAGGAAGTTGGACCATGGACCAGACGGCCGTCCATTTCCCTCTGGGAAGAAGCACTGCAAAGGCAGCGGATACCTCAGGTGAGTCATTTGCGCGTCTCTGAATGAGATCCAGTCGTCTATTTCTGGATCAGGTTTGCCTTAATTACTGACTTCATCTGACTTTGTGTCTCCCCGCAGTCCTTCCAGTCTGGTTCAGGCCACTCCCACCACATTCGGTGACCTGCGGCTTGATAACGGGCACTCAGCTCAGCGCCGGCGTGTCGCCTCTGGCCCGCCTCCATCCGGCCTGCAGGACTGGCTTCACACCTTTCAGGTGAGTGCTCCTTCCTTCCATCCTATTTGGTGTTAATGTTAGGAATGGTTGTCTCTATCGGCCTAGATCAGTCTTGGGTCAGATCCATTTACACCCTGCATGACATGCTGTACTGTGTACTGAGGCGTCAAACAAGTTGTATTGCCTAGTGTTTTTGTTTTGTTTGTTCAATGATTTCAATATTTTTGCCATGTTCTGCATGTTCATGTTGATTGTTGTTGCATTTGAATGAAGCCAAAACAGTTGCTCACAATTTCAGTGGTGTGGTGTTTCTAGGCGTCTCTATTAAGCACATCACTAACGTTATTAACAACTTTTTAAGTGACTAGTAAATGGTATTGGACGTTTAAAAGTGGTCTAGAGCCACCCTTGGTTAATATTAGATCACCCTCTCTCCTGCACTCGGAGGAACGTACATGTTTCCATGGCAATAGAATCTCAGCCCGAGTTCTCTCCTCTGAATAGTTGCTTATAGGTGATATTGAGTTGGACCGATGCAAACTGGCAGTGGGCTGTATATTGAGTGATAATGGAGCTGTAATATATTAACAATACTTGTGTGTGTCAGTGCAAGTGCAGTGCGCATAAAACGGTCCTGTAAAAGCAGCCGCACATCCTGAGGATTGTTTCAAGTGGGTTCTGTCGCTGCAGTTGGAAACCAGAGTGGTAAAGAAGCATTTCCTGCAGGCTCTTCTCATGAAACCAGCCACAGAGCTGGGGTAAACAAATCCGAGAAAAACCCAGGGATGGTTTCGTGCTCCTCCAGGGGAAGTCTTTTGAGAGATGCAGCAGATGCAACACACTCGTGAAGTTTGCCTCCTTTAATCAGACCTGTTTAATCTCTTCTCAGACCTGGAGTGGACCTGAGAGGCTGCTGGCTCTGGACGAGTTGATCGACAGCTGTGAAACCAGCCAGGTGAAGCACATGATGCAGGTCATCGAGCCCCAGTTCCAGAGAGACTTCATATCCCTGCTCC
Source organism: Synchiropus splendidus (assembly GCF_027744825.2). Taxonomy (NCBI): domain Eukaryota; kingdom Metazoa; phylum Chordata; class Actinopteri; order Syngnathiformes; family Callionymidae; genus Synchiropus; species Synchiropus splendidus. The sequence continues at coordinate 12,957,286 of NC_071336.1, forward strand.
CTAAAGAGGTAGACTTGTAGACTACGAGGCTAGCATCAGGAACCAGAAGTGTTTATATTCACAACACGTGTTTTTGTTTTGTGCTCCTAGCTAGCGCTGTATGTTCTGACCTTCCTGGCTCCCAAAGACCTGCTGCAGGCGGCGCAGACCTGCAGGTACTGGAGGATCCTGGCGGAGGACAACCTCCTGTGGAGAGAGAAGTGTCGAGAAGAAGGTAATCTTTGCAGATTTTCTTCTTGCTGTTCAGCTGAATAAACAATGAGGTTTGGCAGAAAAGCAAGTCGTGAGTTCATGACATTTTTAAGAGGTGTGTTTTACTATTTATTAAATGGTGCCTACTTCCCTGGTCTTGGATATAAAACTGGTCTTTAAAACAGCAGGATGCCCAATTGTGACTTACATTTGCAGAAGTTGAGGTATTTCCTTTATCAGGGTTAGATGAATGTTTTTATTCGGGTGCAGTTGGTGGGTTTGCTTGACTGGATGTGTTTTGGCAGTGCTGTCCCTCCTCCTCGCTGCTCATTAAAATGGTTTTAAAGAAGCACACACTGCACGAGACTCTGAGCTGTATAGGAGCTTCTGAGTGTACGGAGAGAGACGTCTGGATGATGCTGCGCTCTGTCCTGGCTCCTACATGCAAATCCTGTCACTCCCTCTCCGTACAGCGCAATGCAGTGGCTGTATGTGTTGTTTCTTTCTCTGGGCGTCAGGCCAGTCAGCCAGGATTCACTGCCAGCACTCTGCACTCATACCAATGAGGCTAGCTAGCGATAGCACCTTGCCACAACCATACTAATGAGCGTGCTATTAACTGCGGCTCTACGGCGCCAGCCATCAGGCTCATTTGTGGTTATGCTCCGCTGCTGTCAGTCCAGTGGGGCGGTAACATGGACGACCAGTGCCAGAGCATATTAATGCTTTTAGTAAAGGTCAGCGGCGAGAGGCTGACATGTTAATGAGTCGTGTGCTGGAGCTTGATCATACCATCGCTGAGTGTGTTCATCGTGTCCTTTTCACTGAACTACTCAGCTGTGAGCAGCTCTGGACGTTTTTATTTGTCTTCAAGTCAGTGTCTTTGCTCTGCTTCCTTCGTGACGGCGGCGAACATTGATTTCCTGTCCTTCGATTCCTCAGGTATCTCCGAGTGCCCTTCACTTCGCCGCCGAAAGTGCGTGAGGCAGGGTTTGTCTGTTAGCCCGTGGAAGTCCACTTACATCAGACAACACCGTATAGAAAACAACTGGAGGAAAGGGGGCGCTCAGGAGCCGATGGTAAGGACACACCCACACATGACCTTTTTCTGTCTTGGATAGTCGTGCGTGGACATCCTTGAACTCGTGTCTGCTCTACAGGTGCTGAAAGGACACGACGATCATGTGATCACTTGTCTTCAGTTCAGTGGCGACTTAATTGTTAGTGGTTCGGACGACAACACACTCAAAGTGTGGTCGGCCATCACTGGACAGGTGAGCGTGCGTGCATGCGTGTTTCATGTTTCCAGACTCAGCCATCCAGTTATGCCTTACTTCCTTGTCGTGGTGTTTTTCTGGTCTGGAACCATGAGATCTGAGACTCAGTGTTAGTCACTCCCTCTTATTGTTTGTCAGCCTCGCAGCCCGTCTGTTAATCCGGCTGTATGTACAGTTCAGTCTCCTCTCGTCCTTCCTGTCAGTCCTGATCAAACAGTGGCTGCCTTGTTTAGTTTCGGTTGAACATTCCTGCTGCAGCCACGCCCACGTTTCACCTTGGTCGAGACCTGTCTGTAACCCGAGGCGACCTGTATGATACATACAGCCAGCAGGATTGCTATTTACTGTATGCGCTCACTTTGCACCCTCATGTTGACAGAGGGGTTTTACGTTTGCCAACACAAAGTTTCCCCAGTTACTAGAGCAACGGCCACAATAGCAGTGCTTTTAGGACCAACCTGTAGAGTGTGTCTCTTTAAAGCATCGGAGTCGAATCAAACTAACATTGACTCACCATCACTCCACACACGCACACACACAGGCGTATAGGAACGCCTTTTATTGGCAGAAGGTTTTTGAGTTACAACCAAATTGATCTGTAGCAATGAACTAGATTAGATGATTTGATGTCCTTTATTTGTCACACAGTGAGGAAATTCATAGTGGTCGGTGACAACATAAACGCCCAAGACATTAAAGATACGCAACCAACATCAAAGTCGTCAGCATCAGCATACATAAAAACTCAAAAGCTGTTGAAAAAAAATCAAATATCAGCACTGTAGTAAACCAGAAAATGATTTCACACATCACCCTCTGTAAGTTCTGCATATCTGTCACCAACACCTGAACAAACGTAGAGCAAAAGAGCGAATCTAACATGTGACGCATCAATGCTTGTATGTAAACGTAACATGAGACGTGCTTGACAGTGATGCATCCGATCAGATCTGTCGGTTTTGCCTCGAGTCAAACTGACGCACAGATAAACTTCACACGCCGTCATGTGACTTGTGCAGTAGGGGCAGGTCTCACTTATCTCACGTTGTGATCGCTGATCCGTCCCATCTGCTCTTTCCTCCCGCAGTGTCTGCGAACGTTGACGGGTCACACCGGAGGTGTTTGGTGCAGTCAGATGACTGGCGCCACCGTGATCAGCGGCTCCACCGACAGGACGCTGCGGGTGTGGAACGCCGAGAGCGGAGAGTGTGTCCACACTCTGTATGGCCACACTTCCACTGTGCGCTGCATGCATCTCCATGGCAACAGGTAACAAGTGATTTTCTGCTCTGTCAGACGTCATACATCGTCACGTCCTTGCCATTAAAACATCAGCCTCTGTGCCACAGAACGTGTCCTCAAATATCAGACTGGTTCAAAAACGTGTTTATTTTGACAGGGTGGTTTCTGGCTCTCGGGACACCACGTTACGTGTCTGGGACGTGGTTACAGGACGCTGTGAGCACGTACTGACCGGCCACTTGGGGGCAGTGCGCTGTGTCCAGTTCAATGGCCACCGTGTGGTCTCTGGGGGATATGACTACAGGGTGAAGGTGTGGGACCCTGAGACGGAGACGTGTCTACACACCCTGCAGGGTCACACCAACAGAGTGTACTCTCTGCAGGTACACGCTCACGCACAGTCACATGATGATGCAGCCGCATTTGGATGAGCAAGTTTAACAGTCATGTCTTCGCTTTATAGTTTGATGGAGTCTTTGTAGTGAGCGGATCCCTGGACACGTCCATCAGGGTCTGGGATGCAGAGACAGGTGAGAACATCATGCATACAGCACCTACATGCCACATGTCCTGATGTCACACAGTTATTTGACATGAACCTCTGCTCCATTTTTTGGGGATTTCTCAGGCGGCTGTGTCCACACACTGACCGGCCACCAATCCCTGACCAGCGGCATGGAGCTGCGTGATAACATCCTTGTGTCTGGGAACGCAGACTCTACTGTTCGAGTGTGGGACGTCCGGACAGGACAGTGTCTGCACACACTGCAAGGTGAGAATAAACCCTCCACACAGACCGTAGTGTCAGTGAAGACACTGTGAGCAGCGCCAAGGTGACTGTGTGTGCGTGCTGATTCTGCACCATCTGGAAGTGTACTTCAAGTACGACCGGTCTTTTTTACGTTCTAGATAATAGATGTTATTATTTTCATTGTTTTGCCGACTCTTAGGAAAACAGTATGCATGCATGTATGTCAAGTATAAATTTTAGTAGTAGTTGTAGTATTATATTATTAGTATCATTAGTATCTTATTAAGTATTATTATTATTAAAAAAACAGTTTTCTCTCATTTGTACACACTATATGTTCCCATTATGTGTATGGTCTGGGATGTCTCATCACATAGTTTCATCATGCTATTAAATCTAAAAAATAAAAAAATCAAATGATATTTTTGCTGTGATGTATTACGCCAAAGTGATTCAGTTTTTACTATAACGTGGATTTTTGGCAAAACTGCACAGCCTTAATGGCATTGACATGGTTTCTGCACCCCTCAGGCCCCTTCAAGCACCAGTCAGCAGTGACCTGTCTGCAGTTCTGCAGAGGTCTGGTTCTGTCCAGCTCTGACGACGGCACCGTCAAGCTGTGGGACTTGCGTACAGGTGCTTACCTGCGGGACGTGGTGGCCCTGCAGAGTCGGGGATCAGGTAGGCACTTGACATCATTTAAAGGATTTCTGATAGAGGCAACGTGTTCACATAGTTTTGATCTACAGGGGGCGTCGTCTGGCGCTTCAAAGCCTCGGACACTCGGCTGGTGTGTGCCGTCGGAAGCAGGAACGGCACGGAGGAAACCAAACTGCTGGTGCTGGACTTTGATGTGGAGGCCAAGAGGAAGGAGACGGAGTGAAGAAACGGAGTGATGTCATCAAACTGAGACAATGCAGGACTCTTGCATCTTTGTTGAAAGTTCCCGACAGTCACATCGAATGTCTGACTCTTGTCCTGATCGGGCGGCTCGCAGCTGAAGCAGCATGGCCGCCTCGATCAGGACCGACTCCAATGACCACATATGAATGTTCGATTGGCAGAATCACGACAGGTCACCAAGGCAACTGGTGGATATTGATGGACTCTACTGCGAGAAGAACATGACTTCCATTGCTGCTAACCAGGAGGCCACCAGTGCTGGTTACATCAACCAAGATACCAAATGTTTACGGCCAGTGAAGCGAGGGAGAACAGCGTTGTGAGAAACTGAACCTTAGTCAGTATTGAAGCAGCTTCCAGCATCATTTCACTTCTCTGTTGCCTTTTAGTGTGTTTTCTGCTACACAGTACTGTAAAATGCTCGGTGCCATGTTTAATTCTGGGAATTGAACCACAGCCTTGAGTCTGCAGAGGCCAACATTCCAGCTTTACTTCTAGACTTTTTTAAACATCCACTTGATGCTGCTTTTTTTAACGTTTTGAAGTTCACATGTCACTAATGTGCGTTGCTTTCGGTGGGGTGATCCAAATCCTGTTTTTCTCCCCGATAACGCCCAAGCGTAGTTTCAATATTTAGATAAATAATTTAAAACTTGCACCCCTGAAGAGACGTTAATCTGATGAGCTTTAGTTGCCAGGCAACACCTCCAGCCAGTAAGCAGAGATTCAAGAGATATTTCTCCTAGCAACAAGTCATATTTCAGGCGCTTTTCTTATTTTTCCAACAAGTGTTGCAGGTTTGCGGCTCTGGAGAAGTCGATGTAATCATGTAAGATAGTGTACATATGAAGAGAATGTGCTTATTCTGCTTTTTATATGGAGAAAATATTGTTGTGATGACAGACACTGATGATGACTATTGATCAATAAAGATGTGTTTTATAAAGTTTTGACTCCGTTTTTGGGTCGCAGGTCTAAAACTTCATGAATGTGTGTTAACTGATAATAATTTTAAAAGAAAAACATACTGGGACTGTAGCCGTGTTGCAGAAAAAGACTCTCCAGTGTCATGTCGACGGTGTCTGATATGAGGTGACGATATGTAGTTTTATTGGGAAAGCATGACTTTGGTAAATTCATTTGTGTTTGGATTCAAATATAAAGTACAACTGAAATAAGTTTCAGGAAATCAGCCAGACCTCCTGGCTGTATGGTGCATATTCCAAGACTCATCGCTCACCACTGGTTTGCACCACTGTAGTGGCTGACATAGTTTGTTCCGTCCTTCAAATAGTGCTGAAAGGACTTTGTGTAAAATAGGAACTTTGTTTTTTCTCGCTGGCCATCTACGGTAGTGGGCGAATCTTTCCCTGAGCTTGGATGAAAACTCCTTTACCTAACAAGGACACATATTTTTGTGAAGACTCGTGTACATCCTTGTGTGTAGTAGTGCTCTTGTTACCATGGCAACCTCTCATCAGTTTCTGGGCCAAAGAGACTCTATACACACAGGTTGTATTTCTGCAGTGAGTATTCCTCCGCCTCTGGGGAGATGAGCTCTGATTCATATTCACACAGATGCTCTGGTTCACTCTGAGGGAGGAAACGCCGCCCTGCTGCCTTGCTCAAAGAGTCACGTCGCAGGCTCATTCACCTCTGTAGTTCTGATTATGTATGGATACACTTCTTTTTGTCAGCCTACTTTTGTTTATAATTGTTAATGGGCAGAAACTCTCTATTTTTTTAAACAGTTACTCTGTTGCTCTCTTGTCATAGACACGCCATCCTTCACCCAATAAAAACTGCTTTACTCAGAGTCTCGATATATATATATATATATATATATATATATATATATATATATATATATATATATATATATATATATATATATATATATATATATATATATATATATATATATTTGTAACTGAGTAACATTTTCATCATCTAAACCTAAATATTATTCAGTAGTTTCGTTATTTGTTATTGAAGGCATGGGTGAGTAATGGGAGGTGCCACCAAGTTTTTGGGTGACTACACTGCAGCAAAAACACTATTGAGTACTGTCAGTAAGTGACCACTAGAGGCAGCCACATCTGTGCTCTCCTTTTAGGCGACGGCGTGTGAATCGCTGGGGAAGAAGAAGAAGCACCAGCCTCTCCCCATGATGGCGGCGACCACAGACAACAGCAATGCTGCCCCGGCGGCCAAAAAGAAGCACCTCGGGATCCCTGAAGCGGTGTTCGTGGTACGACGACCCTCCATAGTCAGCTTTACCCTTTAACTAGTGTCAAAACTGTCCAACTGAATAGATCCTCTCAAGCCTTTATTCATGAGGCTTGAGTTAGCATGACGCTAAGCTAACTGCAGCAAGCACTTCCATCTATGGACTTGTCACTGCACACAAGTGCAGTACTAAAATTAAAAGACTAGTCAATATAACGCATTTATTATCCCGGTATCGACTAATTTCGATGTATGTGTTCATCTCATTATTCTGAGTAGCATGGTTTTTCATTGTACTGCATAATTGTTCTGCTATTTGCTTCTTGGCCGTTTATAAATCATGTAAATTCATTTTTGTACACTGCCTAAACATGGCCAATATTTGGTAAGTGTATTACATAATATTGGATCAATGTTAAATCTGACGTTTGTCCATTGTCTATGCAAACTTTGAACAAAGGAGTTTTACAAATGATGACAGTCTGGTAGCCAGAATCATCTCTGCTGTTTGTGTAGCATGAAAAGTAATATAGACAAAATCAACACTAAATGGAAAATGATTTGTTCATATTTTTATTTTTTCACGTCAGTTGTGGTCTGGCTGAGCATTGCACAGATTTATCGCTCCTATATTGAACAGATTTCTTTCTCTGTGTGCAACTCAGGAGGACGTGGACTCATTCATGAAGCAGCCGGGGAATGAGACGGCAGACGTGGTGCTGCGGAAACTGGACGAGCAGTGTCAGAAATACAAATATATGGAGCTCAACTTGTCGCAGAAGAAACTAAGGTAAATTCTAATATAGGACTGTGTCCCTGCTGGGTCACGTTTCACATCATTTCTATAGCTTGGACTTTTCTCCCGCTCGATCACTGGGTTTACCTTGCAGGTTTGTTATTATGAAACATCTCTGAAATGACGAAATGGGTCGTGATGTGTTAAATTAATAAATGGAAGATGTTTTCCTCGATCATTGATTTCTCCCAGTGATAGTCAGATTAAAGAATTGCAGTACACACTTCCCCATTCATGTCTCCTATACACGTGACTGATGTACGCCCAATTTATGACGCTGTTTGTAATTGTTACAGGTTGAAAAATCAGATTCCTCAAATCACACAGACGTTAGAAATCCTACGACACATGCAGAAGAAGAAGGTTTGTACTGGCTAGAATACATTGTGTTTTTGACATCGAGATAAAAAATACCTAGCAGCTTGCCCACAATATGATGAATAAAAGTCAAACATGAATGTCCTATTCGGTTTTTTTTTAACAGGAGAACACAGAACCATTGAAAACACACTTCATGCTGGCTGATAATGTTTACTGCAAGGCTTCGGTGCCACCTACTGATAAAGTCTGTCTATGGTTGGGGGTGAGTTTGCCAACTGGAATAAGTACAAAGTATTGAATAATCACTTGCTCTAAAGCTTGCACTCTTATATCCCGCAAGGCAAATGTTATGCTAGAGTATCACATCGATGAGGCACAGGCTCTATTGGAGAAGAATCTGTCCACCGCATCACGCAACCTGGAGACTCTGGAGGAGGACCTGGACTTTCTGAAGGACCAGTTCACCACCACTGAAGTCAGTATCCTTCCCGCTGAATGTGCAGTCCGCTCAGGTTTGTCGCACAGAATGGGCTGCAGCAGCAGATTGCCAAATACTACAGTCTTGATGGTTTTTTGCAGAGCAATATCTTTCCCTACAAACCTCTAAAACCTCGTATAGTGTCCTCAAGGGTTCTGACCTAACTGAGCAAACGTTCTTGGGCGGTGCATTTGGTAGTTTGTGCCCTGTATTTTGAAGTATTTATTCTTTTCTTCGTTGCTGAGTGCATTGGTCATTATATATCATTTATTGTTTTATTCAGATATATATTTATTTGCCAGTATTTTGTCCAAGTTGAGAAGGTAGCTTTTACTTTGAAGCGCCTTTCTAATTTGTTTTTGTGAGTTGATGATTCCCAAGCGTATAGTAATGAACGCTTTGGTAACATCTGACAAAACGTCATCCAGACAGTTTGAATAACTGTCATCATGGCGAAGCTGGTGACTTACATCCTGAGGTTTTCATGTCATTTCTGATAATATAAGTAAATATTAGTCACCAAATCTGAATCCAAACTTTTAAGCTTAGTCTCTTTTTGAAAGCTCTTTTTGAACACATTTCACTCACTAACAACGTGTGAGAAGCTATTTTCTTGGACATCGTGAATATTGTGTACATATATTATTTAAAATAAACCAACCTGTCCGTTTGCAAATGATCATTTGGCGCCCTCTAGAGGCATAATGCTCCAATTCACAATGCTGTTTCGACTGCACCGAGAGATTGAGTGTACTCGACACCTAGTACCTCAAGAAGAACAAGTGTGAGCCTTGACCCAGGGTGACAGACATGGCCCGGGTCTACAACTGGGACGTGAAAAGAAGGAGCCGGGAAAACCTCCTAAAATCAGCTGGAAAGTCCTAATAAAGGCCGGACCCCCGAACGCCCATCCTCACCTTTCAGCGACATAAGCACCCCCCTCCCCCACTCCACCACATACTCTCCTGAGCAGAAGTCGGCTTGTTTAAAACACGTTCGAAGAGATGACTGATGTCGGCTAGCTAAACTACCAAGTCACCATTCAATTTTTACGTACGCCCCTCCTGGTCTAGTCTAGATGGATTCACCACATGCTCTGTTGATTTGTTACTTTGAAGTATTTTTTCAAGTAAAACCAACAAAAACGTTCATCCAGCTTTTGTGTTCTTTTCATCCGGACCTTCTTTTCGCCAGGTGACGTGGGAATGGTTCCTGTCTTTTCTAATCTAGTCTGAGCGATTCAAAACACACAACCAAAATCATGTTTCATGGCCTCAGTTCTCCTCTGTATTTATTTGTCTCTCGCTGTTCTCATCTAACTAAGAATGAAGTAAAAGACAAACATTTGGAAACACGATCAACACTCGATGTGGTTCTGTCTGTTATTACTACTGAGGAGTTTGGTCTCGTGAGTCTTCTTGTGCAGCGCAATGCCACAACTTCTGGATCAACCTGCATTCATCTTCAGATCAGTCCAGCTGTTGAGCGACATCACTATCATCAAATCAAGTTTTTGCGGTTTTGCTCATGTCTGACTGTTTAACTGAATTCTCATTTCAATTTATCTGCAGTTTGGTATTTGCATTTGGCAGTTCACCTCCAGAGGATCAGCTGCTCCTACATCATCCACATGATGCAGTTTCCTTCCGCACATCAATAATGTGGTGCTGCCATTGCAAACACTTGAATATCTTTTCTTCGTTTTCGTCATGACTCCATACAGCTTTTGTCTGTAACCGACAAAATTCCAAGAGTTTCATTAATGATACTCTTCATTATTGCTGTGTATTATGAAAACAAATGGAAAGATAACCAGCGAGGATGGTGTTATCACTTTTTCAGAGCCTAGTGGATGGTACTTTCTGCTCTAAAATGTTGGTCTTCATTGAAATCACTTTACCAATGTTTCTGTTTGGTCTTATTACAAACTGACAGTAAACAATTTAGTTTCCACAGGTCTTCGGTCTGCCAGGTGTGAAGATACGCTGAGCAATATCCCATCAGTATTTTGACATCACCATGGTATGACACAGAATCACAGAGGCGTTTTGGTCCAGCTGTTTATTTTCAATGAACATGTGCCCTAAAAGGAAGAACAAGCCTCCCTGGTGTTACCCATGGTACAACATGAACACATTGTTAACATGATTCGGGTTTGTGTCGCCTCCCTGCATGTCTGTACATTCCACCAGCAAATCCGTGATCTTTCACCGGGACGTCAGCGTGAAGATAACAATTGTAGCGGCGTTCAATGAAAAGCACGCCCACGAAAGTTGCACAGACTGAAGTTGCAGGTGTCCACCATCTACTTGTTAAAGTAGAAACTATGTCAGCTCTGGCGATTTAGATTTTACTTTACACTTGTGCAGGCAGACTTCTGGAAGTAGCTGCTCTAGCAAGCTCTGACTTAGCCATTCCAGACCAGGGTGGTGGGATTACCGCTCCAGTCTATGGAAAAAGCACCTTCCCACTGCAACTCGGTAATAATATTGCACCCCCGCTGCATGGACTTCATTCCAAGCTGAAAAGCACTCGCCCTATTACACCTGTCACCATATCTCTGGCGGAGATATTGGCTGCACTAAAAATGAAGCTGTCATTTTTAAGGTGTTGCTGTCACACTATCTACTTCCCACAGGAATTTAAGAACAATCCTTAACATTATAGTCACGTTGTGCAGTCACAATTGCATAGCTTTGGCTGGAAGTCTTCAGTGCACAACTGCTTTGGAGCTGTCGCTGACGTTTGAGTTAGGACTGCAGAAACAAGACTGTTCAGGTTTGAATGAATAATTCCTTGTTTCTGAGGGCTGCTATTAGTGATGGGCTGCTTCACCAAACGCTGTCCTCCTTTTCAGAGCTCAGTAGGTGGCGCTCTTGGTTTATAATGGAGTGAGGTTCATTGAACTAGTTGTTTAAAATCCAAGGATTTCAGACCTCTGGTTCACCACGCCTCATGAGGCCATCACTAGCTGCTCTGACTTCATATGGACCTTCTGTCCTGCACGTTTAGTTGAAACATCAGGCTGCCTTTCCTATGTAAAACAATCGCTGTCTGCTTCTAGTTTCATGTTTTATTAAGAATGTTCTTTGTCGTAAGCACAGCCGATTCAGAGGTGTGACCTTCTTAATGATGACTCTCTGAAATGCGTCGTGGGTGTGGCTAACAGACTCTCTGGACACATAATGGAGAAAACAAAAACAATGATACTCTGTCTTATATTAGTGGGTTTACATGGCAGTTTGAATTAATAAATGAAGGCATTTAGTCATTAGGAAAGCTAAATAAACGGCAGCAGGTAGCACTGACTTATGACCTGGTGTCTCCAAACTGTGTTTTGGGATTGATACTTCTCAGTACAGTAACAGTCTTTACTGAATAAGCTGTGTGACCCTCCACCTCAACATGTACGTGAGGACTTTTTTCTCCCCTGGTTTATTTGATCGGCAACAAGATTCAGGCTTCAACATGTTAAGGTCATAATGGAAATTTTACCATGAGCGTGTGATGTGGTGCAGGTACAATCGTATGATCTGTGTCGATGATGCCAAGAAACAAATGTCCAGGTTCATGTCTTGTCTTGGTCGTATTGAAGCATGCTGACTGGACCTTGGCTTGGTTACACAGTCGTACTCTGAATGCGTGCATTGTGGTTAAAGTGGCAGGTTTGTAAGTAGAAACCGATCAGGTCCCTCTCTGTCGACAATCCTGGACGTCAAGAGTTTTGTAGAAATGTCCCGCGGTATGGCTCCACAGTCAAGGTGGACTTTAAGGTGCAACGTTCCACTCGGTTCTTTTTGAAGTCTGAAGGCAAAAAAGGACTAGTTAGGAGTCTTTCTCTCTCAGCTCTTGTGTGGAAAAGCATGGGCAGTGTTTTCCTTTTCTAGGGTGCGCTGTTCAGCAAAAGCATGTTTCAGTGTCACTGGACCACTGGAGGCCCCAAACAAGAGCATCCAAAGTAAGAGGATCCATCATCCTGTCTTCTTCTTTTGGGTCTCCAGGAATATGTCAGTGAGCGCTGATAGTCAAACATGAAAGAAACATCCACACGGAAACAAGTCTTGAAGATGAAATCAAGTGAGAACTTAAATATCTTTTATGTAATTGCATATAGGAAAGGACCAGGGAGAGAATGAGATTTCCATCCTGTTTTGTGAGGGACCCACGTGGGTCTCCTTTCTAAGGCCTTTATACTTTTGGGAAGGGTTTTTGGTGTTGAGGCCAAAAATGGTACTTAAGGATTTACATAATTTCTGATCCCTTCTATTTGAAAAGGCAAATAAAAGTGGATACGAGCCTTTGGAATCTGTGTTCATGGCGTTCATCATCATCTTCTGTGAGCCTCAGAGAACATCTTCCCCAGATCATCGCTCAGCAGTTCAAAGTAAGAACAGAAGAGGATCCGACCCGTCAGTCCGTCAGCCCTCTCTGGATTTCTCACCGTCAGTCCCTTCCCAGATCAGCAGAGACAGCGGCGGTCACTTTTGGTCACTTCCTCCGAGGAATGGACCACGTTGGGAACGAACCCACTCTTGACACCTTCCCAGCCCTCCTGTATGGTGATGTCCCCGGACCGCACCAGAGCGAAGATCTCCCTGGTCAGCTCAGTGAAAGCGTGCTCTACGTTGATGGCGTCGCGGGCCGACGTTTCCACGTAACGCATCCCATACGCCCCCGCCAGCTTCTCCGCCTCTTGACGTGTCACCTGGGAATCGAAAGGAAGCCATAGAAGAGACTGACTGCTGGATCCTTTACAAGGTTATCCTGTATGTAAACATTAAACATGTTCAATATTTGTGACCAAAATTTGTTGTTGGAAGAGCTGATGGCTCCAGACTCTCTCAGTCAAGCCAAACCCTCCTGGCTGGAACGTTTCCTCACTCAAGATTCAGCTTCTGTTCACCATGAACTTCAGCATTGTAATTGCTGAACCTCATGTTTGTTGTGTCAATCTTTCCATCACATGAACACTGACCTTCTCCTTGACTCATGTCGCCTTAAAAGGAATAAAAAAGGAGCATGGGAGAAACCCTGGTGTCAGAGAGACGGTGAAGAGCCTTTCGCCCTTCTCAAGCAGAAGACGCGTTACTGTCCTAGTGCTGAGAATAAAACCTGTCTCTGATTCAGAACTCTGCTGATCTAAATATAAATGAAGAGCTAATTTTAAATCTGAGGTTTTCAACACAAGCCGCAGCTCACGGATCACAATATGTGACACTCACCTGACGCTGTGGCTCAAGGTCACATTTGTGGCCCACCAGAAGGAAAACGATGCTGTGCGGCTGGACGTGACTGCGAGCCTCCTCCAACCATTCGTGGACGTTTTGGAAGGACCTGCGATTGGTGATGTCAAATAACAGCAACCCACCCACAGAGTTGCGGTAGTACGCCCTGGTGATGGAGCTGCAGTGGAGGGAGAGGTTACAGGTGCACCTGATCAGTTGAACCCAATGTGAAAGTGTGTCTTAAACTGAATATTTCTATGTCAGTATTGGCTTTTCAACACTCTCAAAATTGGACGCATGTATGCACTTGCATGGGACGATATACAGTGAACAAGAAAGCAGTGGTTTGGAAGCTGTGATCACTGGATTGTTTATGCAGTGTAGATAACCACATGAGGGACAGTCTGATCCTGAGGGTACTAAGAGGACTGAATAGATCGCCAGCACAAGTCGGCAGGTCCTGCAGCCTGCAGCAGCAGTGAACTCTGTGTGACCAGTGTCACTACTGTAATAGAACAGCAGCCCAAGCACTGACCCTCTAGCATGTCTCAGTATATATATATATACGCTTTTTGTGAGGAACTAGAATGTCAATCCTATTGGAACAACGGCCTTTGACTAAAGCAGCACATTGGTAATAACAAAACCACAAACAGCACAGGAGAGAAGACAAACAGTGCAATAAAAAGCAGAGCATCACAGCTAACCATTAACTAGCACGTGACACAGTCCTGAAATTAAACAACAAGACTGTTTCTTCTCAACAATAACTTGTAGTCGTCTTGTCATATCAGACATTACTGAGTTAAGACAATAGCTAATTTAATAAAAGGGTGTTGCGTGCCTCTTGTGCCCTCTTAAACATGAGCCACATTTGAGTTTTTCATTTACAATAAACTGACTTCTTGAGAAAACTTTGACACGCTCACAAACCACTTACATATTGCAGTTTCTCCTTCATGAAAGGTCAAGAGTCTTACATGACAAATGTGGTTTCAGCGTGAAACAGGTCCTGAGAAGAGGAAGTGGTAGGAGTCCCAAAGTCTCAGTCACTGCTTTACGCTTGTTTAAAAAAATCATTCAAAGTAGAAGTACATGCAGCGGCTAGCTGACAACTACAAAGCATCCCATAAGGGTTTTTTGACGTGACCACACAAGAGTTAAAGCAGTGAAGAGAGCACGGACGGACTGGGTTTCCCTAAGTTGTGCAAACACGCCCTGCTAAATAAATATCAGAATCACACATTGATTTGCTTAAACAACTACAATTCACACTGACTCAGAGTCTAACCTGTTCTTCATTTTGAGAGTTTCAACAGACAGCGTGTGCCATGTTCTGCTGACTTTCACTGGCTGCTCATCCTCCTGTCCAGGAGCAAACAAAACACTCTCAGGTGATATTTCAAGTTTTGTAAGCTGCAGGCTGCTTCTCTGTATCTTCACAAACAGATTCTGTTCAAGTTTAACTGTAATAATCCGTTTAAATGGTTCAGTGTAGAAGACTATACTCTCAACCCTGCTGTTGAATGAACAGAATTTTTCATTCTGGTTATTTATTAGTTACACTGATTGGACTCTTGATCTTCTCAAATGTCAACAAACAAAAATAGTATGTCGAGTCATGAAAAAAAGAAGCCGTTAACTGTTTGTTTGTATTATTCTAACGTCAAACAAGCATCATTTGTTTACAAGGCAGGCTCATGTCTGACTCTTCAGTGGCCTGAATGAGTCTGCGTATATACCGTTTTAGATGAATTTCATTCAAACTACAACCTGCACTAGACACTTTCCAGAGACTGCAAGGATGAGCTCGTTCAGGATGAGTTTGAGAACCACATCTGAGGTGACGCTAGTACTGAAGTGATGCACAGCGACCCATTTCATTTCATATTTTCACGGCTTTCATAAGACGAAAATATTAACATGTAGCCAGTCAATTACATGACCATCAATGGATGACAATGCGCCACCTTTTAATCTCTGTTTGTAATTTTTGAATGTGGGAGGAAAGCGGAGTGCTTTCAATGTGTATTTCAAAAGAAAAACTATTAGAAAATACAGAGACTCGTTTGGGAATTTCTACACGCATCTGATCAATCTTTGTGTCATGAAAAACTCTGTCGTGTGGACGAAGTTCCCTCTAACAAAAATGACAGGTGTCCGAAAAACAACTTAAGGATGAAACAATGTGCCTTTCGAACCAATATTTGAGCACAATTCTGAAAACATGAGAAGACGGCGAGGCGCCTCTGAGACTCACCGGAAGCGCTCCTGACCCGCGGTGTCCCAGATCTGCAGCTTGATCCTCTTCCCGGGTTCGATCTCCACCAGCCGGGAGAAGAAATCGACGCCGACCGTGGGGTCCGACACCTGCGCGAAGCGACCCTCGGTGAAGCGCCGGATCAAACACGACTTCCCCACCGTGGAATCCCCGATGACGATGAGCCGGAACTGATAGAGCCAGATCGCCTCCATGACTCGTGCCGTCTGTCCGTCCGTCCCCTGTCTGTCTGAGCGCTGGTGTGTCGCTTCGGCGGAGATTCCCTCACTAAAACAAATGCTAAAAAGAAAAAAAGAAGAAAGATGACGTCTCCTTTCTCAGACAGTTTACGTGTATAAATAAAATGCACTTTACGCATAAAAACATTTTTTACATTATGTATTCGTACTCCGTTTCCATTCCTATTTAGTTGCATCCATTATTTACATATTTAACATAAATATTGCAGCATCATATTCACATTTTTTGCAATATTTTTAGATATATGTGCAGCGCTGAAAAGTTCCACGGTACCAAGTGGAGGAAAAAAAAAAAAAACAGGTGACCTGTGGAGGGCATTTAAATAGTAATTACTATTCACAAGCGTTTCTGATGCCGCTGACTGAGCTTCATTGTGTTGGAATCACGAGCTGTTTGAACAATTCACCCCACGGCAGCTAATGTTTTAATAGGCAGATTATATTTTGGATTACAGGCTCAGGCTGGTCATTAATTAGTGACCCCTGACTCCGGGTTGAACCCGATGTTCCACTTGCTGGATTTAGTCATGGAAACTGGTTTTATTTCAGGAACTTTAACAAGATGATCTTATTCAAATTAACCTTGAACGCAGTAGTCAAAAGGTTGAACCCTCATTACTCGGTTATTGACTGAGACTGCTGCGGTTGGAATCAGAATAGTCAGTACCTGAAAACGGTTACGGGTGTCGGCAGAGATCACAAAGGAGCAAGGCAGCTTCTCCCAATCCTGCAGCGTAACAAAGGTGGCGACTGCACGGTGGTTTTCTGTTCAATAGACAGATGAGCTCTGACATTAACACTGAGGCTCAATTCACCTGTTTTTAATGCGTATCTAGTCGTGAGTGAAGGTCTTTGCATCTCCTCTGTAGAGTTGAGGAAATCACTACCACTGAAGTCTCTGATTTTTTATCTTTTCACTCTATGAGTTGTTGACAATGTCGCGGCGATATAATAGTGATTATTCAGTTCTGTTCTCATGTCTATCCTAAGCAATGACAGCGGCGAGCTGTGCATGTTGCTGGTGTGTTGTTGGTTCAGTGGTTTTGGTGTACAAACCTTTGGGTCGTGATGGGCTGCTGAGGCTTCATGAAACAGTGTCCAGACAGAGGTGGCACTCTAAGTTTAAAAAATATTTGAGGCTTCACAGGAACGGTCACTCAAAAACAAAGATTTCTGAAAATGAGGACAGTGTTTCATGAAACTTCATCAGCCTGTCACTATCAGTGACTTATTAACAACAACATTAACTTAATAACTAAAATGAATTAAAATCTTCTTAGGAATAACTGGCTGCTGAAGAAAAAAAACTGAATCTGCAACATTGACTATATATACCATATATTTTGCTGGGGAATAAGCCTGAAGAAATATGAGAGTAAATTTTAACAGTTGGTTTTAAATGGGTTACAGACAGACAGATAGATAGATAGATAGATAGATAGATAGATAGATAGATAGATAGATAGATAGATAGATAGATAGATAGATAGATAGATAGATAGATAGATAGATAGATAGATAGATAGATAGATAGATAGACAGATAGATAGATAGATAGATAGATAGATAGATAGATAGATAGATAGACAGATAGATAGATAGATAGATAGATAGATAGATAGATAGACAGATAGATAGATAGACATTTAAAACTATGCTCAGTGTCAAATCTGATTTTTTTTATTCTGTGTTTTGACACCCTCTCATGTTTGTTTTGATAGATAGATAGATAGATAGATAGATAGATAGATAGATAGATAGATAGATAGATAGATAGATAGATAGATAGATAGATAGATAGATAGATAGATAGATAGATAGATAGATATTTAAAACTATGCTCAGTGTTAAATCTGATTTTTTTTTTATTCTGTGTTTTGACACCCTCTCATGTTTGTTTTGATAGATAGCTAGTTAGATAGCTAGATAGATGGATAGATAGATGCGCATGATCTCTTATAATATAGTTGTCAGCCCGTCCACCCGGGACTCACTTTCCCATCAGCCCCCGCTCTCCACAGCGGAGTCGTGTTGCAGCTGTCGAGACCGACGGTGCCCACTTCCCCGGCCGATGAGATGGACCCTCACCCCGGATATTGTAGCGTAGATATGCGGGTCCTCGTGAGCGTCCCTCACGCATCCACCCCAAACATGACGTAAACTAAACGTACGTAAAATATCGTAAAGATGCGGCTAAAGCGAGGCGCTATGTCGTCATTAAAAAGAGCGAACGTGGGGGAATTGTAAAATCGGAGACCTGTCTGATTCAAACATGTTAAATAAAGAGTGGTAATAAACCTACTTTGGTGTGTCGGTCCTCTTCTGCCGTATCAGAACGCGGCTGGTGTGGACTCCATGGCAGCGACTGGTCAGCCTCGAGCCTCGGTTCTGCTGGGGGTCTCGGGTCTTGTCAGGCCCGGACAGATCTCCTTGTTAGCACCAGGCCCCAGAGCGGCTTCTGACACAGCGGGTGCTCGAAAGGCAATCTTCAACGGCTGGTCTTGTCAGTCGTCGCTGGTCATGGACTGGATGTGCTCGCTGCCAGAGGGGGCCCCGCCACACCAGGTGTTTCTTTGCAGCGTGTTTATGTGTTTTCGCTGCCGATGAAATGGCAGCAGCATCATAGAGCCTGACTCATCCCGCATCAGTACCAGTACCGTAACTGACCGTGTAGCGGCGCGCTGGCTCTGCGCCGGCTGACACACGGAAGCATGTGACGAGGCGAAGGCTTCGCTCTTTATATTCACTTCAATGCTGTCGTTCATGTCTTGTTTGGATCAGTCACTGCTCATGCGTTATTTCAGGATCAATGCATTCGGTTCATGTAGGACGATTCAAAATCTGTATTCGTATCCAAAATAGTAATTCATGCCAAAATGAATTTCAAATTGCTACATTTAAAATATGTAAATAAAACAGTATATAGTAGAATAATAATACAATTCGTCGTCCTCGAATGGCTACATTTTTGTTTGGGATTTTTGTTTTCCTAGTCAGGCGACACCGGAAGCCACACAGTCAACCTCGTCCTGAAGGAGCATTGTGGTAAATGTAGTTTGATGGCGAAAAAGTACGCAGCGGCGTCAGAGCCGAGTGGGCGTGTCAAGCTCGCGCGCACATCACGGGCTCGCGCGCACATCACGGGCTGCGTGTTCCTCCGTGAGCTGTCAAACCGCGCTGCTGCTGTTCTCTTCTTCATTGCAAAGTTCGACAAACTCAAACTTCTGCTTTTTTTTTTTTAAACTACTAGAAGACCTTTTGGGAGGATTTTCTTTCGTTCTGCTTTTCAATGAAATGCGGGGACGCGAACTCGACAGACTCCAGCGCAGGTTGGTTTTGCTCGTTTTACTCATTTTCATAACCAAATATTGACTTTCCACCCAGCTGAGAGACATGGCTCCCTTCTGTCTAAAGTTGTCGTCGTGTGTCGTCGTGCCACCGTGTTGTTGTAAGTGGGCTGTTTGTGAGTCCACAGCCGCACGCAGCCCGTCTTCATGTGGAATTCTTAATTGGAGACATCACCGTGTCACTCGGAGCAGCCATGCAACGCGAGCGCTTGCTTAAGGTCCTGGTCATCGGTGACCTGGGAGTGGGAAAGACCTCCATCATCAAGCGTTACATCCACCAGGTCTTCTCGCAACACTACCGGGCCACCATCGGGGTCGACTTCGCCCTCAAAGTGCTCGAGTGGGACCAGACGACGGTGGTGCGGCTGCAGTTGTGGGACATCGCCGGTGAGTCGCTGTGCGCGTGCGCGACACTCCTACGTGTTGCTATTAAGACGCGTTGACACGTTCTTTGCATAAACAAACGCTTGGAAAAGCGTTACTCAGCAAGCAAGTCAACAAAGTTCAGTCGTGACGTCACATCCATGGCCGACACTCCTGAACAGTCTGAACAGCTACTGCTGCCAAGGCAACTGACTTTTGGAAATACGTATCGTACCTCATCCAGTAAATAAAGTCTGAACTCCTCACCAAGTAACATGTATCATATTAATTGTTTGCGCGTTATTGCATCATTTTCCTGGCATGCCCAAGGTCTGGTCCGGGGGCCATTTGGTGTCCATGATGAATTCTCACATGGTCCCTTGCCTCCCACATTGAATTTATTTTTTGTGGCTCAGGGAGAAACTTTAAATAGCCTTTAAATAAACTTGACTTAAAACATGGCATCAACACGTCTTGACAAATAGATGTGCTACCAAGTTAAACTTGAATGGGAATGGCAAAGGTAGCTGAAGCTTTTTATGTCTGTACTGTGACATGTTGCCCTTTGCCTGGACTATTTGGCCTTCATGAGCAAGTACAAAAGCTACTGTACACTTTTCATCTCTTTTCTTTTGGGTGATGCAGATTTCAACAGACAATTTTGTCCCTTAAAAATAAATAATTACAAAAATGTAAAATTAAATGAAAAAAAGTGTCTTTACATCATTGTTGTTTCACCAATAATTCCTCAGATATACCAGTATTTATGTTTGAAGCTGAATAGCTTTAATTAAAGTACATACATACATGTCAGTTAACTACAGCTTAGTCCTGTCGCCAGTCCATCGCAGGGCACACACACCGTTCACACATCCACACCTGATGGCAATTTTAGAGTGTGCGATTAACCTACTGAGCATGTCTTTGGACTGTGGGAGGAAACCAGAGAAAACCTCACAGCTGGATTTGAACCCTGAACCTTCTTGCTGAGAGGTTAACCATTGCGCCACTGTGCCACCCTAATAAATGTACTGTATATAAAATTAAAGAGACTATATATAATCAAATTGCATATATTAAGCACATATTGTCATGACATAACTATGCCTTCCATTTTCCATACTGAAGTAGAAAAATTCTATTATATGTAATGTTGTGTTTCACCTGTCTCAGTGCCTCTCAGTCTATAATAAGATGCCGTAATGAATGTAATTACCCTCTCCTGGTCTGATCAGCATAAGATTGCTGCATTTTTGATCTCATACTCATGTGTCTTAAACCCACAAGTCAACGTTTGCTAACCTGTTTTATATAGAACATGGGCTATTGTATATAATTAGCTTTGCGGGAGTTTATTTAGACAGTTTTTTGTCATGTGACTGTGGAGGAAAAGTTGATGAAACTTCAAATTTTCCTATGCAGAGAGCTTTGATGCTTGAGTTAAAAAAACATGTCTAATTCAATATTTATTACAGTATATTTGTGGTTGAATAATCAACCAAAAATGATCCTGTTCTCCATTCATGAGTACGCAAGGCAGTAATGTGTTACTGCAAACAACTGGACGGAATATAGTTATTAAAATACTCCCATCTGAGCCATTTGCTCCAGTGCCTCCATTGTTTATCTCACAGCGGATTAATATTACTTTATAAGTAATGTGACCAGAGGGGAATAAATAGCAACTGCAGACTATTTGGGAAAATTGGACTGCAACAGTATAACATGAAGAAGGAAATAGAAACTTCCTGGGAATCAGTCAACTGCTGAATGACAAGCCTTTTGCCGTGCTTAGAAAAACAACCTAACCAAACCAAAAAAGTCCAACTTGTTTACTCTCCTCTGCAGCAATCATACACAACTTAATATAAACCTCTTTGTGCATTATCATTTAGCAAAAATGGAGCTTCTTTGTTTGCTGTTTGCTCAGTGTCAAACTGCCAGTCCAGCTTGAGATGGCGCCAATGCTGACGTGTCGAAGCCACAGGTCGACACAGCCTGTGTATTATGTCTATGTTTATTCCCTCTGTCTACTTCTGACTAATTCTTATAAATACACACTTTGTCGAGCCTTGTGTAACTTGGAGGATGGAATATTTGTATTGTACCATGAGAACACATTTTTCACCTGAATGCTAGGAGTTGTTACACATAGGCTGTGTATTTTGATGTAAATGATGACGAATGTGACCACAAACAAGTTTTCAAACAAAGTAACAAAGTTTTCACTTCACAAAACAATCATACATTAAACAAACAAATATGCAGGACATTTGTTCAGTAATTATGATGCAAAACATTTTAGTAGTAGTCACACCACGCTCACTACATGGTGCTCAGCGAGCTTCACACCTCTGCTCTTGCATCCTCTCCTTGATGTACCGTATCCTCTTTAAATCACAGGTGCTGATGTCTTGGTCTGCTTTCCTCACTCATGTCCCATGCTCATAAGTGAGGGCCGGATTAGGAGCCCATCTAACAACGATGCCTGCGCCTCATGTGTTCATGTGAAGTGGTGCACATGATGCCATGACTTGATAAAACTCACCACATTCGTATACTCTAGTCAGCTGTTTTTACAGTCTGCTATAATGCCATATTACACTACAAACCATTTGCTGGTTCTGTCTGACAGCTTTCCTCCAACAAAAGTCATGAAAGTTTCTAAAGTTCTGCTGCATCTTCAGATGTTGACAAGCTCAGGACATCTGGGTATTGACTTGTGAAGTGATACAATCTCCTCGAGCTGGTGTTGAAGTCATGCACGAAGCCGTCTATTTTCAAAACCACATATGAACAACTACTTATCTCTGACAGATGCTTAGAAATGTTGGCAAGTTTCCATGCTAACAGGAAGTACTGCTGTATGAAGAAAGCAACAGCATGACTGTGCATTGCTACTTGATGTAAACATACATTTCCGCTTTATGTGAAGCGCAAGATACCATCAAAACAAAAATGCATGAGTCACGTGATTGACATATCATACAACTTGCGCCTCTGGCTGCTACAATAAACTCAACACCTCTGAAGCAAGCGTCTCTCTGCTGTTGGGATGTGGAAGAGTTTCTGTTCTAGTGCGCTCACACCTATGACACAGTTTCCTTTTAGGCAGTGAGGACACTCATTTCAGGGGCAACAAAGTTCCCCTTCGACCCTTCGTAGGGACAGACAAGTGCATCATTTAGAAGCATGCAGCAGCCTAGCCGCAGTATATTTTTGGACACTTGTCTGTGGAATAAATATCAGCACGCCTTGATCAAATAACTTGTGACTTGAAAGCATTGCCTCGGGTTCAAATAAAAGCTGTGATAGGGTTAAATGGGTGGTATTCAATTCAAGAACTATATTTAAACATTTAAACATATGCCTCTTTGAGATTGAAGTCTCTTACTACTGGGCAGTATCATATTGGATTACAGCGGTCCAGGATAAGGAGACTTGTGCATGGGCTAAGATGGAACGTTCGACCATTTCCCCACTTTCCCTGATCTGTGCTCCGATCAATGAATCCTCAACCTTTAAAGTATTTGCCAGCCCTACCATAGCAAACGCTATTAAAGTCTGGATTCAGTTCCTCAAACACTTCAGTTTGGCCAGTCCTACGGGCTTCTTACCTTTAACACCGAATCATCTTGTCACCTCTCAGATGGAACGAAGCTTTGACGTCTGGCACACGCGAAGTTTGGTCTTCTTCAGGGATCTGTTTGATAGAGTCTCATACAGGAGCATAATATTCTGAGGACACACTTTTTCAAATACCTCCAGACCTGCAGTTTCGCTTTGAAATATTTTTCATCATATCCCGATAAAAATACAATTTATGAACAGTTGAATTGAAACCCTTGATTTCTAAAAGGTATAACTTCATATATAATATTAACCTCCCAACAAATAAAACGCATTAAGAGTAACTTGGGAACTCGACTTGCACATCAAGATATCAGACAACGCCTGGGAAAAAAGTGTCTCAGCCATCCACTCTTCATCCATCTGTGTCAGACACGGGCTAATGCAGTTTAAGGTGTAACATAGGGCCCACTACTCCAATGATCGCTTATCAAAGAAATATCCAACCATCAACCCCCAGCGTCCTTGTTGTAAAAACATGTTATCTCTAGGCCATATGTCCTGGTCCGGCCCAGTCCTCACCAACTCCTGGTCCGCTGCGTTCGACTGCCTCTCTACCTTATCACTTACTCCTCTCAAACCAAACCCTGTAACAGCTGTATTTGGAGTTGTGAGTGATGGGATTGTACTATCAAGAGGGCAAAGAAGAGCAGTAGCATTTGGGAGCATTTGAATTGGCAAAACAGTGACTGAGCACCAACACAATGTAGCCTTGTATATAAAATAAGTGATAGATCTTTATTTTTTAATTGTATTGTTATTACTATAATTATTTATTTACTTATTTGTTATTATCATTATTTAATTGTATTTTTTTGTGCTTGTTCCGGGGGTGGGTGGGAGAATGAATGGGGAAGGGATGAGGTGGGAGGCCAGGAGGAGTTATTGTTTTTGTCTCTATATGATTGTATTGTACTGTTTGTCTGTTATTGTTGTCTTTAAAAATGAAAAATGAAAATACAGTTTTGACAGAAATTGAAGTCTCTTTTGGGAGAGAGACCTGGTCAGCTTGAGAGCAGAATTTTCCTTTCTGCAAGAAGATGGGGGATATGGAAAGCAGGGATATATAACATTGACAGGATTTTATGGTTTGCATGTCCATAAACTAGAAATGGGTCGTCTGTTCTAACACCCAGCATTTGTTTACTTCAACTGCTGACACAAAATGCCCCTCATTTAGCAAAGCGCTGCTGTTGTGCGGTGATGATGTTTTGTTTCGGTTGAACAACCAGCGGAGATCCTTCCTCTTTATTTGTGAGAATCAATGTGCAGCTGTGTTGTTCTCAGTGGGTCCTTTTTGAACTCATTGTGATGAACTGGCAAGTTGCTGACTTTTGAGATAAAAAAAAGTTGCCATCAAAAGTTGTTTACTTATAAACTGATAAAGTATTCATGCAATTTGTTTATCAGCCATTGACCAAAAGAAAGTGTCACCTAACTTACATACTGTACAGCACGTGCCAAGTTTAAATCACAGTCCCCTATTTCGATGACACAGCACACACAAACAAACAAACTAAACTTTGTACATTTCTTTGTGCCAATATAGCGCTGTGTTTAAAATTCCAATAAAGTTTTTTTTTTTACACAGTGTGTGCATTCCAGTATCAGCTGGTGAGACTGGTACTTACTGAGTCAGCGCTGCCTTTTTCCTGTTTCCGTTGGTAACAACTCTTGGTCTGTGTGGTTTGTGACAGACGACGACTGGGCCTTGCTAAGTCGTGAGAGTTCTGTGTCTGCTGCTGCCTCAGTACTGGTTCTTTATCTGTGTGTCTGAGTGAGTCTTTGTGAGTGTGTTTGCTGATTCACCACTATATTGGGATCATGTGGAGGAAGTTAGAAACCAGGATAGCAGCCTAACCTTGTATCCAGTTACACACTCGCACACACTCAGTTTTCCTTCGTGTAGCCTCACGTGCCCTTCTCCAAATGGCAAATATAAAAAAAACAAACCCTACTTTCTTAGTAACTGAAGAGTACATTAAATTAGGATATGATGTTTATGGGTTCCACAATGGGGAGTGTTGCAAATTACAATGTTTTGCTCAGTGTGAGCACTTTGTGACTTGGCGTATAAAACTTCTTCACAGTTTTGAGTAGCCCAGTACCACACAACATTATTGGCTCAAAACGTTTTCCCTCTTCAGTGCAGGCAACTAATCTCTTATGTCGCATTCGTGCTATATGTTGTGAATAAAATGCATTGGCCATTACAGCCAAGTGCTCTAGTTTCCTCCCAGTAGATTATTGTGCAAGATCATTACAGGAGGTGAGATGAGTAAATAGATTGTCACCATGTCATTATTGCTGCGTAAGCGTCGATGTCACCATGGCACAAGGTCTCATGAAGTAAACGTGAAGAAAAACAGAAGAATTAAAGTCAGGCCTTTGAAACCCAATTAGAACTAAGAAGTTTGGAAGTACATATCTGGCAAAGTTAGCAAGTATCCTAAGTAAACAGGACCCTATAGGCCCATTCAGCTGCTTTGGTCCTGCTGGCACACTGGCACAAGCTGTGGCAGACTTTCTTGTTGCCTGTTGGTTGTACAAGCCAACACCAGAACGCTACTGCCACCTGTTGACCTCTCCAATTTTGATGCTTAAGAGATATACAATAATGTGTATTAGAGTTATCTACAGTGTTAGCAAGATGAAATGTCACTTTCAGATATACAGAAGTTAGTGTGACTGAAGTTCATCCATTACAGAGTCACTATTTCTCTCATCATGAAAGGACGTTCATGTTAAAGGCAAAAGGATTATGGGATTGATGCACTGTATAAATTACCCAGCTGACAGACTTCTGTGTTGTGACTGCTATTGTCTAGAAAGATGAGGAAGTGTGGTTTTGGCTGTGAGGGAGAGGAACATACGTTTGCCTTCGCTAAAGACCTACTCTGAAGGCTCAGCGGATTAAGTTTGTTTTTGTACACAGCTGCTGCTGGAGTCTCCCCAGACAGCCTTGCCTATTATGTTGCGCACAGTTCTTTTTGTGAGTGTCTCATGGTCCATACAGTATTTTAATGGTCAAAAATGGCTGAACCACACTATTTCATGTGAATAATAATCATAAAAAAAGTCTACTAGTGCACACAGCAGCTTAGCTTCCTCTTGCAGCTCTCGAAACACTGAGCGACACAGTCATCCTCTTGTGTTCCTCTTGTTTGCTTTCGTTTACACTGGAGTATTCTACAAATGAGGTTTCTAACATGTCAAACCATTTTGATCAAATTTATAAAGCCTGCCGTGGACTTGACCACAACATGTGACTTCAGCTTTGCTGGAAACATCTGAGTGGTTAAATGAATTACAGCTACATCTTCTTGCTGAACTAGCTGCTGAGGAATACACGTGCTGGTGTTACTGTATGTTGGTGTTACTGAGCTCTTATTTAAACATTTGTCTGCTCCGCTTCTTTTCAAAGGGCAAGAACGCTATGGAAACATGACCCGTGTGTACTACAGAGAGGCTGTGGGTGCGCTCGTAGTCTTCGACATGACGCGCTTCTCCACCTTTCAGGCAGTTCTCAAGTGGAAAGGAGACTTGGACTCAAAGGTTTTGACTCATTCTCCTTGCCAATGGAAGGTGTTTGGCTTGTTAATAATTTCAGTATCACACTTAAAACACACATCTTGCTACAAAAGGACTCCAAAATCGAAAGTGAAAATCCAAAAAGTGAAATCTAAATCTTCATTAGCATGGCATTTTCTCAACATTCTCCCAGTACATTGGTTCAAAAGCATGTCTGACCAGCACAGTCTTGCTTAACTGACATGAGTCATCCAACTCTGCACATACTCTTATATGATCATCACATCCTTGCCACACAACAATAAAATTCAACAAATAATATTGAGTCAGACACTTTCTCTCCAGCTGTTTTTTTCCCCATTTTCCTTTCTCAAACGTGTTGAAACCTACGATAATGATCTGACTACCGTTCTGGTCTTGTCAGGTGGCTCTGGCCAATGGGAGGCCTGTTCCTGCTGTTCTGCTGGCCAACAAGTGTGACCAGCGGCGACATGGTCTGTGTCCCAAACTGCCTAAAATGGAGAACTTTTCCAGAGACTATGGATTTGTTGGCTGGTTCGAAACCTCTGCCAAGGTCAGATCGCAGTTCTTGGTTTCCATAATACACGCTAACACGGTGCTGTCGTTGTGGCTTTGTGTGTCTGATGAGCCATCTATAAGTACTTTTTGTCATTCTCAGTACTTCTTCTACCTGCTGCTACTTCTATGAAAAGTACTACCAATACAACCACTGTGACTGCCACCACTGCAGCAACTACACACCACACAATAGTATACTCCTGCTCATGCTTTCACTGCCCTATACTCTACTTACACTACCGCAAATACACTCTGAGGAATTAGTTCCATCATGCAACATGACAACAACCGCATGTACTGAAACCCCTTGTACTTGAATGCAACTAATTGTACCTCTCCAACTAGAGTGGCTATTTTTACTTCGCCCAAAACCAAGCGAGAGCACCACCTCTGGTTTACATGCCTGGCTCCCACTTTATCACTTTGTAGCACCGCTTCAGCTCACTGTACATCTACATTAGAAATGCAATAGAAGGCTGCAAAAAAGTCCAATAATGTAGAAGCATATTAACATTTTCTGCAATGGATCACTGTAGCTGCTGCTACACTACTGTAGTAGGCTTCCTACACTCCACTTATGTGTCCACCTGCGGCTGTAATGCTTTTTATCCAGACACGACACACATCAGTAATAATGTAATATTATGAATATGCTGCTATGCCACTGTTGCTATGACAATGTCTGTCCAGAGTTGAATGACAATAACCACAACACCAACAACTGTGCAGCACGACTGTGAGCAACAACCATTTGATGGCAAGTTCCTCTTCTAGGACAACACCAACATCGACGCAGCTGTCACGTGCCTTGTGAAGAACATCATGGCGATGGAGGACGACCGAATCTTGAGTGGCGCCGCGAACAGAGCGGAGCTGGACGGTGGGCTGGTGCTGCCTCACTTTGACTACAACGGGAAGGAGAGGAGGCCCAATGGATGTTCTGGATGTCCCACTCTCAAGTCCAGAGAAGTGGACTGACCGTGCTGACGCCCGGATGAGATGGACGATGTTGAATATTAAAATAATTTATGCGTTGT
Source organism: Synchiropus splendidus (assembly GCF_027744825.2). Taxonomy (NCBI): domain Eukaryota; kingdom Metazoa; phylum Chordata; class Actinopteri; order Syngnathiformes; family Callionymidae; genus Synchiropus; species Synchiropus splendidus. The sequence goes on from NC_071336.1 coordinate 12,985,707, forward strand.
TAAGTCGAATTCCCCTGAGATTATTGGCCAAAAATGGACTGAAGAGATTTTTTTTTTTAGGATTTTAGTTCAAATCTAACAGGAAACAGTCGTTTTTTGTGTTTTAATTTCAATAAAAATGTTTATTTGAGAAATGTGATTGAAAGCAGAAACGCAGATTATATTCAAGCACATCCGGATATTTCCCTCATGAACAGGCCACGCAGTAATATTATATATAGATAATAGAAATCCCATTTTCTTGAGTGTCACTCGTAATTGAAGAACTGAAAAGCTTCGTGATATATTAGCCACTAGAGGTCGCACTCGAGTCTCTTGACCACAAAATGCCACGCACAAAGAAGCGCGTGAGACCCAAACACACACATGCGCGCGCGCGTGCGCCTCCACTCGCCACAGTCGGCACTAGTTCGCCACTTTCATCTCCAGACTGGCTGATGGCTTTTCAGCAGCACCGCGTTTTTGCTGCCGCTGAGCATTTGGCTTGATTCGTCACTGTGGAGAGACTTGGAGGAGACTGTTGCACATCAGACGAGTAGACGAGGGAGCGATCAGAGCGGCAGGACGAGCGATGGTCGCAGTCAGCTGCCACATCCCTCTGCTCTGCTCCTACATGTGAGTTTGATCCCGTCTCTTGACTCACTTTCGCTTTCGTTCACCTCAAACGATGACAACTAAATCCGAGAGATAACTTCAGCTGCGGAATAGCAATAGCAGGCATCGAGGCGATCTGTCATATTGTTTATTATAACTCTTGAAATGGTCCTGCAACATTAGAGGTCGCAGATTCTTACCTTGCATGTAACCTACTGCTACATCCCCATGGCAATGCCAGTCCACCAACCAAATCGAGTTTCTCTTTGGACTTGGATGGTGTGGAGCTCCATCTACCCCAAGTAAAAATAAATAGATAAATCAATAAATGAGCGGGGAAAAGAGAGATGGAGGTGCATTGCACTCACATTTCTTTTCTGAAGTACTTGGTATTGCTTTCTGGTCCCTGTTCACGCGAGGTGAAACCGACATCAAATTCTGTTTATTACATAAATGTTTGGAGTATTTCTTTCACACAAACCACAATATATACATTTTACTACTCAGGTGTTTTCCCGCACTTGATTGGCAGCTAAACACAAGCAGCGATTTTTTATTTTTATGCCATATTTTTCAGGTTTTTTTATCTGGCTTCAATTGGCTCCCATAGGATGGATTTTTTTTTTTTTTTTGAATGGAGACTGACTCTATCCAGGCGTCACAGTTCTTAATCAGACTTGTGCGTTCCCAGTGGTGTAGTGGGTTGTTCACGCCCCATGAGCACCGTCACGCTCACAAATCGGTCTTGAGAGCATTCTCAACTGGGGTTGAGTTGTCATGTTGACTTATTCCAAGCATCACAAGAGAGAGAATAACACTAACTGTAACAATAATGCGTGACATAATGTGACACCAACAAAAACAATGGACAAAAACTTGGGTCATGCAGACTTCATCATCGACAAGTCTTAGAAGTTGGAGGCAAAACAAATGAGATTCAAGAAACAGCATTCATTCAAAAGTCATTTTCACCACAGTAAATGAGGGTTGAGAAGACACTTCTGTGGTTCTCAGTAATACTGTTACAAATGAGGGCAGCAGCATTCTGATCCAGCTCCGTCTCTACTTCTCCAGTCTGAACCCTGTCTGTGTTGTGGGGACCACTGAAGCAGCAGCAGGGACAGACTTTTGATTGCTCTGGCAAAGTGTGGGTTGCTCTCATTTCATATCATATTCCCTTCTCGTTTCCTCTTTAACATTTGTATTCGAGCTGAGAAACCGCCAAGCAAGCGTGTTGCTCTCTGTGTTTTTACATAGATGACAGACAGCCGTTTTATTTACAGAGAGAGCTCAATGTAGGGTTTTTGCCCATATACTGTATGTTCATTTCTCCATTGACAAAACTTGTTGAAAAAGTATGTTACGCATTCTTGCATGTTTTTAAGACGCTATATGGAAATCAGCTACCTAGTGGGCATATGGCATACACCTGTGTGTCACCTAGACTAGTGAGGGGCTGGTGGAACCTCATGAAACACTGTCCTCATTTTCAGAGCTCAGTAGGTGGCGCTGTCGGTTTAAAAATGATGTGAGGTTTCATTGAACTGGTTGGTGACGTCCAAACATTTTAAAGCTGACAGTGCCATCTAGTGGGCTCTGGAAATACAACTTGATAGGCCCATCACTGACATAGTGTGTTCCATGCTCCTGGCCACCACACTGACAAACTCACTCTTTGTGTTTGGTAATTCCTAGATGCCCTTTGTGTCATTTCAGAGATAAGTTCGCTTTAGAAGGTCTTTCTGACCATCTTTCATATTAGCTGCCAGAGTATAGTATCCTGCAACACTCTAAAGTCTTGGTTCCCAGTAGTGGTCGGGTTTGTGGCTATTTTCCCACCAGAACTGCTGTATGTCTTATTGACGTCAGCGCTTCCTTTTCTCTGTTCACTGCTGCTGAGAGGTCTTGATGAGTATGTGTCTTCTTGCCGCTGTAGATGCACCACACCTCATCCAAATGAAGATGAATCAGTCGAGTTAACCATGTCAAGTATTGAGTCATGGAGTGCACGTCCTAGTGAGGCTTTTACGCCTTTGAAATAGACCAATATTGTCAGAGGTAACGCCAGTAACATGTTACCCAGTAACTTATATAACCACTTTTTTCCACCAACACATCATCTAACGCGTTACTATTTCCAACGCAGTAAACCGATCAAAGTTACATATCCAAGTCACTGTACAACTTTACTACTTTTGTCTTTTTCTACCTTATACCTTCCTACTAGGGAGCATCAAGAGGACTTCAGTGCTGTGTCAACTGTTTAAATATAAACCTCGGATGTAAAGAAATTCTACAGGCTCAGAGATGAAAACCGTGTCATCTGGTAGAAATAGTGATGCATGAATCAGAAGTGGTAGAATACCAGATAAAAAATATTTATACGTCTGTAGTTCTTTCCCGAGGCCTATTTTATCTCTTCACCGTTTCACCAATTTTCATAAGGTGAAAGCGCATTTCTTGTCATTTGTGGCGTTAGTATGTATAAATATTTTGACTAAGGTGAAAATAATTCTATCACCAAATACCAAAAATTGATTTTCTTGTATTTTCTGTCAAATCAAAAACCATAATTTACAATAATTTACAGAATGAGTTTCTTATATCATTGATCTATAAAATAAAAATACTTGTTTTCTTTTACTCCATTGTTGAAGAACATAACTTAGTGAATATATATATATATATATATATATATATATATATATATATATATATATATATATATATATATATATATATATATATATATATATATATATATATATATATATATATATATATTCTGGGGCAACTCTTTCCAAACCGGGCCTGGTAACCCGCCCGGTTCCTCTTCACGTTTGGTCACTTGTTGGATTACGTGTTCATGAAATGAAAGTCTTCTGTGTCGGATTACTTGTATTTGTGAACTGGCTCATGCTGGTTCCCTGGTTTGGATTATTATATATTGTGGTATGAGATACTAGACTCCGTTTCAACAATGATTAAATGTTCTGCTTGTCACGCGCTCATTATTAGTTATCGCAATTACTGCTGTGTCGCGGAATCACCTCACACTGAGAATTTGGCTCACGTAGTGTAGCTTCACTCTCCCTCCCTGGTTTTCAATGACACTAGACACTACAACCATTGCAACATCATTCCTAGGAGACTCTCAGATGCTCTGACATCTCTGTAACAGCGTTCTGAAAACTGACCCACACTCGCTCATGGTTTTGAGTCCACTCAGGAGCCCCTCACTTGACATCAGACCGCTGGAACCGTGAGCCACAATGATCAATCCACACCAGTCAGGTTCAGTCATCTGGATCCTACAGTATCATGACTGTTGTCTCAGCTCTCATGGGTGTGACTGGTTTTACCTCTATATGTTTCCCTGCATTTCACTGTCACTTTCATCAATGTCAGCTCCAGTTGCTGGTACCCACACCATGACAAGCTTTAGAGGTTATTTGTCATATTTTAAAATGCACCCGACATCCTTATATGAACTTCTGTTACCATATGTGTAACCTGTATGATCATACATGTCACCTCCAGGATCATGTTTGTGACCTCCTTCACTTTCACCTGTGGTATCATCATCATCAACACAATGAATGTCATTTTCTGTACCGACCCTTATGTGACCGTATGAGGCGATTCCTCTGTCACGGAAGTCATGTGGGGTTCCCTCCTCTATTATTGGTGTCACTTCCAGTATCATAGCTGCCACTTCTGGAAGCCAGAGGACGTTGACTCTGACCTACACAGGAGCTCATGTAACCATGTGAAAGACAGTGTGTCTGACAAGCTGCCACAGAGTGTCACCGATGTTCGTTCTCTCATTTTCCATTTAATCCCCGAATCGATCACTTTCCAGACACTTTCCAATTTCTATGGTAATACTCTCTAGCCTGAAACAAATGATTTCCTCTCACTTGGCAGAGGCCTTACAGAGTTCTGCCAAATGTATGCACACATCTCCAGCTGGGATTTTCTCTTCTCTACCTTCGCTCACTTGGCTCAAAGCTTGATGCGATCGGGAGGTTGTCGGTTTTCATCACCTCCTCAGGCCACCTCCTCCTCTTTCCTCTGCTCTGAGTCTCAGTACATGTGATGAGGCTGTAATCTATGTATACGAGGCTGTGTTGGAGCCAGCTGAGAGGTGGAGCATGTCAAAAGAAAATGCCTGACATGTGACAACCTACCTCTTATCTCTGCAGCGACTCTCTCTGAGGGTGAGAATGGCCACCATCACCAGAATAATGATGTGTCTGCTGCTTCTTCCACACTGCTGCACAGGTAAGTGCTGTATGCTGCTGTCACACATCTAATTGTCTAGGGAGAATATCACCAGCTTCTTCTTCTGTCATTTTCAAAATTGTTTTTCCGAATAGCTTCCTATTAAGTCAAAGGCTCTAGCGGCTCTGGACAATGAATCAAACACAGTGTTTCGGAATAATAATAATAATAATAATAATAATAAGGGCCGTCAAGGTTCAATGTGTGATCTTAAGTCAGGCAGATAGTTGAGGAACTCTGCTGTGTTTGTGTGCTCTCGCTGGATGAATGTCTGGCTACGAAAAGCCATTTTGTTCCCTGACTGCTGTCAGATGATACAAAAGCAAAGACCAGCAATTTAACTCACTGACTGTGCCTCAGAGTTGTAACCATGGAACTTGTTCACACTGTAATAATGACAAACGCTTCCCGCCGCCGAGCTGCACATTTTATTTCGAGCGTTCAATTCCACCTGATGGGACAACCATGCACACACTCACACCACATTGTACAGCATGTGGACAGTGCGAACAGATCTGCGTAACCGCAGCAGCAACAGTCAAACTACAGTATACTCACAAAGGACTCACCTGCGCTCCAAACCCAGAGTTGCCACATTATTTCCCATGTTAACAAACAAGCTCTCAGTGAGAAAGGTCGATGGCAAGAGAGTTGGTACAGTATATGAGCAGTGGTCCAGAATGAAGAGAAGTGAGCTCTGAAAATGAGGACTCTGTTTCATCATCTGCCCATTATTACTATGAGTTACTAGTTTGATCGCTTCACTTTGTCTCTGTGTGAAAACAACTTTTTAAAGAAAAAGGAGAAAAAGCATAAACTGGTTTCCTTTGGAAAATCTGTCGAGAAGTGGGTTTAATGTTTTATGAATACAGTACATGGTGATTTGTCAACCGACCTTATTTGTGGAAAGTATCATTGAGCTCATTTAATGTGCTCACATGAAGACGTGGGGTCATCTCAGTTGGTTAAATAGAAAACAGTCTTTCTGATGGAGGACGCTCCGAGACCTGATAAGTTTTTGCAGTTTCATTGTGAACAGATTTGGATATGGATATGGACGCTGGAAGAAGGGCTGAGGAAAAGGATCCAGGGGACAGGACTATGGTCCAGTAGACAGCGGGCTGATAGACATTCGCAGGTCGATCTCCTTGAGAGCTCAGTTTTAAGCTGAGCTAAGTTCAAGATCGAACACCAGGCAGTCAAGGATACATAGAGGCGGCAGGTTGGTTTCCGTGGGTGGACTAAAGAAGTGAAGAAGTGTCAAGGGAAGGGTTGCCATTGAACAGGAACAAAAGACTGGATGCTGACAAAGAGACACCAACAGTCAGGATCCACAGAGCAAGCAGAGGAGAGCAATTACTGTGGGCACAGCTGTGACACATTCTGGGGCACGCGCAGCACTGACACCTTTATGCCACAACCACCTGCCAAACACTCACAATAGAACGTGGAAGCTTCCCAACAATTCATTCGGCTCTAAAATCACGTCACATTTATCACTTCTGATGTCCTCAATTTATTTCTTGCAGGTCAGGAAATCTACCTTCTAATTTTGAATTGTGTAAAATCATTCTGTAGATGTACCCAACAGTGCTTAGCTGGACAGTTGCATGATCAATTGTGAGACACTGAATGTCTCAAAATAGCATTCTTACTTTGTCCTTCTTCCTTCCAGGTCATGAAACCAGCGATGACTCGCTCACGTCCATGTTTCTGAGCGGGAAGCCACAGTTGGTCAGCAGCCTCTTCCTGCTGGGCCTGACCATGGTTCTGTCCAGCACTGTCTACCTGTGCGTGCTCAGCTACGTCTGTGTAGGCTGCTGTCAGCCTGTGGCTGTGGGAACCGAGTCAGACGCTTTGACTGAGATTGTTTGAGCCGCCATGTTGGACCGGGTGTGCCATATCTGACGTCAGGGTGGATTGTTCAGCTGTTGTGTGTTTCTTTGATTTGGGTATGTCTCAGGGTCCCGCCGTCTGAGATGCTTACGTAAAAGCAAGACAATTCTTAAGTCGAGGTCATGTAGGTTTGGTTTTTGAGCGTTAATGTGTTTGTTTCCACTTCTGTACCTGCATCTCTGTGAGTTTTGTGTCGCAGAAGGACATGGTTATCAATGGAAAAATTGGTCATATTCAACAAATTCCTTTTGTGAAGCACTGCCTCTCAGACACCACAGATCGATGTCTTAGTTTCTTAATATATGTTCTGTTCGTAAAATGTATGTATTTTTTTAACTGCCTTTATTCCATTCACTGCTGCTCACAAACACGGATCTGTGTGATGTGTGTGAAGGTTGTTTCCTTGATGTTCAGCTGCTGTTCTAACTGTACTTTCTCACTCCAGTCTAACAATCCCACAGAGCAGTGATCACTTCTCACCAAAGTTTGTAAGAAAAGTGAGTTGCTGAGTGATGAGGAGGAGAAGAGGATGTATCTGTGGGTTGAGCACAGCCATATCTATCTTTGTACAGATGAAGGCAACCACTGACGGCTCTGGTCACTCACTCACTATAATATATATTGTTACTCATCCAACGCCTCTTCTCCTTCAGAAGACTGAGGAATCTTGTCCTCCTCCTGCATCTATGTGATGCACAGTGACCTCAGCACCTGCGTCATGTACTGCACAGCAGGTAATGTGAACAAGGCTCTTCACTGGGAGTGAATGCTGCACATAGGATTAGCCTCCAACCACCATGGTCATCTGCAGCACCAGGTGCTGAAAGAGAGCCAGCCCTGCGTGGAAGACCTCCACCGTAACAGCACTAGACAAAGGAAGGGTTCTTTTCCAGTACCTGTCTGACTGCTGAACAACATGACCTTGCTCATAATCAGTTAATCTGCTGCTGTCTTTATTTAGATCTATACAATGTGTCTTATCATAACAGTCGTATTCATATGTCTTAATGTAGAACCGACATGAAGGAAGCAGACTAGTTGGCCAGTGCTCCTGAATGAGCCACTGCAGGTATAGGATCAACTGTTTTTAAATACTTGTAGTAGTATGTAGGAAATACTGTCTGTAACTGAAATGAAACAACAAATCTGAGAATCACATGCCATTTGAATTTTGCGGAAAATGTCCAGACGAACAACGACTTCCCTGCCGTACTCCCAGTAGCAAGTCTGTCAGAAGAAAGTGTGAAGGAGTGGAGGGAGCAGGGATGGTTGAGGTCAGGAAGTTTATAAGCCAAACAGTGCAGAGTATGGAGACACAGATTCAATCAGACGTTAGTCAACGCAAGAGAAAACTTGAATAAAATAGAGGAAAGCATCACAATCAGGTCCCTATATAGTGAAAATGAATGACAAAACCAAGCAAACTTTGTGTTAAGACAGAGATTCTTGAGGTCAAGGCAGGAGGGAAGACCATGATATATCCTGTACCAGAAGGAATGGCTGCTGAAAACCCGTGGATCTTTACAATGGTGCGAAGGGAACTTCATTATCGACTCAGCACAGCAGACCAGCAGAAGGTGCAGGTCCTCGTCTTTGTTGAAACTCCAGGAGACGTTTATGAAATTCAAGGTTCTGAGGGCATGTTAGAAATGCATTCGACCACGATTCCCTCAAAACGCAAACAAGAAAGCGAGACATGCGGCTGAGAGAAATAAATTCCTCGTCATAAGAGCATATGTACACATTTCCATCCCAACAAAGGTAAGAGTTCAGTCGCATAGTATGTGCCCACTGGCACATAACAAGAGGAATATGGACAAGAAACATGTCAAACCTTCTGTAGCTGTAGAAATGCCGCACTGACACGCGTGACAAAATGGTAAAAAAAAAAAACTCTGAACACCGAAGTATATTAACTGACTTACAGGACCTTGGAAAGCAGGAGTTTTTCTTCTCTCTGATCCTGGTCTGGTCTGATGTCTGAAACAGCATTGTCATGAACTTCTCTGCCTACTTCTTATATTTTATTCAAACTATGTTGCCATTTATATTTATGTGGTATGAATAAAGTAACTCAATATTTCACGCCATTCTTGCTGATATGAATGACAATAAATATCCCTTGAATCAGAGAGAGAAACTTTTGAACTTTTTGCCTGGACTCCTTGTCAATTGTCTTTATCAATACCTTGTAGATACTTATCTACACGCAACACGCGTCTTGGCTTCACATACTACAACAGAGCCGGTCCCTTCACAAGCTTGTACTGCAGCACGATGACAAGTGTATGGCATGAGTTAGACCTAAACCCCTGGTAGAAAAACTACCAGTCTTTACACAGAAAGCATCAACACAGTGTTACACAACTAGGTATGCTACTGCTTAATCCTACACCTTGAGGTGCAAACTTAGCGACACATCACTGTAATCGGATGACTTGGTGCCTTTTTGTTCTCCAAACAGTATTTAAATCGTAGTTTCTTCATCAAATAGTAGTGTGTAACTGCTGCATTGATTTAGTGCCAGAAGAATTTTGTTATGCAAACTATTACATACTGAGCAACATAAATGTGCTTTCCTCATTTTGAGTTTGCAAAGATACAACTTTATTCGATTGGTTTGGACTACTTGAGAGCAACAAACCAAATTTAAAAATATCCACATTATAAATATTTATTTTACAAAATGCATAAAAGCCCCAACCACTGAAAACACCTCATTGACCATGAGCTGAATTTCCTCAACCCTCAGTCTTTGCTGACAGCTGCTGTCAGGAACGCCTCCCACATGAAAACTCAGTAGAAAGAGACTTCGAACAAGAGTACTGTATGCCATATACTTTGGAACCTTTTCTGTTTTTAGAACAATTTGCAGGAACAGCCAAACTGTACTTTCATCCACCTGATCCACCTAATATATTTGTGATAGCAGTGAAAAGCTCACTTGGAGTGAGAGTGAGAATCATGTTTTTTGATTTCTCCAGTGCCTTCTATACCATCGAGCCAGTTCTGCTGGGAGTGAAACTGACAGAGATGCTGGTCGATGCCCCCCTTGTGTCCTGCATTATGGACTACCTGACAGGTAGACCACAGTACGTGCGCCTGCAGGGCTGTGTGTTGGACACAGTAGTTAGTAACACCGGGGCACCACAGGTTGCTGTTCTCTCTCCATTCCTCTTCACAATTTACACTACGGACTTCAACTACGAGACCTACCACCTTCAGAAGTTCTCTGATGACTCTGCCATAGTTGGATGTATCAGCAAGGGTGAGGAGACTGAGTACAGGGCTGTGGTGGAGGACTTTGTTGCTTGGTGAGAGCTGAACCATCTGCAGCTCAATGTGGCAAAGTCCAAAGAACTGGTGGTGGACCTACTGAGGATCAAGTCTCCTGTGACCCCCGTTTCCATCCGGGGGGTCAATGTGGATATGGTTGAGGACTATAAATATCTTGGGGTCCCCATAGACAATAAACTGGACTGGGCTGGGAACACTGAGGCCCTTTCCAAAAAAGGAGAGAGTCGTCTCTATTCTTGAGGAGGCTCAGGTCCTTCAACGTCTGCGGGACAATGCTGAGGATGTTTTATGAGTCGGTGGTGTCCAGTGCAATTCTGTTCGCAGTGGTTTGCTGGCGCAGCAGATTAAGAGTGGCGGACACTAACAGACTCGACAGACTCATCTGCAAAGCTGCTGATGTGGTGGGGGTGAAACTGGACTCTATGGTTTCTCAGCTCCTTATTATGGCTTTGTTTTTGCACTTTATAATATTTTAATTTATTAATGATATGTTGAGTACAGAGCATGTTACGAACATAATTTCCCTTGGGATTAATAAACTTTTTCTGATTCTGATTCTGAAAAGAGCTTGATGCAAGAAACTTTACGCCTAGTGAAACCACATTTACAAAGGGACAGTGCCCCTGGTCGCTCCATCAGAAAAGGGGGATGACATTGTAGTAACTATGCCAGGTCGTTGAGTGGCAGTAATTTTAGGGAAGTCAGGAAAACAAACAGCACAGAATATGTCCATGTTAATACTAACAATGCAGACAGGATGAGGAGGAAGAGGGGCTTTTGCTAAGAGCGATTTTAGCCTTGTTGTTAAGCTGTTTGTTTGTGAGTTCACAGGTGGCAGGGAACTACTAGTCAGAATAATTTATTTTGAAACAATGTAGTCAGAGCAGTAATGCAACTTGTTCAACACGATATCACGACGCGGGTGAAATGGCCCTACTGTGACCCTGCGTGTACAGACACACCACGTATCCTCTAATGAAAATGAATATGAAGAGTACTTCTGAGAATGACAGGCCCTGATATTGTTACAGCCTTTCTGAGAATCCTCTTCACTCAAATTACTGTTTGTCGCTGTCGCAACGGCTGACGCCCACATGCGTCAGCCGCGCGACAGATCACTGGACCTCTGTTGTTGAGACTGTGGTCCATATTAACATCCATATTCTATGGAGAGAATGTATGGGAAACTATCACTTTAAGACTGCTAAACAGAACCAGTTTCTGACTGCTTTGCCAGCTTCTCCTTGTCCCCAACAGTACCTTTATGGGTGAAACTTACATTTTTGGAGAGACTTTACATCACATAAATAAAATAATTTGGTTAAAGACAAACTTGTGATACTATAGTCCATATAACATATAAACTTACCAGAGCTTTGAGTGAATAGTATATTTCTTGTTGTATTACTTTGTATCCTGACTTTCAGAGTGAGAGAATTCGATCAGCTTTTCTCCATATTCTGTAAATTGAGTCAATTAAAAGGTATTCCCATTGTAAAAAGACACTCAATTCATAGTACACTCAAAACAAAAAGTATATATTTTGTAAATTCACACACAAAGTAAATACCATTTGGTTCCAGATTGCTTAGGCAAAAGAAATGAGCAATGAATTAATGAAAATATAGTTTTCCCTCCAACACTCCCAAAACATATGAAGGATAAGAGCTGACTATTGGTGCGAGTGTACGAGTTGTTTCTCTGAGACATGGATGATAGTTCAACAATAACATAGAGGGAATTAGGAGCTGGAAATGAGTATTTTGAAGGCCTTCAAGACTCACAAATAAAACATTGCTCACCTCCTCTACATTGGTCTACATTAGCCTCATTCAATATCGATCTCATGAGTAAGGGGCATCATGACACACTGTCCTCATTTTCAGAGCCCACTAGGTGGCGCTCTCAGTTTAAAAAGGACATGAGGTTTCATTGAAGTGGCCTCAAATGCGAATATATTGTGGGATCTAAAAATGAGGACACGGTTTCTTGAAGCCTCATCAGCTCATCAACATGTCAAGCGCCACATCTTATCAACACACTGCTTGGTGAACAAGTAAACTAAGACAACCTCAACTGTATTTTCCTTCAGATTATTATTTAATAAAAGCCTATCTTGTCATTTGATTTCATATGCAAAAAACTTCAGAGAGTCTTTTCTCATTGTTGTCTAGCATATTTTGGAATTTTGACTGTTAGATTTTTGGTTGAGTTGGGAACCCCTCATGTAATGTCATCAAATGAATTTTATTTTTAGTTGTCGTTGCCTCAAGTTAACAAAAACAAAAGCTTTTTCTCCTTTTTATAGTATTCGTATGCGATCTAGCAATGAGACATAATGTCAAAGACTATGAGCGGTGGGAGAGAAGTCAGCTATTCTCTGACTAATAGGACAGGATTATTTTTGCAGCCCTGTTTGATTTTCGCAGGTGGAAGGTTGACGTGCTCGCATGAGAGCTTGTGAGGGCCTTATTATGAAAGAAATCCTTTTGATAAGCTTCTTTTATATTCGTTGCTGCTACGCAGCCATATTTCTTAAGCAAAAGCAGTTCTGCAGTGCACAAACAAGGTGACAGCTGCTGGCAGTTTAAAACATTGTTTAGCATTTTAACAATGATAATGCTATTAATATGAAATCCCTTTAGAGAAAAAAACAAACAAGATTAGAGACATCTCTGGAGCACAAATCAGCAGTGGAGAGTGGAAAGTTAAAACTGTACTGAAGTCGTGACCCCCTCACTTCATCTGCCTTCCTCAAACTGCACACACCGCTGCCTTACTAACAGGTTGATACAACTGTTGATATTACTGTGTACAACCCAATGAGTAACCATGACAACAAGAAGTTACTTATGTGTCCTCACACATTCACAATAAAAAAAAAAGACATGTATGTCTCAGGAGGAAGACTTGATTGTACATGACAATAAGCAAGGAGGACTTGAAAGTTCCCCACTGTTGCCTCCAGACTGAACTTCTCTGATACAGCTGCACATGACCATGATGGACTGTTGATACCACTCCTGTCTTTCACCTCTCCTGCTGCCTGTTGCACAATCCCATAACCAGTGTCGAATGTTTTAGCCAGTGACTTCACTTCCAAGGTGATTCCACATGCTTGAAGCTCATTTGCTTTTGTTTCGGTTGGTGGGTGAAAATGAGCCCACTCATCCTACTTTTGTCAGCCAGACTCTCTTGCTGTCTCCGCCTCAGAGGCCAGCACCTGCACCATGAATGAAGGACTCACATTTGATGTCTTTGCTGGATGTGCCATGTGTGATTTCAGAATGTCATAGCCACTTTTGTTTCCATGGCGATTATAGTTTCTTCTCCGTAGGATACAGCTTCACGCTGAACTCTCCACACGCCTCATCCCTCTGGTTGTATAAACCTCGATGTGTCAGTGAAGTGAGAAAATGATTTATTTCAATCTCCCCTGGCTTTTCTGTGAGTAAGACGCCTCTGGCAGCGCAGCGGCTCTGCACTGACTGACAGCTGCTGATATTCAGCCTCATCCATGAGCCGGTTGCCAGGGGCTGCAGGGACTCCCCGATGTCTACCGCGTTGCCATGGAAATAAGGAGTGCTCATATTCAGCCTGCAGAGAGCAGCAGAGTCCGCCTCTTGAGCCTGTGAAGAAGTACGTTTATACTTCTCTGCAAAATATTTCGCCTGGTGTCATTTTGAAACACAACTTCTCCGTTCTTTTCAACAACAGTCACTATATATATATATATATATATATATATATATATATATATATATATATATATATATATATATATATATATATATATATATATATAAACAACAAAAACTTTTTTTCTATTTGTTATGATTTTAAACATGGTACTGAGATTAAGGGATTGTTTCTAGTTTTGTCTTCCTGGATCTCCCTCTGGTACATTCCAGCAGAGCACCAACAGGTCAGATCATAGATAAATCCAACAGCGGCCCTCGGTCACTCATTTTGGCTCTTTCAATCACACACAGAGGTTCATAACCCGGGTTGAAATAATCGTCATACCTTTATTTCAGGAAACAGTCTGTAGAACCAACCTACTCGCCTCTTCCATTTATTTCTTTACAGGCGATGAGCAAGTAAGAAGGTACCGCCGACCAGATGAGAGACTTAACTTTTATGGTCCAGGTGATATGGAGAATGAATGTCTAGGGATGAAGCCAGCAACAATGTCAGGTGTCAGTCTTGGAAATTACACAAAACACTTCGGTACAGTGGCTAGGTTTGTCATTTGGTGAGCCAACCATTTACGTCTATAGATGTGACAAAGACAATACACAAGGCAGGGTAAAGTGATGTAAACTGACCTGCTGCAGCAGCCACAAATGGGAAGTGCCAAAAGCAGAAGAAGAACTAACACAAGCCCATTTGCCTCTTCACCATTTGAGGCTTTTGCATCAGTAACGACACAGGTTCCACAATACAATACTCATGGAATAGTAGTGTTTTAGTTCCTAGTTCTCAGAAATATTACAGCTCTTCACCTAGCTATGTCTGGGCTTCAGCTGTACAACCTACGGTGTTGTGAAGAACAGCAGCAGTGAAGTTCTCAAGCTAGTGCTTCCCTCTTCATGGTCACTTGACATCATTTCCTTTCACTCATAAAGCAGAATAAGTTATTATAGAAAGGTAACTGCTCATAGATTAGAAGTATGCCCTTTTCATTTATCAACCTACTTGCGCAAGCACCTAAATATATATGTGGCAAATAAAAATAGGAACTAAACGGCAGGGTTTTCGTAAAGTCTCTTAACCAGTTTATTTTAAAGGCTAACTATAATAAGGGAATGTGAAATTAATGTTAATGTACTTAAGTACTATAAACACACAAATAGTGAAATACTTTTTTTAATAGAACCTCTCTTAGTCTTTCTTTCTTTACTCCCTGCTATAAATGCTTCAGATTCTGCAGGAAACTCACAGTTTGTGAAATGTTCTGGATGAAAGTGAAATAGCGATAAATTCTCAGCACACTTGTGAGTAAACACATTTCCCATCAGCAGCTTGTGACAGTTGACTGCATCAGTTGTCATATCTCGGACAGACGTCTCCCTCCTGAAGGGGTATTGAAGGTCGTCTGGAATGCTGGATTCCCAGAATTCACCTGCTGCTGAGGTCAGGTTGCAGTATTCCTCACCCTTGTAACAAATACCTCACACTAGCGTTGGCTCCCTGATGCAAACAGAAGTAGAGAAAGCTCCATATTCAGTGGGGTAATGGAAGTGTGAATTGTGTGTATATCACCCATCCAGCTCCTTTGTTGCACCCACAGCAGAACCACAACAGAAGCAGGAGAATATGCAGGAGAGAGAAAAATCACATGGATAATGTTGCATCATGACAGTCTACGTACATGTACGGATCCATAATCAACGTGAGCCACTAAGGATGACTTGGGAAGATGTAATTACACCCAGCTGTATGTGTAATGCAGTCGACTGCCCCCACATATTTGATTTATTCATCTCTGGGATCCAGAGTGATGCCCATTAGGCGGTGCACTGTGCAGCATGAGCGGTTTCCACAGATTTGAAGCACACTGTGTTCCTTATAGACTGGAGTCAAACAAGGACACGGTGTCTGAGGAATAATTTAAGACCACCTCCAATATGGATCTGCAGGGGGATGTGTGGATGAATCAGAGGCAAGCAAACACATTTAGATCAATATGATGTACAGATTTCTGATCACAACTGATGCAAATGTGGAGACACTGCCCTCGATTTTTCTGTCGATTAAAATGTGCACCTTAAAGGCAACACACTCGCAAGCCTGGTGTGGAATAGATGCGTTCACAAGCTGCTGGAAATATCCTTTTAGGATAGTAGGTATTAGGTTGAAAGATTTGAAGAAATACAAATTATGTTTGTCAATGAAAGATTTAGATTGGGTTGTATGGCAAGAAGATATCATTAAGCAATGCATGTTAAAGACAAATATGACAGCAGTGATTTACGTTGTCATATTTATTATGGTGATGACAGTCTCATCCTAACTGGTGGATCTCATCATCTTCTAATACATGCAACTAGGAGAACCTGTGGCTGTACTCTTGAGAGGCTTAAGCAATACTCCAGACCACATGACTCTAAGTAATTCAGATGTGACTTTTGCAAACACAATTTTACATGGTCTTTATGAATTTTGGTGATGGAAGAACCATAAAGGACTTCATATGTTATTCGGACTCCATGATTGACAATTCTGCTCTCTACCCCTGTGTTAAAGAAGACATTAGGCCTGAAAGTGTGTCTTATATAATAATAATAATAATAATAATAATAATAATAATAATAATCCACTCGAACATAAGGTCTTGTGCTATTTGCTGTGATGCGTGGGAAAGCAGCTAGTCACATAGTCACATTTTATTTTATTAAAAGGAGCATTTTTAAAACGGTTGGAGGATCACTGATCACTGTTTTCAACCATGCTCAAAATAGTTTTCAAAGCGAGAAATCAGAGCTACACGTGCTAATCTGACTTTAGGGTAAGGATTCTGCCAATGTTTCATTTTTATTATCATTATTACTTCGTCCAAGTGATCCGGACTCTTAGATTTGACCTTTATTGAAAAACCTTTATCTATGTTTTCTTTTGTAATTTCGTTTCAGACATGAGTAGTAAACTACTTTACTCACATGAGTTTTGCTTTATTTTCGTTTGATGCTAGACACGAATAAATACGGCTCATAAGTGTTAAACCAGATCTATTGCTTGCACCGACAGTTCTTGTATAAAGCGCGTTATTGAACCGTGCTCGTCAGCGTTGAAGGTTGCCGGTGCACTTTTGGAAGTGTAAATTCCGAGCCTGAGATCCTCCCCTGAAGGCATCTCGGTTGTGAGATCAGCTGATTTTTTACGCTGCCATTTTGTCCGGCGGAGCAGCAGCAGCCAGTCTGAGACAGGAACCGCTGCTGAGACTCTCCAGACAGTCAGGCAAGACGGAACAGTCGCTGCTTAAAATCCAGCGGATAATGTTCAGGCGACAGTCGGAGTAAAGCAGCGGCTGAGCCTGAGAGCCTCGTGGACGAATCTCGCACGGACTGGAGCTGTCATTTTTTTTAACTTACCGGTCCTCCGATCCAAATCTCACCGGGAGTCGCTCGCTCTCGCTCCGTCTGACAGGTCGGCTAACCCCGTTAGCCTTTTTTCGGCTAACACCCATCTGCTTGTTTCCACTGGGACTATTTTTACTGTCATCCTTGAGGTGAAAACAATGCGCTGCTTAATTTTGGGTGACTTTTTATGCCCTGGGGAGGGTTTAGCACTCACTTTGCCAAACGACCTGTGATAGCAGCGGAGCTAACAAGTTGACGTGGAGGAGGAACTCCTGATCTCTTCCAGATTGTTGCTGTGATTTACACCGGATTGTTCCCGTCTATCCCGCTTGAGGTGTCTCGGTTGACCCCCTTCCCGACCCCCATCAAACAAACCATCGGGGCGACTAACCAGCCAGCCAGCGAGCTATGTTTATTTGCGGCCAGAAAGTAATTTCCAGTGTTTACAAATTCCACAGCGGGACTCTTTCCTGGTTCGAGAATTGCAGCGGAAACATTAGCTAACACAGACTAGCCCGGGTTAGTTTTCTGTAATAGATAGGTAGCTAGTTGAATTGAGAACTCCTCAGAAACAGTGTCTCGTTGTAAAGCGGTCTGTCAATATCCGGATTTTTGACTTTGCGGAAGCCCACGGTTTTTTTTTTTGGCTCTTTCTACGCACCTGGACAGAAGGAACTCCCTGCGCCTGAGTGAGAAGTCTCGTTGAGTTCTATTGACCGAAGTCTATTGTGATATAGCGGATTGGTCGCGGTTTAAAAGGCAGAAATGTCTGGTCAGTCGATTACGGATCGGATCGCAGCAGCGCAGCACAGCATGACGGGGTCTGCCATCAGCAAAGCGGTCTGCAAGGCTACCACGCATGAAGTCAGTGGACCCAAGAAGAAGCACCTGGACTGTGAGTAGACATGATGTTCTGTCAGTGCTGATCCACGCGATCCCACAGGGCCTGTTGAGTTGACTGCATCCTTGCTGCCCAACAAGAAACAGCACATTGCCGATCAAATATCAGAATTGGTTGATGACTTGGGGTAGAACAGCTGTGTTCAAAAGTGATGTACCACAGCTTTGTTAGTATAAGGAATCGCACAATTTGTGGAGACTTCACTGCCAATGTCAACATCCTTGGGTACTTGTACTACGACATGTTTTTCGTCTCGTCTGTATAAGTAAGCTTGATTCTTGGGTACAGCAAGTACAGCATCCTCAAGTCTGCATTGTTTTCTCAGTGTGTCTACATATCAGTCAACAGATACAGTTTAAAGTCTCTGTATAGTCGCCCCTGCTGTCCTGTGCGGTTGATCAGTGTTTGCCTTCATTCACACACTCACACACACACATATCACTGGTCATGTGATTGGTAAAAAAAAGCAGTTTTAAGGATTACATTCATGTAATTCAGGTGAAGTGCATCTGTAACTACTGCGACGAGAATCTGCTCTGGGGGACGTGGCAGGGGTGATTCGAGGCGAAACAGGACATGCCCTTTTCAGGAAAACTAAAAGTTGTTCAACCAGAAAGAACCTCATTATGTCACTGGGGTTTATTATTAATGTGTCCTTGGAGATGGCCTCTAAACACTTACCTGCACAAGAAGACGACATTATTGTTTGGGAATAAATGGTGTTCCGGTCACGTGTCCTCCACGCCTGCAGCTGCTGCCTCCAGCTGCTGCTGATAGTTCCTCGACAGGAATGCTGATTTGTCAGAAACACTGAGCTTCTTCACTAAGTGAATGAATCAGATGCAGAGTCAGACAGTGTCTTTCTGTGGAGTCCAGCTGGCTCGTAAGTTAACCTGAAAGCTGGAATTTACTGTGATATTTCACAATTATGCCTTACCCAAACGATTCCTGACTCTGTGACTGGAGTGTGTGATGCCAGTCGTATCAGTGCAAAATGTGTGTGTTGCAATCAAGTCGGAGCTTCGACCCTGACAATGATTGCGCTTTCCGCCGATGTTTGAGTCAATAATTTGATTTATTAGTGTCTATCGAATACCTCTTTGTTCTCTTAAAATGTAACGACCTTAGAACTTAATTATTTGACTGTATGAAGTCAATCTGGTCAGTTGGAAGCAAATGAATGTGTAACAGTTCATTGCATAATACTCTCATTTAGTTTTATCTTTATTTGAATGTGTAAAAGGACATAGTTAGGTTGACATACACATGACCACAGAGCCTCCTGCAAGTACCTTCTCTGCACATATTCAGCCTTCATCTACCATGTTTCAATTTCAGTTTCCTTTCAGGTGCTCAAGCAAAAGGAAGCGTGCCTACATTTAAACATGGAAATATCAACCTCAACTTCTCACCTTCGCACAATTCAGCAGTTGCTCACAAGTGTGTTATACCGACTGTAATAACCATAAGTTGGCGTTGTCAGATAAGGCTGATTCAGTTTCTCACAGATGTTGGGGTCAGTTAAAAATGCTAGTAATTTGTTTGTGGTGTTAATTAAATTAACCTCTGTGGCCCACCACATTACTCTAATGAAAGCTGTTGCATTTTAGTCTGTCACACTGTTTATCGAGCAGATAATATACCTAAATGTGCTGATGTAAGCCATTTGAAAACCATTCTTCTCAGTATGGGATGCACATGTTTGTTCATAGCTGGGGCTCAGCTGCCTCCCATCCGTCACCTCCTCCTCCTCCTCCTCCACTCCGCTGTGAAGTGCAGACGTATCCACGTATTGTCTTGTGTCCCTTATGAACTTGGGTAGACCTTTACAACCAGTGCGCCACGTCAGGCTTAATAATCACATAGTATTGATTCCTTTGTGAGTGCAGTGACCTCAGTGGCATTGAGGTGGACAATCTGTGATTGGCACAGTTTGACCCAAAGCGAGGTTTTCATTCTGATGCTCTCAAAACCTGAAATAGCCCATAATGGTCTCATCCCATGCTGTAGTGGAAGATTCCTGAATTTTGACTGAAATCTGTTTTTTAATAGTGTTAATGTTTTGTGAAGTCACCAAAAAGCCTGCCAAACCTGTCAGTTAGGTCATTGTTGATATGTGTTATTTAATATCATATGGTGGCGGTACTTCCCCACTAGGATGAGATGCGATATATTAGACGATATATTACATGGTGCTTACAGTCATCTGCACAGTTTCTATAGAACAACTAATTTATGCTTAAACATGTCTCAGGTCATACACTGTGACTGGGTATGATGTTATGCTGCTCACCAGTGTTCCATCACAAAAACAAATGCAGCCCGGTGCCTCAGATAATCTCCATTTAGGATCTTGTCAGAATGATAATTGTGGAAGTTGAAAATTCATCATATTGCAGGGAGAAAAAATCTATACTCAAGCTGGTAAAAGTTTCTGATTCAGCCAACTATTTGGGCTGTTGTTGTACTTGAGAGAAATTAATGAATCTTTGAGAGTCACTGTGTATGTTACCTAGTAAGATTGTGGGAAATTGGTAGGATTGCTGACACCCTGACATAAAACATGTTCTGACTGCGTGAGATCAGCTCTGAAGCTTGCTCTCAAGTCAAGCTTCTGATAGTCATGAGCAGAACAAGCGGGGACGGAAAGATGGATGCAAACTCGAGTTGTCACTGTAGTTGCATGTCACAAACAAGAGGTGAACTGGAGTTCAGTCTTGCTACAAGTAAAGATGCATATTTGACAGGAATCATTATTTGGTGCTTGTTATTATAGTTAAGTTTGATATTGTCAATGCTGTTCAATGGCACACGGTTATTTATCCAAATGATCATTTTGTGTCACAATTAAAGAGGTGCCATATCTGCGCTTTGCTTGAGGGAAATTGTGACTGTGATTGAGGAATTAAAGATGGAGAGCACAGTCATGGTCCTATCACTTGTATTTTGGTTGAGGCCATGAAGTCAGGATGGAGAGAGCTGATATGGTAATTACATGTTGTCTCCAAAGATTGTTTCAGTTCCGGTGATTCTGTCTGTAAGGACCCTGCCATGGCGTTAAATAATGATGTTGGGAAAGTGGACTTTGCCCTCCTACACTGGGGGTTGACTCATATGCTTTTTTTGGACCGATTTCAATATCTGGTGGCTTAGGAAAGCCCATAACCGATATTTGGCCGATAATGTGGGCTGATATTTGTAAATCAGATTTGGCTTTGGTATTAAGAAAATTACATGGTGGAGACATCAGTTTGTTTTCAGAAAAGAATAAGACAGTATAGATTCTTGGATGGGTTTATTGCTCAAGTTGAACAGAAAAATGTTGACTGACACACTGAGTTGAGTTTACTGTGGAGTGACAGTTGGCAACCCAGTGTAAGTATCGGTATTCAGAATACCGTGATGAGTTCTTGGTATATATTTGAAGATGGTTGGTGTTTGAAAATAAAAGATTGTCACAAAAAATTGCTATATATTTGAGTATAAACAGTATATATTTTGGCCTTTCCTCTATCAGCTTCCATCTTTTTTTGCTTTAAACTCAAATCTCAAGTTGAAGCTGAAACGAAAAATCTTTTACTGTATATCATTCTGTATCATTCCCATTCAATGCTCTCAATAGAACAAGCCACCTCAAATAATCTTTGTTTTGTTTTTAATGGCTGAATTGACAATGGCGTCATATGGAAGGCTTTTTCTAGTTGTGAAAATAATTCTTAATCATAACAATAAAAGGTCAAGACACAATGATTGCTGCGCATTGCACACTTTGGTCCACTTAAGTACCATCAAACCTCAGATTGTTTCACTCTCTCACAGCTGTTGAGAGAAGTTGTGAGGTTGAAGATCAAGTCTTGTTATCCAGCACTCTGTTGTCATGGCAGCAAACCAGTCAAGCGCTGTCTATTAAATGTACTTAAGTTTATGGGAGACACTGAAGGTTAAAATGGACTGTGATTGTGCTGATGCTGTTATATTATAACCTTTGTGTTGGCTAATTTGGGTGGAGTTTTTTCTCCCCTTCTAGGCAACCGTTCAATCTCGATAACCCAGGCAACCCTGCTCAACCACAAGACACACAAGGCCGTATTTAGCTAAATACGTAGAAGTTCAAATTAAACAGATTAAAGAGACTTTGTCTCGCTGATGTACCACTACAGTCTGTTCAAGGGCGTTCTTCCCTCTAAACACAGGCCGTCTGTAATCATTTACTGACCCTTCTTCTATGGTGACACTGAGGGTTGATAACAGCACTTTTGTGTGTTTCTTAACCAAGCTGCAGAGGTGTAGCGAGAGTGACAATCAACTGTAATCCATTTTGTAGTTCATTTGCATGGCGTGATTCCACATCTTATGCCAAAGATGAAGGAGTTGATTCTCTATTATTTCATTTAGTCCAAGTTGGATTTGACTCAGTCTTTAGATATTCTCTAGAAGTAGACATAGCTGTGTCTTGTGACCGCAGTAAGCAAACATGGGAGCACCATTTTTAACCAAATAGCAATGTTGAGTTTGCATATGTTATTGGTTTGTGGATTTAGATTCCAATTTCAATAAAGAAAACTCAATGAAATATTTTGACAGCAATACTTGAGCTAATGCCTGAATTTTTTGACCGTGAGAAGAGGACAGTTTCGTGTTAACACCTAACCCTGAACAGTAAGCATGAAATGTAGTGCCAACTGTGATGTGTGCATTTGCTGGAATATTTGAAGGTCATTGCTTTCCATGTCATTCCCATCATAGGCACAGCTTCCAGTATGTTCATCCAACATGCAACACTGTTTTTGCCAGCTCAGTGAACTGCTGGCCCATATTTTCCCAGGACACCATGTTGCACTGGACCATTTCCAACACAACTAAGAAATTGGGTTAGACTTGCATGACAAATTGATGTGATGCTAGAGGGGGACCTCCAACACCAGCGATTGACTGTGTGAGTCTGGACTCGACTTGAGAAGGGAGAGCGCTACTGAGCATGTGTAAGAATTCCTCTGTCATATTTGATCACTTCTGTTTCTTCTTTAGGGGGCCTCAAACTTCATCATTCTAAGGATGCTTTGTCAATGCTTTTGGATTCTTACCGTATATTAAAAGAGAACTATTGATTCATGAAAGAACGGCATCCAAGCTCTGATGACATATTGAAATAAGAGGGAGACTGCATTACGAGTTTATAAAAGGCAGTTTAAGAGGCTGGACTTTCTGTCTACAAATGGTTGGTCTGTGCCCAACCTCACCATACGTGAACATTGAGCACTGTAAGACTTAAAACTGCCATTGTGGTTCTGTTCCCACGTCTGTCTACATTCAAGGAAACAAACAGCTGACTGAGCTTTCAAATGATAACTTGTAGATCTGTTGCAGAACAAACCTAATGGCTCTTGTGTCAGAATTATTTGTAGCATTTTCATGTAATTCATGTTCTCAGTATGAAGTTTGCTTATCTAGACGAAGAGGAGTTTTGTCTTTATTTGTTCATTCTTTCCCCTGATATCCTCATTGCTGAAGCATGCAGGGAAATGAAGTGTTCAGGACTGTAATGCCACAATGGTCCCCAGTCACTTCCTGCTCTTTGTGTTACATTGATTCCAGTCCTGATAGAGGTGCGGCAGGGTGTAGCCGGTTAGCATGAGTGGCCGTCTGTGTTCTCAAGTGATCTGAGGTGAGCCTAATGCTATCTAAACAGCCGGACAGCCCCTCCCTGGCTGCGGAGCCCAGATAGGCCCGGTTTAGACTACAAGCCAGGAAAAACGCTTACTCCTGACCGTCTAACTATGTCTGTTCCAAGCCCAAGGGTAGTAGTGCATGTAAAGAGCCGGTGTGTTTCAGGGCCTCTCATGAGAGCTCTTTGGTGGCTCTTTATTACTGTGTATTGAGTCTGTCACGAACCAACTTCCCGGTAGAAAAGTGTTGAGGGATGCTGAAATATTGATCCATTTGGGCCCCATTTTTTCCCAATAAAAAGAAAACGCATATTGATGCACTTTTTTTATTTAAATTCCGTTGCATAATTTAGCTTGCATTAAATATTTGTGACATTACTGAGAACCATGAAACCTGTTAATCATGAACCTTAAGCTAAGTGGATTTTCTGCTTCACTTATTTCTTTGGAATGTATTCATTCATTAACTGAGAAGTAACTAGGTCAGCTAATTATTTTTGCTACGAGCATCTAAGTTCCCTGCCTGACTTCTCAGCCATTAATTTACTCACTTGGTGACTCGCCACTGTAACCCAAAGATGACTGCGGAGCAGGAAGGAATATGGCAGAGCGATGTGGTTCATAAATAATCTTCCTATATTTACATCGATATAGGATGCATAGTTATTATAAATTCAGATGTCCATGCAGCATGACTGGTTTAATGTCTACTGATCCATACATGCTCCTTAAAAGGTCTTTTTATTCCAACTAAAATGCAATTCTCTTCAGACTGTGCTACAGTTCACACTGTCACAGTTGTACAAGAATTGTTTTGTACAACTTTTTGTTCAGTCATCGTTCGCATGAAGAACTCTTCGTCATGACTATATATATATATATATGAGAGAATCTGATCCTCAACCATCTGCTGACGTCTCCTTGCAGAGTCTTGTCATGTGAGATGCTTGTAGTCTCCCTATAGTGCTGTCATGCTGGTGTGTCCATCTTGGACTCTTGCTTGAAGTTTGTCCAGATTATGTAGCTTGGAAAAGAAATCTCTGTGCTTCAAAGGAGATGAGCTGATTTTTGTCATTGAGGCAAAAAAGGAAGTTCAAATATTAAATGAAAAATGTGCCTATATATTTTGGTAGGAGCCTTTTCATCTTTCATTCTTCAAATGAAATGGAGCTTGCATCGGGGTTAAACGCCCTCTTCAAAAGAACACTCATTGTTCCTTCACCCAAACTAATCCAATGAGCTACACTCAACTAACTGAGGGGACCACTAAAAACTCATTTTCCGCCACATTTACCATATCAAGGAATGGTAGTTTGAAACCAGCTTTGTCTGTGTGCGTTTGTGAGGCAAGAGTGCGTGTGATATGCAAGAGTGTTTGGGAACATTCAGTGCCTCTGTTTCTTTCCCGTTCTGATGGCGTGATATTTTTAGCCCTTCTTTCTCGGGCTGGTTCAACAGCTTGTTTTTCTTCTCATACTCTACCTGTGTGCCTGTACGCGTGTCTGTCTGCCTGCCGTCTTGTATCTGTGTCACAATCTCTTTTTTTCCGCTGTTCAACATCCCTCTAAGAGACACACGCTCGCAGAGACTTGAGGCCTATTCAGTTGACAAGATTTCCCGACTCCCCTGTGAAAATGGCAGTAGGAGAGAAGTTAACGTCTGAATTTCATTCTTTTTTTTTCTGTGTGCATGGGAGTCGGAGACAGGGAAAAGAAACTACTCTTGTTTAAGACCCCAAGCGGGAATTAAAGCTACAGAAGCAGCGCTTTTCTATTAATAGACCAACTTCTGATGAAACTTTCTATCCCCTCTGCCTCTTTGTACTGTCTCCCAAATTCTCTGCACTCGTCCTTTCCTCTAACCACATTGGATAGATCCCAATGACCTTCCAGCTTTTTAAATCTTTCTTTTATTTGTTGCAAGTTGTCCTTTTTTTTACGTTTCTTTAGTCACTTGCTGGCTTGAATTCAAGGGCTGCAACTAAAAAACAATTTACATTTACAGGAAATTCTGACTTGAAGAACTTGCTGTTCTATTATGAGTTTGTAATTTTTAATAGTTTAATTTTTACTTCTTAGTATTGGGAAGGCTCTATTGACATTATTCCATGGTGTTTTGTGAATCATAGCTGTGCTTCATATGGATGGTATAACAAAGTCATGCTGGTGAACTTTTCACTGCTACTTTGGCTCTTTCAGATGGCCTCTGTACAGTAAGTCGCATGGTGGGAAGTCACAGAAGGACACAAGCAGCTATTCTTTGAAAAACCTTGATTCCAGTGTGGGCAGAAGTGATTGACCTGAGTGACTGTTGATGACTTTTGTTCTGCGACATGCAGCACAATTGTATGTTCCTATATTGTTGTAAATCCCCTCTTGGCATCTACAGTATTATTCAGTATTTCACAGAATTTCAGTGTAGTTGTACAAATGATGTATGAATTAGCCAGGCTTACAGGTCTTAATTTTGTTGAGATATGTGTTCGCCTTCCTATCAGCGGGATTTATTGGCGCTAGAGCGAGGGAGGGCCGTGTAGTGGTGGAATCCTCTTTTGAGGCAAACCCTCTCTACAAGAAGACAGACAGTGAAGAGACAGAAATTAGTCGTACACGCCAGACAAGGTGCTGATACTGCGGAGTGTTAATCTTTAGCAGACTGGAGCTGCACTCCTTCTGCTGCTTCCTTTGTCTGGCTTTTTATGTCTGCTGGGTAACCTGGAGGGTTTCTCCCTCTGTTACCTAGTTACCGTTTTGATTTGAAATGGAGGCATGTCAATTCCAAGCAAGCATGATTTGTATAGAACCCAGCATTGTTAAACCGTAATGACTGCACTCAAGACAGAAAAGCATGTATTGCATGGCATGGCAAGAAGTGTCATACATGCTGTAAAGTAAAAATAATTCCATTTCATGTTTGGTCCTTGTTACTCGGAGATAGCACGATTTAAACTCAATGCTATGTAACGTATTTATTTGGTGAGTGTTCTGGATTGACTACAATAAGATCATAAATAGAAATCATGTGTTAGTGCTACTGGGAATATTTTTTTAATCTTGTGTTAAGCTCATGTTGCAGAATGTGCTGTGCTAATTAACAAGTCATTAAACAGCAGTCATTGAATCTCCTTGTTTTTGTCTGCATCTGCCGTGAAGTTAAGTGTAAGCAGTTGCCTGTGCTGCGTAGATCAATTGAGACCCTATTTTTCGGAGGGAAAAAGTCTAAATCTCAAATCTGTATGATTGGGAAATGCACTAATAAACCATTATTTATCAAACCAAAATATCCCGCGGTGATTTGTGAGAGTAACCACCAGAGACTATTCGACTTAAGGGTTGGAGTTTGTGTTCTCATTAATTGAAATTTTGACTCGTTCAGACATCAATAGCACCTTCTGTGTTGTAATAGAAATAAAATAAATCTTGTTTTGTTGTTCCAATAATAAGGAATGTAGTCAATTCTACTGGATATTTACAATGTGAAGCGAGCACATGTTCTTGTTCTGGCACATTAGTGCTTCCCACAACCACCATAAAGATTTAATGTATTTCAGGAATTCATGTGATTCCTGCAGAGAGACAAGAGTGAAAATGTGTGCCTCGACACAAAGAGGAACATACACAATGTTCACTCATGCTTGAGCTAAATTGATAATTGGAATGCTATTACGTGCCATTTATGAAATAGGAGTTGCCAATCTTTTCCATTTGGCCTTTTCCCACCGGAGTCAGCTTATTTGCATGTTCCATTTGACAGGGATTGCCTTCTATTTACACTTGCATAAACATAAGTCTAAAATAAGATGTCGCACAGCCATTCCTCCTTGGCTTTTGCTGTCAAAATAAAAGCCAACTGTGCGACTTACCAACAGCAGAATGTTTTGTCAGTCATTTGATAGTCTGCCAGGTGTCCATTCAACAACTCTGTTTGGTGTAGCAGAACTGATCAAATACACAGAAGCAATGTGAATTTCCCATATCTAGAAAAACAAAAATCTCAGTCGACTTTTGTATTGGGTTAAAGGGCACACTTCTCGCAGGCAAGATTTTTTTTTTGAAAGGAAATGGCAAGACAATGAAGAAAAACAACTGTTGCATATAACTTTTATTAGATGAATAGCTGTCACATAGTACTGTTAAGTTTTAGTCAACAGTCACTCAGGGAAAAACAGAGAACAAAGGTGAAGCTATTCTTCTTACTCCTGTCATCTCCTGTGGCTGCAGTTTAGCTGCTCATCATCAACAATTATCCTCCCCCAAGTCACAGGCTGGACTCCATCTCATCTGTTATTTTTATTAACCACTGTGAATTGTGCTCAGGAGTCCATCCAAGATATTCAACACCAACCCCACCGTCTTTTAAATGCCCTGTTCACCTCCTTAACAGCGAGAACTGGGGCGTTAATGTCACACTATCAACATTTTATGTTAGACACAGTTCTTTTACTTTGTCACCAAACCTACAGAAGTGTACTCCACTGTGGTCAGCAAGTTCAACATAGACTGAAATTGTGTATAAGCATTGCCTAGTATCTCACATTTGACACACAAGGCAAATGTTGCCAAGGCAATAAGCTCCCATTGGAATTCCAATCCAGCATTGATGCAGTACTTTTCCCTCATGTACTGTAGTTAAGAACATGAATGTATGGAATGTGGTTGTTCAGCTTTTTCACAATAATAATGATATTTTAGCAAATTAAATGCTCGTACAGTCTTGTGAGAGCCTTTCCTCTAGTTGTTGAAAATGTATGCTGCACACACACACACACACACACACAAAACAATCCAACCTGAATTGAAAATAATTTACCTAAGTTTCCAGACCATAAGATACTTTTTTTACACGATCTGAACCATCCATCTGTTGTACAATGCTGCGACTATGGATTTATACAGGGAAATGTTCTCCTTACTCTTCTGGTTGCATGCAGCAGCTGAGGCGAAACCGGCTATGGAGGCATAGCACAGCCAGTTGCGCACACAGAATAAACAGCAAGTAGAAGAGCCAGCTGTTTGATGTGAACTACTGGAACTTGCTGACTTTTTTTTTTTTTTTTTTTACTGAAGTTGCTCATGGTTGCTCAAAATATGCGTTTACACTGAGGCAATTGGAAGGGAGGGGTGATGCATGCGGTGGAGTTGCGCATGCACAGGAGTGACAGATTATTGCACGCTGGTCAGGTGAAGAAAGACCTAACAGGGTAATCTGTAAAACAAATGTGTTCCTTGTTCATTTAAGTGCTAAAGTCAAGTGTGAAGTCCAGTTATGCTCATGCCATTCCATTCTCCGTAAGCGACCTTAAATTTCAAGGAAACCTGCGGGTTGCAAATGAAAGCTGTGTTGTCCCTATTTTGTAACTAAATCGACTCGAATCGAAGTGCATCAAAACAATTTTGCAGTTTGGCTAGTACAGTAGTATGGGCTGTGCAACTCTAATAAAAAGTGTGAATTCGCACTGATCCTTCTTCATGACACCAGAACCATATCTTAGGTCTCAAATGTGGTGACATACCTTGGGTTTGAGTGGCTCGAATGGATATTTCAGTCTCTTTCCCTTGTGGCATTTGATCCCTTGTAGCTAAAACGGATTAAATGAAAGGACAGAGCACAGAGGCTATTCTGGATGATGAGGAAAAAAACACTATGAAGGAGCGATGTTTTCTCAGGTAGAGGTCCTGGGAAAAACACAGTTGTGTAAGTGATTGCCAATAGAAAAGAAGACGCTAGGACAGGTTTGCATTCTGATGAGGAAGGTGGAAATTTGTGCTGGTGTGACTTGTTCTCAGTGATGAATAAATATACTACCAATCCTGATCGTCTTCTGCAGTTTTGAATCGCATTGCTGTTCATCACAAATTACATGGAGTTCACTACTACTTGATGTGCTTTACAATGTGTGTGGGGGAATAGTATGATTATTCTTCTGGGAGCCAATTCGTGGTAAAACACTTCCTTGTGAAGACATTTTGGCTGGTCCACACAAGTTCAAGTCTCAGTTTGAGGATGAAGACTACAACTTAGTTGATGGATAGGTTTAGGGTGAGAGGCTATCAATGACTGTCCTTGCTATGATACAAGTACAAACGTTTTTGTGTCACACGTGTATGTTTGCAATTTCAGTGTCGAAGAAGAAAATACCAAAACCCTTGCTGCTTAGACAGAGCGGAATGACCAGGGACCTCTAGAACGGTGATTCTTTACTGTAGGGGCGGGGCCCATGGTTAGGCTGCGAGCGCCTCTTAGGGGCCCACTAAAAGATTTTTTGTTTTACACCTTTGGGCTGTGAGGGCCGCGATACGCTCAGTTTTAATACATAAGCCATGCATGGTGGCAGTAGTGTGTCACTGAATTGACTTCACAAATCTGTGACAGTTAACAACTATGGAGAAGTTCTGGAAAAGAAAAAAATGACAGAGAAACAACAGCACCTGTTGAAGCAGTTTTGAAAATTAATTAAAACATTTCATGACGATACTTTCATTTAGACTTTACTTATGTCTTCTTTGGAGTTTAAATAAAATATGTTGTTTTTATTTCACTACATTTAGACATGTTTTTTTTAGATTTATTTTATTCATAATTTTATTCAATTTTTCCAATTTTCTCAAGAGTTTTCATCATTTTATTTCCTTTTTTTTTCTTTAGTAAATTTGATGAACATGACTTTTCGATGACAAATATCTTTACGATGATCACATGGTTTCATGTCATTTCACAAGAATTTGGTTTGTTTACCTTTAAGTAGATTAAATATGGTTGTTGATCGCAAATGAAATTCAGAGTAGTGAATCATTTCTATTACTTGAATGGGCCCCGGGCCCATTTGTTCTGGGAATGGTGGGCCCCAAGATCAAAAAGAAACCCTGCTGTAGCGGTTTCTGAATTTTGATATGTTTACTGTTTGTTTTCCCTCATTGTGACTGACTGCTCTAATGACAGAACCACTCTATCTGTGCCAATTATGCGACAAATGAATGCAGCCTCAACATTATGAGCCAGACAGATAAATCTTGCAAACAAAAGTGTATTGCAAAGTTCTTTGTACTAAATATGCACTTTTTCCTACATTATTTTCTACAATTAATCAAATACTATAACCATTATTATTATTGTTGATGATGGTTTGATAGCAGGCCAGAAGACTAATGTCATAAAAGTATTTTTATGGTAGTCACCATGTATGTCAGCCTGACACAGTTTCTTCCTAATTTTCAATTTTCCAGTTCATTGTGTTCTGCTACGTGCTCCACATTTTTCTTATCTTCAAGGATCAATCACTCAACATTTACTGCACATAGTCATATTTTCACGCATTAATTATTTAAACTGTTCAGAGACCTGTTCACAAACCTTAGAAGAAAAACAAAGCTACGTTTCCTCATCACATGCCGAGCGGGGTTTGTACATTGCTCATTTTGGCTCCTTGGTACCAGGAAGTCTCTGGTCTATTGTGGTTCACTCAAAGGCCACTAATGTCTGAGGAGGACCAGTAACAATAGAGCTCAGATCTGAGAGCGACAGGATTGATTGCTGCAAAGAATACTCAGAAGTGTTTCTTTTTAGGCACATATATGGTTTCCCACATGTCTGCATGTGACCTGTAAAAGGTTTGGTTCCTGCTTTCAACGGTGGCTGACACTTCCTGTGTTATCAAATTGTTCTTTTTAAGAGTGCATCTGTGAGATGTATTGTGATGAAACGTTCTTCTTTCTTAATAGGAGCAGCGCCCTGTTGCTCACAATGACCACACTTCTAAGTATCAGTTTTACCCAGGGCCGGTTTTAGCTGTGGGCAATGTGGGCGACTGCCCAGGGCGCAATCTGCTGTATGATGTGGGCGCACAACAGTCAAAGAAAAAAAACAAAAAATACAAACAAAAAACCCTCGCTAGTTTTCCTGACTACCCCTCATTTCAGGGTTTTCGCTCCATGTAGATGAGCATGGTGCACCGGCCTCTATGCCTATAATATCGCTTTTTAAAGATGATATCTCATGTTATCAAGTGAACACAATGTGGAAGCATTGAAACAAGTGGAAAACACGTGATTATGTTGGTTTTCGGTGTGGTTTTAACAGAAAAATCCCAAATGATGATGACTGATGTCATGCATTCTGGCTGGGCAAATGAAGCGATGGAGGGTGGCTGCAGATTGGCGATTTACTTCTCATGTACAAAAGTAGCGTTTCAAGGCACCAATTCAGTACATGTCAAAGCATTCCCCCTCTGCTCCCTTGTGTCTGGATGTCCTCGCTGCGTTCTGTTTGGTAGGGGTGCACGGTGGTGCCCGCCATGGTTAAAATGCAGTCAACTTGCAACCCGAAATCGTACAAGTTATGTGTCTGATGAAGCAAGGTGGTGACTCTGTTTCTTTTTTGGGGTTGCGGGGAGGTTGCTGGGGCTCAATAGCCTTGGACTGCCTCTGGTTTTATAATTTTTTTTATGGTCGTGCAAAAAGAAGAATGTTGTTCCATATGGAAAAGGCAGCTGCAGACAGCTGTTATGAAGGTGTTGAGTCATTTTGGTTGTGCCTTGTATTATGTTCCACATGTTCTGGTAAATGGAATTGTTTGCTTTGGTTTGGTTTGAAGTTCATTACATGAACCCAGTCCAACTTGTTAAAGCGAAACTTTTGAGTGTAACAAATGTCAGAACTCATGGAGAACTGACCAATTAGAGCTGTCCATTGCAGTCACATTCTCATTCTAGCTGCTCTGCTTGTTATATTGACTTTTGACATCAAGCAGCTTTTTTTTTCCTCCCTGCAAACGTTCAACTTTTAGCAGTTTATAATGTGCCATCACCAATTAGTTGGGTCACAACTGCAGCATAGCTGTCAAGCAATTAGTAGCTGACAGCATGGTGGACAGCATTCTTGCCGTGAGTGTTGTTTATGTGATCAATCAAAGGTGGGGGAAGATGAACTTCATGAGAAGGAATGACACCTGTTTTGGTTAGATTCTTGAAAGTGGTAGGGAGGATGTTAAGAGCCTGTTTCAAGCATGTGGAGTGGATGTGTGTTGCAAATTGGCTGAGTGAGACAAATACTGTTGTCTGTTTCTCTCTCAGCGATTTGTCCATGTTCTTCCAATTTAAGCATGTTTTCCTCCTTCCTGCAATTTCCCTCTTTTCACTTCGCCTTTCCTTCCTCTGGCGTCAATCGCCAGCCCACCTGTCCTTGAACAAGTGAGAGATCTACATGCTCTGTACATTATCGCCAGCGCACATTCACATGCATGAGCGTCCCCACAGACCCAATCAGTGCTTCTTTTAGTTCTGCCTCTGCTCCAGACCTGATGAAAAAACATGAGCTGTTTTAACGCGCAGGCTCTGTGGACAGACCCAAGAAGAGCAGCAAATAAAAAGGCTGGAGTCAGAATTGAATGAGATTGACTGGACAGACTGTGGCATTTGAGGAGCCAACTAATTAACGGAGTCACCAGTTGCTCTTAATACCTTCCATATAACGTGGCTCTCGTTATCTGCAGAACCATCATGCAGGGTTGCTACACCAGGTTAAATGAGCTGCAGAGGGAGGCATGGATTGGCACATATGTCACCGCTGTCAATGGCAACATTCACAGTGCAACTTCAGTGTGAGGGAGGTCATTGAGGACAAGAGCGGCGATAGGAAGCCGTCGCCGTGCGGTTAGTCAACAATGCTTGTCTTGATTTGGAATGAGCGCTGCATTTGAGCTAAGCCAGTATGACTACGTCCTGGGGAACGGAAGGCTGGAGGTGACAGGATCTGATATGATCCCCGCTGTGATAATGCATTAGATAATTACTAGGCTGCTTTCACGTTCGGAGTCGTTTGGCGTGAAAGAGTGATGCGCCACATTTCTCCTGCTGCTCCTGTGTAAAAACATCTCCTCTGTGAGTCCATTCCAAATGACCTTCTCACTTTATTGTTTTAAAGTAGTGCTCCACTCCATTGATCAAGGCCAGGTTCTTAAGGAATCTCTGACAGTGGTAGCTGACTAATTGTGGCCTGGTGAAGTGGAGCTTTACACCACTAATTGGAGTCTAATGGTCGACCACGCTGGCATCAGATTACCTCTCGATCATTAGTATCGACTGAAAATTGCTGTTAGTGTGTTTTAAGAGAGAAGTGGGAGCGATGTCACGTTGACTGAACGGCTGAAAATAATCATGTGTCGGAAGAGGGTTGTACTCGGGGTAGATAACGTGCTGAGTGAATGAAGGAATGAGCCTGAGCCGGCGCGTGCTCGTGCACGCGTGTGCACGTGATTATCGTGATGAAGTCTCCCGACGGGACTCTGCGCTGCTACAGTCCTCCAGAAGTAATGAGAAGCTGTTTCCGTAGTTACCAGGTGTGAGAGCCAGCAGCCCGTAATGTCCTGTGGAGAAGAACAAAGGACAGAGAGGAGGTGGATGGAAGGATGAAGACGGAGGCTTGTGAATGCAGGAGAATTGTTTGGCCAACAACTGATTTGAATGAACAATTGAGTCGTCTGTATTGATGTTGGGGATAACTATTGCATCTTGGTAGTTGATGTGATGAATGTGAAATGAGGCCGTTTATACTCCAAAGCCATTTCAGTCAATTTTACAGTGAAGTGGTGGTAAACTTTTAGTTTGTTCTGTCATCTATCAGACCAATGTGAAAAAAAAATACACTTACTATAAGGGAACTACACCCGTGGTTCCCAGTGGTTGATACTGTCCACTGAATTTACAAAACAAAATAAGTGCAACCTGTTCATTCTGTCATCGCCTGGACTTGCGCACGTTTTCTCAAACAGCAGGAAGGCCTTTAAGCAAGAAAGTAAATCCTAACTAATTTGAAGCTCTGTAAGATAAGCATGAATAATTCAGTGTTTTTCGCCAGTACGACCAGCAGGTCTGGATAAGCGCCCTTGTAAATGATGGGATGTCAGTAAACAAAAGGGACATGATTAAGACTAGTAGAACATACATTTTGGATGCAATAATTTAACTGGGAATGAATTAAAAAAGAAGGATTTCCAAACTGCCAGTGATGATGAAATCTCTATTTTGGTAGTCAAGGTTGCAGACTTGCGGTTAGGTTAGGGTGCTTTGATATTCAATTGTAGACATTCGGGTCAAGGTCAGATCATGACCGCAAGAGCTAATCTGGATTAAAAGAAAGACATCATGCACAAGAACTGGGAAGTGAACCTGAGTCATTTCAGGGTGTTGCAAGACTTTAATATGTAAAAATAGAAAGAATTGTTCTTTTTTTCTGCAGTACTACACTTAAAGGATCTCTCTCACTCTCTCAGGCAGTGTTGCAGCAGCACCTTGTGCCTACTGTAACCTTCTTGTGGTACTCATTTTTGAGGAGGCAAAAAAACAGCACTGGCCTCATCATTCAAGTTTATAATCAATTTACACGGTTTGCCCAAGTAATCTTTTCAGCTTTATTGTCTTATTAAGGCTGAAAAGCTGATTATTGATACAAACTCAAACAATACTGATGGGCAGTCTCATGTCATCAAGGCCTCTTCTATCATCCATAAACAATGTGTATTAAATGAATTTGATCCTCCAAGATGAGGGCTGTGGCGGTAGAAGGGCACTGTGCCGCCTCTGTAGAATGGTAGAAGCGCTACTATAAGCAGTGCCGGCCTCTTTGTTTCATTAACTTACGCTTAGGAGTAAGGGTGCACTGAAAATTACCTAAGCATCAAATCATATCTGCTACGATGAAAATTCATATAAAAATGCAGATGCACCTCCTGGTCAATTCCTTTGGCCTGAGATTTTTGGTGGTTCTTGTTTAATGAACTTCAATGTCCTAGCTTCAGTTGAAGAGCTTTTCTTTCATTTTGTTTTCACTGAAAGTTTATAAGTTGAAGATGGACAGTGTGTGATATCGCTCCACCATGCTCTGAGTCTGCTTGTGAATCGCAATGCTTTGCTCTGAGTCCAATGTCAAAACAATCTTCAAATGTTTGAAAGTGTTTACTCACTGTTGAGCTTTAGTTTCTTGCCATTGTGTGACACTGTGCTCATGTCTTATCTTGCAGATTTGATCCACTGCACTAATGAGATGAACGTGAATATTCCCCAGCTGGCGGATACGCTGTTTGAGCGCACAGCCAACTCCAGCTGGGTGGTGGTCTTCAAAGCCCTTATCACCACACACCACCTCATGATGTACGGCAATGAGGTGGGTGACTCTCATGCTTGACACAAACACACAGCTCAAAGAATGCTTTACTTTGAATGGACAAAATGCGGAGTATTTCTTTCATTTGCACGAAGTATCAAAGCACTTTCCTAGTTAGTGGGTTCCTCACTGACATTGGCAATGAAGCTTTTCGGATTCTGATAACACTATTAAAATGTAATGTTGCTGGTAACATGAAAAAGAATACAGTAACAGAATACCACGGTGAATAAAAACAGAAAATAACAACTGACAGTGCTTAGCACCAGTGCTGTTAAAGACAGTCATGTTTGTCTCTCGGTACTCACACCGTGAGGTAGCAACTCCTGCAAACACAACACTCATCCAATAATGTCCAAATTCCAACAGTCCTTTAGAAATACACAGCTGAAGAAAGGAACCTATAAAATGATAGTTCAGATACATTCTATCTAAAAGCATTTCTATTGTCATTTGTGTTTGATTCGACTCACTGGTGTTGACCCAAGTGATCCGCGTTGGGAGAACAAATTGGAATTCAAGACCTTTAAACACCCTTCAAACATACATTAATTTCAAAACACACCCAAAGAGATCCACCCAGTACCACATTCCTTTCAGCGTGCATGTAATTGGGGAAGTGACGCTCCCTTGTTGAAGCAAGATCATTCGTGTGGGCATTATGTAAGGCTTCCTGTTATTGGCTCATTGTGCTCATCTGAACTTGCTTTGAAAAGAGGAAACGATGAGAAGTGCAGCTGAATTAGCTACCCCAAACGCTATGTGGTATCGTCGCTTCATGCTATGTCAAATTAATTTGCTTTTTCTCAACATTCCAACTAGATAATCAACAGGAGGATCAAAAAGTAGTGGGATGGTGTCTCCAGAGTTCAGCTTTCTGTCCCGTCTCTGCTGTGCTGATGTGTCTTTGAACTCGGTGATATCAATAAGGCTTTAGAAAACACTTTGTGACTGTGGCATGATGAAGTATCCTTTTCAGGCTGTGAAGGAAAATGGGTACAAGACATTTTGGGCAGAGTCTGTCTTCTATATAGCAGTATTTTAATACGATATATTTGACATACCCATATAATATTGGCAGGATCTTTAAAAAACAGCTTTCCTGTAAACTGTTTCAAGTGACTTTGACTATAGGATCTAGGCTTGGTGTTGGAGCGCCACCGTTTCTCAACATGGGAAGGGCACTGAAACAAAAAGTGAATGTGGGTGGGCTCCACCATCATGTCCTGAGGTCAATGGTTGTGTCGAATTCATTGGTTATTGTCACCTCAAAATATCTGAAAAGGTTTTCACGCTTTTTGTGAGCTAGTATCGAGATCATTGTCTCTACACAACCGAATAAGTGTATCTTATTTATCTCATGAATGGATTTAATTGAAATGACAACTTTGTTTAGTCTGTGAGCATAAACTTATTAATCAAACTGACAGTGTAGCTTCATTTATTGCTTGATGGCTGTTTAGGTTGAAAACCCATCTCAGAGCCCCTGGGGCTGAAAAGTTAATTACTGTTGGCTAACAAAATATTAATAGGCACACATTGGGATGGGAATCGTACCTGTAGGCCTAAACCATCATTTTCCAATTTTCAGTGTCTATTTCGATGGGAGGGAAATAATAGGAGTAATTCAGGAGCTGTAATCATGCAGTTATACAGGCACCTGTTCCCAGTGAAGGGGATTATTCTTCACAATTGTTCAACTTTAAATGATGCCACATCATGCAATGCTCCCTCAAACATAATGGAATTTTAAATAGCATTTTAATGTGCAAAGATGTTTATTTATTGCTGGTTTCCAAAACAGTCGATGAAATATACTGGTTCAATGTGCAAATGTAAGCAAATTGCCAGCAGGCATCACAGTAGTTTGTTTCAGGTCTGTCTTCACAGTGTGAGTCTGCGTGAGAAAGTGTGTGCGCTGATGAGCCTGCATTCATCTGTGCTGTCAGGATAGCAGTGCTGACTGAGGCTCAGCAGCCAGGTGTCCCTGCTCCCTCATGGCCAACCCATCCATTATAATCGGAGGTGGAGGAAAACTGGCCATAAAATTACAAAGCACGCACTCACAGAATTGGGGTCAACAGACTGACTAGTTCCAGGTTGACTCGCACATGTGAGAGTGACCTGCTTGTTATCCCCTTTAAATGTCTTTTACTGCAGCATATACTGTTTGTTGAGGTCTATTGTACATGTTGGCTGTGCAATAGTGACAAAACATGGCAAGTTAATTTTATGGCAGTGTAGCCATTCAAACATCTGACTGAAAAGTAGCTCTGCAAAGAAAACAAATTCTCAAGTCAGCATTAGTCAGTTTTGACTAATGGTATGACACTAACACTTCAGACTCCACAGCCCTCACATCATTTGTCTGGGTTTCAATGCATTAATAATACTGTGAAAGCAGAGTTTATCAGGATATAACCTTGAGTTGTTGTGGGTGAGAATGTTAATGTCTAGGACTGACAAATTGGCATCAGACAGACCTCAGTGTCACCTAACTGCGCATTAGATAAGAGGAGACAGCGGCGCATTTCAGGATGTTTACCAGGAGCTGCAACAGACAGTTTTCTAATTCATGCACTCTCTTATATTTTCCCAAATATTTGGCGTACATATTTTGAGTCTAACACACCAGAATTACCATCCTTGGTGATTTGCTCCATGCACACATCCCGCCAGAATGTTTGGGAAAACAACTTTGTCATTCCAAAGATTACAGCAAATGCTCCCCTAACTCGAAAAGCTACAGTTCCACAGTAAACAAGGCAAGTTACAGTTTTAAACAGTACAAGTAGCACTGCACAACTGGTCAATATCATATATCGGGATGATGAGGGTGCCAACTTTCACTTTTAGATGAAGAAATTTTAAGTCATGCTTAGCTAATGCTCCATCATTTTGGGGCTCATTTTTGTGAAAGGTGTTGGATTTTTGAAGCACATGTTCAGCGTTCTGTGGCATATCCTGATGCCATGGGCAGCACCTTTCATCACGTAAAAGAAAGACATTTACAACCATTTTTTTTCAGTGTGTTATTGACTATTAAATTGATACCGTCATATTTGTTATGTGACAAACATTCTCCTTGTACCTGACGCTATTTTATTTTAGAAAATGTGACGACATCTGTCACTCTTGTATGCAGCGAACACTCACAGCTACTGGCTAATACAGTCGCTCTCAGATTTGTATGCTGCTCCTGCATACACACACCTGCACAAACACACAGTGAAATGAAAAAAGGAAATGGCGATATTCAACAATCGATAAAAACATGGTTGAATAGGGAACAAAATCTGTATACCATTAAAACATTTCCGTTGCTGTAAAACACAGTAATAAATGACTGTTCAGTTCTCAATGCTGTCTAAATTGCAGCACTCAGTCTTAATAAATGATATTTATCTACAAATTTTATTTCAGTCACACATACTGTTACAGTTAGCTTGTTTCCAATTCACTAATAAAAGAATATAATTACTGTATTGTTAAGCCGAAGCTCATAAAAGTGCTTATCTGCATATCAACACGTAACTGCTATTTTAGTTCCTCCCTTGATACTTCCTCTCCATTCCTGCCAAAAAATCATCCGGGCCCGCTCCCAAGAAGGCACCTCGAATCTTTTGAGTGATCAAAATTCAGTCAATAACTTTGATTTTGTCAGCACAGTGCTGCTGGCGGAGTAGATCTCAAAATATGTATTCTCAAATATATATTTTTGTTGTGGTTTATTGGCACTAAATAGGCTTTTTAAAAACAATCTGTCAAGACAACCTCTAATTTGCCGTAACACGGCTAAAAATTGTAACATTCCACTCCTACTTTTGAGCTTAAGGAATTTGCAGTATACAGTATCTTGAAGGGAATCCCCAAAGGTCCCCCCTGGCTACTTGCACAAACTCTCATTAAGGCTTTCACAGACTTTCCAAGGGAGGATGTCTCTCTGTAAATAATGTATCAGGAGAAAAGGATGTTTCGGGGAGTAGTATTAAAATATATATTTTTCACCCTAATTCTCGCTCTACCTATCTTACCGATCATGCAGAGTTCTCCTCAAGACTTTTCCTAGGGTAGGGAGGTGATGCGTCGGCATTTGACACCAGGGTCAGGGGGGTAACCCCCATGGTTACTGATCTTTCACGGTCCTCCTTAACTGTCTACCGTAAAAGGTGGAGTCCTACTGGACTGACGGTGAGGCACTGTTGATGTTGTGGGCAACACTTCACTACTTAAAACAGCTGAAAACTCAGGATTACTTGAGAGGAATCGCAGCGCAGGAGGTGAGAATCCCTGCATAGGGGGCCCCTATTCCGCTGATACACGAGACACAAGACCCAACCTTCCAGTCGATGCTCCTCTATTTGGTAACGGTGGGTGTGTGAGTGGATCATGTTTGACCTGCGACACCCCCATGAGTACCCTTGAGAGGAAAGTGTCAAACCAGCCAGGACCCGAATTGCTTGATAAGATTGTTCAATATGAGTGAAAATTAGTTTGATCACGCCCACACAGACACATACTTGCACATAGATAGTCCATTACCACAGAGTCGGCCTGCTCATGGTCATGAGTTCTTCTCCTTCTCCTTCTCCTTCTTCTCCTTCTCCTCCTCCTTCTTCTCCTTCTCCTTCTCCTTCTCCTTCTCCTTCTCCTTCTCCTCCTCCTCCTCCTTCTCCACCTCCTTCTCCTTCTCCTTCTCCTTCTCCTTCTTCTCCTTCTCCTTCTCCTTCTCCTCCTCCTCCATCTCCATCTCCATCTCCTTCTCCTCCTCCTTCTCCTTCTCCTTCTTCTCCTCCTCCTTCTCCTTCTCCTCCTCCTCCTCCTCCTTCTCCTTCTCCTTCTCCTTCTCCTTCTCCTTCTCCTCAACTACTTCACTATTTTGTCATAGTATTTGATGATAGAGTATGAGTAATTATTTGACTTCACTTTATTCTAATGTGTGCTGATGCTTTTTGCTGTTTGACCCTGAAAGCATTGTTAGGTACCTGAAATCTTTTTCTTCTTGGTGAGGCCCTCCCTGACAGATGTACTGCATACCATGGTGGATATTGAAAGAAAGACTGGACAATAATTTAAGTATTGAATTATCCATGTTGTGGTTCATTCAGTCAGCTCTTGGTATAACTACCATATACATGACTTTGACTAAAGCAGGGGCAGTGTTAATGGAAAACCATCACGTATTGCAATACTATACTATAAACCTGTTGAAACTTGGTAGAGAAAATACCTAGCTCAGCGCAGACTGCATTACATGAACAAAGATTAGCTTTTGAAATTGTTAGTTTGAGTCCTGGTGTTCATTGATTGATGTTTCGAGAGTTCCCTTTGCAAGTATAATCTGTGAATACATGTTACACTGTTTCACCACGGTACCATAAACAAATAAACGTGGGATGGGGGTCACCCACCGAGAACCGAGCTATATAGCTACAGTTTGCAATTGCACTGTACTACTACAAATTGCCGCTCCCTTCTTCTGTTCGGTTCTCGTAAGGAAGTACAGAGTGATTTAGTATATGAACAAACTTTATACGTTCCTTGCCACTTACTGATTATTATATCCGAAATATTGAATTATTTTCTCTCATCTATGTATCTATATAGCATATACCACTCTTCAAGTTTGCATAAGGTTAGCCACCGTTACATTCTCACTGCCTTCTTATTTGTTTGCTGTTATCAGGAATGTGGTGGACTGAACATTTACTCCACTAGTCACTGTGTAAGACTGTGTTCTAAAGGTGGGGAAGCCCTCCAAAATCATCCTTCTTAAGGTGTGTACAGCTGTAGCTGTCTGTGTGCAGAAAGTACACTCTGATGGATTGCACCTCAGTGTAAGGGGAATCAAGAAGAGTGCCTTGACATCAGAGTCAAATACTGGAGTAGTGGGTGAACAGACAGTGTGAAATAGAATGGAGCTTCAGGGAGGCAGGGAGTAGACGGCTGTGTGTGAGAGTCATTAAGGACATCGGAGGAGACTGGGACAGTCTGGCGAGGACATAGGA
Organism: Synchiropus splendidus; assembly: GCF_027744825.2. Lineage (NCBI taxonomy): Eukaryota > Metazoa > Chordata > Actinopteri > Syngnathiformes > Callionymidae > Synchiropus > Synchiropus splendidus. Next base: position 13,027,590 of record NC_071336.1, read on the forward strand.
GAAAGTGCTGATCGTAGCAGGACACTTGTCTGTGTGCGAAAGCAAGGCATCGAAATAGACCTACTTGAAGGTTGAAAACAGGAAGAGGTGTAAAACATCGTTTGAGTCTTTTACAGCACTAGTCTGTGGCTCTCAAACCTCCGCTCGCAGACATCAGTGTCCCACATACTGAACAGGCCATTTGTTTCTGTGACATCATTAAAGCACTCTCGCCGATGGAGTCCCTGGCCTCCCGTGAGAGAGGGAGGGCGCAATGCAGGCAGAGATTTAAAGGAGTGTGTTCCAAGAAAATGTTGTCAAAGTCACAAATGTGGCTGGAAAATGAGGTGGACAAGGAGGAAAGGGGAAATATGAAAGGGGGGAGTTTGATCTGCTGACTGGAGCGTTATCTTATAGAATGTAGGGGAAGGGAGGGTGGGGTGTGTTTTTTTTGTGTGCATGCATGTGTGTAAGGTCATTGGTGATAATCTGATGGATGCTCCCTCTGTCACCATTCACATTTGCCATCAGCTCCTGGAGAACATAAAATGATTAGTGAGCAGACATAAACAGCCCTCTGTGTCTGTGTGCTGCGTGTGTCATCCAGATGGACCGATGGTTAGCTCTAAAGCATCTAATGTAGGAAGCGAAAACTCCAGGGTGGCACATAATAAACAGATGCACTCGCCACACACTTCCTTTTCCTCCTTCAGGGTGAAAAACAAGTTTTTCCAACCACAGTAAATTGGCTGCATCTGCGTGATCAATATATGTGCGTGTGTGTGTTCTCTTCCTTCTTCTCAGCTGTATTAATTCTAGTTATTTTTTAGAGAGTTTCTCTACAAAATGAGACAGGGTTGATATGTAATCGATTAACTTTTCACCAACCCTCTGCCCCTAAACTGCTTTCCATTTCTGAGATGAGAAATCCCAGGGACATTCACTATTTCGCTCTCTTTACAGAGGTGCCAAATTAATGCAGATTCATGTTCAAAGCAGGTGAAAATGTGATCAGGTTGTAAATGACATACTGAAAACGACCAAATGACGTGCTGTACTTTTAAGGACAGCGGCTGAGTTTTGAGGGCAAACTGTTTCACAGTGTTTTCTGAACTTGGAAACACAAGCACATTCATGTTAGTTGTAAACCACCCTGCTCCTTTCACGTTATATTCAATGTTTTTTGGTTTTTTTTTATGAGAAATAACTAATTTGACTATCACTTTTTGTGCACTCTTTACGTTGACATTCCCAACAAGTTCCCTCCCATGGACTTATTCATTTGCATAGGCAAATACCGAGTGAAGCTCATCTCTGCAGTGTATAAACACATCCTTAGGTTAGATTAAAAACCGCCTGTATGACACTGCACTTATTCAAGGACAGCACTGACTGATCAACATTACGTTAGATGGCAATTCACATCTGTCACAAGTTTGCGTTTTCGGCTTAAAAAAAATAGAATGTAAATAATAATGATAAATATTGCATTGATCAGCAACCACTTGTCCTTGCTGTCAAGGGTCATGGTAGAGTGCTGCATTTTCCTGCTCCACATGTCGAGCAGCTGAGAGAGACACTTTGTTAAGTACAACACACATTGTTGCCTCAAACCGTGGACTCGTAACAAACATGGTTTGCAGCAGCTCCGCGTCGAGCAAAGCGGTGACTCACTCCCGAGAGGGCATTGTACGGAGCATGGTGAGGGGGCACGCATCATTAGTTTGCGTGAGAATTGCAACACTGCGACACAGTTTGATGCATGTCTATGAGCTTGTTTTGTGACTTCTCCTTATTAAAATATTTGTGGTGTTGTTGTTTGCTATGTTTAGGTCATCACTGATTAATTTACATTAAGTAGTTAAATAATATATACATATATTTATTTGCTTATGTACCGACATTTCAGCCTCTGCTTGTGTGGACCTGGCAAAACATTCCTGTTTGTTTTTCATCATTATTCATTTTCAAAACATGAATAAAAATAACACAGGAATCACACACCTTTGGTAGTGAGTATATGGTAAGGGTGTTCATATAAGTATCCTGATTGGATACGATTCAGAATCCATTTAAAGGTCCCTAAATTGTTTCTGTTTTAAATGAAAAAAAAAATCTCCTTCCTGCATATCACATTGAGAGAGCATGATGCTTATTGATGAGAGCATCATACCCATAAATACAATTTTACAAATACAACATTACAACATGTGCTTAAGCACCATCCGTCCAAAAACGCTTTGTTTTGTGAAATTTTGTTTCCCTACACCACGCCCACTCAACTGTGATTGTTCAAGGGGAAGCCTGCTTCTTCTGACACCTGCTGTCAGGAACACCTCCCACATGAAACAGGAGCTTGTCACTGCACTATTGAGCTCCCTTTAACTGCACCCTTGTAACTTGTAAGTTGAGATCACTTGTAGCCTTTAACTTTTGTTCTGAACCAATCATGGTTCTCTGTCACTACGGTGAAATGTAAGGTCTCAGTCAAATTTATGCCTGTATTGTCAGTAAATATTTGGAATTCTCATAAAATATTCATAAATGCTCATAAACAATGAATAACAATGTAGTCATATACTTTGCAGAGCGACAGGAATAGTTACAGGAATTTTCATGTTTGTGCTGTAGTATGATACTGGGCATCTCTTGAGAAACAAGATTTTTGTCTTTTTTTTAATTTTAACTCATATTTTAAACGTGATCTAATAGAAATCTAATAGAAACCACAGCTATTATTTCACTCTTTTAGATCATAAGCCATGTGACATACAGACTGATGTCAGATTTTGGACCTCACATTGGTTCTAGGACCTCTCTGGGAGTTTTTTGTGGATGTGTAGACATTTGCACATACTGTACACATTCACATCAAATGGATTAATGTTTTCTGACTGTTGGAGGATGGCGGGGCTCCCAGACACACCATTTGTAACAATTTGCTGCAATACAGCCACAAAAATATATTTAAAATATATTCTACAGAGGTCTACACAGCTGTTTGGCTTCTATATCTGAAAAATTGTATGATCTTTTTAAAGCTTCTGTGTTTTCTTAAATAGTGTATGATTGACATATTTTGTGTAAGTAAATACATTCAGTTTAAATGAATTGACTTTGTTACATTCATTGGTTGTATAAGTGGCTATAGGCTTGTTCTCATCGCAAAATATTCCATTGAAAACCCTGACCCAGAATCTGCAAGCCACTCAATTAAAACTGCTGAATGTTTAAACACTTTTCCGTAAAGAGTAATCCGTAGCTTCCATTTGTGGTTAACAAACCAGTCAGTTGAATTAAAAGGCTCAATGATCAGAGGTTTACTGTTTTTGGCTTTGACACAATTTGTGCCTCAAGCCTAGAAAGAAATATCCAAATCCATTTTAATACGGGTTAATCTACAACCAGTAATATCCCAACAAAAATGTTTTACGCTATAAGAATCAGTAAACCTGCAATGTTATAAATAAACATTATTCAGGCTTCTTTTTATTAGGCTTAGTTATGTAGATAAACAGTTTGATTTTCATATCTCTATCATATTCTTTTCGTGTGCTATGGTTTGCTCTTAGAGCATTTGCAATATTAAGGCCCAGACTCTCTGCATGTCTGTCTGTCTGTGTTAGTGTTGTACATGTTGACTCATATTGTACAAATGCATCACTGACCTCTGTGACACATTCAACCTCAAGCATGGCATGACTTCTCCCCTGTGAGCGGGTGCATGCAAACCATTAGCCTTGGCACCTCGTAGCCACCCGTTCACAGACACAGCAGTTTTATGGCGGTGGGACTGAAACAGTCGGTATTTTCATCTTCACACACGTTGGAACTTGAACAGCATCATCATCCAGCATCTCCCTGCCACTGTTTCTTTCACACTCAGCTGCTACTCAATGGCTAAACGCTTGATTGCGTAAGAGAAATGCCACGCAAGATAAAAAGGAAGAAAATATGAGCAGGCAGCAGAAAGAGGACGATCCCCAGGCACAATACAGCGCATTTGCAATTGATCCAACTTTGCATCTGCGTGCACACGTGTCTGTATCCATCCACACATGTATTTTTGGAGCGTGTGTGTGTTGCTTTTATAAGAGTTGCATTCATTCAACTCAGCCTGATCATGTCCATTCTTCTCATGTGAATCATCACCTCTCAGCGGTCTCTGGAGATTTTTTTTTTGTCCAAACATAAAAAAAAAAGAGGCCAGCTACTAAAAATGAATTCCATGTGATTTCTTTCCCCCCTCCTCCTTATAAACTCTGGGAACAGCTTGTCATGAATTCCCAGATTTATCAAAGCAGTGAGTAATTAACCATGGAAATCGGTGTTTTCCTGCAGGTAGTCAATGCATTTGTCAATCATTTACATAACGTCAGACGCAAGTCTTTGACTTCCCCAGATATTACATCATGGGGTGTCTGTAAGCCGCTGTTCACCATGACAAGTGAAAGTGCAGTGTCTCACTATTCTCCGAGGAAGCCATACGTTAAATGTTCAACAAAAGTGGCGCAGTAGTATGAAAAACACGAGCTGTAATTCCAAAGTGTGCACATCTGCCACCCTCTCATGTCAAAATCAATATTGCAAAGTGTCAGCAGGCAAACAGATGCGCGGCGTAACGGCAAACGCTTCACAAAACATTATTTAATGTGAAAAATACACCGCCTGAGGCACACAGGGCTTTATCTCTGTGAATATTCTTCAGCATGAACCTTCTACCTGAGGTACATAGTCTCACACACACGAGGCACGTGCGATGTTCACACTTTTAATTGCCACTCAAGCGCTTTCTCAAGTAATGTTTCAGACTGCTGAGCGGTGTGGGAAGTGTCACTAATTCAGCTGAGTTGATACCGCTTTGTCTCGCTGTTTACTAAACTGTATTGATTTTCTTTTCCTGTTATTGCTGGTTACTTGCGCCACAAACAAGTAAAAAGCGGCAGTTTTGTTTAAAGAGGCATGTTCACAGTAGAATGCCTCTTGTGCTTTCAACTGTCAATGATAATATGATAAGTCTGTTGAATATGGCCTGACAAGGTCACTCTGAAATGAAAAACAGAGGAAGAAAGAAAGCTTATTGCCATCCACCATTGGACCTGTATCAGGCCGTAGGTGAGGCGTTACATACTGTGGGTGAGATCAGGAAGGGGGACGCTTAGACACACACTATGCCAAGGATCACATGTATCAATAATACATAAGTTCTTGTTGTTGGATATGCTTACATGAATTATTTGACAGTGTTGCCTTGCTATTTTTGTGCCTTACTACTACCCTTATCCCTGAGCAAAGCCCTTTTACCTACATACTCATTCTTAAAAATCTTAAGTGTGAGTCCCAGAGCTATCGTCGGTGAATAATTTGGGACATTGTGTTTATAAGGTTCTCTCTGCTGCCCATGTTTCTAGCCCTTGCATTTTCTCTTACTCCATATCTATGCCTTTACCTAACTGATTTCCTTAGTGATGTGGGCTCTTGCCACGTGACTGTTTTGGAAGCAAGATGATGCGACCAACAGTTCATGATTTTGCCCTGTTTATGGTTTCAATCGTGTTATGTCTAAAAATTCTCAGAAGGTCCCATTCACTTTTGTACAGAGGAGAAAGTAGATGAAAGGCTTTAATCGCCCAAATCTTTGTTGTCTTCAGCATCCTTTTTCAGCTTGTCAAATCACGCAACCCTTCTGTTGCAGCGAGGCTAACAATAGAATTGCACCACAGTTGTTTATGCAACAAATTTACACCTGTGCAGTTTTCTGTGAAGTAATGTGAACTCTTCTGAGTCTGAGGTACCTGAAGCCATATTTTTTACTTTTTGCGGATGCCAATCACCATAGGGCTGATAAGCAGTGGTATAAAAAGAAGGTTGGTGTGTTTTTAGTCTTAAAAAAAAGGGGTTTTGACACATTATTTCGAAAGCTTTTTGTCAACCTTTTTGCCAGATGGCAGGAACTGTGATCGGCGATAGCCGTCCCTTCTTTCATACGAGGCAGCTGGTACTGTATTTCAGGTATGGAAAACTCAAGACAGAGTCCAAGACAGATGGAAAAATTACATCTTTTATCGGGCTTGGGTTATGGGATTATTGGAATCTTTGAAAGATGCCTCTTCAAGTTGTAAGCCAATATTAGGGGGATGAATTATTAAATGCCCTCACCAATTCCATTTGCAGCAGCTTTTTTTCCAAGGAAGTGTGCATAAAATGAATTTAGCCAAAAGAAATGTACTTCAAATTTGACACTCGTGAACATACATGGTCCTGAAAATAGCCTAAAAACACAAGGGAACTTATTGCATGGCTGATTCAGACCTACAGGTTGCAAAATTAGTTCCACTGAGATGACAATAAACACTTTAGATTGAGTTAAAGCTAATGAGAAGTGGCAGAGATTTATTATACAATGTTTGAGGCCAGGCAGTTTTGTTTATCTCCAGTTGTTCTAAGAGCATGACATGGCTGTTTCTAAGCTTGGTATTGTTGAACACTCCTTAGTGCCTGGGATATTTAATCTTCTCTTAACATATAGTCTGGCGCTGGAGTCAGCATGTCATTTTTGAACGCTGGCTCTGATACCTGTGGGTATAATTGTGGTGGTCCTCAAGCCAAACCAAAGGGTTGTGGTGATGTTGTCGACTATAATTCTGCTACAGCTATCCTTTTTTATTTTCTGTTTTGCATACATTCCAAAATTAATATTTAATTGTGCACGCAAAAAAGGTGCAATGCTTTTGGTTCCATGAGAGTGTGTACTCTTGCAGTTGGCCTCTCGGAGGTCCAGGTTTGTTATCTGGTTGCAGACATGCCATTCTTATCTTGGAAAGTTAGACTCAAATCTTCTACTTGTGATCAGCATTTGAAGCATCAGGGTGGGCGTAAGCCAGATACGATAGCTCTATAGTGGCGTCTCGGTTTTCTCCAGGACAGGATACTAGCAGTTTGGGGAAAATCCCCCGGGTGAAAATATGAAGACGTGCAAATTTGAGACAGGATGGAGCTGGCGAGGGAGTTGACACGCTCAGCAAATCTCCCTGGAAAATGGGAAGTCAAGACCGTCCAGCACCTGCTCAGTGACATCAGATCTGTCAAAAATGAACAAGAAGCTAGTGTTTAGGAGTTGGAGGGTAACCACAGGAGTGATTCAGTAACTGTGGCACTGCCCTGTGGTGAAGAAGGTAGTCAAATATTTACACAAATCATAAAACATGTAAAGCATTGTGAAGACATCGCACATACTTATTGAGGTTTTCATTTGGCTTTTTCATGAGGTGGCTTGCTGGTAAATAATGCAAATATGTTTTGCAAATCAGGTATTTAATTTCGACTGTGGTGAAAATCAATCAGCAGTATTGTATCTTCCCTGTTAGAACAGCTCTGATATGAATTTGAATTCCAGTTTTGAAAGCGCTTGGGATTTTATTTGGTCTTGGAAGTGTCACCCGCAAAGAATAGTATTCTAAAACATCGTCTTCAGCTGTTTAAATGGGCTCAAACCTCTTCCAAAAATTAATTTACAATGTCTCCATGTAGCAAGAAAGTTTTGAACTGTTATCTGTCTGTACTTTGCCATAATGTACTATGAACGGATACATGTTTTATTCACATCTTTATACATATTTTGAAGAAACAATATACAGAGTGCAGTTGTTGCTTTTGTTGCTCAGTTTTAATGGGCTGTACAGGAACATTAAAGCTTTGCTTAAAAAAAATAAATGATGTTGAGCGCACCTGAAGCAGCTTTTCAAGATGAAGGCATTCCCTCAAGTCACGTTGTCTTATTTAATGTCCACAGCGCTTCATCCAGTACCTGGCCTCCAGAAACACACTGTTTAACCTAAACAACTTCCTGGACAAAGGAGCGCTTCAAGGTAAACTGTTTGGTCTCACAGAATTTGACAGCCATGTCAGTACTGTTGTACGTTTTATGCCATTCTTAACATCATTTGTTTGAGATCCGTGTTCTTGAGGAGTCTGCATGAATTTCACATTATGAAATGGTCTGTCTCCCTCCGAAATGTCAACTTCATATTTCTCTCCTTCTGTATCGCTGGTTCTCTCCCAGGTTACGACATGTCAACCTTCATCAGGAGATACAGTCGTTACCTGAATGAAAAGGCCATGTCGTACAGACTGGTGGCCGTGGACTTCACCAAGATGAAGAGGGGGTACGGATGTTTTCAATGCCGCATGCCAACCTCACTCATCATTTTCACACGAGTTAATACTCTTCTGGTCTCTTCGCCCAAGGCTTGACTTCATGTTGTCAGTTAGTTTGAATAAGGCCAGTTCACGCATTTGATCTCTCTTTCATTCAAATTCAACTTCTTTCATGTATGATGGTGTACATGTGAAATGCATGAGTAGAAACATTCAAACCTGCAGCAGCATGTGCCAGGGAAATCGCCTTGACTATTGTGTTTTACTTACAGCAGATTTTAATAAGTCACTCCACCATCTCAGCCTACATTAATTGTCAACAGAAATCACTCATGGTTTCTTATGAGAAGAAAGCTCATCCAGGAGGCACCTGTTTTTAAATGTTTTCTTTGTAGCCTTGACTTTCCTCTTATCCTTATTCCTCTGAATTTAAGTTTGAGTTTCAGACCTCTGTGTTAATGGACTGTCATTTTGATATGAAATGCACTGCATTTCGCACCACTTCTTTGCTTTCAGAGATCTGTTGATACCATCGAAACACCATACTACTATTTTGCTGTACATTTTTTTTCTCTGCTCAAGCTGGTTTTAGAGATTCAGTTTGTGATTTGAGGATTGCATTTATACGTTTTAATGTTTTTACATTGATGCTTGATATTCATTCGCAATAAAAAAAAAAAAAATCAGTGTTTAAAGCTTTTGCAGGTTATAGTCCTTAATGAGGTGACATCATCTTTTCATAGTGGTGAAAGAGAAGTTGGATCCATAACTTGCCAAAAAAAAACAAGTGAAATATTCAGTTCCAGTTCAACCATTTTTGTTGTGGTTTGGGGTTCTGCATCTAATAATGTTGCTTCTGTCGCTACCTCTGGGATAAAATGACTAGGAAAACCTAGAGTATTTTAGATAAAACTTCAGCATTGGTCCAATAACAATGCAGGTTTCTGTCTCATTATGAACTTATTGTATTGGCTACCGTTGGGCACTAGAACTCGGCATGAAAAAGACTTTCTCCTGAGAATGGTGTTCAGTTGTACTGCTGTATCAATGAAAGCTGAAGTTCTGAGTTCTGCCAAAATATTGACTTTTGAACATTTTTGTAGCCAACTGGAACAAAACTACCTGAAATTCTCTTTTTTAAAACAAACTTGCAATAACGCTCAATACAAATCTGACCAACCAATTTATCATGCCTCAGGGCTGAAAATAAACCTGAGATGAGATGCAGGTGAAATAACACATTGATTTCCCTCATTAAACTGATTAAAACTGAGACAGTTTACAGACAGTGGATTCTTTTTTTTAACAAGTGTTTGCCTCAAAAAGCCAGTACTTTTTGCATAACTGTGCATATTTTACAATACATAAGCTTTCATTTTAATTGTTGTTTTTTTTGAAGTTTCCCATCATGCATTCAGTCTTTTTGTGTTTCCTCTCATTTGCATTTGGATTTACATAAGAATATTCCGTCACAGCCCTTTTGATGGTGACTCTTGTGTGTTTGCCGTTTCATCTTTGGGCAGGGTTGACGGTGTAATGCGAACGATGAACACAGAGAAACTGATCAAAACGCTGCCCATCATTCAGAACCAGCTGGATGCTCTGCTGGATTTCCAGGTAACTGCTGAAAACATGCTTGTTTATGCATGACACCTATATGTTTTTGGAGGTAATATATCTCCATTTAACTCCTCTGGTACATGAGGCTGCAGTCTTCCTCTGAATCTCTTTATTAATTCACACACATGCGCTGCAAAACCAGCCTGAATAAGACAATCAAAATGCAAATGTGGAAGAAGCGTTTCTTCTTCATCAGCTCGCAAATCATATTAGAGCATCTCCAAAATAAAGCCGCTTTATTTGACTGCTTAATGTAATGTAGCGTCTGTACGGCATCCAATATATGCTTTTTAGGAAATGTAATGCAAGATTATGCTGATTCACTTCAGCATGCACGTAGATATGGTTAGGTCCTGTTTTTTGGTATGCCCAAATTTGAATTGGACTTGTGAATAATTCAAAGTAAAATGGACTGTATTTCATGTCAACCTCTGTCATCATGCCCATAGACTCTTCATTTATGTTTGAAATAGTTCTGTGACTTCTTCAATTGTTTTATATTTAAATAATAGGTGGTGACATCACTGCAGAATGTGGAGTCTTGTGTCTGTGGAGTGTTGTAGTGACCATGGTGTAGGAGGTTTATATTCAACCAGAGCCTGATACCTAACGGTCGTGGATGAATTTGACTTGTTCTTTAACTGGAATTCTCTACATGATTTTCAAAAGATAGTGGCATGATGTTGGTGAGGGCCGTTCCGGGGTTCTCACCCACGGTGATGTGCTGAAAAAAAGCAAGCTTTCCAAATATTCTTGACTTGAGTTATGGACTGTTGCCCTGGTTCTGACCGATGGTATGTGGGTTCAAGATTCATCTGTGTGGTTTTTGGTCTGCCAGAGACTCATGGTGTGACTCACACCTGCTCTCACAGAAAAGTGTTTAAACAGTTCATTAGGCTTTTATTTAGTTGTCTTTCTTTGGATGTTTTCCGAGGATGACCACAACTAAATAGTGGGACCCAACACTAGAGGGAGAATTCTTAGTCTTGTTATATATGATGGATATGGTGTCTGAGTATTAGTCTAAATATCATCACAACTGTGTCTCTTCCCCGCCAGGCGAACCCGAATGAGCTGACCAATGGGGTGATCAACTCTGCCTTCATGCTGCTCTTTAAAGACTCCATCAGGCTCTTTGCTGCTTACAATGAAGGGGTCATCAACTTACTGGGTAACACATAACCATACCATCTTACCCTGTGCACTCATAAAAACTTGACCTATGACTGTATAAAAAAAACGTGTTTCCACACTCATATTCGCTCAGGGAAAATCAGGTTGTCATCCCTCGCCCCCTGTTCTTTTCTAGCAGTCTCTCTTGTTGCTATTCCTTTCTCCTGCTTTGTCATCATTTTGGCATGGTTTGTTTTCGTCCTGTCTTTATCCGTTTTCACTCTAATTGTCTGTCTCTACAGAGAAATACTTTGACATGAAGAAGAACCAGTGTAAAGACGCTCTGGACATCTACAAGAAATTTCTTTACAGGATGACAAAGCTGTCAGAGTTCCTAAAAGTAGCAGAGGTAAACAGACACTGACACACATTTTTCAGGGACAATTCTCTTTCTATTCTCAGTGCTGTTGCCCTTATTTAGGGAAGTCCATGTACCATTCATTTCTTATGCTTGGCTGCAATACAAAATAGGGATGGAGATTCATTTCAGGTGAAGAATGTTAAGGTTTGTAGACCTGTGGAATTTGCGCTGATTAAGAAACAAAGAATGTGTGTATTGTTTAAGTGAAAATTCATTGTCTAAGGCTGTAAAGAAGGAAGAAATGCATATCGGGGTTTCTATGTATAGTAGGGTTTCTATGTATAGTTATTTGAAGAGCAAGGCACAAATATCGGCAGGTTTAGTAAAACTGTGAAATGCACTCACACTGCTGACTCCTTGCTGTAATATTTCTCTTTTTGTTTTATCTATTTCTTTTTCAGTTTTTTTCGTGCATTTATTTTTGACTGTGACCCTGAAAACCTCATAAAAAGGTTCTTGAGAGAGTGCACACCCTTTATAGGTTTCAGTTTCTGCACACTTAAATCCATGGCCTTCCCCAAGAGTGTTGAACTCTGGTGAAAGGCAAGCACCAGGCAGATTTATGTATTTATTTTTATGCATTTAATATCCCCAAATCACATTCCTATAATTCCCTTAATGGCTAAACGAGAGGAGTTCTCTGTAACACATCTAGAATCTAGGCACAAAGACAAGACACTACTACAATACTTTGGTGCACACACACACACCCACTTGGGAAGAGAGAGTGAGACCCCAAATAACCTTAAAATGGAGGATGTGGTTAGGTGGCCTCTTTGCTCCTGCCTCCCTCCCCACACTTCTTCATCTAATCTATTCCTCTCCTTCTCTCCTCCTGACAAAGATGAATACTGGTGTTGCTCTCCTTTGCACACTGCCCACAGATCATCCCTCTCTCTTCCTCCCCCTTCATTTGCTCCTTTGTTTTAGTAAAAAACAGAAGCAGCAAACTTAACATTCCTCTCTCTTTCTCTCTCTCTTCCTGAATGGACGTTCAAGCAAATGGATCAAATTAAATGCCATTGTGTGTGTTACCACAAGAGCTATAGTTTAGTGTGTGTTTACACCTTATTAAACAACTGGTAATAAGTCTGACGTAAAGTCTATAAATCCAGCGTTTAAATTCACTTATTCTAATAAAATCCTAAATCAAACAGTAAAAATGCTCTCGCAACAATTAAACTGGTCTGGTGCAATAAAGGCGATAATACTGGCTTTTTTTACAATGCATCTGTGCATTGTTTACCATGCATGAAAACAAATGATTAGTCTATAAAGTCATGGACAGGAGAAAATAGCTTTGATTAAATTCTTGGAGGTTCTGTTTGCTAATCTATTAGTTACTCAGGTTCAAGGTTAATTTGCATGGTGTCATTTGGATATGATATCAATTTATTTATTATCTCTGTGTGTCTTGTGTATAGTCTAACCAGCAACAATAAATATAACAAAATAGAGTGATGATGGTGACATTATAAAAGCTATTGTTTAATACTTTGTGTTTCTCATTGGGGGCAAATCTTTTTGGGTTGTGAAATTTCACTGAATCGAAGTCAAGATGAGATTATTATACTCACAAGTTTGAATCACTTCAGAAATGAAGAAGTGAAGATGGATATTTTAAATAATTAACATGCCAATGATTTGTTTAAAAAGCCTCAGGATCATAACAGGGGTTAACCAGGGTTTTGAAAAACCGCATCGAGCATCTCCATTATCTTTCCTCTGCTCCTGACATTTAATTATTGAAATCAGAAACATGGACACGTACTCTCACGCTCTGTCAGTTTCAGGTAATGAAAAGCGCCGCATATGTACACAGCCTGATGAATATTTAAAAACCTATCAAATGAGTGTGAACATGCCGAGTGAGATGTCAAGAAAACAAGCTGTTTTTTTTTTCCGTGGTGCTGGACTTGATGTTCTTTATCTGTGTCCTAAAACATGTCCAAACAAGTGTTCTGCCAAGTGGTCTTTTTTCCAAAGTGCGTCCATTGTCGCATCGTCATTCACTCTGGTCATCATGGCAACTCTCTCTCATCTGTCACACTCATTTATCACTGTTCAATGATGCAGTCTGAGGATTGGTCAGTTTGTCTGCCAACCCTGACGTCCGTCTTTTTCTTGTTTATTTCTGTTATTGTTTATGTTGACACTGCATGGAGTAATGATTCCCTGTTTTTTTTTTGTTTCTATCCCCCTCCCACCACCATTTTATCCCACTTTCCTTTCCCCTTTTTTATTTTGTTTGTTTTTGACAACAGCAAGTTGGAATAGATCAGGGTGACATCCCCGATCTCTCACAGGTCAGTGTACATCTCACCTCTCACTTCTCCTCCTTTCTTTCCATTTCTCTCTGCATCTAATCTTCTTCGACACTGCACTTCCACTCATTAACCGGCTCTTTATTTGTACCCGCGTCTCCCTCCTCTTACTAGTCAGCCATCTTGTCTAACCTGATGTTGCAGTTTGGGCGGAGGCAGCTGCTCTCTGATGTGATTGATTTTGCTTTTCCTGCTTTCTCTTTCACTTCTCAAGGCTCATTATACAGTAGATCTCATGAAAGGAATTTCCTTGTGAGAGCTGCATTGTTCACCTGCAAATAAAGGACCTTTACTTCAGACGGTTAAAAAGCGTAAGAAAGACTAGAGTAAATGTGAAGGTGAAAATATATTGTACATTTGACTCAGATATTTCAATGTGCTATATTTCTTTTCAGATCGAAAGCAGGTTCACTTCTGTGATTGACCTGTATGAATTAATCAGAGACAGGAGTGTTTATTCATAAAACATTTTTAAAAAATCGTTTTTGTAATTCAATAGATTATATTATTATTTGGGTCAATGTCTGTGAGATGAGTTAATGATTTTTGTCCAAGATTGAACTGCGAAACAAAATTCTCTATGTACGTTTAGATCGTAAAATATCTATATTTTAGGATGTCTATGTGAATATTTTTTTTTATCTCTCTAAGAGAAGTTCAAATGAGGCATTCTCATTTGCTCAGAAATATTACTATGCTTATATTTGTGTGACATGTGTTTCTGACTCATAAACAAAACAAACTGATTAATGTACCAGCAGTAGATCCTCAACAAATGAACAATATTTTCTGCAGGCTTGTTTAGAAATCCACAGAAGTGAAAATAAACTTCAGTGAAGAAGCTAAAAATGGTTGCTTAAACTTCACAAATGGCGACAATAGCTTATGCCCTCAGTGGTGCGAGACCTTAGTCACACATGAGTTAAAACTTGGAACAAGCCGAAGTTTGTGGACAACTGTGTGTGGGCGATGAACTGGTAGTGGAGCCGCACAGTTATTGCCCTTGTTAAATAGTGCATTTTCTTCTCCTTCCTGCCGACACAGAAAACAAAAGGATCTTACATTGTAGGTGGTGGGTTGTGTGTACTATGTTGTTTACCCTGCATGAAGACACCTCTTAAACCCTCTGTGTGTCCAGGCACACACATGATCTACACGCATGCTTTCTGGCTCCTACTTTAAGCCATTATTGCAGGAATGTCGACTTGGTTCAATGTAAATGTGTGTTTGACGCAGGTGGCTCGTTGCAATTCTCTTTAACTTTCACCACCAAGCTCTGACACATCCAGCAAAAGGCCATGAAACCTCATGAATAGAAAATGAAGCTTCACCTCTTCGTGCTCTGTCTTCATCTGCATGAAAGGATCCTTGTAGCAGGTTCTGCCTGGCTCATTTAAATTCCTTCTGTACCTCAGATGGTTATTTCATATTTGTCACGCGCGCCGCTATTAATTGGTCATGCATGGCAGCGATACTTAAATACTGAATGTCCAGAACGTCGCTGATAAGCTTCACGGTTGCACACACTTGGGCATCATCTAGTGTGCAGTGCTGTTGTTGAATTGATAATGTTGGAAACGTATTAGTTGATGAACTTGTCACCAACACCAGTGCTTTTTGTTTTTGTCCTGAGCCCAAGAAAAGATTTTAAAGAGAGGGCAAAATTCAACTGACGCTTTTTCAATTACATTTTCTTCATGGTACAGTGATTGGCAGTGGACTTATGACCCCCAACGACAAGTGACAGATAATATAGTGGAGACCAATTCTTTGATGTTTCCCTAGTAAAATGGATGATTGTTATTTTATCAACAGTCAGGTCCATGTGGAATAATACTGGATGACCGTTTTGTCAAACCAGTGTTGCATATAGCTCAGTGGAGTATGGGAACTTGGTGGTCACGCTCATGTTTGGATAATGTGCTCTGAACTATTTCAAGATGGCAACTGTGGAGCATGAATGTATCTCAATGTAAGGTGAAGGAAATCTCTTTCTTGTCGCCTACTGTCGGTATTAACATTGCACTCTTGACGTTAAAATGTTAAATACATCAGCTGTAGTGAAACCACGCCTTCATGACTTCACACTTTAACTGTGTCAGCACTTTCATTGTTTTTATTTAACCTTTGGCATAGTGTTGAATTAGTTATTGTTAGGATATTGTTCTAATCTGTTTTTAAATTGCTGATGTAAGCTCACATTCAGGAGCTTGTCAGCAATTGAATTTGGATTCACCGGTTTTGTTCTTTGTGTCTGTCTGAGCTTGGTGATATTTATTGGTCCTGCCAAAGTCCACCTTTCAAATCCACCTTCACTAGAAACCTTCTCTTCGTCTGAGTCAGTGTTTTGTTAATGACCAGGCAACGGTTTGGCAAGAACACGCCGTCGAGCTTACCACAAAGATCCCAGAATCCAAAGCGCTCCCAGATGTGTATGCATGTGTGTGTGCTCGCATGCACGTCTGCAACCCCGCAAATGACACATTTTACATTCTTGCGGAAGCACCGGCAGACATGACGTTGTCATATTTTCACAGTGGAGGAATTCCCTTTTTTGCCAACAGCTAATGTAGCCCTGCCCTTTGTTTTGTTTTTGCTTCCTGATGAACTAGATGTCTAATTTGACCGCCTGTGTAGCAAAGAGGTAGAAAAAAGGAAGTGGAATTCCAAGAAGAGAAGCTGTAGTGGAGATATGCTAACAATCAGAGGAGCATTTTGTGAAAAGTCCACCGTTCCTGTCTGTGAAAGTGACACTTCAAGATAAGCAGAAGGAAGCGGATTGAAACAATAAAAGAAAGCTTTTCACCTTCCTGTAAATTCAGAAGACCCTTTCCCCCCCCTTCTTTGTTTTTCACCCTTCTCCTTTGTTCTGCGTCTCCTTTGAGTCTCCTGCTAACAGTGCAAAGTGCCTGCTGCATGTTGCCATGGCTATTCCTGGAGCCTGATGCACTCTTTTACCTTTCCTGTGAGACCAACTAACTCTGGAGTTATATGTCTGTCGAACTGTTTGTGTAGGCAGCGCTTTTTGTCTACATAGGAGAGACATAACATTCATTTGAGGTTGTGCTTGTGTTTCCCCATGTCGGGCCTTTTATTTCCCTCGTCTCAAAAGGCCCCCAGCAGCCTCCTGGAGGCTCTGGAGCAACATCTGGCATCTCTGGAGGGAAAAAAGACCAAGGAGTTGAATGCAGACACCAGGTAAATATCAAACCTCTTTGTCATCTTGCACGTGGTCGCTAGATTTTGCCTCAAATATAGGAGGTAAAAAAGGAAAACGTTGTCCTGATCTTCATCTTGCAGAGCATCCACACTGTCCAGCGCTGTCTCGTCTCTCTCCACGACTGGCATGTCTTTCACTCGCATGGATGAGAAGGAGAAACAGCAGGCCCTAGAGGAGGAACAAGCCAGATTACAGGCTCTGAAGGTAAAACCTTTTATCCCATTATGTGATGCACAGTATTAAACAATCCTCTGATCATTTTATTTTCCACTATACCTGCAGCAGCTACATTAGCTTCTCCTGACACAGTTGACGTTAATTCCTGTTCTACTTCATATGTGCTCCGCCCTCTAACGGCCTTCGCTATTGCCTCGATGTGGATTAACCAATAGCGAAGGCCGTTAGAGGGCTACGCACATATTCATAGAACCTGGGTTACATGAGTAACCATCATTTTGTCTCATGTCTTTTGCTGAAAAAGAATACTTCTCATCTCACTCAATTGAAACTTTCAGGAAACTTTAAAAACAGGACAAGGAACAGATTGTTGCATTCTGTTGGTGTTCTGATGTTCCATCTGGATGGATAAAGGTTTTGAAGGAATTGTAAGCTAATAAACATTAGAAACTTTCATGTGATTGCTGACCGAACCTGTTGTTTTCAATTTCTAGATAAGATGGTTGGAGCTTTTACTACTCCATTTTTTTGTTTTCTAAATTCCTTTCATCTTTGTCCAGTTTTAGTCGACAAAAAAACAAAAAGAATTTGGTCCCAATAACTACAGAGTAATAATTAGAATAATTAAATTAAAATTTGCAAAGGTAAATATATAAAGTACGATCCTGTGAGGTCTTCTGTTTAATAAAGGAGGCAAGAAATGTTTTCTTTAGCACCAACATTGGGTCTGGACCTGGAGTACCAGCTCTCATCCCTTGCAGTATCTGGCAGTGATGACTAACTGAGACCACCGTCCACGCACCTGGATGGAACAGGACTGTGTGCATATATAAAACATAGATTTTAATATTCATTATGAATTCTCCGGGTCCACTGTTTTTACTCTGCACACTTCAAGTGCATGTGTGTGTTCGCACCTCATGCTCTCTGTGGGTGACGTCATGCTTCAGATTCAGAGGCAAGAGTGACAATGTCATTTTCTCTCAATAATTCAGACTATAGTTTATTATAGTTAGTGTTACTGAGTTATGAGTTAAATTTAATGTCTTGCTTTGACCTTTTGCTTACTTGACATGATTGTATTCTGTCTTCCATTTCCTTGTTGGAATTGGAAAGTTACATGAAGTTGATGTGGTCTTTGCGTTGGAATGTGTCAAAATGAAACCAGAGCTAACCTCTACTGAAAACGGCTGCTCAACTTTGTCTGTACAAATATAGTTGATCTAACTTGTTTCTGCTGAGTACATGCCCGTGGGCTACTCTTTTCTTGTTAGTGTCAGCAGACTACATTAATAAAGGGAATTCCAATGTTGGTAATGAAAAGATGCAGCATTTAATGAAGTGATTTGTTCCTTAACTCTGAGGAGAATTGGCTATCGTGTTTTGAAGATGACTGGCTGGAATTTCACCAAAATGTTGCACAGGAAAGTATGGAGTAGATGTAGAAAGATGCAGAAACTCTAGCTTTTTTTCTCTCTGGGTGTGTGAACCAAAGACTCACAGAAAAGCAGCTCAAGGAGCAACTGCAGTGTTTGGCCTAGATATCAGCCTGCTACTGCAACGTTGAGCCGAAACCACAAATCTGCAGTAACTACAAAACACTTCAGCTGTAACAAATGGCACAGATTGTTAATGCTAAGGAATTTATATCTATAGTGTTGGGTTTTGCTGTGCTGTAGTCATCAGCTGCTGTGAGGCTGCTGATAGATTGCCCTGTAAATTTGCTGCTTGGTGATTTCTGAACTCCATTGCAGGGAAAAATGCTCTCAGAGACGAAGGGAAGAATAGAAAAGTCAAGTGTAAAATGTGTTGACATTTCTCTGCTCCCGCCCTGGGAGTCCTGCCTTACAGCAAACTGTAATTGAGTAAGAGCAGTGAAGCTATAAAGCAGACACACTGATGCTCAGTGTTCGTGTACACATATGCATGTAGAACATCCTCACGGAGAGGCGGCCGTGCCACTGTGTGCTAACAGCGTGAGGATATTCCTGCAGATAGTGTGTTGGCAGTGTGTCACAGTATGTTTGCTTGTGTGTGCAGTTGATTGGATTTTTATTTTGCTGTTTACTCTGTGCCCTTGTTTGCCCTCTTCTCCAGCCAAGGTCCACTGATTACCTCTGGGTTTAGTTAGGAGGCAGAGGATGATAAAGTGAGAGTATTACAGAATAAGAGACAAAGCGGGAGCACTGCAGGGTTAGCAGGGGTTGTCCAAATACACTAGTCCAGCTGTCTGTGCACGCTGGTGTCCATATGCTCAAGACACACACGTATGCACACACAGCCACTGTCCAGCTGGGGCTTCAGTCCAAACAATAACAGCAGTTCCCATTTGTTCCTTGCTACAGTATCAGAATTTAAATGAGGAGTCATCACGACCGATGCAAGAACAGCAGGAGATTATTGTTATTAATATGCTTGACAGCCCTGGTTTTGTTTTAAATGGCGCGCAAGTTTGCAGAGCAAATGGGTTTTAGCTTGTGTGAGGCCAAGGTGGGAACGTGCATATAAGCCATAAATAATGGTCTATGGGGAGTCTCTGTGCCCACCGAGCAAAAAGTACACTTGTTGTGCTTTAAACTCATTTGTTTTTCTCACTGCTGCATAGTGTCTGAAGGGGAATAGTAGGCAAATCGCAGAACATGATTCCTCTAGATGCGATACAATATCAGTGATCATAGATGTTGTCTGAAATACATGGCCATAATTCCTTTAAGTGTACTACTAGCTTTTGAACCTTGTTGTTTTGGTTTCTACCGAATAAGAAAAATTCAAGAATAGTGCATGACTTCAAAGCATCTATACATATAATAAGAAATGCTCTCTGTGTATGTTATGTGCAGAGGCCTTCAGACACTACCCGTGCATTGCATCCAATAGCTTGAAAATGAGAAATGTGAGGCAACTTTTAAAAAATTATGTATCTAAGAACTATATAGAAGCGCTAGATTGACAAACCATGACATTTTCAAGTATTGCAGGCTGACACTATATAATCTGTGTCCTGCTTTTGTACCTTACACTTGCTGTTAAGTTTTGCCGAGTAGTTGCAGAGATTTCTTATGAGGTTTTTCTTCCCTTCACAGAGGCACATTTTCTTTCTGTTGACTCATAAAAGGTCATGTGGGCTAGAGGTAGACTAGCCCAAGTGGGCCCAATGTGAGAACACTTCAGTTTTTTCTTCTGCATCTTAATAAAAGCCTAAATAAGTCTGGACTTTGGACTTAGTCCGTACGACCACCCACGGCCATACGTCCTCATGTAAGCATTGCAAGCCACGCTTGCTCTTTCTGCATGTGAGGGACTGCTCCTGCTCAGCAGAGGAGCTGGCTTAACTGCCAACACCAACTCTGAGCCATTGTGGAGTGAGTCTGGAGGACTTTCCATCAGGATTTTGGTTTTAAAACACACACTCTATAATAATCCATGATCAACATAATTCCGAGTTTGTATAATGTTTCACATCACAACCTAAACTAAACTTAACACAGACAGCTGCTGTCACACTCTCAGATATTTGCAACCCATAGTCTGTGATTGAATACTTTAAAGGCATAAATAAACGTATATTGGGTCCGTTGTATCTCAGAATACATGTAGATTAATTTTCTCCGCATTTTTGGCAAACTGAGATAATCAAACATTAAAAAAGGAAGTGCTAATACTAACCACCGGGAATATTACTGCGGTTTATATTTTACTGTAACTGTTAGATCCCTATTCTAAAATGGAGAAGTCCTCTGCACTTTTTATATTGTATTATTCTGAATTTTGTACTACAAATGTTTTTTACATTTTTCTTTTTTGCATTTGTATTGGTTGGCATATAGCAAAACAATACTTGAGGTGCTTCTGTACAGTAAACTTGTTAGTCAGCACATTGTTTTTGCCTCGATTTCCCACATTTCAGGGAATTCCAGTTTGTGGAATATAATTGTCTGTGTTGTATTAGTTTCGTTGTGCCTTGGTTTTGTTTTCCTAGTAAGCTACTGTATATTCCATCAACCCTGTCTGTCATCTTCTTCAATAGTCAGTAGACCAAATAATCGCTAGCACCCAGACTGCTGCAGGTTGCCTCAGCCCATCGCCTGTTTCATTGTCTGTTTATGTTGCCAAAACATGGATGAATATATTGTCTTTGTTTTAGTTAACTAGTGAGACAAAGTTACAGGATTGCTTTAATGATATTGTCGTATTTTATTTAGAACTGTGTGTGTTACTGTATACAGTGAAGCAAAAAAAGCAAAGAAATAATCATTTTATGATGCTGAACAAAAATTGTGATTGTGACCCAAATGTGAACTGTATTGTCGTTTACATTTCCGTCGCTCCAGTTGAGAGAAAAGTTTGTTCACAATCAGATTTCCCTGCTGCTCCCAGCAGTTGTCTGGCTGACCCTGAGGCTAGGTTTTCAAATTATTGCCAGAAGTGCTGGTGTGCAGCAGCAGGAAAATTCATTTATACAGCAGGAACTTTTAAGTAGCTTAGTTTGATCTGGGGTTAATAGTAGGTGCCTGTTACAGCTTATAAATCATACATGTCGCATGCGTTTAAGGAAAAACCAAAAATCAAACGTGCAATTGTTTGTTTTCTTTGTGTTTGTGCTGTCTGATGTCTGCCAGTGGAAAGTGCAACAACCTGCGGTCCAACATGACAAGGCCAAATGGTCTTTGAAGTTGTTTATTTGTGCCGGTGTACAAAATTGATCACATTTTTTGTGCTCGCTCAGTCAAACTAAATTCATGAACTTTGGTGGGTGAAACAGACAATGTGTTCAAGATGAGTGGCTGTATCCTTAAAGAAAACTAGAGACAAAGTTATTCAAAATTTCTGAGACTGTCACAAATCGGGCAAGATGGCCACGAAAAGCCAGTGCCGAATGACGCTGGTGATATCGGCAGAAAACAAAGATCTAAGAGATGATGATCTACTTCTGAATGCGTGTGACGAAGCCCACTGCTGAATGAGATGTGTGTGTGATCACTGATGCTGTAGCTTAGTTCTCCAAAAGGGTGAGCAGTTGAAGATCATGGTACAGATATGAATGTGTCTTGAACATGTGACGGTAACAAGTAAGTTACGGATTCTTTACACTTTCTGTTTTTTCATTTCAGGATCAGAGGCTGAAGGAGATTGGCATGCAGACTCCACCCTCAGCCTCGCCGAGCAGCCTATCAATAGGCAGCGCTAACAACAACCACATCACACAAACCCCGGAAATGTTCAGCTCCACGATGTCTGCCAATAGGTACGAGTCTGAAGTTAAACAGCTTTGGTAACAAAACAATACATACGTTTAGAACAAAACCATTGACAGAGGACCACAGGATCCACAATATTCTTTGTTTCATTTGCCCTGGAACATCTTAAAAATATTTACAGTACTGGATTTCACTCTCTGGTAACAAGAATTGAGAGTTGACAAATGCAGTTTGTCCATCTTAAATGAGCTTTTGTGAAATATAACAAATGTAATGTAACATAATACACCTGCCTTACTACGCTCAAAGTGGGATGTTATTCTCCGGAGTTTCCTTGAGGGATTGCTGACTTCAGGTATAGTCTTCTCTTCTCCTGGGACAATGGAAATTGAGTCCAAACCAAACTACTACAGCTTCTTTCTGACTGAGGGTGATTTGTTTTTACTATAATGGCACATAAACATTGCTGTTAACATTGTTTTGGAGAACAAATCATATTTTTAATTTAACTCCTGTATATTTCATCCTGCTGGCTGGTTTTTAATAGTCTTTTTGGATGAATAGTTGGAAAAGAGCAAGTCTATCCTTATCACAAAATCTAAATTTACCTTCCTTGGTGGTGGTAATTGCCATTATGATTTTAATGGGCTGAGCAGAACCTCGCTGGGAGTTAATGTGGGATTTAATTCAACCTTTCACTTTGATTTTAAAAGTCTTAAGTTCACAGTATTTATGTATTGTTAAAACAGTGTGAAGGCTAATTTACTGACAAGATGGTCTGAATTGAGAAACTACGTGGCTTATTAACAGGTTGTCAGATAAAAATGTAACAACTACAGGAAGATGAAGAGGGATACGCGGTCATGTCGATATTTTGTATAGGCCGCAACATCCTCTTAAGATGCTGCTTGAACAGATGCCTTTACAAGCATCCAGTGTGCCTGGGTCATCCGCCAAAATAGAGCACATGGGTCTGAGCCAGAACTTGAGAGAGTCAAAAGAAAGGGCAGATCCAATGATTGAGGCCAGGCTATTCCGGAGCTGGTGCCACAACAATAAATGCTCGGTCACCTCTGAGAACAATGGCAGACTGCCAGGAGGCCAATGTTGAATGATGTGAGAGGTGTCAAGGTAGAGTGGGTGCTTAAAAGTTTAGTGATGCACTCACTGGAGCAATCTGTTTATGTCAAACAGGCTAGCTTTCAGTCGATAGAAAGAAAAAGGCGGGGGATCCTGTGGATGCACTTGTTTGTAAGCAGAGCAACTGTGTTGATCCTCTTGTTGCTGGTGTGTCCCATGAAACTCACAAATTCATTGCAAATGTCATACCCTAGTGACCACTTGGAGATTGTATTCTTTATATGCTCTGGATTGTTCTCTGCAAATCAGCATGTGAACTAAACACATCAGACCCAAATTTAGAATTTTTTCCCGCATTTCCACATTTAAGTTGCAAGGATTTCCAGTGCGAGCTATTTTCAATAATAAATAAGATTTCACATCACAATGACAAAGTGACTTCAGAGTTGCTGAGTTGCAAGAATGACTTCTGTAACAGAATCTTTTAAATGCATCTGTGTTGTCCATCCACTCCAGTCTTATTGGCTCAAGAAATCTTTTGACCCCTGAAAGAAGTAAATGCTATCAAGCAGGTATCAATCACTTGTGCCCTTCTCCCACTTTGCCACCGTGTCTTTTACCTGTCCCCACGTTGAAATTCATTTGGAGTTGATAAAGGCAGCAAAGTAGTGAGTGGTGGCATGAAAGAACCTCTGGTCCCACGTCGTCTGCCTATATATTCATTAAATTTAATGTCACTTCAAACACCTTCTCTACGCGTCGTGACTCCAAATGTAGTTACGTCTGATGGGTGGACATAAACCCCTCCGTAAATAGACTGTTAATATGCATGCTGCTGCAGCACGAACCACTGCATCACCAATGCTGACTGGCTCCAGCTGGACCAGGGACTGTTGATGATCAAGGCTTATGTATGCAGTACATTTAGTCCTGAGAGTCTTCTGTTCTATTGCTCTGAGGAAGTTTTATAGCTCCTGAGACAGTGATGATTCTTCTTCACCTTCTGACAAATGTTTTGTAGAGATGCCATCATTTTTTCAGATCTGTTTGATTAAAAGTTTCTAATACATCTTTTCTTTTATCTCTCCTCTCAATCCTTATTTGCTCTCTGTCACATCTTGTCCCCTCCTTACCTGTATCTCTCTCTCTTGCTCTGTTCTGCTCCCTCCTTCTGTCAACTCGCAGCGTGCCGAACCTGAACAGTGACCTGTTTGATCTTCAGCCGGCCTTCATCCCTGCTGTGCAGAGCACTCCTTCCATCTCCAACGCCAACAGTGCCTGGGGAGGTACGCCTCACTCGCTCACTCACTCGCTCACACACTCTTCCACATTAATTCAGACAAACCTTCAAGATATGCAAAAAAGCCGAATGCCGCTCTTCATGCACCGTCTTGCAACTCAAAGTGAGACAGACGTAAGTTCTTGCCCAGGACTGGTGTAGAAGCCTGTACATAGATTGGAGTTGAAAAGTAAAGCCTTGTGGAATTATATGAGCTGCCGTCTTCTGATCACAACACATCAGTGGACTTTCAAACATTTGCACGACACCATTGACATTTCACGCGTTACTTGAAGAATGAAGCCATTCATTACAATTCCAACGCCACTAGTGGTTAGACTATTGGCACTATCACTATTTTATGACCGTGCTAGTCACATGATGACCATCTGAATGTCAGGTGAAGGCTCAGGGAGGTGATGGAGGGCTTGCGTGAAGCAGACAAGCAACTTTTTTCAACTGATCAGCCAGTGTTGCTGCTGTAACTCCTGTTATGTCCAAGTGACGGTAAAGAGAATGTGCTACATTAGACGAGGGATTTCTGAGTCCCGCCTGTATGGTTCATTTGTAATGGTTTCATGCCCCATTTGACACTTGAAACTGGGGACAGGGTGAAGCCCCAAACACAACACATGGGATACAGATTTATTTAGCTCCTTTGATAACTATTTTGTGACAACTGTGGTTACAGCTATGGACCATGTATTTCTTTCAAAATGTCTTAGTAAACCCGTTCTGGACAAATGTGTCTCAATCCAGTCGGCAGCTAGGGAGCAAGAGACGCCACTAACCCGCCCCCCCACCTCACCCCCCGACACAGTTTGGCATTTCAGCTTGCAATCAGCTCGCTGTTATCTAAAAGCAGCACAGAGATGAGTGTGGAGGCGCTGGGAGTGCAGAGCATTACCGCTTTTTTCTAACTAGGGATTAAACTGCAGCTATTTACTGCGGTCAGATTGAAGAACATGGCCACGCTTGTACATTCACACCATGAGAAGCTTTGACATATTTAGAGATTACCGTCCAAAGCTTATTTCTCTACTACCACAGTGCAGACTGAGAAGTCCTTTCATATGTCTAGATATAACATAGTCAATAACAGCCCCTCTGGTCTTACAGATTGCATTTCCATTCATCCATAATCATCGGCAGTAGCCTTGTGCTTTGACATGGGAGTGGACTCTTCATGTCCATAGATTTGCCTTATTTACTGCCTGAGAAGGATTCTAGGGTTCCAGAGTGCATTTTTTCCCCCTGTATCTGAGACTGCCAATCTCTGCTCTGCACTGAGTTATCAGTTCATGTTTTCAAGTCTTTTCATGTTTGGTTTTGTGGTATGGCCTTGCAAATTATTTGTTATCTTTCAATCTTGCGTCACATGCAACTGAGTCTTATATCTAAATCCTTGACAACAGGATGCCCAAGGAGACAAAAGAACAAAAGGTGCTTCGATGGATTTCCTCATGCTCAGGCTTTACTCCTCCGAAAGCAACATTCCCAGCAGCTGCTTCTATCCCAAGTTACTAAGCAACAACAATGCAGTCAACATGACAATACAATGAACACTGTTACGTCCTTGTTCCTAATCCAAAGGGATTATTATTTCACTCTGAGGTGGTGGAACGCTTGCGGAAGAAAATCCGATTCTGTTTTGCTATATTTGTGGAATCAGTCACGTTTAACTACATTCCCCAGGATTGGAGAGCCAGCCTGTGCAGCAGACCGCGCCGCCCATGACCGTAGATTTCGATGCAGTGTTTGGAAATAAAGCCACACCCAGTAACAACGGCCATCATCCTGCAGGTGGTAAAGCCCTCGCTGTCTGACTGTCCAGACAGTCTGACTAAAAATACTAAAACCCACTGGCTTTTCTGGAAGCTTTAAATTATTACTAACCCTCTAACAGGCTAAAGCAATTTGTACTTCTGCTTTTCTTCAACTCTATCCAAACTTGAAGTGCACATCATCATAATGCAGTAATGGCAGCAAAAACATTGAGAACAACATTCACAAGCTGATGAATTTGACAGTTCTGAATCGTCATTCAACCTCTGGATGTTTTTGGACTGTGTGAGGAAGTCCACACAAGCATTGGGGAAGCATAGAAGTTCAACACAGCCTGGGTTCGCTGGAGAGTGTCTTCAAGTGTGACTAGAACCGGCGACCTAGCCCTGCTGCTCGTGAACGTGTTAAACACCAATGGTCTTTGCACTGTTGAGCTCTAACTACAGTGTAATTATGAGATCAGCCAAATAACAACGCTTACAGCAGTGATAACAGTGTTTACCAAGCCATTGGAATGGTGTGACAATACAATACAATACTATATTGCCACCAGAACAATTAAAGCGATTGTAAGACCAGCTGGGTGGAATCAATGTATTGAATGAACCGGTACATTTGTCAATTGATTTGGTTTGGATTTTCACACACGGATGTGAAATGTAAAGCAAATATTGATGAAGAATGGGGACATGCAAACAAGCATGACAACAGGAGTGACATTTAAAACAACATTAACTGGCTGCTGTCAATCAAGAGATTTTCAGAAAACGTTAAATTATCAAACAGAGTTAGTCATAAATTTCATTCAAGGGCGATGATGACAGCAATGACGACTGCGCTCCCCATTGCAACCATAGTAACTGAAGTTTCAAGACCAAAATATTGATGACAAAAACAAATAAGAAGTTCATGCCAATGCCCAACAAAAAAGACACACTTGAAACTGCAGTACAGTTTTTCTCCTTAATGCATTTAATAATTTTTGCCGTTCTTGTCTTTGTGATGATCACATCAACATCAAAGTTGGTTGCATTTGCAATTTCATCCAAAAGCAATATAGACATTTAAGAATGTGAACAGGACTGCACAGAGTGGACCGAATGATAATGGACAGTACGAGAAGTCATGTTCTTCCTGCCTTAGATCGTGTTCACCTCTTATGCTAACCGCTTTCCATTGATGGCTCTTAAGTGTTTCATGCCTCTGGCCCTTTTATTTTCTTGCTTTCTTTGAAACTCTACACAAGTGACACAATCAATCTCTGTGCCTCTTAACCTGAGTGTGCCTCCTGTTGGTATTTAGGCATGCGAGGTTTACCACTGAAACACACGAGCGTGAGCATCGGTTGGAGGGTCGATATGAATTAATCATTTGAGCCAAAAAAAAGTGCAGACTTCTGAGAATCTCTGCTTAGCCTGCATGATGATTTTGGTAAGGTCAACATTTTGGTATTGAAGCTTCAGGCTACCAGACTGCTGCTGGCTTTAAAGTCTTACATAACATGTATAGTTACTTTTGTAGAGAGCGAAATTGAAACGAGTGAAAAGGAGAATGATTTTAAGCAGATTTGTTAGAATTAAGGAGGGGTTCAGTTATTATAAGGGCTGACATACTTTTGAATTGGTTATGATGGAGTAACTTTAGGGCAGTACACTTCATCTGTTCATTTGAGAGTTAAAATAATTAAATAATTAAAATGTGAGGTGGCAACAAGATTTGATTTTGGAGCTCGGCCCCGTTCTACCTTGTTAGTAGAGCTAAATACCTGCCCCTGACCCCCACCCAAAAAAAGAAAGAAAAGCTATTTCACGACAAAGTCACACAAAACATCGATAAGTCAAGCACTTTGTTTTTCCTTTTCTACCTGGGGGTGAAAAAAAAGTAGGAATAGCAATAATAAAATCCATATCAACTGGATATTTGATAATGATGGTCTATTGGCTCATCTTCCCTTTCTCATTGTGAGACTCTGCTTTAGTCTGATATTGGCTACCTACAGCCAAGCTCTTTTATTTTAATAGTGGATGTGAAAATTGCTACCCCGACGACCAACACACCATCTGGACAAGTGGCAGAAGCTCTCCAAAATTCCCCGAGTGTGTTTCT
Organism: Synchiropus splendidus; assembly: GCF_027744825.2. Classification (NCBI taxonomy): domain Eukaryota; kingdom Metazoa; phylum Chordata; class Actinopteri; order Syngnathiformes; family Callionymidae; genus Synchiropus; species Synchiropus splendidus. The sequence continues at coordinate 13,056,049 of NC_071336.1, forward strand.
GTGCTGGGGGTGCTGCAACTGTGTGCCTTACCATTTGTATGTGTCCCCATTGAACAGTTTGTGTGTCTCTTTAAGTGTCCACATGTGAATATCTGTTATTCTTCTAACAGCTTCCATTCACACATCGTCTGTCATTTTTCGCCGGAGCCCATCTGTCTGCTCTCACTCCTCGGCTTTGTTTGTTGGTGTTCACACTGTTCCCACCAGCTTCCCCCAGTCTCTTCACTCCTTCTCCTTTTCTCCTTATGTTTATTTTGTCTTGCGCTCTGTCGTTGCCTCATCATCTCTACATCACTTCAGAAATCCAAAATCACCCAGGCAACTCCTCTCCATCTGCTCTCATCATTCTTTCCTCCCCCATTTTCACCCCCTCTATTTTCACGTTCAAAGCTCTTACTTCCCTTCCTGTCTGCAATCAGTCTTTGTTCTCCTTCTCTGCTGGTATTGATGTGTACGTAGAATTGAATAAGACTGTAGCCTTCATTTCCTTAGTGTATCTTTGGTTGAGACAAATCAATTCTCCATGTTTGGAACCTCTTTCATTATTTAATTACATAAGCTGGCTGTCCTTTTTATTTCGTTGTCACTGAGGCTTTATTCTACCTCATTTCTGCTCATATCCCCCTAAATGTAGGAGCATTTACCTGTACTTGTCTAGTGCGCCTCGTCTTGGACTCGCACCACTTGATGCTTTTGTTTTCCTTGTTCCGAAGGAAACTCTTTTTCTTTGTCTTTTCCTAACTTGGTGGTCTGTGCTGACTCTATAATAATATTCCTTGACTGTCAAAGTCTAGTATTGGTCCCACCAAGCCATGACTTGGTCTTGTCCTTGGCTAAGGTTCTTGAACTAATCCACAAATGGGTCACAGCGAGTGCTGTTTTGTTACTAATAACAGGCATCTGAAGACAGTCAACAATTTATTGTTAATCTGCTGCTGCTGGTTGGAACAAAAGTCCTCACTCACTGCTGCCCTTTTATGGATGAATTTGAGACCCTTGATCATGTCTTTATCTCAACACTCATCTTTGTCTTGTTCTTGGCCTTTAGACATTTTGTTTTTCTCCACCAAGCATGTGTCTTCATGTCTTTTTGTTCCTGGTCTTGCCCCATGATGATCTCGGTGTGGTCTTGGACGACTGTCTTAACACTTAAACCTAATACCACAAAACATTTTGACCCTTCTTTAAAGCTAGTAAAATATACTTGTTATATCCTTTTTTTCTCCTGGATTTTTGTCTAAAATCTTCAATTCCTTCTGACTGTAACTACCAAGATGTCAATAGTTTTATTAAGTATTGAATAATTTATATGCCAATTTGAACCTGTTGAAAACATGCAACATGCAATAAAATGAATAGTGCCAAAATAGCATTAAATAAGACTCATCAGACAAGCAAGCATTACTCTACCATTGCTGACATTTTTATCCTATACATATGCTGCTGTACCTGAACCTTCCCACAACTGAGGGGGAAAAGACTCCAAAAAATATTTCCCTTCCCAATCATTATATTGCAGATTAGGTTAGAGTGGAATTGTAATATTTCTATTTGACAAAAAAACATTTTAGGCCTTTGAAGAAGGGTACAAAATAATTCCAACAAAATGGTGAAAAACCACACACTTGTGTTGTGACAACATGATGACAATATGTTGAGGAACACCCTACCCAGTGTCAAATTAGAGAAAAGAGTATGGCACTTATGGGGCGACTATGTCTGGCTGTTCTTGCCCTGACTCTGATCAGGTCTTGGTATCCTTCCCCAAATCTTTTCTTCACTTAGCCATAAGACTTGCCGCTGGCTGTGACTCAAAATAGATGAGTTGCTGTCTGCAGCTAATACTGCTACAACTGCTACTAAGGCCTGTTGTTCAGGTCAGAAGTGGTTTTTGGGCCCTTCAGGGAAGTGATATGATAACCCCCCTTGGAGGCTTTTTCAGAAAAGCAGCTTTTTATCGCCAACAGTTTTCTTGTGAATTCAAAACGGCCTCATTCAAGTAACTTCACTTTGATCTGCAGTTGATATCTCACTGCTCTGGTTTGACCGGGGTAAACCACAACCTTCTGCCACAAATCCATCTACATCACAATGCAAAACAGCAGGTTAAATACAGACATCCACCTATTTAATTCATTCTCCATCCCTGCAGAAGCACGAAAATACATCCATCACTCACCTGTCACCTGATATGGAGTGCTGCGAATTACCTATTTACTGTCAGAGAAATAGCTTCTCATACAATTTTCCTGAATGCTTTTCTTGATGTCAAAGCGAAATAGCTCTGAAAGTTGGGTAATTGCAGACAGATTATTCCTTTGGTTTATGGTCTTCACAACAAATATGATGCTGTGAATACCAACCAGACAAGGGAAAATGCATCTGTCTATCAAGGAAACACAATGGAGGAAGAGATGGAACCACGATGGTGATGAGTCAGTAAACATAGGGAAATGAACTGCAAGACTGATATTTATTCAGTTATTAGTCTGTTAAGGTTGTGGTGCTTCATTTGCTTATTTCAATCTTTCCATTGCTTTTAAGGCTCGTATACAGTGTATTTCTCACCTTTCATATTACAATGAATCATCTTTTTGGAATCACTGGTGACATCTTGATCACGGTTCATTGCTTTGCTTCTTCTCTACGTATGGTCGTGCAAGTGCTAATGATTAGTGCAGTTCATGTCACTACTACTACTCCAACCTAGTATAAATACTAGCTTACCTGTCAAAGTTATTGAACTACATGCTAATGCTGCTTGGACCATCACCACGATCACCATCGTCTAACTGACTTCTTCCTCTACTGCTACAGCTACTCGCTGTTGAATTATTATTGTTAATAATAATAATAATAATAATAATAATAATGTTGCTCTGACCTACATGTCACCTCTGCAACCTCTTACATCCACCACTTGCTTTGGGCTGTTGCTGAAGGTCTGTTTACTGCCACATTTTCTTCACATTCTGTTCACTTGAACCTCAAAATGACAGAAAACTACTTAAAATAACATGTATTTTATTTCCTGAAAAGAGCATTTTCTGACAAAAGACCGGCCAATCCTTCAATTTATGCTTCCCTTCCCTTCCTAATTGCACTTGGGAAACATATTGCCTAATTCCACATCTGATTTTGACTCTGTTGACTGATCGAAATTGTCTTGGTTTCCTCCAATCCTCTCCTGGTTTGTCGTCTCTTTTTCTCTCTTCCTCTCACCGTCCTGTTGTGCGTGTCCTCCACTGAGAGTCGCTCCGTCTTCCGCTCTCTTCCATTGCTCTCTTGCTTTAATTTAATCCTGCTGCCTCTCCTGACAGGGTGGTTTAATAAAATAAAAAAGAAGGAAACAAATCTCCCACATTGCCAAAGTGTTTTGTCACAGTGACAGCAGAGACGCAGAGGAACGGAGAGACCCAAAGTGCCTGTGGTTCTCGTTCTCACCCACTCTCTCAGTTCACTTCTATTCCTTCTCTGTCTGCATCGCCTCCCTACATCTTCCTCTCATCTGCTACGCTAGCAGGAAAAGTGTTGCAGATACCTTGTGTCAGCACCACTGTCAGAGCTGCACGCTGCTTCCTACCAAAATATTATTCCACCCATTTTTTTTTTTTTACTTTCTTCTCTTATGTAAAATTATAGTCCCTGTCCTCTCTCTTATGTTTGGTCTCTTGAAGTAGTTTGGTTTATTTTACATTTCAAATTCACCTTTTTAGTCTGTGTGGTTTCAGAAAATATCTCTAGATACATCTCTCCCAGTTCTTGGCTCTGTAAGGTTTCATGAGAAACTCCATAGCAAATATGGAAACAACATGAATGTGCATTGTTTGATTCATTTAAACTATTTAGGAGGCAGGAATGTGAATTGCTTACTTAAGTGAATTGTATAAATGTGCACAGCCAGGTCTGAAAAACAAAGCATTTGGTAAAGCGCTCCAAGTAATACCCACTCTATTTCCAGTTTCTTTCCTCCCCTATTGGTTTGATTTATCGCTTATTACCTGTAGGGCCAGGTTTCACGTCGATGGGAGTATGAGAATACATGGCTTGCAAGCCATTTGGATACTTGCCCTTTAAATGCCACTTTGAATACTTGATATCACCATTTATGTTTTTTAAATAACACAATGTATTGTCCATAAAAATAATGGCAGTTGGAATTTCTGGAATTGCACCTTCAGAATGTAACATCAAATTTAAATTTTGTTATCTAGACCTTGTTACTCAAATAACTCAAAAAGTCATGAAGTGATTTCAATGAAATTTTTGTCACAGTGATATGACAAGGGATGAATGATTACATTTTGGTGGTGGGGCTCCCAATTGCATTTGAATATTAATATTCATCTGTCACCTGCTTGGGTAAAAGTGCTCAGAGCAATTTCAGGAAGAAATGGAAAGCATAACTTTGTAAAACGCAGCATATAACCAGTTCAATGAAACATTGTCCTTGAGGCTTCCATGCTAAAAAGTGTTGGACATTGTTTTAGGGTTGCTACAGAAGATGTCTGGAGCCTATCATGAAAGAGCTTTCAATGGACAGTAGTGTAAATCCCATTACGGTTAGAAGTGGGTTGCATGGTGGACGTCTGCGCTCTGGTAGTGCTTTTTCACTTTTTGTTTTTTAGCTATATATTAGCCTCAATTTAAATCCAACTGTGATTTATTGAATCTGTAGCTCAGCAGCAGCAGCTCTCTTTACACGGCCTCATCTTCCATCCCCTTGTACCTACACATTTCACCCTGCTGCACAGATTAATGTGGGAGGTCGTCAAAATGAGAGTGACTACAGTTGTTGTTAACACTTGCACACATTGACGCCGCAAGACAGGAAATTGCTCACTCCTACCTTCTGGCTAAAAGCCGTATAGTGTCGGCCCTCCGATTGCGGAGCTGCACACGTATAGCTGGTAGAAGCTAATGACTTTTCATGAGTCAGAGTGTGTGTACATGACAGCTGGGAATAGATAAATCAATCATCGAGAACAAGTGCTGCAAGCCTCTGAGTCAGGGATTAAGAGAGTGGCTGATGATAGAATGAGGCAGCTCTGGGGAGAAGAAAATACTAATGTAGATTCTTTATCTCCTCGGAACAGGAATCTGCAGACTTGCAGGTAAAAGCAAGGAATTGGGGCAAGACTAATTCCACTTACTTATTTGCCGGGGACTGGCAAAAATGAAGTTCTCCGATAAAATCCATGATGCTTTGTAAAGTGGCAATATCCCGGTTGAACTTAGCTTGACTCGGATTTGATCCATGATTGAACTTTTTTTCCCCGCTCCCTTCTTTATTCTTTTTTCCTGAATATATCTGCATGCTTACATAACTGTCCAAGTGAAGGAGGACTGAATTTCGGTTAATTTATTCGTGTGACTGTTTGCGCTCCAGGTTTTGATGCTCTGGGAGACCTGTTGAAGCCTACCGTTCCCACCCTCAGCGCTCCTCCTCCGCCTCCTCCTCAAATGGCCATCCACCCTGGAGGAAAGCTGCTCGCCAACGACCTCGACTCCTCTCTGGCCAACCTCGTGGGCAGTGAGTAAACAATCTGCACCTTGGTGGATTCATAACTGTGATACATGGAAACAGCTTAATCCAGCCAGGATTTGAGTGACTGATGGCCTGTTTTTCTGTTTCTCCCCTTCAGATCTGCAGTTTGGTGGTACCCCAGCCAAAAAGTACGTGTTCGTCATTGTCACAGATTGTAAACTTAACCACTGAAGCATGTTTGGTCTCAGTATGTAGGGTCTACCACAAGCATGTGCAGGTCATCTTTTTCATGTCAGGTCTCTGATTTAAACAGTTGATACATCTTCAGTTAACCACCGCTTAGTCCCGTTCAGGGTTGCAGGGAGTGCTGGACATAGAATAATAGATTGATCACATACGCAGACTGTCACTTCCATTTGAATAACTGAAGTATCGCTGTGCCAATAAATGTGAACATTTACCTGTAAATAACCCTGCAAAGTCTCACCTGCAAATGATTATATGTTGTTGACACACGACTGGGTCATGGTCATGTTGAATATACTCAAGAGAATATTCTGTCTCTCTAGCTATAGACATTCAAATGTACATGTAATGGTATTTGGTAAGGTATTTTCATCTGAATCTGATTCTACAAGGTCAAAGCCACAGTGTACAGACACAATCATTGAGTGGATACATACCACCCGTCCATATGGGCCAGAAGGCTCCTCCTGTACCTACTGGTTTGTCTGAAAGGCTTTTATCACCCATTCTACGAGGGCCCCCCTGCTACAGCCATCCCTTTTTTTGAGTCTACAGTTGGAGTGAGGATTCAGGATTGGGTTGGCAGCTAAATGAAATGTATCTCTTTGTCATGGAGTGGTCTCATCCCTGCCTACTGTACCACCCAGGAGGCAGAGTAGGAGTCTATTAGACCATTTGAATGAGTGATGCTTACTGTAAAAACCACCCATTCAATGGGGTAATGTTTATCTTTATCAAATGCCAAAACAAAATGTCCCTTGATGGACAAGTGCGCCCAGAGTCACACTGAAGGGATCCTGTACTTAGCTGAAATAATTTCCAAGAACAATAAACTCCAAAATCAAACAGGACAGCGGACGAGTTAGTAGGCCTAACCTTTTCTGGTTTTTGGTCTTTTTTTTGGTCATTTGATTTAAATGTATCTGGTTCCAATTGTTTTTTAGGACTGATTTCACTTCCTTTGGTGAGCTGTGAGGTGTGTCTCCCTGCTTCCAGGATGAAGCGCACAAGAAAGGTCTCCTCAAAGAAATCAATTTAACGTGGAAGAGTTGTAGCAAAGGAGTAGCAGCAACCTTTCAGACGATCATATAATTTTGTATTTGTTTCATTATGCTTTCTGGCATCTGAACCTACTCTCCACCTCAGATTGAAATTTTGTTCATAGACTCGTGCTATGGAACTCCACTGGGATCTGGTTGCAACCTAAAAGCCTCAGAAAGAAGCATATTGAGGGACGCCATCTTAACTGTATTATAGTGACAGTGTCCTTCAACATGGTTCATTGTAGTTCATTGCACAACTTCTCTAAATTCTCTGAAGATCCAGAGATTCGGCATCTGTTGAAGAAGATCTTTTTACAAGAGACTGAACGGTTGATATGTGGTATTCGGAATAATAAAGGGCCTTGAAAGTGACGAGAAGAAGTTCTCATTTCATGCAGTGCTGAGAGGGGAGGCGGTGAGGGTTTTGAAGGCCGTCGATGACGGTGTGGTCATTGATGTGGGTGTGGGTCAGTGAGCAGACAACAGACTCCTGGATTTACGGTCTATTGAAAAGCATATTTTACAGCCTTCATCTCAATTGTCCACTAATCGGACTCGTCACTCGTGTTACCGACATTAGAGTCACTTCAATACAGGGCATGGTATGACACTGTACCTGGTCATTCTGCATACCTGCCTCCTGAGAACAGTAATGCTGCTCATAAGAAGATTTTGGGGCTCATTCACTTCATGACTTTTTCACTGTGCAGGCCAGAGATGCAGTGGAGCCAGCCCGGTGAGAAGAAGCTGACCGGAGGGCAGAACTGGCAGAACAAGACCATGTCCACCACTCAGTGGGGCCCAGCACCAATGGCACCTCAACCAATTCCTGTACAACACGTGGTGAGATACGAGAGTCTGCTCTCACACTCTTGCATGATGGTAGCATCCTCAGCATGCTGCACTGCCCTTCCTCTTTTGTCTTTTACTGCTTTTGCTACAACTATTAACAATTGCATCTGTATAGCACATATATACCATATACATATATGAATATCAAGCATATATTCAAAGCGACGAGGCGGCGTTGAGCCGGCTGTTCATCCCCGTGTGCATGCGTCATGGGGAGTTTCTGGAAACCAGATCTCACCGTGTCGTGTAACCGCTTGCATCTCTTGATTCGTATTTTTCTGGTCTCCAGCAGTCATTTAATCCAGAACACTGTTTATTTGTGTTTAGCTCGTCCTCTCTGCCCCAGCATGTTCTGGGTTTGTGTGTGTTTGTCTGTGTGTGTTGTGAGCTCTCGGCAGCTCCTGATTGTCGTCCTGATCTCTGCTCTGTAATTTGTAGCTGACGAGTAGAAACTATCACTAACCCTCTGCTTCCTGTGTCTGTCTTTCTTCAATATCTGTTTTTGATTTCTTCGCTGTTCCCATCAACCCTCCTCCATCCTCCTGATCTTCCCTCCGTTGGTTTTTGCACGGTCATCCTCCCGTCTTCCTTCCCTTCTTTGCCCTGTTTTGCCATTATCTCCTCTCTGTTTTGCATTGTCATCTTCTGTTCATCCTGTTTTGTTTTCTTTGCTGTATCTGGCATCTGCCCATCTGTCCTTGACCGCTGACCTTTATTTCCACTTGTTACATTTCCTCTACATATTTTCCATTCCCTTTCAAACGTATCTCGCGCGCATCACTCTATTGTTCGCTCTACCTCGACTATTCTCCCTTTATCTTTCTTTCCATCATTCTTGTCGTCCATCTTTTCCCCGTTGCGTCCTGATGCAGAATGGAATGTTCTATACTAGTTATGTAAGTACTTATATCTGTCAAGTGCAAAAGTGATGCGGGTGTCTCTACTTTTGTCTCTGTGAGATTTAGTTTGATGTTTCTGGATGAGTAAGAATGTGTACATATTTTGGCGTTTTTTCCGTATAGTTTTGTTATTCTGCTGAACACACGTGACACTGTTTTTTTTTAAACATGCAGGTACCAATATACTTGAAGTCGTAACGGCAGTAGAAACCAATCTAAAAGCATATTTTGTTGCTCTTCAGCAGTTTATCTCATTTGGTTATAACTAAATAGCTGCCAGCCTTCATCAAATCCCGATGATTTAGAGCAGAAACGACAGAAGAGCAGCATCAGCCCAAAAGAGTGATTCATTGTTAAAGTCTTTCTTATGCTCCTCCTCTCAGAAACGCAGTTCTCATTCTTCTCACTCCTTCTGATACCACCAGACTCTCGCCCCACACCCACACTGAAAACTGTACTGAATAGTTTCAGATATATTGATATTGGGAATGGGGTGTGACTTCTGAGGACAGGATGGATTGGCTGACGTCATCTTCATTACACATCAATATGAAACGATTGAACGTCAAAAGCAGTTATGGCAATGTTATTTCTGAATTAAGGAAAAAAGTCTTCTTCTTCAGACCTAGTGAAACCAAACATGTTAGGAGGCAAGCTATTCACAGTCTGCTATTCAAGAATTTTCCAACAACACAGCAGGAAGTGTCGAACAATCCAGCCAGTCACATTCTTTTGTGGTCAAGTTTATAAATGGAAAACCGTCCATGGCACTCTACTAAATTAATAAGCAATAGAAGTGATGGTTGCGAATGAATATGTACGAAACTCTGGCGTCCTCGAGCATAGGTAGTGTAGTTCGAGCAGAGAACAGTTTTGGCAGATTTTCTTTCAGTGATCTGTGAGGCACTGCACTTAAACTGGAGTGACACCCGGCACTTCAGCTTTGGTCAGTGGGGCTGAGTTGTCAGGTAATATGAAATAGAGCACGCTGAAAGTGGTAGGTCAGGAACATGGAGACTTTCAGGCAGAGTGCAGAACAGAAGCACTCTGCCACCAATACATAACCACCCTGTCTGTGTGAGAATATTGACTGATGCCTTTTTGTATTCTCCTGGACATTCCTTTAAGGTAAGATGAATCCTAATGACGTACTGAAGTAGTCATTGTACTTTCTAGTGGAAGTGATTTGTCACCACTCTAGGAAAATAAAGTGCCGGTGTCATGTTGCATTCTGGCTCATCTTACCAAGTAAATGTGACAGGTGTTGGAGGGAGGATAGCGAGTGAATGGACGCTTGACAAAAGCAGAGAGAGCTTAACCTGCCACATATTAGTCTGGTGTTATCCTGCAAGTGTGTTTTGTTCTTATGTCAAATGTGCAACTCACTAGACATACTTTACACCCATCGCATGAGGCAGCCATCAGAGGTATTCTCACCCACGTCTTTCTCAAGCACAAGGGCACAAAATCAAAAGGCCCGGCTCGATGAGCACCCGAGAGCCCCAGTAAAGCATGTACGACATTAACCCTCGCATTACCATGCAGGCTTTTCAGGTCATTACTCTGACTCATACAGACGACAAAGACGACACAGGGAGTAGCAAAAGTTCAGCCCTCTCGGCGCGGAGAGGAAGCGCACATTAAAGCTATGTGGGATGAAAGAAATCAGGAATAGAGGAGGCCAAAAGGGAATATACAAGTCTGCTCGTCTGACAACAGAGGAGATGACGGAATCAAGGTCTGGGAAAAAAAAAAAAGTGAGCTGGAAACATATGAGGCAGGAAGGAGCGTGAGGCCCGACAGCTGGGCTGCAGACAGATTACACTGGTGCAGACAGCCTATCCACGCATAAATGATGTCTCACCTACTTTATACCCGCCTTTGACATGTTTTCAGAGTTGACATCAATAATTGATTTACAGCCTCCACACACACACACACACACACACACAGTCAGTCAGATGGTTGGTTTTATAAAAAAAAAAAAAAAAGTCGGCTACAGACTTTTTTACTCAAATCAGTCTTTGTAGAAGTCTCATATCAGAGTTGTACCTCGCCTGGCACCTCGGCAGCTTCTGCAGTCTCTGTATCTGTGCCTCATTTGTGTTTGGGCTTGAACAACATCAGGATTGTACATATAAAGTAACAATGGACTTATGAGATGGGCATCAGAAAACAGTGCCCACTAGGTGGCTCTCTCTGCTCTACAGTCTTCGCATTTCAACAACCATTTCATTGAGACCTCACATCTTTTTAAACCAAGTTTGGCGACATACTGTATGTTGGAACTAGACCTACAACCTCACTTGAGAGGCACATGATGATGTTGACACTGTATCAGAGCACCAGTGAAAAGAGAAATATGTTGATGACTTTGTTGCATCCCACCAGGCAATGTTGACACTTCTGCACTGATGGGACTGCTGCATGGTCACGGGGTCATCGCGGATCAAACAGCTGAAAACATGATCAGAACCTTAAACAGCAATGCTTTTGAGTTACATTAATATATTTGTCACAGCAAGTCCCACCCCTCTAAAAAATGCAAACGTTATTACAAGCCTGTAGCCTTTAAATGTTTTTTTTTTTCAATTTAGTTCATCTCCCTCCGCTCATTATCCGCCACCATCCAGGTCCCAGCGTGAGCCGCCGGAATCATCTAGAAATATTGCATAAACATGTGCTACAAGTCTGTGTCAGAAAAGAGGTTTTTCTGGAATTCAAGATTTTAGAAAGTGCTTTTGCAAAAAGGGAGTCCTCTCCTCTTCTTCCTCTTGCCTCGGCAGGTCAGGCCCATTAATGGAGCTGAGTTGAAAAGTAAGTGACCGATCAATCACAGTGATCAGCTCTTCAGATCAGTTTACACTTGAGTGGAAGCCAACTGAAGCATTTTAGAGCAGATAATGAAAAGTGTTACACGAGTCAAGGCTGATATGCGATGATGATCAGCAAATCTTGTTTGGGGAGTTGGTGTGTTTTTCCTCCCTCAGTTATACACGACCAAAAGGTTCATTGCGTTTTGCTCCTGGGTGGACAGTGACGGATGAGTTTATGCATTAACTGTATGGGGTTACTGCTGTAAAACACCTCTGTTCAACAGGTGTAGTCAGCACCCAGTGATATGAGTTGTTGAACAGAACCACACTGACACAATAAGCAAGATGCGAATGGAAAACTGAATCAAATGCCGCTGAAAGTACTTTTAAGTGTGAGTACAACCCTGTTTTATTGAATTTTATCTCAGACCCAAACAACGTCCCCACTCTGTTGCGCTGCTGACACGGCCACTTTAATGACCGTGCCGCTTCCTGAGTAGCAATTACAGGATAACGCCGCGGTGACGTTCCTTATTTTCTCACGGAATTGTCAAACCTCAGACGGGATTACTTAATGATTGTAATCTATCACAGCTAATGCGGTGTATGACTTCAATATGTTGCTACTCACTGGGTCTCAACATGTTTCTCACGGAGGATAGAAGTGGTTGCAGTTGTACGGTGTGAGAAGTTACTTTAGAAAGAAAGCCACTGTTGACCTGTTTATGCCGAGGGGTGGGTTTGTTGCTCTCCACGCTCACGTGTGGTCAAAGGTTGGTGACTTTCACATTGTTTCTTGAGTTAGAAGGGAGATGATCCCTCTAGTGGAGAAGTGAGGAGTCCCTGAACGTCAGCCAACATGGTGACATCACAACATTGAGATCTCTTTTGTTGTGGATATCATTCCTTTTTTGTCAGTAGGACCCTCTCAAAATATTTATACTGTGGAATGAAGATGTACTGTCTGTATATTTGTCAAAAGTTTTTTGTTATTTCTTTGAAAATATGACCGTAATGAGCTAAGAAGGCTTCATGAAACAAGGTCCTCATTCTCAGAGCTCAGTAGGTGGCACTCTTGGTTTGAAAGTGATGTGAAGTTTCTTTGAAATGGTTGTTCAAATAACAAGACTTGCCAACTGGGAGATGCCATTCACTGCAAAGTAGTTTATTATCCCTGTAACACTGTGATGCAAGTTCATCATCAACATTAGTTTACAATACACTTTTATTAATAATAAATATCTTAATGTATTCATTTGCTGTTCTAATAAAGTGACTCCTCCACCGTATTGAAGGGGCATCGTCATGCCTTACAATGTGCTCAGAATGAGCTACAGTGTCAGAGTGATGCAACCTTGAACATATGCTGGAATGTAAGAGCTAAAAGAAATGAAAGAAGTTCCTCCATTTCTGAATAATTTAGTTGGAAAAAAGCCCTACAAAAGACATGCAATTCTGCTCTATTAGGTTGACTGCAGACATTCATTGCATCAACAGTACTGTCATGGATCCCTCGGAGGAGTGATGACACACCTTCTTGTATAAATACCTCCACCACTGCGCTCTCACACCTGATGGAGTGACTTCATCACTGCGGGTGTGTTTTCCTGGGAGATGAGGACTGTGTAGGGAGACGTTCCTGAAGACCTCGCTACAAAGGCTCAGTGGAATGTTTTTCAAGCAGCTCCCACGTTGTACCAAACTGCAGCAGACACGTCACAGCAGACTTGGTTTTACACACACGACCTCCTGCGTCACAGGTTTTGCACAAAACAGCTCATGCTCCATTGAGGAGTTTTTCTCATGATTCATCCCAGTTCTTCAGAATCTGTGAATCTATTGTCCCTGGAGTGAAGTGGACACTGGATTTGCCACCAGCTGGAAGACCAATAAAAACATTTAATCAATAAAACTGTCAACTTAATGCTTTTCATGAGGAGGACAAACATGTTAAACTGAAGGAGTAGGATCATATACGATACAGAGACAGTGCTCCTCAAATCAGAGTCTGAGTCAGGAGTTAGTGTGGCACCTGGTGGTTTCCAGATCACAGGTTGAGTGCGACAAGCGTTTTACCGAGATAAAATTTGAATTAGTTTTATCTGAACAAACAACACTTGTCTATGCTGCTTTCAATGTGTCTCTGACTGATTTCTGTGTAACCCTCTTTCAAAGAGAAACATGCATGATTTATATTTTCACCATAGATGGCCATTTGTAACCTTATGCTAAATGTAACAGACAGTGAAATAGCACAAAGGGTTGACCAGTCCGTGATGATGGAGTACAGGATAATTTTTTTTCAATATAATATTATAATAGTAATAATACTTTATTTATGTAGGGCTTTTTGAAAGCTGTTCACAAACTGCTTTAAAGGGCAAAACACTGTTTGCACTTTCTCGACCACGAAGGTGGACGGTTCATCCCGTGGTGAGCTCAAACTACGATAAATACAGCTGATCATTACTATGCTCATAATGCACGTCCAACAAGGACCTCTCTTCTCATGCGTCATAACGAACAAACTGGCAAGTTCAAAGAACGAAATTGCCACATTGTTTGGTATTCTGAAGTTATGTTGTGCTTTTGAGGATTTTCCAACAGTCAGATATATGTCAAAATATGACCTTTTCAAGTTCTGAAAAAACATCCACTTCTTGCACCACTGTGACCCAAACATGTTTCAGAAATAGATCCCTCTAAAAGTTGAGCAGCATCAAAGGATTCCTCGCCACTAAGGCATCGCCGCCGACAACATAGATGACTTATTTGTCCGGCAGAAATCTGATGGTCGGCTCTGCTGCTACAAATTCAGTAGAATGTGAGCTGGTGGAGCCGTGGTGAATTTGATTTGTGAAGTATGGAGGGCACGGTTAAACGCTGTCCTATTGAGCCGCCTCTTTTAAAGCTGCAGTAATGATCCCTCCCAGTGGGATTCCACTAAGTAGCTGTGCTGACTGCTGCATGTCCACGCGCGCTCACACACAAACACATTCGCACTTTATCAGCATTTACCGTCGCTTCTCAAATAGTATTTGGCGTGAATTTATTTATCACTCCCGTGATGAAACGTGTTATTCCTGTAAGCCATAAAAGGCAGCCGAAGAATTGTGCTGTATTTCAGTATTCCACTTCCAGCTTGTTTGTTCTTTTATTTGAATTTGGACCTTGCTAATGTCTCCCCTCCCCCCCCACCTGCCTTCAGTGATTTATGCTCTTCTTATTTCCGCGACAGGCTCCTGCTCCCATTGCTTTCCCCATGACGACACCACAAGTGCCTATGTTTGGAATGGTGAGTGTTTGTGATCATAAATAACTCATGTGTTGTTTCTGGTAAATATGCAACTGCTTGTTTATCTCACTGTTTGAAAATACTGTTCATCTTATAGAAGCCAAAGCATAGAAACAGTTAAAACAATCTGCATGAGTGTAGTGTAAGATTAAGGAAGTGCCACTTATGTCTGAAATATCATGTGTGACTTTATGTTGACAAGCAACACTGAAAAGTGTCAAATAATGACAGAAAAAATACACTTTTATGATAGAAAATAAAAGGTCGCCGTTGGTCACCGATGCTCAGTGAGTAAATACCCCTTTTTAACTACTGAACAATATCGTAATAAAGCTAAATATATCTTATTGAAATATTTAAGTTGAATATCAATATGTCAAGATGCCTCCTGACAATCGTGACTCAGTCACAGTCAGGCCAAAACACAATGCCCTCGAGGCCAACATTAGATTTTTTCAGAAAATGGCATGTTATATCAGGGTGTGAAAGCTGCAGCTGTTGCAGTGTGTTGAGGCACTGTTCGAATGTGGTTTGTATTGGTGGGACGTCGGTTTTAAATATTAAAAAGTCTTGCCACCGAAACTATTGTTTTACCATTAATAAAAGAATCAAACATAGTAGTGGAAGTCTCAAGCCTCCTGGCTCTGTGTGCAAATCTGTGTGGACGTGTCTGACGACACCAGTCGTGCAGTTTAATGTCAACGTGACAAGGTTGGCGTCAACAGAAGCACCAGGCCCGCTGCCTCACACTTCCAGTCCTGTCATCTTGACGCATTATCTCTGCCAAACACGCCACAGTCACCGGAGTCTCTCCCGCGTCTGCCGCTCCCACTCATCTTCCCCCCTGCATTGTGCACCAAGCCTCTGGCTCCCGCGACCTCTTAAAATATCATTAAAGGCACTGCCTTAATGGGTGATGCACTGTACATGTGTCTCTGCAGGTTCCTCCCCCGATGGGTCAGATGGGCGGGGTACCCATGATGGCTCATCAGCCAATGATGTACAACCAGCCTGTCCTCAGACCCACCAATCCCTTCGCGCCAATGCCTGGAGCCCAGGTGAGAACCCCTCAGATGCTGATGTTGGCAGCAAAGAACAGGACGGCACTAACTGTTGAGTCTTCTCTGACACCATCAGCGGCCTCCGTGATCCTGATTCAGTCTGTTGGTTAAAAGTGATTTTAGTTGGATACATGTTCAAGTACAGAGGCGCATCTTATTACTCGCTCAGGTTTCACTGGCGAACCACACAGTTAGATGGCGCCTTTGCTCTAGGTACTTGGTGCTTTTCACTTCCCTGTTCGATTATCATTCATACCTGTGTGTCTGGGAAGTGGTTTCTGCTCAGTTCATGTGTAGCAGAAGTACTTTGCCAACATGTCAAACGTGTCAGTTCAGAATCAGGGTTTGAGTTCGTCATAAGTGAAGTTGCTCAACTCGACTGCAGCAGTCGCAAAGTCATATTTTAGCAGGCTTTTAGTTAGGAGGGCGTCTGGGCGTCTGCAAAACATGAAAAAATAGACGTCCGATTCTTGACCGTAGCTTGGCCTCCAGATACCTCCATATACCAGGGTTATCTGGCAGCCAAGCTATACGGTCGGAAATCGGACGTCTATTTTTTCATGTTTTGCAGACGCCCTCCTTGCTAAAAGCCTGTTTTAGGGAATAAAAACTATTGTTAGTATTATCCTATATGTCTCACCAGCATTAAAGAGAACGTTGCTCACTTTTTAAACTCATCCACAGTGACATGAAATGCTGTTAAACAAGGTTTTGTTTGAGTTTTCATTTCGTACCCTGATGTCTGCTGCCTTCAGGAACTTGTGAGCGAGATTCATATTTACCAGAAAGCTAACAGTAAATGCTAACAGCCACCTTGGGACACCTCGTCGGTACTGGGTATATACTGGATGTCAGGTTTTCAGAGGTCAGATGTTGGTGACCCATGCATTACAAACTTCATGATACCGAGCCGCAAGTCAGGAATAGATCCTGCCTCCTGTTCGTCTCACAAAGGTTTCCTGCCCGCTAGTTGGGGGGAGAGAGCGGCTTCACCAAAGAACCAAACAAGAGGAAAAACACTAACCCTAAAACCACCGGTTAATAACTGCAGCTCTGAGCATTTCCCACCGTGTTTCTCTTGGTGTCTAGATGCAGTTTATGTGATCCAGCCTGGATGGATGCAGAGTGCCAAAAGCCACAAACAACAAAGAGCAGAAGAAAACCCACATGAGGACGATCAAATGGACGGAGCGACGATTTGAGCAAACGTGGAAGAGACGGACAAGAAAACCCACCAACACTAGAAACAAGTCAGATATAGACGATGAGAGAATGATGCAAGCGGAGAACAGAGGGATGAAGGGAGGTTTGATCCAGTCTGAAACAACTGCTCGCTCGCGTGTGTGTGTGTGTGCTTGCTATCTTTCTGTTTAATTTGTATTGATGGAGCAGTGTGTGTGTGTGTGTTGGAAGAGATGCTGTGGAGAGATGAGTGGATTGGAGGCAAAAATTTGAGCTTAGCTTTATTTCATACTGGTGCTATTTAGTCCCCCCTGGGTTGCTTTTGTCCGCCTGTAGTGGCAAATTGGAACGCGGCACAAGGACGTGTGTGTGTGTGTGTGTGTGTGTGTGTGTGTGTGTGTGTGTGTGTGTGTGTGTGTGTGTGTGTGTGTGTGTGTGTGTGTGTGTGTGTGTGTGTGTGTGTGTGTGTGTGTGTGTGTGTGTGTGTGTGTGTGTGTGTGTGTGTGTGTGTGTGTGTGTGTTCTCGGCATTAGTTGTTTCAGATGGCAGATCCAGCCTCCCCTCCCTCCCCCCAGTATCTGAGTCCACATCAGCCCCATCAGAGAAGGATTTGCTCGAAGATCTCCTCCAGTGTGTTCCCCACAACTTTTCTCTCTGTTGGGATTTTCTCTTTGTTTATTTTCGTGTTTTTCTCCTGCAGTCTTTCCTGAATGTCGACAGAATATGTACAGCTATGTGCCGAAAACGCGTTTGTGGATCGTTGTTTGAAGCTTGAAGTCTTTGTTACTCATGCCGCCCTCATTTCTCTAATCAAAGCCGCAGATACGCCGAGACACCAGGATGAGAGCAACGTGCTCACAAGATGCTGGCGAGTCCAACTTTGATCCACAGACTGTTGAGAAAGCAGGAGGCTAGTGCCAGTAGTAGGAACTTACTTAGTGAAAAAGCTCTTTGATGAGCAGTGTAGAGCACCATAACAGGATGAAATTGAAATCAACTTAAACCCCACAGTTGTGTTTGACACGTGCCACATACAAGGCAACGCCTCCCTGAGATCCAGTTTAGTTTTACAGGCGACTTTATCCAACACGTTGGATAGCGCTTCAATGATGTGAAGTTACAAAGTAGACATTTGGTCTTGTTCAGATTTTTCCTCATTTTTGACTTCTCCACTCTAATTAAATTATTGCTTTAATATTTAATATCTATCATGGCCAAACGTTGCACGTTGCCACAAGCTAAGGAGCTACTTGGTGGTGTTTCACATGCATAACATTTTACATTGCTTCAGGCTATTTGATAGCTTGACTACTGCACGCCACTAAAAAAGCAAAACAAATGATTTATTCCATTTGCAGAAAACTGTGATGTATATACATGACAGAACACATTTTTTTTAGCTCCATCATTCATTTTAATTGATAATACTAACATTTATGTTACTCATATACATGCAGTGTCAGCTATTTCATGTAGCCACTGAGCTAACCACTGTTGTAACAGCACTATACTCCCCAGTGCTTGGAAAATGAAGTACTTCCAGTGTTGCTTTTTTCCTCCCAAAAGGCGTCAAAATCCTGGCGTTCAGCAAAATATTTCCGGTTGGCTGCTAAATTGCAGAATCAGTTTCATATATTAGCTAGTAAATGATTGTCTAGGCTAGCTAGCACTTTCAAATTCGTCATGAAACGTCAGCTCAGCGTTCACGATTCTGTCGTGCTATCTCATCACAATGCTACATGCTAAACATGTAGTTCTTAGTTGACTCCACAGTGACTCCACGACGTGTCATGTTAGCCCCGCGCTGTCCTCTGGTGACTCGTGTGTCTGTTTCTTTGTGTCTCATTCACCTATCAGACACGGTAGCTTTTCCACTAACACTTCCTCCAAGAGCGGCTCCGAACTGAGCGTCAGTGAGCGTCGGCGGTGGCGGCAGCACTGAGCGGAGTTTCTGAATCCAATTGATTTAAAATTGCACTGAATCAGCAGCAAGTGGCTTTATGTTTGAATGTCTGCGCGCGAGCCAAACAACGACGCCAAACCTTTGGCCTCAATTCTGCCAGTGGTGTTTCCAGGAATAATCCCAGATGTTGTCTGGTGAAACAGTGGTCCTTCAGCCAAAGTGTCCCTCACCCGCCTGGATGTTGACCGTGGGTGTGTTTTGCTCATGATGCATTTGTCATGTGTGTGTGTGTTGGGGGGGGGGGGGGCATTCACCGTTTCCATTGAGGGCTATTTCTGAGGGTCACATGACATCACTTTGAGCCAGTGAGTTTGACACAACAGGCGCTTGTTGTTTGATTTTCGTAGAGTCAGATTTTGTTGCGAAATGCACATGCAAGAAGTTTGCACTGATCGGACTATCCTGCCATCCTAGGGCTGCTGCCAGCTTTTTTCCTGGCGTTAAAGTTTGAAAATAAGACTAGACGTTTGTAGATATTTCGGGGGTTTTACTATAACAAGTTGTGTAAATGGACCAGCCACTTTGGCTGACAACTACAACTTATTTTCTATCATTCGGAGACTTTTTTTAACCCGGCATCTCCATCGCAGCCGTCAGTGGGTGGTCCATCGCTCCGGCGTCCCATGTCCATGCAACCTTGAGAATCTTGCGTCATTCGTGCAGTTTCGTCTCAGTGGTCTCTCTCTCTCTCTCTAGAATGCTTCTTAGCCTGCTCCGTCGATGTTCGATAAGTGTAGATATGTACAAATAGTTGAAATAGCTAGTACTCGTCTCAAGTGTTTGCCCAAGCCAGCCACTGTTCCCGTGAGTGTCGCTCTCCTGGTCACCGTCCTGTGTTAGCTGTAGAGCCATCGTATCCCCTCCGTAGAGCCCAGCTGTTGTTTTCCTGCCTCACCGTCTCCTCGGCCAGTGTTTCCTAGCTGTTTCCCTGCTTGGTGTCTCCGTCCACTCTAGCTGTAGCAGAACCCCATCGGAGGCTTTGTGGTTCTCACTCTCTTCTAGATTTTAGTGCGCACCTCCTTCTGGCTGCTATCTTCAAACTTCTTTTTGTCTCTGAAAGATGTCAGCAGGTGAAAAGCAGCTTTTTTTGTGTGTGTGTGTGTGCGTGTGTGCGTGTGAGAGAG
Organism: Synchiropus splendidus; assembly: GCF_027744825.2. NCBI lineage: Eukaryota > Metazoa > Chordata > Actinopteri > Syngnathiformes > Callionymidae > Synchiropus > Synchiropus splendidus. Next base: position 13,076,018 of record NC_071336.1, read on the forward strand.
ACAGAATTCAGCTCAACCTCTGGTTTGGAACTAAACTCTTCTGTACATAGTAACTTCCCAGTGGCAGCCGGCAAGGCACTGTCCTGGGATACTTCAGGTTTTGGTCTTGAACCATAAGACTCGCCAGTTATGTGTTTTGTTGTGTTTGGGTTTGTCCTGTACGTGCAGGTAGGAAGTTACTCACCCCCCCCCCCTAAATTCCAAGGTCCCTTTCTGTTCAACCTTGAAGCTCTTTTGCTAATGGACGTCTGTGCATTGGCACCTTAATGACTTCTAATCACGAGTCCTTTATTTTTGCTGACAGTTGCCGTGCTGTCTGGAACCTGCTGCGATAAATCCAGAAAGTTCTGGTGGCGCCGGTCCAAAATCCAGTCATTATCATTTTCCCCAAAGAAAGGTGAATACATATCAGCTCACGCCGCATATCACAGCTTTCTGGCCCGGAATACTAAAGAGTCAGCTCCAGCTCGGTTTCTTTATTGTTGTTGTTGTTGTTGTTGAACTCCCGGCACCGTAACCGCTCTGTTCCCTCTTTGACACGTGTTACACTTTGTTTGTGACGTGCTGGGAGAAGCCCAGTCCGGGTCACTCGGCACAGCCTTCCTGTCGAGATGTGTCGGACGTTGGTGGCGTCGCCTCTCTCTGCATCGTTGTAGCATGAATCTGGGTGGGCAGAAGTCCACGGGTGTGAATCTGGCTGTCGTGCAGATGACCTGCCCAGTCCTTCTGGAGTGCATGGTTGTTTTCTCTTTTTCTAGAAAAAGCATGACGTTGGCTGTGATGAAGATGGTGATGATTATGACGATGAAAAATTTCTCTCTTGTTGTCCGTTGTTGAACTTCGGGTCAGTCGCCCTGGATCGGCTGACTTCTATCAGTTTATGAGCAAGTCACTGTAGCGTGTCGGACCTTACCCAAAGATGTTGCAGCACAAGTCCTGATGGAACCCCATCTCCTCCGTTCTCCGCTGATGTGGCGCCATCTACAGGCCACTCTGCCTACCACAGGTGTAGCAAGGGACAGCGAAGGTTGCAGCCACAGCGCTGACACAAAAGAGGCAGTTGAGCTTAGGTGTTTCCGTCGGTGTGGTGAATCTCCATCTCCTGTGCACGTTTGTTTTTGGGTTTCCTTACATCTGTGTTGTCGGAAAGAAACCTCGGACTGCTGCCTCACTCTTCTGTACATAGAGAATACACAGAGCTCAGCTGCATAATCTCATAATCTGCAACAACATATTTTCTTTCCAGAACATGAAAGATATTAGCATTATTATTAGATATATTACTGCTCAGCGGGGGCCGGGCCAAACAGACGGATGACACCGATTTGGAGTCTGGAGTTCCCAACCATGCCAAATGTTTCCAAGAGCAGAAGACACCTTCTGCATCTCTCTCCTTTCTGTCCCCTCCCCCGGCTCTTTGTACATGTTTTCTATTTATTTAAAGCAGACCTATACGGATTGTATCCAGCATGGAGCGGCCAACTATTGTTACCGGCGACAAAAGTCACAGGCTTTTATTTTACAGCAGTATATTTGTTTATTCTTGGGATTGTTTTCTCTCTCTTTTTGGAAGAAATAAAGTCATTTTCCATTCCTACATGGCTGATGTTGCGTTTCTTTTGATGGACTGTCAGGTTGGTCAGTCACACCGTTGTTGTCCAGCGTCCAACGCCCACTAGAGGGCACTCTCTGCTCTGATATATTCTGATTTGAACAAGCGTTTCAATGAAACCTCATGTCATTTTTAAACTGACAGCGCCACCTACTGAGCTCTAAGAATGAGGACCCCGTTTCAAGAAGCCTCATCAGCCAATCACTGTTTTTTTTTTGTCTTTTGCTATTTATTTTCTGTGATTTCATTCACATTTCAAGGGGAAAAAAAGACTTAAAAATGCAGTAAATAAGTCCCGCACAGTGATGTCAGTAGAGATATGGACAACATAACATGATTAGAACTGCTTCTTTGAAGAAAGATCCTGACAATGTTTGTGTCTTTCATTGTCATTTCTTTTCTCCATTCGCCCCGAATGACCTACTGAAAGAAAGCTGCTGACTCCTCAATGACTCAACTTTGGCCAGCTGAAGTGTTTCAACAGAGATTTGGAGTGCGACCTCGGCCAACAGCAGATTTTGAGGTGATGATGGCATCAATTTTTCATCGGCTCTCTGACAGAACTCCGGCTTCTGTCCGGTCTCGCCTGGCCGCTCCCGTGACACCCTCCCTCCCCAGGCTGGCCTACAGAGAACTTGTGACAGCTGTGAATTGAGGAGGGGTGATGGAGGAGGGCGGGTGCTGCTATTTATATCACGGAGGGGGGGCGCCGACCGCCCGCCCGCCTTCCACCCCCTTCATCTCGCTCCCGAATGTGCTGGGCCCTGCTGGTTCTTCCGGGCAGTAGAAACTTCTGGAGCTTAAAGAGCTGATCAGAGAAGACGGATCCTGAAGAGAGAGGATCATGACGCTGGTGTGCTACAACAAAGGCTGCGGGGAGAAGTTCAGCGATGACCAGAACAGAGAAGGTGAGACGCTGCTACTTCCTGTCTGATCCCACACTTTAGGCTGCTCCATCAGTGGAGCCTGTTGTGAGACCATTACTATATCCATCCTCACTCGACTCCGTGGTTATTCTGGGGAGCAGGATTTCTGTTGTTAACGTATAATGTTCTTTATTTTTTATGTTTTCTCTTTTATCTATTCATTTTTTTAATGACATGGTCGCATTTCAAACATGATGGTTATAACATAGTTGGCCATTGTTTTTCATGACTCATTTTAAACTCTTAACATTTGAAAATGCATATATTGTTGATATTCCTGTCTAAACTTTGTTGAACATGACTGTTGTTTACATTGAAATCAAGTCTTGTCATGAATATGTAGTGTTAAGTAAGTGGCCTAGTTAGCTTAGCATGTAGCCACGTGTGTGTGGTGGTGAGGGGGCTGCCAACTGTTGCCGCGTCCTTATATAGAAGCAACACACACACATACATAGGGTCGGCACAGGTGTTGTTAGGGTTGAGCTCATGTCAAGCTAAACTGTTTCCCACCTTTGAAGATTCCTGCGTCTTCCATCCAGGATTTCCAATCTTCCATGATGCCTTAAAGGTGAGACACAGCTGTGTGTGTGTGTGTGTGCATGCGTGCGTGCGTGCGTGCGTGTGTGTGTGTGTGTGTGTGTGTGTGTTCCGGGGTTCATAACCGGCCCGTGTGTTCAGGGCTGGTCGTGTTGCAAGAAGAGGACCACGGATTTCTCAGAGTTCCTCTCCATCAAGGTGAAGAGATAAAAAACCTATCAGCATGTGACCGCACTGGAGTCTCCTGACCTGACTCTTGCGTGTGTGTGTGTGTGTGTGCGTGCTCACAGGGCTGCACGCGTGGTCGCCATAGCAACGAGAAGCCCAAGGAGCCTATGCTGCCTGAGGTGACGTCGCAGAAAGGAGACATCAAACCTACGAACGGACACGAGATCATCTACCAGGGACCCAAATCTGCCGAGAAGCTGCAGAAAGAGAGACCCAGGTGACCACAGGGGTCCAATGACGCCGTCCCTTCTTCTTATGATGCGTCCAATACACTCATGCTGCCTCCAGCATGAAGGAAGAGTCTTCATGCTACTGCGACTGTTTTATCAGCCATGAAATATCCAACACGTCTGAGTGACATGAATTCTCTCCCACCCACCTCCGTGTACTGCATCTGCTCCTACAATGTATTACTACTGCGAATATCGCACCAGTTCTTTACAGTTGTAATTTCAGGTTTTACATCCAGCATTGCTTCTTCTACTGCTTCCACTTCTGCTTGTAATGAGCTCTTCAGGCTTCATGAAACTATCCTCATTTTCAGAAGGTGGCGCTCTCAGTTAAAAGAAAAAAAAAAGACCTGATATTTTATCAAAATATTTGTTCGCTGAAAATGAGGAGCCTCTTTTATGAAGGCGCAACAGACAGCTCCTCGAACAACTACTGCTGAAACTTCTGCTACCACAACTACTTCTCCTACCAATGCTACTGCTACCGTTACCATCCTGTCAACAACTTTGGCTACTACCACTACTCCCACAATTCCCACTATCAACGCAACTGCATTGTCTACCACGCCTGCGACTGTCACTACTATTACTTTACTTCATCTACTTCTACATACTTTCAGGAGTTCACCTTCTACTGTTAGTGGATCTTCTACTACTTGAGCGATTACTGTGTCTAGTCTTAATCTTATACATCTACCCTTCAACTACTACACAAGTGATTGTTTATGTTGTGAGTTGGTGATGGGCTGATGAGGCTTCATGAAACAGTGTCCTCATTCCAGTGCCCACTAGATGGTGCTGTCTGCCATAAAACCTTTATGTTTGAACAACCATTTCAATGAAACCTCACGTCATTTTTAGATCAAGAGCGCCACCTACTGAGCTCTGAAAATGAGGACACTGTTTAACCAGCCCATCACTAGTTTTGCCTACACCTGCTGGTGCTACTGTGTACTACTGTCTGGACAGTGACAGTTCAACCAGCTTATCTCCTGAAGTCATCCGTGTCCTGATGTGTGATGTGGATTTACTCTCAACTGAAGTCTGACCTGTGTGTGAACAGCCGCGACGTGCCGAAGACCAAACTGCCTCACAAAGTTTCTGCATCTCTGGCTCAGGCTCTGGCTAAGCTGGACCTCAACATCAAGGCCCAGATCCAGGCCAAAGGTACGGCCAAACTCACTGGTGTCATCTTTCCGAAAACGGGAGTGATGTTTCTACGTCAACAGTTGATTTCAAATTACATTCATATAACACCTTCATGTTTCATCATTGTCACTCAGAGAGCCAAACTGTGATTCAGGGGACAAGATGCAAGAACTCAGGGTGTAAAACAGTAAGTGTCGCCATCAGTTTTTATTTATTTATTTTTTTTATAAAGCTTCAGCGCTCCATCTTGTGGACACTGTATGTATTACAAAATTGAAATCTTGAATTCGGCGGAATGAGATTTAGACACAATGGTGCAGGTTTATTTGTGTCGTATGGTTCCTGTGCCTCAAGATGAACGAATTTAAAGGTTTTCTTTAAACTGAGCAAACTCGTGTTTTCGTGTAGAATTTGTACATTTTTATAACATGATTAGAGGAAGCGTAGATGAGACGAATGAGGAGGCTGTTTTGTGTTCAGACTTACCAAGGCCCAGAAACAGATCTCGAGGTTTGCACCCATCACCCTGGAGGTCCTGTTTTCCACGAGGGGTAAGGCACGCGCACACACACACACACACACACACACACACCTGCAACGGTCGGTCACCACTCGGTGAAACGCCTCAACAGTGTTGCTGATGATCTGATTCAATTTAAACTTGGACCCAGATTTCCTCACTCTACTCTGACTGTGTCCTCAGCTACAAATACTGGAGCTGCTGCTGCATCAAGACCATCGACTTCAATGCTTTCCTGGACCAGAAGGGCTGCACGGCAGGGAAACACCGCTGGATCCCCAAACAGGTAAACGCTGGTGGTAGGATGATGAGGCTTCATGAAACAGTGACCTCAGTTTCAGAGCTCACTAGATGGCGCTGTCTGCTCGAAAATCTTTGGATTTGAACATCTATTTCAGTGAAGCCTCACATCGTTTTTTAAACCAAGAGCGCCACCTACTGAACTCTGACAATAGAGACACTGTGTCATGAAACCTCACTAGCACTCACTAGCACCTAGTGGTGACGCACCACTGCTCCCTCCGTGTAAGGGTTGAGTCCCTGCATCAAGTGGAGAAGTTTAAGTATCTTGGGGTCTTGTTCTAAGGGAGTTGGAGATTGGTCGGTGAATCTGCGCAGCAGGGGCGGTATTGCAGTTGCTCTACCGCACAGTTGTGTGTGAGAGGGAGTTGAGCCAAAAGGCAAAGCTCTCTATTGACTGATCGGTGTTCGTCCCGACCGTCACCGATGGTCATGAGCTGTGGGTTATGACTGGAAGAATGAAATCCCAGATACAAGCGGCTGAAATGAGTCTTCTCCGATGGGTGGCGGGCGTCTCCCTTAGGGATGGGGTGAAAAGTTCTGTCACTCGGGAGAGAGTCAGAGTAGAGCCGCTACTTCTCCGTGTTGAGAGGAGTCAGTTGAGGTGGTACCTGAACGCCTCATTTTGGAGGCACAGCCAGCTGGGAGGAGACCCAGGTCGACCCAGGACCAGGTGGAGGGATTAGATCTCTTCACTGGCCTGGGAGCATCTCAGGATCCCCCAGTCTGAGCTGGTGGATGTTGCCCTGGTGAAGGGCGTTTGGTCCGCCCTTTTGAAGCTGCCTCCCCGCGGCCCAGCAATGGATAAGTGGATGAGAATAGATGGATGGATGGATGGATGGTGCTGATACACACATCGATGGGTGACTCCTCCACCTTGTAATAGAAGAAGTCATGTATAAGTTTGGATCTGAAAAGCAATGAAAATGTTCTCACATTCTCAAGTCAAACTGACCGACACTTGCAGGACAAGAAGAAGGTGGCGTGTCGACACGACTGGCATCAGACTGGAAACAACGTTTACGTCACAATCTACGCCAAAAACGCCTCGCCGGAGTTCAGCAGCATCGAGGCCAACGGCACGGTGGTGAGTGCTGCCGGGAGATACGGTGATTCACCATTACCAAACATGAAGAAGTAGAAGTACTTTTCCGCCTGTTTGTGCTGACCGCTGCATGCAAGTGAAGAGTGACGATAGAAACACCAGGTCTCCAGCGGGTAATGAGGCCGACCTTTGCCCTCCGCAGCTCTCCTGTCAGATCCAGTTTGAGAACGATAAGATCTTCAAGAAGGAGTACCACCTCTGGGGGGTGAGTGGACCTTCACTTGGCTCTGCAACTCTTCACCTCAGCACTGGATGACCGTGCACGTTTGTCTCCACAGGTGATCGACGTCCAGCAGAGCTCGGTCAACATGGTCCCCACCAAAGTGGAGGTCTGCCTCCGCAAGGCCGACCTGGTGTCCTGGGGCAAACTGGAGGATCCAAACTACAAAGCAGAGCTGGAGCCGGTGGAGGACACTCAGGCCGACAGCGTTGGCAGGCAGCAGAACCCTGACTGGGACATAGCTGACGACGACATCAGCGACTCAGACGAAGAGTGGGCTTATGACACACCTGAGAACAAGGCTCAGCTGAAGAGCAGAAAGCAGAAGAAGGAAGAGGAGGAGAAAGAGGAGAACAAGAGGAGGAAGGAGGTGGAGGAGGAGATGAAGAGAGCGATGGAGGCGAAGAGGAGGGCGGAGGAGGAGAGGGAGGCGCTCAAGCGGCAGGAGGAAGAGGAAGGGTTTGAAGACATGCCTGACCTGGAGTAGCTCACCATCACCTCCGTGTAAGGTTCTCATTCGGGTACAGTGCAGCAGAAGAGCGACGGGATCACGCCTTGTTTTATGAGGAAAAGCGTCAATAAAGACATTTTTCTATGTGACTGTTAGTCTTCTCAATAATTCAGCTTCACGTTAACTGAGACGTGAAAGATTGATGAGGATTCTCGCGTCACCTTTTCTCTTGCAATACCCACTCTAACTGTAGGGGGAGACATTACGCTGCGTTTTTACAACCTGTGATTCAGTTTTTTTTTTTTTTTTTTTTTAATATATCCTGTGGTACCATTTCCCAATACTGCACAGCAGTAAGTGCATTTTTTTCTTCAGGGTGACTTCCTAGACAAACATTTACTCCATTATTCTATTTAATCATAGTTTACAATCAGGAAATACTCTTTTTTTGGGGGGGCCCTGTTGGAGCTCGAGGAAAATGCCCATTATAGGCTGAAATTATAGCATAGACGGTACCAATTTTCCTGAGTTCCTTGTAGTTAAAAATGCTATTTTTTACATCACAAAATGTGGCGTATTATCTTAGTCTGTCATAGATTTTATTTCATGAATATCTGTCTTTTCTTGGGCCACGCAAGAAAATCAAAGAGAAGCTCACATTTTTTTTGATGTTACCTCTCAGACCAGATGGATGAGATCTGTATTGATGGATTAGGGCAGTGATTCTTAACCATAGGGCATATTGTTGGGCAGTGAGCGCCTCCTAGAGGGCCGCTAAAAGATTTTTTACACCTCTGGGCCACGAGACGCTCAGTTTTAATACATAAGCCATACATGGTGGCTGTAGTGTGTCACTGAATTGACAGCTGCAAATCTGTGACAGTTAACAACTATGGAGAAGTTCTGGAAAAGAAAAAATGATTCATTTACACTTTATACCTTCTTTGGAGTTTCAATAAATATATATTATTTTTATTTTAGCATATTTAGACATGGTTTTATTATATTTAATTCAGAATTTTATTCAGTTTTCCAATTTTCTCAACAGTTTGCATTTTTTTTTCTTCAGTAAATTTGATGAATGTGACTTGCACCTGGTTTTGTTGCTGGTTGGACTTTTCTATGATAAATATCTGTGCAATGATCACATGACTTCACGTCATTTCACAAGGTTTTGGTTTGTCTACGTGTAAGTAGATTAAATATCAATCACACACAAGAGTGATGAATTAGTTCTATTACTTCAACGGGCCCTGGGTCCATTTGTTCTGGGAAAGTTGGGTCCTAAGATCAAAAAGGCTCTCCTGGGTTAGGGTACATGGGGCAACAAGAATCACATGACTTGTTTTAGCCTTAGAGCTAGTGATGGGATGATGAGGCTTCATGAAACTGTGTCATTTTCAGATCCCGCCACTCGACATCCTGCTCTTAAATCTTTGGATTCAGGCAACCAATGTAACCTCATTTCATTTTAAACTGAGAGCGCCACCTAGTGAGCTCCGAAAATAACCTCACTTATATGAAGCCATAAACAGTCATTAGGAAATGTCATCGACAAAAGACAAATGGACACGTCAATAAATCATTTAATCTCCACCTGGTCGGCGCCAAGTTACAGCAACAACAACAACACGACACACTTTGCCACGTACAAAGTCGTGCAACATCGAGTCTCTGGCCGTCACTCACGTTCTCCACTGTTGCACAGACGTGGCTGAGGCCTGCGGTTGATGAATCCTAATTTACATGCGAACAATTCAAAATAAAAGTGGATGAAAAGGTTTGAAGTCAATAAACGCTCTGGTGCGTTCCCTTGCAGCACAACCAGAAAAGAAACGGATAAAAAGGAAGCATTCTGGCTCAACACAGGATGAAGACGACTCCCTTTAGGTTGGAGTCATGAGACGGAATATGAATCACTCAGCTCGGCGTTGCCGTGGCGATGCTATGAACATGAGACATCCGTGGCCACAGACACTAAACATTTGTGGATACATCTTAATTCTGCTTATATATATATATTTTAACCAACACGTTTGTCATAAATAAGTATCTTGGAAAAAAAAATAAATCAGAAAACACACAAGTCTTTTTTCCTTAAATTTGCTTCTTAAAGTGCAAGGCAACAGTAAACTTGAAATGTACGACAAACTTCTTTCACACCACAAGCACACACTCCGACACACACACACACACACTCACCCTGGACATGGCACGACACCACTAAAGCCTCTACGGTGTATAGCTGGCACACCACGCTGCACAATCCCGTAAACGTATTGGTCGCCTCGTGTCCCGACCGGGGCGGTCCACAAATGGTCCTTCAGAGATTTAAACCAGCAACTCCACACACACACAGGTCATTACAGATGAACCGAGGGGGCTCCATGAAACAGTGTCTTCATTTTCAGAGGCCACTAGAGGACGCGCTCTGCTCTAAAATCTTTGGCTTTGGACAGCTGTTCCAATGAGAGCCTACAGTTGTGAGAGCGCCACCTAGTGACTGACAATGAGGGTGCCGTTTCACCAAACTTCCCCGGCCCGTCACTGCGAGCTATCCACTTGGGTTTTCTGCCTACAACCCACCTCCACCACGGCTCATGAGGTTCATTTTCTCTGTACTTCAAAAAGAACGACTGCAGTAGACTTGAGCCTCTCTACTTACTGTACACATCAAACAAGTAAAGAACGAGTTTTCTCTGTTTCAAAGCAAAAATATGCCAAGCATGTTCCAGGCTCGAAACATAAATCCAATATTGAATGAAAGTGTGTGCATTATGGGTCTGAGATGAAGAAAGAAGTAAAACAGCCTGCCACCAACACAAAAAGCCGCCTCAAGAGAGTAAAACTTTGATGTAATAAGAACATATTTTCAGCCCTAAATATCTTACGAGTGTATATAAAACGATAAAACGAGTGCTGTAAACTAATAAAAGACCATTATCCGTGTACCTCAAATGTGTGAGTCTCCTGAAGGACCATTAGTGAACATGACCGGTCGCCTCAAAAATTGTCGATCAAATGCGGACATTCTTCAGACAAAGGTTCAGTCTGATGCGGCGACTGGTGCTCGGCCGACACGAGGAGAGCACGCATGCAGGGAGCTGCACTGCCCGGGTTCAAAGCACAGTGGCCTGGGAGTTTGTCCAAATGTGAAGCAGCAAAGCCGCGGCAGCTTCACAGGTCCAAAAAAATAAATATAGAAAATATATTGTTGCAATAGAATATCAACAATGACAAGGCAAAAGTTCTTTTCTGGTAGAACAAATACAATCATGATCGCGGCGGAGTGATGCGGCTCTGGCGCTTCACCGGTCCTCGATGCTGCTGTCCCTGTGAGACCGAGTCATTTCACCTGAAGATGGAGCGTTCTTCCTTAGCAAGATTCACACAGGAAGTTTAACATGAGCAGGGGGCGCTAGTATCTCAACAATGTTCACCTGTGCGACAGAAGCACCCAATGTAAACGTAAAGGCCTTGTGAAAAATCCTCCCAATATACAATGAATGACTCACTTTACAATATTAGAACCTGGGAAGGTCTGGCCCAAAGAGTAGGTCTCCATTTTAAAATAAACCTGAGCTCCAGATTTAGCTTGCAGGATGTAATTTTCTGGTAAAACAGGATGTGGCTTATCGAGAGTGGCAATAAAATGAGCTTTTAAAATATCATCTGGAATAGTTCAGATAAAAAAAAACAAAACTCATTTAAAAAGACTGGTTGGGGCGACATTGGTGGAACAGTTTTGATTGGCCCACTGATTTTGGGTGCCACGGACGCCCCCTTCTGACTCAGTCACGCAGCACTTTTGGACCTGGTAATGAAAAGTCGTCTCGCTGATCCCCAGATGTAACACCAGGTGTCGCTGTTTAAGAGCGCTGGAGAGCAAACTGCTCAGTACTGTGCTGCATTCACAATGAGAAGGCAGCAGGAGATACTGAGGTTCTCCAACTGACGTGATCACATGCAATGGTCTCATTATTCATGGAGTTGAGCTTCTTCCAAACATAAGACATAAGACCAAGCTTTGAGGGGCCTTACTGTTTTGTTTTTTTTTGTAATCTAGCCTAACTTCAGTGTTCTGTTCACGGCGGACAGAAATCCGACCACAGTTGCATAAGGAAATCTCTAACCTCAGGCGTCCAACTTTCAGGTGAAATGACTCCAGCAGGAAGTAGACCTCTGCAGCATCCTGTGATCGCACCACGGACATGTTAAGAACCACTTTAGAACCACAACAGTAGAACCTGGTTAAAATCATTTCTCGTCAATATTCACAAGTTAATACACAAATACATTCCTTTTTTTTTTTGCAACATTTAAGATATCCTCCAGTTGGTTAGGCAACCTGGTCCAGGTGTTTGTTCGTTTTCTTGGATGCGTTGCCGTCGAGGAGTTCACATGGCAGTAGCAACAACTAATAGATACTCTTGAAAGTGAAGTCTACAGGCTCTTAAAAGATAAAAACTAAAATCACTTATCGTCGTAAGATGGCGGCGGTTGCATGCAAGAACGTAAACAATCGGTCTGTTAAACTCACTCGTCCACAGACGACTCTCCCACCCGCCGTGCCGACGTCTCGGCTGCAGCTACAACTCAACCCAAAGCAGAGTGGTGGCAGAGAGGCGATGCCCCTCTACTATTACGATGCGAGGAATGAACCGAAAACTCCTTTTGTGGAGAGGAGAAATAAAAACGGGGAGGAAAGGAAATTTGCGAAGATGGTTCTCCTTATCTTCCTCCACCAGGCTGCCATGTCATGGCCAGGAGAACAAAGGGGTGCTCCTCACCCCTGGTTGTTATGGTGATGGGGTATCAAGAACCATGGCATGTCTTCAGTTGCCCGATGAGTCGGCCTCAGCAGCAGAACCCCTGACGTCAAGCGATCCTGAAAAGAGGGAAGGGAATGTGACGTCATGTGACCTCTGACCCGCCGACGCCGTCCATGTACCTGAGAGAGAGCTGTTGGACTTCTGCTTGTGGAGCTTCTCTCGCTCCTTCTTCACTTTGGGGATGATCTTCAGCTTCACGTTGCTCCTGCCGGTGCCTCGACCCGAGTCCTGAAGAGAACCAGCCATCACTGAACACATGACTGAACCACTGGGTCGGCTCCCTGATTCACTCACTCACCTCATCCGAGCACTGCATGAGGGGGCAGATCCAGTGGATGTCGTCCAGCTTGTGAAGCTCAGCACTGAGGCTGCTCAGAGTCGAGTGAAGTTCATCTTCCTCTGGACACTCCGACTGTGGAGGAGGAGTTCTCTATTTTCATGGCACATTTCCACATTTCTTTTTCATCAAGTTTTGCTCTGGAATAACTTCAGTCTACCAACAAAACTTTCAATGTCTTTCCATGCCTCTTAGGGTGCTGTTTCAAACCTTTCAGAGATTCACTATTCATGTAATATTTTCTTTTGTACCACCTAACCAAACTCATCTTGTCCATTATATATATATATATACACACACATACACACACATATATATATATATATATATATATATACACACACACACACACACACACACACACACACACATATATATATATTATATATACATGTACATATACATATATACATATATATTATAGTCAAAGCTATTATTTGATGATTATTCTAGATATTTCATTTCTTTTGAAAGTGACTGCTGACTATTTCACATAGATATAAGTAGTAAATGTGAAGAGACGATACAAACACGTCAAGTGAATTCAGACTTATAAGACTTATTCTTCCGAGTCCATCAAGGCAGATTAGTAGAGGAAGATCGTACCAACAGTTTCCCATCCAGGAGCATGCGGGTCTCTGCCTGCAGAACTTTACTACTGTTGACGATCTCCACAGCTGTGCTGCGACTCAGACACTGTCAATGAAAGAAAATACTCTTTTATAAATACAAACTGAATAAAACATTGGAATACGGCATCAGGTTCACTGCTGCACCGTCTGTCTGCCCCCACTGTCTCACCTCTGGAGTGGACAGTTTGGCCTCCGACAGCACCAGGGCTGTGGCGTTGACGGCGTGAGCCAGTTCTTGTTCCACCAGGTTGTGAGTCTTGGCCACTTCCCGAATCCTGTGGAGGAGAGATGAATATCAGACATCAATGTAATAAGAATACATATACTTACGAAGAGTACGTAAGAAAAACTATTTAGCACGTTTTTGGAGGACAAAGGTTAAGAGTGTAAACTAAAGTGGGCTGACATGGTCGGTTTCTAAAGAGCCAGAATCCTCCATCCACTCCTCACCTGTTGATGAGTGTGTCAGCCACGATGCCGAGCTGCTGCACCTGAGCGCACTCCTCCTCCGTCAGGTACTCCATAGACTGCTGGGAGTTGAGGCGGGGCCTGGTGGAGCGGTAGTTGTCAATCTTCCGCTTGTCCTCCCACGACTTGAGAGTGCTCTCGAACGCCTGAATGAAGAACATTACGAACATTGTCACCATCAGGCAATGCTCTGTTAAGAGCAGATGTGTTTTTCAGAAACAGCCAATTAGGGACGTACTGCAGGGACAAAAACAAGGAAACAGGAACCGCAGAGTTGCGTCTGAAGCACTCGGCTGGGACCAATATTTCAGACTTCCTCGTACCCTCAATAAAACACAAATTTAGAGGAACAAAACCAGCGAACATCCCCCCAGTCTCTCTGGGCCTCTTACAAGGAAACCACAGAAACTGATGTTCATTTGCTCACGGGTTTGTTCCACAGGTTGATCCATGAGAGCACACAACACAGAAAAGTGGTGAACGTGAGCTGAGAAGACTGAGAACCTATGTAACCCACAGGCAACAGGTGGGTATGAATTTCGTTGTTTCAACGTCCAACAACGGTATGGGAATTAGTCACATTATCCCATTCAACTTTCTGCTACTAAAATATTACACATGTTTATCAGTCACTCACAACAGCATCTACAGGGCTCAGGTCTTCCTCAAGGTTTGGACAAGATGTCCACTCTGACCTGGGTTGTGCATCCTCCCTAGTGCTGCCTGTCGTCTTCACAGAAGACAATGCTGCTTATCAAGCATTTCTAATGTTCCAACTGTGGCTTGGTTGAAGTGCTGATGGAGCTGAAGTGACAATGCATCTGTTTCACTACGCACCCTGTCTCTGGTGAGCATCTGCGCTCTGTTCTTGTGCACAATCTTGACGATGCCCGGCGGCTGGATCCAGGCTTCTCCGTCAACCTGGACTGGAACTCCCTCCTCACCCAGGATGGTAATCTTCACCTGCCGGCACTGGGACAGCAAAGCAGACAGGACACAACAGATGTTAGGCCATTTCAACTAACACATCGTGCACATTCAGCCAACTTTGATGAATACTTTCTTTCAAGCAAGAGACTGGCGACACTGAATGACATGCTTGTAGAGTATGTGCCCACTCTCGGGGAAGAAGGAAAATGTGACATTTGTATCATTGCACAGGCGTTTATAGAGGTGATTTCCCTGTTAGTAGTTGGGAAAATGCCTCTCCGACCCTGGACAGCATGGTCTGTTTTCAGAAGCTGGTTAAAAAAAAAACACAGGTGAGGAAACTGGCGTGTGGGTTGTTGTTGTTGTGGAGATTGTGCATATACATAAATGGAGTGCAAATAACATGATTCACCATGGCAACAAGCAAAACAGTGCTCCACTCCTCCTACTGCTCCAGAGTGGAGATGGACACATTAGTTTCATGAACGCGTGGTTGTTTCACCTGTGCAATGCGATGGTGCTGCAGGTTGATGACGCGGGACATGGCCATCTGCATGCTGCCAAACACTGCGACCACCTCCAGCTTCTTGTCATCAAAAGACGGAGCCCCAAAGTTCTGAAAGTCAGTGAGAATTCACTTATATTAGTGACGCTTGCAAAACAGAATCCGTGATCCGAACACTCACGTTGTCTTCTTTAGTTCCTCCCCAGAAATTGATTCCACCTGCATAGCTGGGAATGTTGAGCACTGCCAGACCTTGGAGACTCGGCAGTGACATGGGGACCCCATCACACTATGGAAACACAGTTACATCTCATCCTCACAGTAGGATTGTTACGCTGTCTGTGCAGTGACAGTATCTGACCTCCAGTTGAACACGCTGCTCCAGATTCTTGTAGGTCTTCTGCACCAGCTCTTTGGTGCCCAGAACTCCATACCACATAAAGTTTTTGGTGCGACTGCTGCAGCAGTGACAGAGCAAGTGTCACTGGAGCAAACTCTGATTAAACTAAAGCCTATTTATGGACCAATGAGTTCGTACCTGCATTTCTTCGGGTGCTCGTCTCTTTTGTTGTTAAACTCCAGTGATATTTTGGCATCCAGTCCAATGCCGAAATAGTTGTTCATGACACACTTCTCTGAGCATTGTCTACAGATCCAACATACGAGTGACCACTCATTAAGAAATATTTGGGGAAAATCAGACATGTGTGGGTGTGTGTAAACTCACACTGAGTCTTCATTAAAGGTGACAGTGTGGATGCTCTCTGCTTTCTCCAGTACAATGGGGGACAGTGGACTCGAGCTGCCATGACCTAAACACAAAGATCATATATGTCTTAACTGAATTTCTGTCTTGGCCTGATTGAGTAGGTTTACTATTGATCCACTCTTGCATTCAAAAGGGTCACAACAAACATTTCCGTTTTAACTTTGATGCCTGTAATTCAGATTGTAGACATGTTTATGAGCATGACTGGCCAAGATGACCACGGCATAAGAAGGTTTCCAATTACTTGGCAACTATCCAAAAGCTGGGTTTTAGTCAAATGCACTTAGTAAAAGGCAGCCGAGTTTGCTTCCCCTGAGTCAAACACTTCATCTGAAAGAACACACTTACGCAGCTCACAATCCTTCAGCTCCTCGCTGCTCTCCCTTTTGATGGATGTAAAGGACGACATCCTCTGGACCTGCGTATGAAGGTTCTGCTCGTCCACCACTAGAGAGGATGAACAGTTTTGTTGACAGAACATCAGTGACTTACAGAAAGACCTTACTGCATGTTCATGTAAGACAGAGTTTCACCTTTCTCTGCCTGCTCAATAATCTGCCTCAGAGCTTTCTTCAGGCTGTTGGCACGAAGCATCAGCTGCTCCTTTGACCTGTAGCTTTTAGTCTCAGAACCAGACTCACTGCCGCTCTCTGTGGGAGTCGAGCTGCCACCCTCCTGAGTGGGCACAGAACCAGCTGGTACCACCTGTAGATGATGACTGATTAGACGTGCCAAGGAAGTGTTTCAGGAAAACAACTTTCCTTTGCTTATTACTGACTCAATAAAGCTGTCAGGAGGAGGTGGAGGAATGGAAGAATCAACATGGGTGAATTAGAAGGGCACAAGAGGAAAAGTGAATTTGCACAGAGTAGAGGTTGAGACAGAAGGGACAGAAATCAAGGACGGTGAAGAAGAGACAACATGGAACATGGATGGAGCAGGGGAAGAGGACTGCCAGGCGTGCTCTGTGACAGAAGAGTAGCAGCAGGGATGAAAAGGACCCTGTGCAGAACAGACAGTCACAGAGAAGACAAGATTAGACAGAAGTGCATTAGAAGGACGGCTCATGCTGAGAAGTTTGAGGACAAATTTTGGAGGGCAAGAGCAGTCTCAGACAAATTAGACATGAAGAGAGAAGAGACAGGGAACATGTGGGAAGAAGTAGGTTGCCAATTGAGGTGCCAGATAAACGGTGAAGAGGGAGACAAACAATGAGCTTCACAAATGAGATAAAGGAGGACATGAAGAGGACAGTGAACAAGTTGGCTACAGGGAAGGAGGCTGACTTGTGGAGGCAACCCGAGGAAATGTAAAAGTGGCATCTAGTGGTAAATCATATCCACAGTTTATTTCATATTTTTATATTCATCTTCCCCAAAACAATGGTAATCTGGACAAAGTAAAAACAAAATTCACCTGAGCTTCTGCTTCCTCACTCAAGGCCTTGACCAGAGAATCCAGCTTCTCATTCAACAAAGCACACTGAAAAAATAATGTAAAACAGCACAATATTGAACCTCCGATAAAAATGCTTAAGACATGACTGGTTAAAAACAAAGATATTTAGACTAGTCCATCAAAAAGCACCACAAATAACAAGTAGGTTGTTGGCATGAAGCAAAATGAAGGTACCAAAAGATCTTGGGTTAATCTTTAACTGCAGTGTGAAGTCAAGGGTTAAATATGTGAAAGTACTTTTGTTATACCTTATGCTATGCCATGACACGAGGCACGAGGTTCCTTTTTCAGAATGATTTAACAGAAAGTGTCGAATAACAAAAAGATAAAATGCCAGAGGTGGGATGTGAAGACACTCGACCTTCAACTCTAAGTGCCTCAATCTTTATCACACACACACACCTCCACTCACCCACTCATTGGTTACACAAGCTGTTGCATAACCTCAATACACACACACATACACACACAGAATATAAAGAAGCGTTACTTTTTTGGCCATGGCGTCAGCCTCCTCCTTGTTCTCCGTGGCTCTCTCGTAGGCTTTCCCCACCTCCGCCACAAAATCATTCACCGTCCCACACAGAAACCTGAGGTGGACATTGAGGATGATTACAGATTAGAGTGAAAATGAGATAATTTTGGTGATTCACTGTGAGTCTGTGGTGTGTAAGGATTCTCTGGTTTCACCTGGCAGTCAGCGCCTCCACACTTTGTTTACTCACAACTATTATATTAGAGCGCTGTGACTCAGCAGGGAGACTCTCAGCAGTGCGTTCATCAAATAAGAGGAGTAAATATTGCATGCCTGACTCTGAAAGCATCATCCTTTATTACGACCTCCAGCACAGCTCTTTTCATTTACAGCAGCTGTTTGACATCACATTATTCAAACTCATCAATGATGGGTTTTTAGAAACAAATTTCACTTAATTAAAATGTTTTAATACATTATCCCAAATTAATAATTACGTTTTTAGTAAGGACGCACCGGCCGAATATATTCCGCCAAATGGTGCCAAAAAAGCAAAATTTGGCTTTGGTGGATAAGTGTCTGTGATGTGATCAAACACCGTGCAGTGCACCTTTTTTTCGCTTCTAATCGACAGCGTGATGTTATTGGAGTTTTTTTTTTTTTTTTAATGCAAAAATGTGCTGTGGAGGTGAAATGAACACTGAGATGTCATACAAGTGTAAATTTACACTTCTAAATCTAAATCTAAAAATACACTAGAAAAGAACACAGCTTCTCACACAGTCAGTTTCACAAAATCACAGGTGTTGATGCTCATGCAGCTCAAAACTGAGATTCTTTGACAATATATTTTTTCAAAGGGGACACAACTTCGCATAAAAACAATTTCCTAAGCTCAATTGGTGAATAAATACCTGTCTTTTGTAACGCTGCATTAAACCCTTGCGACATGCGGCAGTGAACTCAATTTTCTTCAACAAATATCCCGGTGACTTATTGAGTAGTGCATAATGAACAGCATTAGTTACCAGCAGTCATTTAGGCTCTACACATGGTTTTACTAACTGTACATCATATTTCTTGCTACCGTCATGCTCTAAATGTCAACAAAATCTTCAACCCCACGGACCCTGCATATGAAAGTGCATTATTACATAAATAAAGTTTTTAATGACTGTTTACTGTTTACTTGAGAAGAACCGCTTCATCAAGCGTTTATTTTGCCTGCGAGCGTGAGAGTAACATGAGAAAAGCCAACCACAACCGGTACCCGAGCAAACACTGACCCTGAATCTGCGAATTGTCTTAACTGTCATTCATGACTATCTAAGAGCTTAGCGCTTTGACTGTCCTCTACAGCTACCAACAGAGGAGTCACAGAGTGCTCAGTAATGCCTCCCAAATGTTTCCCAAAGGACAGCTGTAATGCACTAGTGCACTGAAGATGACCCCTGAATATTGATGCAGCTGTCTTATACACTTACTGCCAGCTCCCACTTACTAGCTGTGTCTGTGTGTGTGTGAGCGTGTGTGTGTCCACAAGAGAAAACGGTGAGATGCAATCAATACAAACACGTGTGCTTCTCAGTTCCCGCGTCTACCATACAATCACCTTCCATTTTGTACAGCCTAACATCAGAGTTTGTAAGCATTTTCCCTCTTACTTGGCAGATGATATGACGTCGCTGTGTTTGTCAGAGTCCAGGATCTTTGCAAGGTGGGAGGCCACTGAGTCTGCATACTGAGTGATGTGCACCTGACAGACAAGAGAAAACATTAAACATCTCAGAACTTCACACACACAAGCTAAAGAAAAAACATATCATGCCACGTATGCTTATATTAATACGTGGCATGATGCGTTTAAAATCATCAAAGGTCAGCATGTTGACTTAGGCTCAGTTTTTAGTAAGTGACATGCAAACTAACTCAAGAGTTAGCATAGCATATTAGCGTATTGTCAAACAGAAGGCTCCAACCAGTTTTAGGAGCAGCCTTACAGCTTCCAGTTGGTGTTGAGTCCAGATGAACTCCTTTTTTTCCCCAGACGAAAGCGGTTCAGCATTTCTGACCACTGTGCTCCAGCACCGATTGGTCCACCGCATGACACTAACCGAAGCAGCTTGTCTGTGCTTGCATTTGTTTATGGATATCTGGGTTCAAGAGTTTGACGAGGTTTGAAAGCCCTTACCTGCAGTGGAGAATCCAGGCTGTCGTCTTCTTTCACTATCTGTGCATGTTTGCTCGTGGGTACTTCATATGTCATCACGCTCCATCTGAAAAGGCAAACACACAGCGTCAAGGGTCGAACAAATGAAGATAAATTACTATCTGCTCATCGAATTGCAGCTCATAGTACAGTCAGAAAAAATGTCCTCTACCTGTTGGAAGAGACAGGAATATACCTTTTCATTTATGGCTCTATTTTTTTTTAAATCTTACCAGGTTAATTGTTGAATTCTACTTGTCTGGATGACATTGCAATACATAGATGCTGAAAAGCAATTCAGATACTAGACCATTCTCAGCCACAAAACAGTTGGTTTTTCTTCTTAACAAGCCTTTTTGGCGTTAGTACAAGTAGAAAATATAGGTTTTGTATTATGAACGAATGAATGGATAGAGAGTTATAATTACCAAGATTGTTATATACGGAATGTACATGCTTAATTGCGACCTTTGTATCGACTGTACTAAGGTGAGGTGGCCACACAATGTTGGAATTGAAGCCCATATAAGGAATAAACTTGACAGGAGAAAATGGACGTGACTCATGAGAAATATTCAAAACATGCAGCCTGGAATGTACGTTAGATCCTTTCGTTTACATTCCACTGAGCGTAAAACACTGTTAAATACGCATGTCCAGGTGACTTACCGGTCTAACATCTTAGTGGTGGCCCGTTCAAGCTTTTCCAAGATTTGTAGCAGCTGAGCGTCATCGTCACAGAGGCCTCCCCACCCCAAAACACGGGCCAGGTCATTGCCCGTGCCCAGAGGCAGAACTCCCAACTGGCACTGTGAAAGGATCCCAAGGGAAAAGAATGTGAACTTGCAGCAGTTGGAACATATTTTTGACAGGATTACTTTTTCCTCTGTGGTTTCCACAGAAACACTAGCAAGAGAAATGTGATGTCACCCAGCATTAGGTGAAACTTTGGTATAAATGGAACAGATTCAATTAATAACTCCTACACTACACAGCCAGTTGCATTAACTGGTAGGAGAGAGCTGGAATTGCACCTCAATTGTTTTAGATGCCTACAACTGTGATGTGCTGATGAGCCACTTTCCACAGGACTGTTAGATTGCAACCCAACATGGGTCGAAACATCAAAGAAGCACACACATCTATAAAACTTCTTCAATCCACAAAGATTAAGCAGTTCATAGGGATTTGGTTTATTCTGTTTGATGACTCATTTTGGTGATACCAGTGACAGTCTTGGCAGTTTGTCCTGCTACAAAAACACTGTCAGCACATAGGAAAAGGACAGACAGCACCTGACTATTATGTCACCTCCTCCTCCATCTCACCTGTTTGTGTAGGTTGAGTTTATCCAGCTCGGAGAGCACCCAGCCCACGCTGCCATCTCCTCCACACACCAGGATACGGAACGTGACAAACTTTTGGAAAAGGCGAAGACTGCAAGAAGCACAGTGTCATTCAGTGGAAGGAGAAGAAAAATATGCCAAACAGGCTCCAACATTTGGAGGTGATAGGACGTACCCGAGCTCAGGTCCTCCATTCATCAGATCAAAAACTTGAGCAGGGTTCAGAAGCTGCTTGAACTTGCGCAGGAACTTGACTCCTTGGTTGTCCCCGCTTTTAGAGTTGACAAGGACAAGGAGGGGACTGGAGCAGGAGGCGGAGGTGGCTTTCCAGAATCCTGAAAAAAAATAACATGCTTCTAGATACAAAACAGAGAGTTGCTAAACCATCTATCACCGCCATGAAAGAAATATTCAGAAATATAACAGGAACAAATACTCATTTTACATTACAGAATACATGATCTTATCTTAAGTGGTATAAATGAAGAGGTAAATTGAAATTGCCAAACATACTGAAAGCCAACACATTTATCTGCAATGTTCTAATAAGTGACTTGTTCTTTATATCTCATAATCACAGCAGTCTCACCATCAGAATCAATGCTGTTAAGTGCTGTGGGAGGGATGATTGACACTCTACATTGACCCAAAGGACAAACCTTCCCCATTTGTTCTTTACAGCTGCTGTGGACCTGCAAAACACACACACACACACACACAAATGTATATTTGAGAAGAGGAGGAAAGGTCATTACATGCCAGAAACCCACCCAAAGCACTGACTTAATTCAGTGTATGTCCATCGGTAAAAGAAAATACACTGTGTTCTGAAACACAAACCTTCATAAATTAAGACTAGCACGTTTGTTCTTAAGAGGCCCAAAAAGCACATCATGATCATGGACTTGCACAGCTTAAACATAAAAGGCTAGACACAACATATGGATAATTCAGTTGATAAAGATATTCATTACATATACATGTGCAGTTTCTTATGTCTTTTATAACATAATACCATACACATCATAAGGAAGTCATTTTAGCATTTCTTGAGGCGGCTCTGTGTAGAGCAAAAACTCACAATGGCTTTGCACCAGAGGCAGCGCCAGTCCTGCAGTCGCCGCACGCTACCACAATTCTTGTCACACACCACACATTTGGCACTGACTGGCAGGTTCCCTTCCAGCCACTGGTGGGGCATCGACACCTGACCAAAAAAATACAGGGAGCAGTTGGGTTTAATGAATGTAAAGTGGTAAATAGTGTCAATGAAGACAATTCCTTTTATCCACACAAACAGTTGCTGCAATCTAGCGGGCCTTGTGAACTCGTGTTTATTCTTCATGGATGAATTGATTAGACAGCCTGTCAGGTGACTGTCAGGTGATTCCTCCTGCACTCTGAACCATTAATCACAATGAGCAAATATTTAAACAGCAAAAGCCAGCTGCTTGCAAACAACTGAGCTCCTCACAAGCTTCCCTTTACATACCTGGATTCATCAATGCTGACGCAATGTTTTTAAAAGAGTGTTGTTTTGCAAGTTTTCACATTTTCCCACTGCGGGGCCAATACAAGCTATGTAATCAAACATGCTGCTTTTAGAACATATTCCATTAATTATCATTCCATGCCATGCACTCAATCCAGCGACCTATTGGCCCCAACACTGTCCAAGCAAATGGACAGATTAATGACAATCCAAATGAACAGAAAATATTGTGAGTGGAGTTCTCTGTGCTACTCACTCCATCCTCATCCTCGATGATGTCGTTTCCAATGGAGGCCAGAGTAGTCCATTTGCAGTTGTTGGTCGAGCGCACAGCACAACGCTTGTGAGCTTTAAACTTGCACACTAGAAGAAGTGTAAATGGGAAATACAGTGGACAGCGTTATACTTTTCTCAGGTCCAACACCTAGATGTTTCAACAGAGCATTGTATGGAGTACTGAGGACCGCGACTGGCATTGCGAGATAATCGAATTCAAACAGTGAATTTCCATTGCTTTGTCTGAACTAGTTGTCACCACTGAAAAGCAGAGTGGCCAGAAGGACACCATGTAAGCTGTGAAAGTAACCAGTACACTGACTGGATCAGACTGGAAACCATGCTGCTGAGAGGTACCAGCCCCCAACCCTATCCTCTGTGCCGGCTCACTTCGGTTAGGACCTTTTTAAATAAGTACAGAAACTGCTGAATAGAATGAATGATGTGCGTTCATTTGGAATTGATGACAGTTCATTCTGAACCCACAGAGTTCATAAGTGGAGAAGGCACATTACAAGATTACACTGAGGTTGATGAGCCTTGTTCATAATTGAAGCGCTATAGATGCAAATTAGTTCTTGCTGGTGAATGAATATTAAAGGCCAGAGAGAGTTCCAATAAAAAGGACAGCTTCTGGAGGCCATGACTGTGTATACCTTCACAGGACAGGCCGTGGGAGGTGACGCCTGGCAGAGCCTCTCTGCAGACGTTGCAGAAGGTTGGTCGGGCATGTGAGCAGGCGTACCAGTTGTGCATCCCAGAAAAATGCTCCATGTTGAACTGGCTCGCCTGGCCGGATTGTGAACATGAGACCATCAGAGCAATCACTGCAGTATATTACAAGTAAAACAAAAAAACAAAACACGCACCTCATAGATTTCCCATTTTTGGACAGACTTTAGGGCACTGATCCAGTCCTCCATTTCTTTCCTGCTCTCAGCACATAACATTAATTTTCGGAACGGCGTGATCACCTGAAGGGTAAGGACGGGAAAGATATGATGATGGAAATGTGCAAACATAGAAAGAGCAGTATGAAAGATCCCATACAGTTATATAATATTTCACGGCCGATCATGACCGCCAATAATGATCAGACTTGTCAGCAAATATTGTTCAGACACATTTTAATCAGTTCAACGACTCAATCCGATGACATCCGTCAACGTGGCTAATAAACCAATTTAGCACTGCAGTATTTGTTTTATTGCACAATGACATTTCATACAATCTGATTACAATTTATTTGGTATTGGTCTATACTATTGTCATATTTGCATGAACTATTGAACTACTCTTCTGAGGTTGAGTCACGGGTGCAAGCAGTTTCATTCAAGAACGTTGCCGGCTCTTCTGGGGGAACACCAAATTATTCTTATTCAATCCGACCCATGCCTCTATCTAGTTTGCACATTCACAATAAACCTAACAGGGCAGGCTTTAATGAGCATTTTGACGAGACACCTGAGCCACTAATGATAGTTCATGGCCCTGGGTGAGGCTTGAAACTTGGATCAAATGCCAAATGTAGAGCTTTCCCTCTTGCCTCATTATTGAGAGCATTGTACATCTCTCCGTGCATGTTATACCCCTTCCTTTCATTCCTCAACCCTCTAAGCACCACAATTGCAAAATAGTGACAAGCAACACTGCTGCATTTGAACTACATAAGCTGCAAATATGAAGCCTGACATAGAAAAAAGTTTTGGAGAGCTGAAGACCACAACCTGGTCATGACCACATGGAGGCAGTAATTGTGTAGCATGGGCATAACAGAGTGTAAGAGAGCAAATGTGACCAACTCTTCAGATTCTGAAGAGAAATAAATATGCTCTATGAAGAGATTTATCCATCCAGTCAAACTGAAAGCTGCTTCTGCGTGAGATGATGGCGAACCGTTAACCGTGACGGTCCAACTAGCAGCACATACTCAAGCTGATGCTTTACAATGTCCAGGATATGGTCAAAACACAGTGACGGATGTAGCAGGAGTGTGAAAGGAAAAAAAACGTCTGTCAGAGAAAATGATCCCTGAGGGCAGTGCTGGCAGCAGTGGTGGTGTTCACAGACCCGCCATAAACAACAATGACGTAGTCTAGCCACCGCCACCACAACCACCACCATCACCATCACCATCACCATCATCGCTTGAGAGACTAGAGTATCACCAGTGTATCAGATCAGGAATTCACTATGGCCACGGACTGATGACGTCATAACACATAAAAATTCGAAGACTGAATTCACTTCCAAACTGAACTTTGGGTCATACTGAAGAATTTTGTAATTTGCAATATGCCTTTATCTCTAACCTTTTTTGAGCTGCAGCCGTGTAAATAGTGACATCAATATGGCATATTTCATTGAAAAAAGCTTGGTGCCTGAAGGGATTGTTTCAAAACATCATATGTGAAGCTCTTATTACCGTGAAGCTATTGTTGATGTTTTTGGTGCTGGTCTCTGCCACACTGGCATCTGACAGGTCCACCTCATCAAAGATCAGTGACTGGTGAGATAGGAACCAAAACATAAAGTTACTTGCATATAATAACAGTGCAAAAATTAATTCAGCTAGTAGTACTATTTGTGATTGTAAAACAGGAATACCATGTGCTTCTTAATTTATAAGTACAATGAGGATAATATATCCAGCAATTTTACCTGGGCTGCTATAGACAATCAACACAGTAAATAAATACATTTTAAGAAGTCACTTCCATTAATGCCATCTTTTTTGTTACCTTGCAGTCTTTGGCGTAGTAAAGTGTCCTTCCCCTGAGTTTGAAGTACCTTCTTTTCCATCGCTGGAAGGAGCTTGTTTGCTTCAACAAGATTCCCTCCTTCACACTCTTCTACAGAATCACATGAAGAGAAAGGATAAGAAGAAAGAAATGCCTGGATGTATTTAGAATCAACAGCCATTTTTGTTTAGTTGCATCACAGTTTTAAAGCAGGTCACATTAAAGCAATACCATAGAACAGTACTTCTATCCGATTGCTTTTCTTAAATAGAATATTCAAGCTACAACCAAGACTGCCACGTTAGACTCTGCATGTTGATGATGCCCCTAGCAGCAGAAGCATACAGTGCTGACATTTTAAGTTTCCGTAATGAGCAGACGTAGTAGCTGGAGGCTCAGTTTCAAGTTAATAACATGTCTGCAGCGCTTGAATTAATTTCAAAAGTTGTCAGCTCAATGTTAGTTTATGGTCTTTCCACTGCTAATATTTACAGCTTTTCCCTCTATAAAAATACCTTTCTGCAGGGTGCGCACTGCTGGTCACACGCTGTAGGTAAAATACCTTATTCAATATTTTCTCTAAATAACACCGGCAAATTAAAAGGTCAATGACAAAACTCACTCCATTTCAAGCTTCCCAGCCATTGGAAACAACTCATGGAGAGGACATGTGGGTGAGTGAGAACAAACGTATGCAATGAATGCAGCGCCCATCTTGCATTTCCCCAGAAACAACAGGCGATCAAAGTGACACAAAGCGACTCATACAGCAGCCAGTGAATATGCAAGTTAATATTGGACAAATCTGGGGAAATCATCTAAATTGCTAGTCCCACACACGTATGTGGAACTAGCAGCTTTGAAAAGCAATAAAGATGTCATTTGTCATAAAGGCAAGAAGAAAGAAAAATGACGGCATTATCCAACAATGATGAGGGCATCTTTATCTAAATCACTTTTCAGTTTATACATTTTATCAGGGAAAGGCTAGAACGGGGAATACCAGGAATGGCATGAAGAAAATCATAAATGTAATACACATGATTTTATAAATTTGCCCTTGAAGTGGTAGGCAACATATGAACAACGGTCTTCAAAATAGAAAATAATCTAATAAAAATTCAGATGAGCATAACAACACAAAATGCTTAAAGAGACCAAACCACTAGACACTTATAGAGCAAAAAAACTAGATGAGTTCAGTTTTCCGAAGAGGTAGCAGTAGACAGAATATTTGTTTAAATTTCCTTACTTACACTTAACATCAAACAAAACGTCACTCGGACAATACTTATGCATTGAAAAGGCAGGAGAGATGCAAACAAGCGATCATGTAACTTTTCATCGAGCAGGTGTGAAACTAAACTTAACCAATAGTCTTTCAAACATTTCAATATCAAGCCTGGAACATAGCAGACAAAGACAGATCTTAAGTATTTACTAATTCTGGCACTGCAGCAAAAAAAAAAAAAAAAAAATATGAACAACAACTCAGTTGGCAATTAATTCAAGACAGAGTCCTTTATCTTATTTTATTTTACTTTAACACTCACTAGTGTATTTTTTACTTTCCACCATATCAAAATTCTCATCCTTCAACAAAATTGCATCAACTCACTGAGCAAGTGGAATGAAACAAGGCACCAATGAATACAAATTCAATATAGCTCATTTATCATTTAACCGCTGCACGGATGGTTTCTGTAAACGTAAGACAAGCTTTCATTCAGCATATGCTTGTCCGTTTCCTTGAGACGGATTAAATCTGATAATGTCACACCAGCAGCAAGGACTAAAAGACAGGCATAAGGATTGACTGAACCATGATGGATTGCTTGAAGCACAAATCATTATTCTGATATATATATATATATATATATATATATATATATATATATATACACACACACACACACACACACACACACACACACACAGTGGTACCTCGGTTTTTCAACGTCTCGGACTTCAAACAAAAATTTAGAATTTTTTTTGCTACGGATTTCAAACAAAAATCTAAATTCGAAATCTGAAGCAAAAAAAAAAAATCTATATATATCTATATATAGATATATATATGGTCTATACAGTATATATAAAAGTGTGTTCATCACAACCAGCAAACTGACTTTGATGTAACACAACTGTACTCTTGGCAGAAAACTTGGAAACAAACATGACAAATCTACAAAGACACATAACTTCTTTTAGTCAACATTTACTGTACATAAAGGTCAAACACAGAAATTACTTACACACTTCGACATTTTTTTTGTTTCACTTGGGCCCAGTGAATTCATTAACTGGACTATTTAAAATTGGACTGTTGTGGAGAACTTACCACAGAACCGGCAATAATAGTTGGAAAGTAACGGAAGAAAAGTCTAGGAGTATTAGATATGCAGATATATAAAAGCATTTCTACGGATCAACCACCATCAACCACCAGTAACAGTGCTGAGAATAACGCCCAGGATGTCCACAAGCACTGTTTTTCCTTTAGTGGAGATCGCGTCTGAAATTAAGACAGACCTCCCACTGGCTGATTGAAAACATATCAAATGAATGTTCTCTGTAATGTCTGGATCATTTCAATTCGGCAAAAAAAAGGCAATATATTGCATTTAGACACAAAGAATGACCAGCTAATTGTTACTCCAAAGATCACTTCGGGGCCTACCCACATAAAAACGGCAATTCATTTGAACCTATACAGCGCAAACCTGGTTAATGCACTTCTAAAAGAATTGATCTCTTATACTAGAAGTACTCAAATGCTATGATAACATACACCAAAAGAATCAGGTAAAAATAAATAAATAAAACACTGTAGACATTTCATACAGCAAGATCCAGCTGCCATTTTGTGTAGCATTGCCAATTATCAGTTACAGTAAATTATGTAGAGGGAGACCCATTTCACTTTTGCAAATTTTGTATGAAGCATAGAACAGCACAAAGCAAATGTAATTCATTGATTATTTTGGTCCTCAGGCTACAGAGCCAGATTATTCAATTATATCTTAGCAGATATACATTTTGCATCATAAATTTATCAAGCATCTGTTAAGTTAAAAGGCTTTCTTTCCAAGCCCACAAAAAAAAATAGCATATACTGCAACATTGACCAAGTTTCTAGAATAACTCTGAATGTGTTTTTTCAAGCCTTTCAGCAGTTCATGCTGCCACAAACAACAAAATTGAAAACAAGTCTCACAACAACCATGCGAGATACCATGATTGTTATGATAACTAAATAAATAAATAAAACACACTAATAAAAACAGTAAAAAAAACGTTCACATGTCACAGTGAAATTTTTTTAAGAAGAAACAGCAAGAAAAAATGAATCCATACCTGGTGTTACTCAATATGACCTGTACTTTGATCCCACATGATTACAGCGCAGCAATCAAAGGTACACAGAACACATGGGGACTGGTGGATTCTGAGCTTAGGTATTTTACAACAGGGCAACAACATTTGACTACAAAGATGAGAAACACTTTGACACAAACTGACCTCTTCCACCTCATAAATCTCTTGCTTCTTTCCTTTTAGTGTAGGCTCCAATTGGTCCTCGCGTCTGAGCTGGTCATCGTCCCCTTCCAGGCCTCCATCACAGTAAAACAACAGGGGTGCCATGCAGCAGCCACTGGGCCGACACAACTTTGGCATTCTGAGCCAAGGATTCGTCAATCCAGTAACTTGAAGCTAAATAGCAACTAATAGTAGTGAACTTCCACAGGTATGGATGAAAGAAGAGCCTCTGTCTTCTGCTTCTCTAACTTCAAAAACACTTCCTTTTTTAGAATTTACATAAACAATAGCTCAACATTCTTCCCTTAATCGCTATAACGCAGCTCTTTCTCCCTTTCCAAACCGGCAGTTCCTCAAACACTACAACCACACTTCCTGCCTATCTCACTTCCCCCTTCAGGTAGCTCCACCCATTCAGGTGTATTGAGGTTCCACCTCTTCCTTTTGAACATTGCTGCCCATTTTCATGACACACCAGCATGAGCTCTTGTGAGTCTTTGTGTGTTCAGGCTTGCACAAGCCCATTTCCTTGAGGCCATAACTACAACTGGAGGAACTGGTCTTTCTAGTCATGAACAAACAAATGCGCACACACACACAAGCGCACACACAGCTTAAGTTTCAGTGTGAGTTGGTGCTAAAAGTGAAACATATGTATAATCATTAACGTTGGATCAGCGGGTATAATTTGTCTTTAATATATATTAAAGCCTGATATTTCTTTGTTTCCTCAATCAAGTCTGAAGCACCGAGCAGAATGCAGAACATACCTGCATGTTATATCAACACTGCACAGTATAACAAGAGTAATTCAGAGTTAGACCAAACGGATGTTAGCAACTGACCAAAGTTAAGCTTGGCGGCAGATCTGAATTAAGCATGAATGCCCTCTTCCTCTATTTAGCAATCCAAAACTTACACCTTCTACACTGTGCAAATGTGTCAACAGGAAGGAGTGATGAGGGGATCATAAACACACCAAGAAATATCAATACGCCAAGTCATTATTTTATGACTTTGTTGACCTACTATATTAAAACCAGGAAGGACTTGTGTTTGGCAGTAAAAGTATTCTAAATTTGCCAGCCACTGCAGACAATTAATTCAGATGAGAGGAATCATTTTGGAAATAAATCTGAGAAGTCTACATCACTAAAACTTCATCTAGTAGCCTTGTTTTAATACCCAGAAGTACAATGACAGGGCCTGTGTGAACCTTCTAAAAAAGATTTTGTTGAGACTGAGATCTGTTAGTACAGTTCGAAAAACTCATCTTACAGGAAGACTAAAATCGATTTGTTACCGACCACTTGCATAAACACCATTTGTATTAAATAAAACAAGCAACCATGGTTCATTTCTGAACTCTCAAACTGTTAAACAGATTATTCATGAGCCAAATGTAAGAAAAGACAAAACAGAGTTCTCACGATAAACAAATGTGTTACAATTATGCAAAATGATCTAACATAAGAGATCAATAATAACGATACAAGAAAGCACTTCTAAGTTTATTTGGTGTTATAAGACATTATCGGAGATGTAGCATGGTTCTGGGTTCTGCCTAGAGATATATACAGGGTTGTCAAATTGTCATTTGACCAGTAATAGGGCACGCACGAGAAGATGTCGATGTATTGAACCACTATTGGCCCTGACAAAGAAAGTCTCTCTTCTTCCACTGCAATGCTAAGACTATCTGCTGTCCAGCCTAGTTTGTATGTAAAAAAAAAAAAAAAAGTGTTACTTTTTGGCAACTTCAAGAACCTTAAGAAGCGTTTTTGGAAAATCTTCCACAAATATCTTGAATAGCCAGCAATTGTTAAATTTTTTTTGAAAGTCACTCAATGAAATACAGAGTAGTATATACCTCATGAAGCAGTACCAACAAAGTAGGGAACAGGATCGTCCTCACAAACTCTGGATGAGTTCCAATCACTCAAAGGTTAACAGGTAGCAGAGCCATAATTGGACATGTGTGGTTACAATGGCTTGTTAATAGCAGGCATGTTATGTTTGGAATCCTAAATCCAGTAAACGTAAGAAGGTCAAACAAATGTCCTCAGAAGGGAATGAACACAGCTTTTTTGTGTGTGTGTGCGCCTGCACGTGTGTATCTGAAGTCTGACACGCCGTGATCAAACTACTTGGAGAGTCAGATCAGTGTCTCATCTGCCAAAATGAATTAAAGCCAAAGGGAGTTTGTCTCTATGCACACTGTGCGTGTGACAGTGTGTGTGCGCGTGTGTGTTTCCTGCCAGTCGGCGTATCACTCTGTCTTTAATGAGCAGTAACATGCTGTTCCCTGCAGATTCACTAGCTGACACCAACCAACTCACCCATCTGTTTCCATGTCTCTCCTAAATACGTTCGAAATCTTCCCGTTAACGCCTGACCCAATAACTTTCCCAGCATACCCATCTTCATCTTTGACGTGCCAGTTAGTCATTATTCCTAGACAACACACTCATCAAACACACTAAAGCAGGTGACATGGTTGCACACACATCTTCATGATCATTCACTATACGTTTGAAGATGACAGTGATTTGTTTGCAGATCACTAGTTCCAGACAAGAAAGCCAGACACAGTGAAAGGGCTGGATAATAGGAAACTTAGTGGCGTATGTGTCATCATTAATAAAACGGTCTGAGGTGATGTGGAGAAAGAAGCTTTGAATGCTATGTTAACATGAGACAAATGAACCTAAGCAAAATCAGGTTGATTAAAATAATAATTATAATAATAAAGAAGTCCAATTTGAGCTGTTTATTGTGTTGTTTTGAGTGTAGTTAGACTAGACTGAAATGAAAAGAAAGAGGTAGGTGATCAACTATTAAATGTGACACAGAAAATGAACACATTCTTGAGGCTGGAGTGCCGATCGGATTTATGACTCATAACACTTGTTACAAAGTGAAGTCTGACTTCAAAAGAGACGCGTGTACCTTATCTAAATTTCATGATGCAGTGTGCTAGGGCTACACCATTAATCTAGTCGCAATCGTAATCGCATTCATGATCTGTGATTACACAATCGCACAACCTTACTACGATTTGTGATTTCGCGCTCTTGCTGCGGCTCTTTTCGGCTATATGGACAAGCCATGAAGTTGAAACGCTGCAGTTTCATGGAGATTAATGCCCGATACCCTGCTGCCCTGGGCAGGGAGGTGCCGCACCGCAACCTCTCAATCAAGAGAGACCATCTCTCATCTGACGGCTCCGCTGTCACTGCGTCTGTGTGATTCGAAATCTGCCTATAGTGTTTTACATTGCCATTTACCGTATCTTCTTTCTTTTCCACCCGCTGAATTCTGTTCTGAACGATCCACTCTACAGTCAAGTGAGACGGAGACCAAGATTGTTGTCATTTTAGTGATGCAGAATACTGAATGCCTAAATTGATGGCTAAGAACATACACATCACTCCCAAAAATTTAAGTGAAAATTCCAAAATCCACCCATCACTTTTTCGAACAGAGACAGGCAAATAAACTAAAACCAAAAGAAAAATGAAAACCTTCTTGGCGGAAGTACTAATCACGTCTGGCAGAAACTGTGACACACTTCTACTTCATAAGGGAGAACATGTTCATGGGTGTCTTTCAGTCTTTTACAGAATATCTGGTGAACAGTGCACCAGTAGGGCTGACCAACAGTGGAGTTCAGCTTTCCGGAAATGCTTTGGTGGCAGCCTGTCCAACATTGAAGGGGTACGAGTTGTTTTTCTACTGTTTTACATAATTTTTAAATAAACTTTATTGTGCACATGTGGTTTGGTTTTGTAGTTTTTGTGACTTATTTGTATGCTTTTCTACTCATCTTGAAACCTGTAATCGAAATCGCAAGTTGCATTATCGACCACACAAATCGCACATTTTCTTCAAATCGTGCAGCCCTATAGTGTGTTGGCTTCTGCCATGCAGCAACACCATGGTATCATTCGACCTCCCAAATGCACAAAGTCAGCAAATAATGGTTTATGAACATTTAATACTTTGGGATGAGCATTACCAATTATTTTATTCAGTTCATACAGTAGAGCTGGGTTTCTGTTCAGCAACCTCAAGATCTCACATCTATGCTCTTTATAGATGATGTGATGCAGTTGACTCCATCCCCGATCCACAGTCTTTCTCGGGTGGAGGAGGTATTTTGGCATTTTGTTCACAAGGTTGTGTTCCTAACCTCATCCGTAGTTACAGGTTTTGGGGAGTAACTGACAGCACATGAACATGGATATAAAATGAGCTTTCTCTGCGGCATGCCTGGATTCTCCCTCAGGGATGGAGTGAGAAACAGGTGCTGTTCACACAATAGGAAGACTTATGGAGTGGCTTTCTAGTGAGGTGTTTTAGACATGTCTAACGGGACAGGAACTGCTGCATGTCTCTCAGTTGTCCTAGAAATATTTGTGTTGTTCCTGAAGAATAGATAGAGGGTTTTCCTGTTCTCTACTGCACCTGAAAGGCAACTTTGCATCAGATAACTGATGTAAAATCAAATTAAAAAATGTCAACAGAAACCAGACAATACTAATCCTCCATTAGATCAAAAAAAAAAAAAAACAAGAAACAAAAACTTTCCTCTTTCAGGACCTCAGATGCCTCTGCAGAAACATTGTATCTGTACCGCAATACACACCTAATATGGCTGGAATAAAGCGGATGTGTAATGCTACTGCTTTCCCTAAACAACTGGCAGCAGCTGTTTATTCATGAGTTACTGGAAGTAACACAGATGCCGACATTTTCAAGTGTTTCTCTGCCAGCGCAAATTAAAAATGACACGCAGACTGCTGCCACCATTAAATGCTGTGTCTCTTCGAGCGCAGTTTCTAATCACAAGGCCACAGTGTCCCTGAACGGACATCTGTAGAATTTTCAATGCACCAGCCGTGAACTCACAGAGGAAGTTACACATGTTCTCCACTGGATGGCAGACAAAGAGAAAGAGAGAGGAATGGGGAGTGGAAAATCAAGGTCAACAGAGGCATGAAGCAGGTAGTAGGGGAAGAGAAAGGAGAAGGTAAGATGGCATGAGAAAGGAAGATGGAGGTGTAAATTGACAAGATGGGTGAAAAATAGTGCCGCAGTTTATTGTGGGTAAGATGCTGCCTTCTAGCTGTATCTGTGGGTGTGATGAGAACTGCAGGGAACCTCTACTGTTGAACTACAGGTTTATTGTCATAATCAATTTACATTCCTCAGAAGAAAATTGCGTTTCAATTAGTGAAATTCCATAAAGCATGAAGTTTTTGAAGATGCTAAAATCAACATAAGAGATGGTCTGCAGCATTAACCTGCACATAAAACCCATATTGTAGGTAATGCATCAATATCTCAGTTTGAGTTGTTTTCATGAACAAATCCTGAGAAAAGGATCCAGAGAAAAGATGAAACCACCAAAAATCTCAACCTATGCCACTCCATTTAAAACAAATATCTAAATGAACACAGGTTTGTAAAAGGCAAGCGAAAAAGCTAAAGTACAGGAGTAACCCAAAATCCAAATAAGATGACAAAGAATCCAGTTATGTCATGTTTAGAATAATCAACATAATTCATAAAGAAGCACGGTTTGTGACATTGTATTTTATAGTCGGCTCCTGTGAATTCAAATCTCAGAAGATGACAAACAACGACGTAGGAAGTGGGAAGACAACTTCCAACTTCCAATGCTGATCGGGGAGCTCAACCACTTCATAGTCACAATCCCAGGGTCAGAAGTATCGACACATCCAACCATAGTACCATTATACTACAGCCAAAATTTTAAAAAAGGATGCCGTTCCTGGCCTCATCGGAAATCATCCCTTTGAATCTTGGCAGTCTGTGATTCTGAGACATTATCTTTCTTGGTACCAATGACACCACAACCACCGGGCTTAGAAGCTTTTATCAAGATTTTCTCTGGCGAGGTTTGTCATGCTTATTAGAGTTTGTTTTGGCATTGTGTGCTTACTTGGGAAGTTGTGCAGGTGGGGTTTCCAGGGTGACACATTTGAATGAACTATAGCCCATCGTTTTTTCACCTTGATATTTCTTTTTATTCATTAAGTGCGCGCCTTCTGTCCTTGACTGTACTCACTGTGCCAGGAAATCTAATAAGCTGGGCAGGTCAGAGCAAGAAACAAAGCCACAGTGATCGTTTGAAATTGCTTGCATCATCCGTCATGCATAAGCGCGCCGTCCGGCCACACACGCAGAGAGAAACGCACATACACAAAGTCGAAACAAGGCGTGGGAGGACTTTGCACCATGGCGACCACATCCTGTCTCATGTACTCTTGTGCGTTTATTAATAGAGACTACTAACCAGCGATATGTGCAGAAAACAGCCTCAAAAAACCTGTCAGAGTATCAGTTTCACACAGACAATGACACAGTGAATCCAAACATATTCCTTATTACTATGAGTTTGTGTCTACAGTATTTAAAAATATCTATATTTCCTACAGTCAGTATGGCTTGTGCATTGAAGGGCATTAAATTTGCTGTTGGCTGGTGGGAGGGAGGATTGCCTTGCAACATACGGACAAACACAATCTGGCTCTGATGGCGCATAATCCTCAGATATGCACACACAGACT
Source organism: Synchiropus splendidus (assembly GCF_027744825.2). Lineage (NCBI taxonomy): Eukaryota > Metazoa > Chordata > Actinopteri > Syngnathiformes > Callionymidae > Synchiropus > Synchiropus splendidus. Next base: position 13,111,902 of record NC_071336.1, read on the forward strand.
CAAAATACATTGGTGTAAGAACAGATCAGTGAACGTTGCATAGCACTAACAAATGTATGTAATTAGCTGTTGTTTTCTTTTTCACTAACCACTTGTACTGAAAACACCAGGAAGACCTGTTCTAAAAAGAGTGTTTTTAATGCATTATGGTTCCGGGCTGTCAAACTGTACCATTTCTTATCTCTGAGGATTTTGCGGCACAGCTTATGGGACACATGAAATACATCGAGAGAGAGCTGACAGATCGAGCGACAAAAACAAAACAGTCTCACTCTACAATTGTTCTCTGAGGTGAGTGATTTCCATGGCAACCTCTGGCTTTAGATTTTTTATTATTTTCATCAGTCACCCCAACAATCTGTGGGAATTGCTAACTGCAAACGTAAATTGAATTCTGTACTATTTTATTGTCACGATTAAAATCTCTTTATGTGTCCCGATCGTGCAATTAGTGTTGCCAAAACGTTGACAATATTTTGAGATCATGTACTCCAAGCGTCAGTTCAGACATTTGTGGACATGCACACTCATGCGCACACGCACACACGGGTGACACACACATTTCCATGGCAGTCCTTATGTATACATCATTATAACGTTATATATTTTTTCTGCTTGTATCCTCACATTGAAGCACTTGTAAAACACTTTTCACATTCCTAAAAACAACACGCATCACTTCTGAGGATGTTAATTTTGTTTTTCTCCTTTTTGCTTTTATGTTTCTTGTCTGATCATGTCGCTCATATTGAAACCTGGCTTAGAATAGTTGCATTTCCAATAAAATGTTGAGTACTTGCTCCAGCTGGAGTGTCAGTTTTTCATTTCGCCCTGAGTGCCTTGGTGACTTGGTAGAGGCAATCTTGAAAAATGTACAAGCAGCGACCCTGGTAAAAATGGAAATTATTCTAGTTCTTCTCTTCAGTCCACCAAAACAAAGAAAAGGTTGGCTTATGCAAACGTGCTCCTTGTTAACAGTCCACATTTGCTATATTAGCAGTACTATGTACTATGTAATATGTAAGAACTATGACTCCAAATTGAGTCAAGTTAGTTACGGTTACTGTTAGTGTAGTTACTGTTCAACTCATATTGTCTTAGCTCTGCAAGATTTAAAAAAAAAAACGGTCACGGCCCAGGTTAGTCCTGAGCAACATACTTTCCTTTTGCCGTAAGCCAACACAAATTCATGTACGTTGTTTATTTGATTCGACCGTTGCAGTTTAACCCAACAGAAAGACAATTTATCACATAATTCTTAGTCATGAAATATTTAATGGAATTGAAGTTGTTACCATTAATTCTGTATTGAGACAAAGGAAGCCTGCAGGCAAGAGTGTCAATGTGGGTCATCTTCATAAGCACTGTTTGTAAAAAAAAGTGTCACATTAGAGCACAGAAGAAAACCGCCCTGGGCTCATGTCTGAGCAGCACTGGTTCCACTGAACTACCAAATGTGATAAAGCAGCCCAGACCCTCACTAGCAGTGAGAGTCTGGGCTAGAACAAGGCCAGGTGAAATATAATCAAGCTGGGACAATTATTTTTCTGCTGCTGTCTGTATCCATGGCTATTAACGCTGGGCTCTTACAAATAAAAATACTAGCATGTTAAATTAATTATTACATTTATTATTACAACATATATATATCTTTTTTTTAATTTTTTTTTTTTTTTTTTTTTTTAAGTTAAAATCACGGCCAGTACCAGACCTGTTTCAGTACTTGATTCTTGATACTTTTCCAAAGGTAAACTCAGAACGTGAGTCAGATGAGTTGAGCAAAAAAGAAGATATTGTGATTTTTAAATCTGTAGATATAAGTGAATTATCAATTTCAGCAATTGGACCTCAGATCCATTCTTGAAGTGGGGATACTTGCTGTCATTCATGCTCAAATTCATGCTTTTACTAACTGCCCTTGTCAATTACTTTTTAACATTTTAAATCTGAAATGAAAACATATAATGCATTTATTATTATTTATTTCTCAGAAAATGCGTTAGATGTTAGAAGTTTACTTCATTCACTACAGAAGTAGGGTAATGATTATCATGGCAGACAACAGTGACAAGCTGATGGTGTTTGAGTTCTAGTACGCTGAAAGCACAGGCCAATGTTTTCGAGACATCCACTGAGAAATGCAAAGGTAGGGCACAGATAGATTTCCTAGTCTATTACTACCTTGACTTTTCTTCTACAGCCTCTCTTTTATGTTATTTGTTGTGCTTTCATCTGAATCTACTCTCCCCCTTGTTAACTTTCATTCTCTCCCACTGATCAATATCATTGCCATTTCATCCTTCGGCCCATCCCACTTCTATTCAAGCCGTCTGTTTATCCTGATTGACAACAATACCTCAGCCTTCTTTCTCCTCATCCCCTCTATCCCAAGATCCCTGACTGCTCTCCGCTCTCTTCAAATTTAATTCAACATCTTGAATACTATTTTTAACAAATGTGTAATCTGTTGACTTTTTACATTGTTCCCCATTACAATAAGACTAAAATACCAAAACTGACACTTACAATAAGCCAGGGACGTTATACATGGATATTAGAGTGTTTTGTATTAGTAATGGCAAGCACATGATGAATTTCCCTGCATCATTTATTGGTTATTAATAGCATCTTACCTGGATTGCAAAAGTATCTTCTTCTTGTCTACAACCCTGTAACACAAATGAGCTTTGTACACTCCACAGGAAACAACATTAATGTGAACTATGTGAATATTAAATAAATGTTATACCTTATGACAGAATCATGCAACTTACACTACACAGAAAAAATACAAGCATTACTGCACAACCCAATGAGTGAATTCTGTCACTGTAATAAGTTAACAAAATGGAAACCACAGCAAATGCAGTGCTACGGAGACTCCTTTTTCCAAGAGGCACCATCAAAGGCACCACACAAAATGGCTGAATGAGGCTTTTTAAAATGACACAAAATTAAGATTAAACACTTTTTTTCCCCAAATACTAGTTGCAAAGCCAGTCCTAAACTGGGATAGAAAGAAAAGGTTGATCAGGAAAAGACAATATCAAAATGCTACCAATATCAAAGGTTGCAAAGAAAATTGTCTCAGAACAGAAAACAGCTAAGCCACAGGAAGATGCCACCAGAGCAAAACAGGGAGTAGGCAAATGGTCATAAGCAGAACGAAAATTATGGATATACAGAAAAAAAGGATTTCAATTAAGGAGACAATACAAAAACTCAATGGACTGAATTGATAAGACATTGCCCAAACAATGGCCGAAGTACAAAAACTGCATGAAACTGAAAAAAGCAAAGCAAAATGTACAAAATATACTCTTACCACCGAAAGAAAATGTAGATTTAAATGGAGCAAGAAAACTTCAATAATGAAGATTGAAAATCATAGGCGCAAAAAGCGATACACGAGTTACATGAAGAAGAAGCCATGAAGGATGATATAATACAAAGATTGGATTCTACCCAGTGTTTCATTAAGTTAAACTAACCAGCTTCTTCTTCCTGGTATAATAGGAGCTGACTGGATGTGCCATTTGTCTCATTGGAAAAACAATGGGGATTATTCTCTAAAATAATCGTACATCCAAGCGAACCTGCAGTACACCACCAAAATCAAGTCATAGCCACCCCAGAAAGCAAATAGGTTCATTCATTTTTTTAGTTATTCCATTAACAAACACACTGACAAACAAGCAAAACAAAAGGACAGAGCCCTAATACAGTTATTATAACCTCTGCCACGCAGAGATGGGTGGATGTTTTGACAAAAGAGAAAAAAGGTCCTTCCATTAAAGCCAAACAAGATGGTTGCAGAATCTTATGCATTCTATCCTATATGTTCGAAATAATGACAAGAATTTCATTAACTTGCAGTGGCATTGGTCATGAATCACATTCCACGTTAAAACCTCTGTGAACTCTAACCAACCATGTGACTAGGAAAATGGTCTGCTTCAATTCAAGTGTTCCTCCAGAACGCAAGCAGTTACTGCTAAAAGCCTTTCCGGAACATATCACTGATCACCATCATTGACCTTGTCTCAATTTTGTCCAGGTTTCATCATGTAACTAGACCATAATAATCTGCTTTTTCACTTTGCCCAATATAACTCATCCTGCACAGTCTGCTGGTCTAAACGGCTTGACCTAGAGGATTAAAAGCACCATCAGCGATTCAAGTTTGGATTATTTAGCCTGTTTATCACATCACTTGATATTTTGATCTGTACAGGTTGCCAAACCTCTTTTTTCAAAATCATACTTCAAATAGATACCAACAAAGATCTGTAGTTGTTGTGTCGACATTTTAAATTTATTTCTCTTATTTTCTTTTAAGTACACCCCCAAATTGATAGGAATCTTTGACCTACTATTTTAAACATTCAATGTTTATGCTTATGTTTATTTGAATTCTGTTGTTAAGAACAACACATATGGACATATTTGAACATTGGAATAGTGCAAAAGTATGATCCATGTACACATATTTATTTCAGAAATGCATTGGGGCTTTTTTTCATACAAAAAATGCCAACATAATATTGTGTTAATAGAAAAGCACAGGCTTAATACTGATCTTAAGTTATATTTTCCATACAAGTTTAACGTGGGACTGAGATATTAAAGGTAGTAAGGATGATGCACTCAGAATGCACCTACGGTATGAGCTGTGTTAATGTATAAGGCATCTTCAATGTCACTTTGTAGTGACTTGCAGAAATTGTAGATCCTTTTTATTTTTTTTTTTTTAAGGAAGTATTACAGAGGTGTTTCAACCAGGATGTTCTCATGAAATGTGTCACACACCCCTGCACAGACCATTATGAAACTTTGACCAAACCCAGATTGAACTGTTCAAGTGTGGCAATCCTGAAGAAACTTTCTCACATTGAATACACTTTGTTTGCTTAAATGAAATTGCCTACTAGCAAGGTCTTGTGTATACTTCTGTTGAACCACATCAAGTTTCTATGATAGGCATTTGGTATCTTATCATGCAGAAGAGCTTTCTTTGTTGGTGACCAACATTTTATAGCAGGAAAAGAGGCACTAATAAAAACATAAAAACTGACTAACGTGTAGCTCCCTCACTGATCATTCTTTCTTTTCCTCCAATAATCAGTTTAAACTCAACATAACCTATGAGAGCACATGTAACGTGAAGCACACAACACACCCACTCGTGGAAACACATGTCCAGTGTTTGACAAGAATCCAAGACATTGATGCTATATTTGTTTAAGAAAATGACGTCTATATTTAGACTCAGTGACCCAGAGGAGGATCTAAAAATGGAGCCAGTGTTTGCACTGTTTTTTTATTAGAGCTGGATGCGAGTGCGCCGTGCTTGAATTCTTGTGGCTGGATTCTTTGGGCTTACTGTTGTTGTTTTTGTGAGAGCAAATGGACAACAGTCTCTGTAGTCCTTTTTGGACACCGAAAGATAACAGTGTGACAGAGTGTCAACAACACTGACCTCACACCATGACTGCTGCTGAAAAACTTCTTATCTGATTAATTTAGCTCAGAAATTAAATACTACTATTTGATATTGCGTCCATACACACAATGATGACACTATTTTTTTGTTTTTTTAACTGAGTGATCACATTTCAAAAGTGATTCTGGTAATTTACTGTGATCCTCCTTTCTAGCACAACATGTTACATTTTTTGTGTTACGTGTGGATTTTCTTTTTTATATAAACACATGAACATACGTTGCTTTTTAAATAATAAATCCTCACTTCTTCATACAGTAAGATGGGGTAAGAACATTAACTAATATACAATATGCTTACTAAAACTGACTTACCATTATTGTTGTAATTTTATACGGATAACGGTGAAAAGCAAAAATGTTTTAACTTTTGTTGCAAGTGTTTAAGGGGTCTAGCATGTACTACGCTTGAGGACAAATATGAAATTGAGCATGCTTGTGAAAAGTAAATGAGCTATTATAGAGAGATGAAATGTAAATGAAAGGAAGCAAGGCAGACTCATACTATTAAAAACCTGAAGGAGCAACAGATCTCTAGTGACAGTAAATTTGAAGAGGAAACACTAACAAGATAAAGAATAAGAAGCCTGCATAGCAAGGGAAAAGAGATGTGTTCTATGCTGAAGTATGTACAGTAAAGGAGGAGGGGATTTACCAACGAGCTAGAATAGAATGAGTTCAGCTTCCTCAAACAGACATGTTGGGACAAAAATAGACTCGGCGAAAAAAGAGAGTGGTTTGCAGCGGTGGAGAAAGCCTGACAAACTTTGGCATGTGTGTGAAATAGAACCCTTCATCTGTGCATCTCCTCAGACTGTCTGTTTATTACACGGAGGGGAATCCTACACTACGAGCACAGAAGACATGAGAAGAGAAGTGTGAGGAGTGTGAAATGCACAGCATGTCTACATGGTATCACCAGCATTTGCAATATTGATTATCATTAACATTTGTACATTCACCTACTAAATGTCATTTGAAATAACAGCTCATTGTACTTTGACATTTAGGTCAAATTAGAAGGTCATTTGATGAGCTACCCCTCCATTTATGTCAATAGTCCAGACCAGTAACATTTTTAGATACATCATTATTTCACTGTAAATAACAAAAAAAACATAACACTATAAATAATGCAACAGCATTTGTGTATGTTTTTCTGCATGCAAAGTTTAAGTAATAACTAAAAGGAGCCTTCATGCTAAATACATCTTTAAAAAAGGTTTGTTTGTATCATGTATCAGCCACGACCGCCCCTGAAATTCTCAAGGGGATGACTGAATGATACGTCTGGTACAACACATGTCAAGCTAATCATATTTACGCAGAGAGAAGAATGCGGCCATTTGAGTGCAAAGAAAAGGATTTACAAAGGCGACTGAACACGTGAATAAGCATAGAAGCACAAACATTTTTTTAAAGAAATATATTCAGTCAGAGAATTGCACTGCGGGGTTGCAAAGTAATGATCTAATGTTCACAGATATCAGTGTAAATACCAAATACATTAGGTGACCAAAATAGATTAGAACACACTTTTAATGGCATATGTATGTTTCAAATCAGGGCACCGTCACAATGTGAAGGTGCATACAGGTTAATGCATGATTGCCTCTGAATATGTGTGAAGCAATTTCACTCTGCAGTTATGGTCGGTGTGGGTTTGTGCATCTCTGTGATTGTGTTCGCTGTCCCTTCATGAACACACATTCACTGTATGTAGGGCATGTCTTTCTTTTGACCTAAATGGAGGTCAATCTTTCGTGGCCAAAATGTTCTGAAGACACACACTCTTATTAAACACAATGTGGTCTCCCTCAGTAACAAGGTGCCACACTCCCTTTGTGCCATTCTGCCATTTGTCTTTGTTAACACTGATATTTGAGCAACTCCGAGTTGACTCCACGTGTTCAACCAAAAATAAAAAGGATGTGGTTTCTCTTAGTGAAAACATCTGCTCCTTCACAGAATGACAGTCAAGCCAAACGCAACTTCTTTTCTGTACTTATGTCCAATAGAAAGATTGGTCTTATTTTTGGGCCTTTACCATGAACGCTAACTGTTGAGAAGGCAAATACTGAACTACTTATCAACTAAAATAAGGGTCATATGAGCTTAGCTTAATGAGCTTAAAAATTCCAGTAGTCAGTATCATTTACTGGAAGCCAAAACCAGTCTGATGTTTGTGGAAACAGACAGATTGCTCTTCATACATTATTTTTGAAATATCATTTAATGAAAATGTAAATCCACATAATCAAACAAAATGGACAGAAACACAACGCTAAGTTTAAACTTTGCGATTTGAGTGATGATTTAACAGAGCAACACTAGCATACGATCAAGGTCCAAGCCTGACTGGTTATATCCTTTCGGTACGGAGCCCTAACTGAGACATCCGTAGTGCTGCTCCACAAATCAGGGGGTCACATGAAAAGCCATGACATTGATTATCAATTCAGCACGACAACTTAAAATGTCTACTTTTGTAAGCACTTATCATACTCTTGACAAATGCTGCAATTTATCTTTCGATCCTGTTTACATGAAGTTTTTGCAGTATGCCTCGGAGTTAGCATTTTGGGTCTTGCATGAGCATGTTTGTTTTCGCTTAGTATGACTTAATTACTGGAATTGAATGGCTGGAAATACTGAGGTGATTTGATGTCTTTCTGAGAATTTGCCAAGAAGTGTAACTCTAATGTGATTCACCGTTTGGATCGGCCGCACTTGCTGACTAATGAGAGAAAGGGACTGAATCGGCTCCAGACAAAAGGCAGAGAGGAAAATAGAGAATGAAATGGAGGGAATCTGGCATTGGCGTGACTTGGGGAAGAGCTGTGCTTCCTAATATGATTATAAAACCTCTTGTGCTCATCTTTCTGAGCCAATTGTGTCCTTAAACAAAGCAACTCTATTTTGGAAAGCCTGTGGAGGTCAACTAAGATAAATGCACAGTGTAGGACATTAAAGCACAGATGGCCTGAGGTCAAAGGGCATAAAAAAATAAATACAAAGAAAACTGTACGCACTGGCGTGGGTCAATAAATAATATTATTTAAAGTGCCCTCGGAAAGATTAGTGAGTAAGCTGGTCTGCTTTCTAACATTAGCGCGTCCAACCCTTTGAACTGACAGACTGGAGATTTAATTGATTTAGCGTTCATGCCAGACAAACAGGACATAAAGAACCTGAAAGTCTGTTTAATGTCTAAATCTCTTTAGCCTCTGACCAATACAATCAGACCCTGTGCAGAGATCAACGTCTTCAAACAGGACAGAGCAGGGCTGTTTTAATGTTTGATGTGTGAAAATAAATCATTACTGTGACAATTATAATATGAGACTTTGTTTGTTATGTATATTTCTAAAGGTCAGTTGTCAGAAATTGGGTTGGTGGACACTATCAAACTAGATTGACACCTTCACTCAAACATGTTCCCCTCATTAGACTTACATTAGACTTCGACACACATTGTAATGAAACCATTCATGAAAGGAGCGCCATCCTGCAGGCTTAATAAAGACAATTCCTTTACTTCTCAGAGCAAATATTCTCAAACATTTGATTCTGACAGGTCAGGCAACACACTCTCACTCCCATGGCGTCATATATTGACGTTGGGAAAGTTGCCTTTTGTGTCCTTTACTGAAAAAAAAAGGAAGCCTGCAGCATGCGTATGTGACAACAAGTGAGTGGGATTGACCTTGCCAAACAATTTTTGACTGAGGCCAACATTTATTTTACATTTTTGTATGATAAAAAAGTTTATTACAAGTGATCTAGACAGGGATATTAAAGTCTTGTAGAAAATTTAATGATGTAGCTAACCCTTTTTTTCTCTCCTCAGGATCGATCAACGCTTTCAACTTTGATGGTGAAGGCGTAGGGCACAGTTGAAGTGATAGTGCTGTCCATATAGTGAGGTTGTCTTCTTAAATCTTTTGTTTCAGCAGTTATTAACTTAAGTTTCTGGACAGATGCTCCTCAAGCTAATAAATCAATACAGAATGAGAAATACAACAACAAATCAGATTCTCTCTTCACCATAGATACTCAGCGCCCAACACACCCACTAACACAGAAATGCAAATCCCACCAAAGGCACAACAGAAATATAGCATATACACACTGTAAAATAATACAAAAAAAATGTAATCAAAACTACACTGCACTTCACTTCAACAGACACAAAAACAGAGTTCCTATCCCCAAAGTCTCTGATACACATCCAGGTCAGATTGATGGAGACCTGGAAAACCTGCTTTTTACCATAACGCTTTTAAAGGTTAAATGGTTGAGAAAGTCCACTTACACTTAGCTGCATCATTTTGCACTGGGTTTTGTTGCCTACTTCATCCCAACTGAGCATGGTCCAGGTCAGGTGCCCAACTCAAAACTATCTAGCTCCAGCTTGACTGTACTGCTTGCAAAGCTGAAAAGGAAGGTAGTGGCCAGTGGCCAGAGTCTTCACCCTCTGATCTACCTCACACACATACACACACCGTTTAAGCAGCTATAGCAGTGACACCTGCTTTTATTGACTCGTGCACACACCTGCACACATTGTTACCAAATAAGCTTTAGCCACTACATAACCACATACCATTAACTCAAAATGTTTTGAGCATTAATTGTGGCACAACTAGTTTCAACAAAATGAAAGCCTCATCACTGCATGCATAATCAAAACACACCACAAAAAATCAAGTGGAAATAAATAAATAACGGATTCAGAGTTTAACAAACTGGAAACATGCTTCTGCAAGACACCCAAATTGCAAGGCCATGTGCGTGTAAACAATCTTCTATTTCCTGCATAAGTGGTTGCAAAAATGCAAGCGAAAAAAGCAAAAAGTTGTGGTGGATCTATTTTTGGTAATAGAGAAGAAGAAACAGATCAAGATAAAGCTGTTAGAAAGAATGGTACTGCATTACAGGAAAGACTAAGTATACATAGTGTCAAACCAGCAGCGGAATAGAAAAACAGTAGAGCAATGTGTGGCTTTCATACAAAATGATATTATGACTTACAGTATTCAAAAAAGATGCCAGTTTTCCCATTGTCAAATTATTTCTGATCTTGTTTTACAGAGATTGTTTTAATTGACAGCCACCTTTTTCAGAGCTTGATATTTGATGACATACAGCAGGAATGCCTGTTGCATCAATAAGTATTAAAGGGTGTGTGAGACATAAGAACCCCCTGATATGTAGCAGTAAACAGATACGCTTGAATGTCATTACCCTTTAAAAGATCCCCAAATTTAATGCATAATTTCACCACTACTTATCTCATACATGTGTCACTTGAACAAAGTCAGGAATGGAGCAGGGGAACATGCCCACCTTCAATGATGATGAAGAAAAAAACATGATCATTTTATTAACGCAAAACAAATACACAAGATGAAAATAATGGAAGCCAATGACAGGTTAGAAAAGAAAGCACTGAAAATCTTCTGGACCAAGTGTTTCAGAAACATTTGCTTCTCTCACCCATAGGCTAAACCGTTGTAGTGAAGGTTTCTTATATAACTGTCGATCGGTGTCTCTATTATCCAACTTGTCTGTGTTTCCGCTCGCGCTCCATCTCTTTTGTCTTTCCCTGCCTGTCTTTCTCTCAGTATTGACCCACACACTATTGCAGCTGTATCACATGCAGCCGAGGGCATAAATCAAAGCATGCGCACACACACAACACTTGCCATCCCACACACTCATCCACTCTTCCCCAGCCATTTCAGTTTGCATCCCACACAGACATGCACGCACACACGCACAGCACATGCCATGTTTTTATGCGCACGCACAGACACACACCAACATCTATAACATGCACTCATCTTCATTGCTGTGCACACCCACACAGATTTCAGCACTGAGAGGGAGAAAAAAAAATGAACAAATGTTGTGGGCTTTACTTCCAAAGCGGCAAAGGAAAGAATATGCGGGGATGTGAAGAAAATGTGATACCTGTTGGTCACCACTCACAACACCAAAAATACAACTGGTTATATAACGTGAACTGCTATTTTGGTAGAAAAGGCTTTTGATAAGGAATCACTGTGAACTACATAAAACAGAAATGATACAAATACAGCAACTGTTGCAAAATAGAGCTGGATTCCATTAATACTAGGGATGACAGTTATCATTTTAAGCCTCTAATAAATTGTTATGAGGCAAACGGTTGTGTTACAAAGTTTAAGATTTTATTTTATAACTAGCACTCCTCCTATGACTCTCCGAGATGTTCCCCAAGTTGAAATGTGAATGAGTCATTTCCACAGATGTAAAATAACACATTCACTCTCCCAAGGTGTCAAACAGCCACTCTCTTCAAGTGACTTTAGAGCCTTATGTTGAGGCAGATGTTGACGCATGAGGCGTTCAATTGAAGCACGTTCTACCATCAGTGGCATGTCCTGACATCGTGGGCAGCACATTGTGTAAAAGACAGAGGTTGGGGTTAGGGTTAGCCATGGGATGGCGCTCTTTTCATACAGCATACTACAATGTGTTACTGTGGATGTTGATCTTTAGTACATTTTCTGTCCCGACCCGCAGACTGACACGTAAGGCACTCTGTATTCCAAAGTAGGTGCAGCCTCACGCACAAACGCAAAATGAATTAGCAGATACCACACGTCAAGAATACTATGCTTTGAAAAATCAAATTATTAAGTTATTTAATTTGAGAATCTATAACTAGCTGTCACAGGAACGTTTACATTACGGAATGTGTGTTGCATATACGTTTTATGGCCGCCTCGTGCAATATATCAAAAAAATAAAATGGCTTCTTAGTCTCTTTTTGTAAAAATTACACCAAACTGGGTCATTACCCCAACTCGAGTACATCTCCTGACAAGACATGCCGTAAAATGGCAGTATGAAGATTCTGAGCTCCCACACGCATGAACTCGCGGTAGCACAGTGGTCAGAGGACAGTCCTGAGGTTCACAAGGTTTGCGACTGGCACAAGTTCTTTATGCATTCACTTGAATTCATGAATGAATGCATTATACCAGGATCCAGTTCCAAAGGGCAAACTTAACAAGGCCACTTACAGTGTTTTTAAGAAGTAATCAATAATCCAAAAAAAATTAAATGATACTTGTGAGTGCAACTCTATCGCTTACTGTGACGTCAACTGCCTGCGTTTCCTCCGTTTTGCTCAGTTTATACACAAACAAGCAGTTTTTTCAAGATCCACGTTCTGGTGGGAGTTTTTGGAACGCATGGTCTGTATAGGCAAATTGTCCATTTCTGTATAAATAAAGGATGCAAACGGAGGGATATTTCTTTGTTTCTAAAAGTAGCCGGCTATGTCTAAACAGGGCCTTAGAGGTCCCACTGTAATAGCGACAGACTTTTTTCAGAGGTGAAAAGTTCAACAACTGCAGAGGGCAAAAGTAAAGGGGTCAACTATAGTAGGATACCAATTCCAGCAAAGGTTTACCCTGGGGCAGAAAGGTAACAAAGTCCAGAAAGAGGTCAGCAATGCAGGCAGAAAAGGAATGAGAGGACACCATAATTAACAGAATGAGGGCAGGTGAGGAGCGAAATCTACCCAAGAAGGGAGTGATAAGGTGGCAGCAGCACACTGATGCAGAGTGGGAACTTTGCTGGGAACAAATATATAAAACACGACAAAAGAAAAACAGCGAAAGGACAATGGATGTATCCTTTGAAAAGGAGAAAATTGAAAGGACAAGCTCCGGTCCAGGTTGCCAAATTGGCTTACTCAAAGCCTGAGCTTTTAGTGATGCCAGACATAAACCCACCTCACCAAAGCTGTTTGCTCTTCCGCCTCATTTTATCCTTTTGTAACATTTCCTTTCCCAAATAATTAACAAATGACTTGCAAAAACAGGGGGAGGGCTGGTGAGAAATCCTTTTGTTGCTGAGCCAGACAGGATGAATGTCACCTCCTTTCTACTATGTTTTGGACATACAATTTTAGTTGAGTTAGTTGTGTATCCTTCACAGCAAAAGTTCAGTTAACTGTGCTAAATATTTCTATTTCAGGCTGAAATGAACTCAGCAGCTCCTCTTTAATTCACTGTCACCTCTGACCTCCAACTGGTGTCAAATAACCGTTGTAAAATATTGATGCCAAAACTCAAGACATTTCTGTCAACATATGTTTCACAGAAATGTCCTATACATTAGCCTAGAGTGAATTGGCATCTTTCTTTTACACGTCAATATATGTCATTTTACCTGGCAAACACTACACATTGATCTTAAAACATGGAAAAGCATAATACGAGCCCTTTAATGCCAACCAGGAAATCAGTTTCATTTGTTGGATACACTGTGGAAGGGATTATGTAACAAAAATGTCTGTGTACCAATTTTGCCAAATATTAAGTCCTCAAGTTGTTTTAGCAAAGCAATTGTGTTTTTAATGGATTACACTAGCAAAACATACCCTAATTATAATAACTATTTCCACATCTTAGATACCATTTAAACAAATAAAAATGTTTTGAAAGTTGAAGGGAATTCAACGCTATAATAAAATACATCAGAAGGAGGAGGTGATTTACCAAACTGCACTAAAATAGCCAGATGGACAAGGGTCACGATTGAAAACGCGAAATCAAAGATGTATGAGCCCATATTGGGTGAACACTCGGAGGATGGTTGGTGCCTTTTTTGGAAGGTTTTCCAGGCATGTCCAGCAGGGAGACATGACAGCAGACAAACGACCAGATGGAGAGATTATACTTCCGCAGAGGCCTGTCAGAGCAATCCTAACAAGCAGAGGGGTAAAGAAAATGGAAATTATAAATTGAACTGCAAATTTTATCACCCAAGATATTAACTCTTTTTGGAGGTTAGTCATGTAAACAGAAAGAAGACAGAATTTTCAGGCTGTATCTTATGTGACCGTAATTTGCATTAAAAGAAGTTGTTCAAAATACTATGTCTTGTGATTTCGCCTCCTTTTACAGTTGAGAAAGAAAGGCTGCGGGGTAATCTAAAAATTTGAATCAGACAAATGATTTGTTTAAAGTAAAAAGTAAGGCTGCACAATAATCGATTAAATCATCGTCATCGCGATGTGTGCATGTGCAATAGTGACATCGCAGGACAGTACGATATATTGCTGCTTTTTCGTAACTTTTCCACTTTTATTTTGCTTCATTTAAGTATCACAAAGAAATTTCTTGTCTCTGCGGAGGTCTGTCATTGCGAGTCACTGAACTGTCAGCTCTCAGACAGACCCTCCCACTCTCCTCATGCTGCAGGTGAGAGTCGGGGAAGGACTCTGTGAGGAATGAGTTTAAAGAAGATCCCACCCAAAGAAGATCGTCATAAATATAGAACAGTTTTGGATCACTAAGGTAATCCGTGCTCACCTAATATTGCTGTTATTGCCTCAACCTGAGGTAAATGTGGCAAATGTTTTTGGTCACCTGAGTTACGGTAATAGACCGCAATATGACAATGCAAATACACTTATGCTCCCATATATATATATATATATATATATATATATATATATATATATATATATATATATATATATATATATATATATATATATATATATATATATATATATAGTGCTGCCCTAGTTAAAAAGTGAAACAATGTCACAAGTCGGTTATCTCGGCAGGAACATTCTCATACAAAATAGGTAACGAATAATAATAATAATAATAATAATAAAAAACATAACTGCTCCAAGAATATGAAACCTTTAAATCTGTCCATCAATTTGCGATTCACTGACTCAGCTGTTCAGCAGGTTCCAAGGCTGCATCGACCTTGATTTCAGACAGCACTTGAAAAGCACAGAGTGGAAGTGGCTTTTTTTCACATCCCTGAAATTGATGTTGCATCTGCAATTTATCAGATGTTTCAGAAGTCTTTGAAATCAATGTTGGCTGTGAGTCATTTCAATGAAATTTCTGGTTCATGTACACTGCATACATAATCCAAAACCAAATGTTATTTGGTACTTTTATTTTGGATGGTTGCCAAAAGGCCAACTATCCTCACATGCAGGCTTTTAGCTAGGGGTGCATTTGGGTGTCTTGAGGACGCCATAAACATGACTGCAAAACATGAAAAAAACGGTCACCCTCCTGCATTCAGAACATGACGCCCAGTTTTTCTCAGCAGGGCCCCCTAAATGTCTGATCATTAGCGCCTGTATAACGCCCCACTCGTATTGTCAACACACTGGTTTCCATGAAAAAAAGTGTTCTGCCCGGTAATTTTGCAGATTCTCAACCCTTTTGCAGCCATAGCTTGGCCACCATATTTGTTTACCGACGTAATCTTGCGGTTATCCACACCTCATGATTCGCCACACTTGCTGCATGGAAGCACGCTGTGACTGATGGGATGTCTGACTCTGATGGCAGGAGGAAACCGCCCGCCAGTTCCAAACAACTAACTGATTTTTAATCGGGTGAATAGTTTGCCGTTCTTTTTTTGGTTTGCACAAAGCTCGCTCCCTCCGCTCCTCCCACTCCCCAGGGCCGTGTACACCCCTGAGGAGCGCAGGGAGATGGGTGTCACACAGCATTTGCTGACTGAGAGCAAAATAGCTTAACAGGGCTATACACAGCTGACAAAACTGTATGCTTATCTTGCATAAATATATGAAAGAAGATGAACAAAACTGTAGACATTTAGCTATTAAGTAAGGGAAAGAATCACTATAAAACTATATTTTTTAATTAATTAGTTATTGTGGCAGCTGCTACTGACTTCATCTCAACGATTATTTGACTCATTATTGACTGTTAGCAATTTCTTTTTCATAAAGCAAAGCAGCTTGTGTCAGTCGATGACCTGGTGTATCGTGGCTGGGGCCAGGGTTACTGGCTGGGGGTGGAGCTTTGAACGCCCTGTTTCAAAATCCTAGGTAAAAGCCTGCTCACATGAATTGCTCCCATGAATGCCTCAATTTGAACAGGCCTAGGTTAACTTCTAATGTTGCATATTTGCGCAAAAAAAAAAGCGACCGTTTACTTGATTAACGGAACAGCTATTTTAAGCATGCTGAGAAGATAACGCCAATACCAACTCTATCTCTTGTGCACAGAGGGTGTCATATTCTTGTCAAATAAAACTAGTAGCTGCAGTTCTGTAGCAACTTTGAAGTGGCCTTTGTACATACAGAATACGTCTGACGCTTAGTTTTCCCTCCAACAAAGTAGTGACCCACAGAATTCATGCTGTCCATCACGTTTTACTATCCAACTCTTCACTCTGCTCGCGTGGTTGAAAATACACTGCAAGGGTTGAGGGACAGAACATGAGAATGTGAAACCTTGTCACCACAACGACTCGAAGTCTCAAAGCCCAAAGATATTTAATTAGCTTCTACACGAAGAGTAAGTACAAATGACACAGCCCATCTTTCAACGCTATCACAGGATCTGCGTAATTATTTCGGGACTTGCCAGAGGTAGGAATTAGTCTCAGAGTGTCAGGACGTTGTGTCACAGATGAAAAGCATTAGCACCTCTTTAGCGAGTTCACCAGCAGAGTGCTTCGCTAACCCGCTTTGGAACGGGAGAAGGCGAAACCAGGCAAGTCTTGACAGAATGGTGATGTTTTGATGGGAGAGATCTTACTAAAGAAGCAGCCCAATACAGCAAAGTACATAAGTCACACACATACGCACAGTAATCTGCCCTGGTTGTTATTGTTAGAGAGGCATAATCCTGAACTGGATGACTATTTTACAGACAATCTAATCAGCACACAAACATCCACAACACCCATTTGGACAGTCAAATTTGATTGACAGATGGAAAATCCTGCAACATATGATGCCAGCCAAGGCTGTGTTCATCACTTCGGTACGGCGTGTTCTTTTTCATCCGGTTCTGAACATTTATACTTGTGTACTATAGTATAATCATTGTTGAAACACGTAATCCTTATAACACTTAGGTGTCACTGTTTGGATAAAGATTTGTATTTAAGACAGAAATGTACTGGAAATGAGCATGGCAGTAAAACCTCATTGATTGAAGTTCATTGAGTTGAACTTAATTTACAAACATGTCTTGGCACAAACTCAAGGGCTCCACTTTCCCCCATCAAACTTCTGGAAAGCAATATTGAATTGCCAAAATGCTTCAAAAAATAAGTGTTTCAAAAAGCACTGATATTTTCTTTTCATTAACATTTACCGTGTTTTAATTAACATTGTAATAAGATAATTTGTTAGGGACCTGTTGAATGATGAACTCCTCCTAAAACTGCTTACATTTAACAGCATCTTCCAATCCACAGAGTAGCCAATCGATATTAGAGTGATATCCAACACCACCATAGGCTCCAGGAACAAGCTCGCCATTATGGAATGCAATCCCCATGGCAACATTGGTTGCCTAGTATCTGGTGTCTGCTATTGATCAGGGTATGATTTACAGTTGACATTCAATGTAGGTAATGGGCACCAATTTAAAAACAAATAGTGGCCCATAATGTGCTCAGATGCCATGAGCTCATTTCATGTTGGACTTATTAGTTAATCAATAACAAACACGATGATTCATATGTTTGCCAGTTAAGGATAGATATGAAATCAGAGTTGGCTGAATATAATATTCTGGAGAATGTTCAGGAATGCGGTCCAGTTCACTACTATGCCAGCATTTTGTATGTCAGAGCACCATTGGATTTTGATCAAAAGGTGGGGATATTTTCCGACTCTCAGATGCACATGTAAACTGTATAAAAAGTCTGCCCACACACAAATAAACAAACTGCCCTTGCAATGTCTTTTGTGTGGTAAAGAGACACTATACATAAAATCCAAGTTAGACGCACGTTAGAAACGCCACATATAAGAAGGTTCTGGTGGCCACCGATACTCTCCATATGAATGTCCTGCAGTAAAAATAGGACTGGTGTCACATAAAAATACACTGAATCACATGTAACAGGTGAGTGCAAATCATCTTTCTTCACCACAATCATATACAAGTCATTGAATTAAATGATGTCATTAAGGCATATAATATAATTATATAGCTGGGGAGTATGCAACCTCAAACTGAAAATATAATAATTAATGTCATTTCAACGTTAGATTTTTTTGTCTTTTTTACTTTAAAACTATTGAAAGAAATGTCACACCATCAGAAGAAAACACAAATCTAATACGTACATCCCAGAAAGCAAATGATGACTGAATTATTCAAGTTTTTTTCCATTTGTTTGTTTTAGCCACAATAATAGGTTCTCTGTCAGTTGGTTAATATTTACAGTACAGAAACCTTTTCTAGCAACTACCAACAACTATTCCAAACCAAAGTAGGGACACAAGCAAGCCTGGAAACCTCTTAAAAAGAAGGTGTGCAACTGCACCTGATGTTTGAACCAGCTCAAAATCTGAGTAAAAATAAAAAACCAAACATGTTTTACTCATATTTGCCGTAATAAAATCAACAGTCATACACAAGAAAATTGGTAGTGACAAAACTACTCAGTTTCTCTTACCTTCGCCCTTATCTGTCCAGAGGTGGACACTTTGCGGATCAGCTTATGTGAGGTCTCTTCTTGTTCCCCGTCACTGTCTGAGGACTCCTCTCCCGCCTCCCCTGCCTAGAGACAAGAATGAGGCGGAAGTTACACTCATTTAGATTAAGTGATATCATTAATATTTAATATCCTGTGACGAGACATAAGCAACTGAACTCTCACAACTGTAACACAGTGGTTCAGTTCAGTGAGTGGGGATGACTGTGCTAGCAAATGCAAATCTGCCCTTGTCAAATTAGTACAATGTATTAATCTCATCTTCTTCTGACCTGTTCAGAGGGACCATTGAATACATAAATCATGGCAACACTAAACAGGTTGTGATTCAAACAGTATTAGTCCTTTGGTGGTGTTAGTTTGGTTTGTGCGTGTCGTAGTGTTTGCTTGGTTTGTGTGCAATAGCAAATATTTAATCAGTGTTTTCACCACCCTTAGTTCTACTCTTGATCAAAATCTCGCCACAAAACTGGCTGAAAGTCAGATACTTCCTCCTTATTTTATCAATGACCACAACCACTTCTGTCAGCACCGTTTTGTCTGTTCACTCCTCATGCAAATTTTATATCATCATATTACTGTTAAATATTAGACAGTTGTGCCACCTCCATATCAGTTGTGTGCTGTAATTACATTTTTAAAAGCTATTTATCTCTACTTATTTGTAGATTCATTTGGATTGGTTTTATGATTCTGTCCTCTTTAATTAATAATGACATTTATCAACTGATCTTTTAACTTTAAATTTGTCACCCAGATGAATTTGTTTAATAAATAAAAAAAATCTGTCAACATCAAAACAAGGCTCAACTGTGAATAATATAATAAAAATGTGAAATATCTCACTTAAGACTTCATTGCCTGAAACAGAAAATGTTCCTCCCTCTCTGAAGGAACACATCCATCAAGGTAACATTAATAACAACATTTGATCAATCTGTATTATTTCAAAT
The DNA here is from genome assembly GCF_027744825.2 of Synchiropus splendidus. Taxonomy (NCBI): domain Eukaryota; kingdom Metazoa; phylum Chordata; class Actinopteri; order Syngnathiformes; family Callionymidae; genus Synchiropus; species Synchiropus splendidus. The sequence continues at coordinate 13,131,884 of NC_071336.1, forward strand.
TATTAGTTCAGTCAACATAAAATATATTAATACTATATATCCGCATCATATAAAATTGTTCTGTGCAAAAATGTGCTGAAATAAAACGTCCAATTGTTTCAATTTGTTTTCAGTAGTACATGTAACTCTTCAAAATGGTCATTATACATTTGTGCATGTAAAGGAACACATTGCAAATATTACTACAAGTCACACATTTTCAGCATATCATGATCGCAGCAGCAGGGAATAAGAAAGACATAAGCCCCACCATAAGTGGAAGTTATCAAATGAATCAGTATTCTATTTTAGATCATTGGAGTCCTCATGTTCAGATATTCTAACATTTGCAGATTGGAAAAAGTTAATGACAAATCTAGCAGAAGTAAATTATGCCTGTAGAGTTATTGTAGAACAAATTTTCTCATCCAGGATTAGCAACGGATCAGCAATAGAATCAGTTCATGCAAATAATATACAACTAAAAATATAAAATTGGGGAAGTGATTGTTCATATCAATTAAAGTATTCAATAACCCCTAACAGCAGTGTCGCTTTGAAACATTCAGTTTAATACAACCATTAAAGTCAATGTAGTGGTAAAAAAAAAAACTAATTCAGATATCGAATGCAGTATTTCTCTCTGCATTTGCAATTAGTATCCATATTTTTATTGTCTTTGGTTTATTAAGTTCATTGCAATTATGCTACAGAGATGTTATTTTTTGTTTTTCAACAGATCTACAAAAACTGGCAGTTCAGACCATTGAACACAAAAAATGAATAGTTAAAGATGAAATTCTTATAATCTACCAGAGGATTTAGAAAAGGATACAACATTTCTAGAATAGTCTTATATAAAACATAATATAAAATAGCACAACTAACAGCACTTACGATATTTGATCTTTCGGAGTCAGCTTGTGTTGAACCCAACGACTCCGTGGGCTCAGCCACATACAGGACGTTTGGATTGAGTTTGGACGCCATAACCACCACAACAACAGTAGCAAGAAGGGGAAACGGAAGAGAGAAAGGTACGTGTAGGTAAGGAGAAATAGAAAAGAGTGAAAAAGTTTGGAATAGTGAAAGGAGAGTAATGGGAAAGTAAGGTCTGGGATCTTGCTCTCGTCTCGTTGCTGATCTCTCCAACGTCTGCAAAAGAGGGAATATTCAATTATTGATTGCATGGAAAAATCCAGAGAGTTTCTATAACTGTCATTCAGAAAAGGAGATTGACAGCTCCCACGCATGAAATCAGCAACGACACCTGTATCCAAAACAGGCCCTATTCTGTCTGTCTGAGCTGTTGATAGGAGGTGCAGAGATGTGCTCCAAACCACAACTCACGTCAGGGGGAAACACTTTGTTGAGTTTGGAATCTAGCATGTTGTTGGGACGGATACAGCAGACACGCAGACAGGATGATGGTGTTAATGAAAATGAATGGGATGGAAAAGGTGACGGCATGAAAGACCATCGGGGAAGACGGCAAAGACAAGCGCTTCACCGATGATGATGATGAAGATGGGACAGAGCAGACAACAGAAACATCGTCAGCAAACATAAATGGGGAGCACCTGTATGCTTCGGAAACACCACGCGCACTCCCATCAACAGTCCGGTGATTCATTGTTACACTAATTTTCAGAACACCTTTGAAACGACAGCAGCGTTGCTCAACAGCACATGGAAGCTTAAAATATATCTAAGATCATTCAAACCAGCTTGTGCAGAAGCGGCTGCCGCGCATCCACCTCCATCATCCAGCTCTAGTTTCGCTGATATCGAGCGGCTATTAAATGCTATATTCACCAGACAGCCACACAATTGTGTCCCAACAGCCCTTAAAGTAACGATGTCGTTTACCTCCGCCCGTTAATTTCCTCCTGTGTGTCCTCTAGCGACGGCGTTCGCCCGCTTCCTCGTAGCCGGCCTGGGTTGTTCGTCAGCCGGCTGTGGGTGCTCGCGGGCGGCCGTTCCTCAGCGGCGGCGAGCGGGTCTCTCCGGTGGTTCTCGCCTCGCAGAGAGAGACTCGGTCATACGCATAGCGTCGGAGCGACTCTGAATCAGGTAGGAAGATGAGGGAGGAGGTGGAGTAGGAGGAGGAGGAAGCGGGGGAGCAGGGGTGAGGAGTGAGATAGACAGATTCGAAGCCGTCTTGCTGGTGGAGAGAGTCGGTTCACTGTTCCGAGGTTAAACGGAGAGCAAACACCGCTCGCGCAGGCGCACGCGGGAGAGACGACCCGCGCGAGCACACGTCGAAACCAAGGCAGGCGAACCTCCTATAAAAAGAAACGCGCTGCTGCGGGAGCGTTGAAAAACATGTTTCCCAGATTCATAACCGCTCATCTTGACAGAGGACATGCGAAACAAACATCAGAACGACCGTAATTGACTAGACTTCTGTCGAGAGGAAGGGAATGTGGGTCAAGGCTGCTGCCACATGACGGCAGCTCTCGAGGAGCCGTCAAGACTGGAGTAAGTTCCACAGGCCATAAATGATAATGGACGCCGAGCCCTGTAAGACTTGCCCATACGTGGTTTCACTGTGGCCACGGATGTTTGGTTTGAATGAGATGACCTTCATTTTTCGAGGGTAACACTTTTACCCAGTGTTGGGCAGAGGACAGAACACCATGGACAGAGTGCTTGTCAGACAATAACACTCTAGAGCAAGGCTTTAAAAAGATCTGCAAGGATGACAACATAAAGGCATGTCGGTGGGCAAGTGTTGATGAAATTAATTGACAAGAAATAAGTGTTTATCATAGCAAAAAACAAGATAGCATGCCCATGTCAAATATTATTATTGTTTTTTTAATATGGTTTCCTTCATAAATGCCAAGTCTCCTTGATAAATGACCGTCTCAACCCACCAGGGAGTTTAGTCCTCCGTGGAAGAGGCTTTTTAAGATGGTTGTGACTGTGCATGCTCTTTGTTTATTAACAAAAACATTAAAACAACATAAAAAAATACACACTGTTTCACATTGTGGATTTGTTGGACCTAGACTCACCCTGTGGTTCCAAGGATATAGGTGAAGCTTAGGTTAATTGGAGACTATATTTCTTCACAACTGGGTTCATGACCATGTAAGCCATGTGTCGATGCAAAGCGCAAGGCTTTTCACTTGACAACTGCCTGTTTGACACCATTAAACTGTTATCAGTGAGGTGACATTGAACTCAACCTTCACTGGTACTTGTGAAGATTCATGACCATCTCTTTCACCTGCAGGGTCACCATACAGATAAGCCACCCCCTATGGCATAAGCACCATGGTGAGTCACAGTCATTGGGCTGACAGAGTGAATACTATGCAACTGTTTTGAACCAAGTTGAGTTTCTTTCAGGGGTTGCAAAAACTCAGGATCACTGCTCATGGACTGTAGCATAGGACTTAAACAACTTGTGATGAGCTGAATGATAACAAAGGTGTAAGCATCAAATGACTTTCCGCCATGTGAGATCAGCGGAGAGCACCCCTCTTGCACATGAAATAACATCAACCCCAGGCTTCGGTGTTTGGAGCTCATAGTCTGCTGCAGAACATGACGTGTGCTGTACTGAGCTAATTATACTGTGATGTGATTCCTGGTGAATAACACCTAGTATTTGCCATTTGGGAGGCAGCTAGCAGAGAAATATGCCCAGGTTTCTCACGTGGCTGTAGGAGCAGGTTTAGAAAGCCATGCCAACCGCGGGAGGGTGGCAGACATAAACAGACGCACAGAAACACTAATGCAGTATCACTGGCACCAATCTGTGCAACAATCATTTGTTTACACCTGATGAATTATTCATGCAGAATTAGATGTAACTCTGCCAACAGTCTCATTTACACCATGTGTCTGAGTGTGTGTGTGTCTGCTGTGGAAAATCGGTGATTCACATGCGCCACCGCAGCAACACACCTGCTGGATTCCCCCACCACTCAGATGACATTGTTACTGTATTCGCCTCTTTCCTCTAGTTGCCCTTGACGACGGCCGACATGAAAAAGCAGGCGGGGTAGAGAGAAAGCGCTCATGGAGAATGATCCTGAGTCTTGACAGTGATGTTAAAAGGCGCAGGTACGCTGGGAGAGCCGGCAGCAGCCCAGTCGATGGCTCGAATTCCTTTGCTCCACATGAAAGAGCAGTATTCCCCCATTCCTCAGCCAGGGAGAAGATGAGAAATAAAAATAGGTCCCTAAGCCTCATACAAGAACACCTCGCTCAGTATCTCCCGGTGAGTCAGAACAATTTCCTCTCATCTCTAGCCGGCTCTCAGCGGGAACAGCAATCGGAGCCGAGCAGCACATGAAACTGACAACAAGCTTGATAATTAACGACTGTGTGTTACGTATCAAACTGAAGGGAAAATTGCCTCATCATTATTATCATCAGGCAAATACAAACGCGGTGCAGAACGTCTTGCACTCGTCTTTCTCAAGCCGTTTGGAACCCTTGTATTTATTCAATTACTCACCCAAAACATGCATGAGTTGGCTGGGTAAATGCTACTTCACTGAACTGCATGTCAGCAAGAATGTTAAATGCGCTTCTAAGTTATTATTATTATTGTTATTATTTTCTGTCATTATTATCAGACAGGACGCTAGAACCAATCGATGATAGATTCTGATGTGCAGCCGCAGCCATTTCCGGAGCAAAATTGTAAATTGATTATCTGCCTTTTTGTCTGCGTCACTGTCGTTATGAAGTGTATTATCAAACCAGCAAGGCTCATGTTCAAAAATTCATCCTGCAACAGGATGAGAAATGCCATAATCCTACTTCTAATCCAACTCTTACATATGTTCTCACCATCCCACCAAATAAAAAACAGCCACACATTCTTTTTTTATTTCATTCATGTAAGATAGGTGAAATATATTATGTCCCTTCTGATCAGGCTAATCCCCTGACAAGGTTGGGAGATAAAAGTGACACTCAAACCCAATCCGATGACAGAGTAGCGGTTCTGTCAAAAGGAGAATCTCATGTCTGTGCAACCTCCTGTCGCCCTCCCAGTATCCTAATCAGATCCAAAAATGCGTTGAAAAAACTTGCAAAGAGCTGAACAGTCATAAAATTGGACTTTAACTCTGACTGGAGAGGTTTTGCTGAAGGAAATCCTTCATCCATTTAAGAATGTCATTTATTCAGGGAGCACAAGGAAAAAGAATATTCCCACAAATACAAGCCCATAATGTAGGACAACCATTCCTCATATACAAGCTAATATTATGTGATCCAAGGTATAAATGCAATGTGTCTGCCTAATTAAATACACCCAGCGTCAGAGAAGGGTACATTCTACACTGTTTGGTGGCTGCATTATGTTCCTTTAACATCAACCCTACCCATCCCCCATGGCTCTACACTTAACCCAAATGAACTTAACACAATAGCAACCATTCTCTAGTTGTTATGGTGAGACAACATTCAGTTTAAGAAAGAGATATCACTGTATTTGCATGTAAGAGCAGAATGTACATAAGTAAAATAGATAAATACATATTATTATTTTATTTTATTCTTATTATTATGAATGTTAATAATAATAATAATATGGACAGGGCCTTGCAAAAAGGCTCTAAATATTGAACATTTAATTATTCATTGAGAAGATTGTCAATTGAATTTAAATTGAACCTACAATTTAACAAAACAGGACTTTCTAATAATATATAATGGTACTGCTAAGGTTGCCTAAATTGCATTAGGGCAACTCACTAAGGACAAGACAATGGTATTATACACAGTATCTGCTTAATATCAATATATCCTTGTAAAGTCAGTTCCATATTGATGGAGTACTTATGCTCGTGTTTAAAAGGCTTGCTCAAGAGTTAGCCTGACTTGGCAACTAAATCATCTTACCAACTAAAATGGGATAAAAAAATATAAACTTCATTCTATGAGGACGACAAAAAGATGACCTTAAGTTACACTTACTACTCAAGGGTGTCCAAAGACACCACCCTCGTCTGGTACTGCCTGGAGTCCAACCAGCAACCTCTTTGTAAATGTGGCTGTGCTAAGTTCCTGCAGGTAAATTTAATCACTTGTTTTATGTTGTTTATGGAGCCACCTGGGATTAAACCTACAGACCCACCAATCCTGAATGTCTTTTACTGTTCACTTCACCATCAATCTCAGATCACAACACTCGCTACAGTGGATCAAGCTGAGGTTGAACCTGCAACATGTACACAGGGGCCAAATTTGTCTCTGGGGCAACAGAAGCAGGAGCTTCTGCGACGGGTTCTTCATTGCTTGAAGGCAACTCAGTGAGGACCACGAAGAAAAATGCCATTGTCAATTCAGCAACAAAAGACACGGCAGGAGCGGCAGTGATGTTCACATGCCCATCTTTCATTCTGTGTCACCTTGGTTTCGGATTATTTTCGGCTACATGATACAATGATACACTGAAAAGTGAACTTAGTGTGGTGGGTGAAGAGCATGTGTCTGTGTTATTTCAAGATCACAACATTAACCTTTCCCTTAATAGCCAATGAGCTTTGAGGAATGTGAAGCTCAAAGGCCCAGAAGGCTCGCTCCACTTCCTCTTTGCGCCTAATTGTTTTGGAGATGACCTGCTCATTAGCTGGAGGGCTCTGTGGGAGACTTGTGGGAGCTCAGTGATGATGATGATGATGATGATGATGATGATGTTTCAAAAAAGACCTTAAAGGTCATGGATGCACTGTGCGGAACATTATTTCAATTGATCTGTATAGACCAGACCTTGTAGATCTGGCCATTAGCAAAAGGGAGTTGAAGGGATAAATGAAATGCCGTGACTCTCACTGTCCTGCTAAACGTGTGCGCTCTCCTGAAGGAGTCAAGTGCGCGTCATTTACATGAAGCGTCCTGCTCTGTCAATGTATGCAGCATGTGTTACTGTGCTGCCCCCTAGTGTTGCATTACACCATATCACTCATTCCAATTGAATCACCGGGGGGATACTTGAAATGCAGTTCATATCAATCTGGCGTTCTGGCAGGTGTGATAATGTTAAATAAGTGACTTCTTTAAATGATGAGCGGAATCAATGGTGAATCATGGATTTAGACTGCAGCTTTGATCAGTGAGTCAGGGTCTTGGACTGAAGCAAATGAGGCCGGAGAAGGACGAGGCATCAATAGAACGAGATCAGAAGGTCAGAGGGTGGGTCATAGAAGCAGACCAGCCGACTCTAGAAGAGGGCGGCCTCACTTAATGGCCCGATGGATCAATCAAAGACACTGCGTGTGGCTCTTACAATGGGAGAATGATTGTGGGGTAAATAGTTTACACGTCTCATGAGGGCCATTTGGTTTCATTATGGAGACGTAATGACAAGGCCCACACGTGTAAGGCACATCAAGTTATTGTGACGCCAATAATGTTACTCATTACTCATAACAGTCATTTGTATTTTCATATGACGAAACACAGTGACAAATCGATGAGAGTAATTTAATCACACAAATATTTTACACAAAGACAATAAGAATTCATGGTTTCCGTCGAAAAAGCCTGAGATGAAAAGTAGGGCAAGGGAAATAAACAGAGTGGACATGTTGAGGATGTAGCAACACCTCTGTGGGATCTATAGGAGCTATAAATACCTGGCAGAAATGAGAAATCGTGGAGTCATGCATCACCTAAAGTGCAGCTTAATGCAGCAGCACTAGTTTTAATGGCTTTTAGTGGTGGACAGCATGAAGACAATGAAAAGACTACACCAGGCATGACAGGTGGACATGATGAAGGTAAGTCAAGAACTTACACGTCATGGGCTAAAGGTCCACAAACACGAGCAGACCTGGTGTGTAGGACAGATATAAGGACACACACAGACATGCACATGTGACGTTTTTATGTTTTCCCCACAAGGAGGTGTTACCAAGACTTGGTGCCCCCATGTACAGCTATACAAGGACGCGCATCACACATGTATATATTCATCTTTGTGGGGACCTCTCATTGCCGTGGTGCTTTCCCCATATTTCACTTTAAACCGAACCATCCAAAACAAATGGCTAGCCTTAACCAGACTCCAATCCAAATTTAAGTCTTGTTATAATGACCCAGTTATAGGAAGCCTAAGTCACGCCCATCTATTTCCGCCTCATGGGACCCAAGTAAACAAAAATATGAACATGAGTCAAATGAGAGTTAAAAGTCCCTGTGATATGTAGTGAGCTACAATGCTCTCACTTGATAGTCGGTTGAGTGAGAACCAGCACGCGGGACAAGCTCTACAGGGTCACGGTCAGTGTTTAACAATGTCAGCTAATGTTTGCTGTCTTCTGCCTTTGATAGTTCAACGCCTTTAGTATCTGCCATCTGCCGGATCGGTAGTATTCTGATGTGACGTCATATATTTGACGTTTGATTTGCAGTACAAATGATTAAGTAGTTTCACAAGCAAATAAATCATAAATTGCATGGAAAAGATAGTCAAAACTAACATCATTGTTTATCATTTTAATGGAGGTACAGCATATGTGTGATCCAGGGCATGAGGCAAAGTGGACCCCATAGGCTTCCATTAATTTTTTTTTTCTGAGGGTCCATGGACCGACCAGATGGGGCGCAGACTTAGGCTCCCTATTTTGAAGATTTAACCCTCAAACCTAGGTTCAACCTTATTACACCGGCAAAACAGTCCAAAAGTAAAATGTCCTCACAAGGTGGTGTTTTTCCAAGAATTGGTCCTCACAACAATAGATAGACCGATTCCCCACACACACATACAGGTTTCTGGGAAAAACAAAGAGGCCATTGATTGTGTGACTGGCCTGGCTCTTCACCATATTGGTTTCCATGAGAACGCAAGACGGAGTGCTCGAACAGGTGGCAACCTCAAAGAGCACTGCAACGCATCCTGCTAACGCTCACATCCAGGCACAAACCTGCTAATGAAGCAACACATGGCCGGGTAAGAAAAAAAAATGTATCTCTGCGTTGCGTCCTTCTCAAGAAATCCTAAATTCCAAATTTACGACATACACTGCTGCATATGACACTGTTGTCTTCAGTCAGCACCAAATGTTGCATCTACAGTTGTACACAACACATATACATATCAGCTGTTGTATATTCATAAAAAAAAAAACTTCCAAATTTTGTCCAACAGAGGCATGATTTGATTTTAATGGCGCCCTTTGATTTCACCTGGATTTAGAAACATTGAAATGTTCATCCTTAGAATGACTCATTAGAATGTCTCTGCTGCTGTGTCACCTCTTTTTGCGCCGCCTTGAATGTAGTTAGGTCCCCATATCTAGAATGCAAAGTATAAGTACGATAATTTTTGCACTATTGAGCGCACCTGAATTAAAGCTTCACTCACTAAATCTAAATAGATATTGTTCATATATTGTTCATACAGTCTATTGGCTGCAGGTGCAGAGGTGTAGGCTCCGCCGTAGAAAGGTCAGTGATTTCCCAGTACCTGCTTAAGAATGCGTGAGGATACTTGACATCTGAACTTGTTTTGAAAACAGGAACACCAGAGCAAAGTGTCTGATGTGAGCAGCCTTACTATCTTGACGGCAACAAGCACGTTTGCCCATAAAAATCCACATATTATTATTATTGTTAAAGCAGCAGGGTTCAAAAAAAATAAATAAAAATATTGCCTTAAAGTCTGGAAATGACAATAGTTTAATAAATGTAGGGCAATAAGATTGGGCATATAAATCCCTATAGTGGCTTGGCAGATGGATGCACTCCCTTAAGTGCCTTTCTAATTTGTAGGTATTGTTAAAAGAGGTATAAAAGACTATGCACTCATACCGTACAACAGCAACATGGAAAATCTGCATTGATGGGCAACATCACCGTCACTTTTAGAAAATCCACTATTAATCGTCTTTGGATTCTTGGGCAGCATTTTTTTACTTGGAAAACTCTGACTGAGTTGTTGTCCTAAATACAATATTTATACAATATTTATAGAAATGTGTCTTGCAGAAATGATCCATGAATGGAGGATTTCCTTCAGCATGTTTATCATTATCATGCTGTCAACAGCAACAAAGCCAGAGGTGTTAACCGCCCAGACTGTGGTCTGTGGTTTTAGAAACCTCTAGAGGGAAATTAATTCACCAAGCTCAACAATAAATACAGCAATAGAAGTGAGAGCACAAGAAGCTGCTGTACGGCAGGTTTAATGATAACACATCTTTAAATTCCCATGACAGTGGCATCTGATCACTCATGCGGAGTGCGTACTCCAGTCTGCAGCAGTAATCGCATGCTCACACCGTGAATTTTAAAGGTAATTATCTGCATTTTGTTTACGGAAAATTCAATAGTGAGGCATTCTGAAGCATCATTATGGGTCACAGCCATTTGGGCTCTTATCTAAACCTAAAAAAAGATTTTGCAAAAATGCAGGGCAAAACCAAATAGCTCTGCGTTTTGAAAGGCAGTAAAACGCATGCGTGTGAAAGAGAGATCTTGTGATATTGTCCGTGCAAGCGCCATGCAGGTCAGCTGTTATGTTGTCTCAACAGGCCTTCTGCTTCTACTTGGTTCCTGTGGAGCCATGAGCTTGTATGTGTGACTCATGTTGTGAGACGTGTCTGAAGACACTTCCTGAAGAGAAATTTTGTGCAGCAACAGGAAGTGTGTCTTTATCAACCGTTTTTTCCTGCGCTGTATGACTATGTCTTTATATTTTCTCTCTCATATGATACTGTATTTGAGTCCCTGGTGAATGTGCTTGTGTGAATGCTTCAGTCATAATTGTCATAAAGTCCAAGGGAGTTTTGATAAGATGCTTTTGTGTATCTTCGTATATATGTCTGTACCTGCGTGTGTGCTTGCTCATGGGCGTGGTTTCCCTGCCTGCGCGTTTGGGTGTAAGTGAGAGGCAGTGACGAATTTAAAACAACTGCATGGCTCCAAGGACAGGAGTAAAAGATCCCGAGACAGAAACAGGGTGTAAAATAAAAATGAGTCAGACAGAAGAAGGCGATGAATAAAGGATGAGACTCGCTTCTGGAAAAAGACCTCCTCGGGGTCTGCTAAGAAATCCCTTCCAATATCTTTGACATCTCTCAAACGTTCTGAAAGGGTTGTAGGAAAGGATTTTTTTTTCCCTTTTACTCTTTTAATCTGCAATTATTTGATTCTGGGTGTGTGGAAGTCTCCAAGGATTTTATCTCTCTCATGGTATTATTTTGTCTCAATGCTATGACCTTTTAAAGGGATATTGACATGCTGCATTTGAATCAGAAGCAATGCAAGCACGAATGAAGTGACTTGCATTTTTAGTAGTTTGTTAAAAATATGATGAAAGAAAGTGTCTCACCCCTGTGACCTCATAGTATTTAAGGATCTGTTGACAATGTCATTCAACAGAGGTGGGCTACTGAATTTCCTAAGGGGCCAGGTTATATATTGTGATTGTTGAGAGGGAACATCAAAGCCAAAGAAAGGAGGGTAAGAGAAAATTGAAAATAAAAATCAAGTGAAAAAAATCGTAATTGTGAAATTACACTTTAAAAATGCACAGAAAATGTTGTGTTTTATTTAATTTAAACCCCATTCCATTTAAAGATTCTCAATGTGTCTCACACATTTCAAAATCTACTTTCAATTCTGTATTTTAAGGGATAAGAAATAGTCTGAGAACTGAGAAAGTGCTGTTTCAGTTGCATCATAATGAAGAAAACACAATGCACAAGACAAAAATGTCACGGGCAATGTCACACTTATAGTTTTACTCTGACTCCAGGAGGGCCACATAAATACAGTCAAAGGGCCGCATTTGGCCCCTGGGCCGCACTTTGCCCAGGTCTGCCTTACAGGGTTAGTTGTGAGCGTTGACTGTTGGGAGGCCGATTTGAAAGAAAAGCTGCCAAAGTTTGGGACAGATAGTGGGTAAGGAGAAATGCGATTGAAGGAGACAGGTTGTTGTCACTGTAAGCAGCTGCGGGTTACAACCCCACTGAGCCACATCACTGCTGCGTGACACACACAAACACACCTGCCACTCCGCATCACCATTAGCGTGGACGCTGACTTGAGAGCCACATGCAGGGGTCTGACAAAAGAAGCACTATTCTTAATCATCGAGACATTCTCATAACAGTGTGTGTGTGTGTCACTGTCGAAGTGTGAGCGTCACGGCGCGGGTCAGCACCTATTCTTGGAGTGTCCAAATTCCTATTTTAAAATATGATTGCTTATATGTTTACTTAATTCTATTCTTGCTACATCCAGCAAGAGGCGGTCAGTCGCAGGCCACACATACTGTAGACACACACCTACTAGCCTTACTGTCGGTTAACCTCAGTGGAGAAAGAGAGGCCTCGGGACACAGAGTCGGGAGGTACAAGTCATACAGGGAGAACATACAATCTCCACATGGACCACAGACCACCTTCGCCCCAAACCGGGGTCACCAACAAGGGTGTAAGGATGCTGCACGGACTGCGACGCCACAGTGCAGCGATTAAACACACTGAGGAGTGGTCTTCACTTCTGTAGCTGTACGTCCCTCACAATGTGAGCTTATATAACACAGCAGATGTTTCTTGGCGTAAACAAACCATTATTTATTTTTATGCATCAACTTTCCCTTCAATTACTGGTGCACACACACCCCAATGCATGTGGTTACATAAGAGTGCTGTATCAGTCATACACAACACCTACTGCTGTCGTTGTGTAATGCCTAATGTCAGGAGTTAGTGCTTGTGCTCTTTAGACAACTAAGTGAAAGAGGTCAAGACTACCCTCTTAAGTATACCTTTTTAAAATGGTCTTGGAACTAATAGATTGCGCTATAAAAAAATGTGTGAATTCATCTAATTAATCTTTTTTTTTAATCACATCTAAAGAAATGCTGAGGAAACCCATTAACTGGTGGTATTTTCTGCTAAATATTATCATTATTAGTTATTGTTGCAGACTGATGCATATATGAGTGTAAATAAAAATAATAATTATAATAATAATAAAATATCATAATACTAATAACAACGATTATATTATATTATATTGTATTATATTATATTATATTATATTATATTATATTATATTATATTATATTATATTATATTAATAATTTCACACATTTCTGAGCAACAATAGATATTTCAATAAATGGCATGGATCCATCAACCACAGTGCGATAAGTAAGCACATGAAAAGTAAATCTTCACCAAATAGTGCGCTGAAATAACAACAACATATCACTTCTTGGCAATCGTTAGTAGCAGTCAGATTTGTACCTCACAGGGCTGCTCATCATGATATAGTGATCAGTCATGATTTTATATATTTCCGTTACCTTGGAAACGTTTAGTGAGCGCTGTTGAAGACTTTGCAGTACTTCAATAGTGCTCATCCACACGTGAAGCCCAGCATAAGCAGTGATAAAACCGAAAATATGAATATGTTTTGTATGGTGTGGAATGTCCCTTCATTTGGGAGGCTGTGAATGTATTTCCACTGTGGTACAGTCTCAACATGAACACATACAAGCCCCGCTCCCCCGGAACACTCTGGTAGATTAAGATAGATTTAAAAAATATAAAAAACTGCGTGCTAATTCTATGTATATCTAAAGTGACGCCACTGCAGATGCATCATACCAGTTTTATTCCAAAGAGTTTTAATTTGAGGGCGAATAAAATCAGATGAAATCACTGATCAGAATATATGCATCATCAAAATAAGCACCAAGCATATATTTAAATGAATATGTTCACTTTCACTTATGCATGTGCTTTGCCAAACTGCATGAGGAGCTACTACACTAAACAAGAGCATTGAATGTGCGCAATGAAACGTCATTAAATGTGGCTGTGACACACACTTTGTTAGAGCTGGTGAATGCAACATCATGATCACATAAAAGTCAGGTTACTCATGTGTTCTCCGGAGACTGACGCAGAGAAGTATCCCGTCATCGATGAGACAATGCCCTCGGTTATAATCTGAGAGTCCTAAAAGATTAGCTGAAGTACTGTCAGCACACTGCTTGAGTCTCAACAGCCGCTGAGATGAAATTCCGAGGTTGTTGAGTGTGGAAATGAATAAATTAGTGGAACATTAGACTGTGTCTTGAGAAATGATGAATGCTTTCACCTGGATTCATAATGCATCTTAGAGTACAATGCCTTTTCACTTCCAGTTTGTAAGGGCTGACGCTGACTCCCAAGGCCACGTGGAGCTTAAACACTGGCACCATACACAAAATAAGATATATTAGCTTAAACACAACCTCACACTTTTGAGTATAGTAATTATTATAATTGTATGTTCATGAGCAAAGAAAGCTTTGGCGAATGCACTATGAGGTGTTTGGCTATTGAATATTGATGCAGCTCTCGATTCTTGGCTCCTTCATTGGTGAAATGGTGAACCAATGGAGTGATATTGGTGTAGAACAATGGTTCTAAGATTGTGTGTTTTCACTCACACTCCTTCTGCTTCCTAGGAACCACCATCACCGAGGACCACAAATGGGAGCCAACCATCAGGTCCCTCACCAGGAAGGACCAGCAGAGAATGTTCTTCCTGAGGCAGCTACGAAAACTACGACTGCCGACAAAGTTGCCGGTGGAGTTCTACACGGCCATCATCCAATCCATCCTCACCTCCTCTATCACTGTCTGGTACAACAGCGCCACCTCCAGGGACAAGAGCAGACTGCAGCACATTGTACGTTCTGCTGAGAAGGTGAACGGTTGCAACCTGCCACCTCTTCAGGACCTGTATGCCTCCAGGACCCAGAGACGTGCAGGTCGGATCAGAGCCGACCCTTCTCACCCTGGACATGGACTGTTTGTTCCTCTTCCCTCTGGCAGGAGGCTACAGTCCATCCAGACCAGAACCTCCCGTCACAGGAACAGCTTCTTCCCCTCGGCCGTCAGACTGTTGAATTCGTGAACAGCCTTGTTGTTATTTTATTTTATTTATTTTTTATTTTTTTGTCAGCACTTTATTCCATAACACTTTACTAGTTGGTGGGCTCCCCACTGACCATGGCAATAAATTCGATTCTGATTCTGATTGCCTTAAGCCTCATACAAAGGCTAAAGCCATGACAGAGACCAAAGAACAAGACTTACTGTGGACCTCAACTTCCACCCTGCCACCACTGTCTTCACTGATGAAAGGGAAGGGAAGCAGAAGTGGTGCGGGTATTTCCTGTCAGACAGTGAGGCCAGACGGGGACACAGCAGCCTGGACATGAGCGGCAACAGCTGGGCTGCATGTGGTCACTGGGTCTCCTGGGTCTCACCCACACACAGAAGTGGAGACAGTTGGTGAGATGCTGTGTTGTTCTTCCAAATTTTGTCGGCGAGACCAGGATTGATGGAAGAGTATTTTGCTCTGTTTTAATAAAAGACAGGGATAATGGAAACAAAGCAGGGGGAGAGACTTGGACATCTTTCAGTGTGGCACTTCAATGATGATTCAGAAAATAATACCATTCACGACTATCAATATGGTCTTTTGTTCACATATTTCATTTATTGGGCTACAGACGGCTGCTATTCATCGAGCTCCTCCTTGTCTTTATGAATTCATCTCACGTTTATCAATAACACTTTCATCACAACGTAGAAACCAGTGTTTGACCCAGTTATGACGATAAAGCTTTGCACTCATCTGCGTCATGATTTTTTTTTTTTTATGGTAGTAAATGGAAATCAAATTTTATTGACTCACTGAAATAATTTCATCTGATTATGTCTTGGTTGACTTGATGTCAGTGACATAACAAACCTTTTCCATTGTAAGAATTTAACTTAATGTAACTTTAACTTAATCATTTTTGAGCAATGTAAGATTAACATTGGAGAACAAACAGGGTCCAAAATTTCACTGTTACCTGATGATGTATTAAGCCAGATAATTGACAAGAAGATATATGGTTCATTAGTATCAAGCATGAACAATACACCATCTATTCTAACCTTTTCCATCTCACTTCCTCCCTCTTGACCTTTCAATGAGGCAGCTAAAAGGAGAGTTATGGCTCCCTAGAGCCGACGCTAACTAGACAATCAGAGAACTCGATGGTCATGGCGATTCTGGTGTTGAAAAGGCTCTGTCCTTCAAGGGATCCAACATGACAGAGGAAATTTCACAGATCCAAAGGTCTGTACGTTACAATGACAGACAACTGCGAGAACGGCTGGTACCAAAGTACATTTTATCGACCAAGATAACAGGTGCTATTTAACTGTTTTTCACTGCCGTGCTGTCGCTACATTGGCTCCACTTTTTAAAAACGTTTTCTCCAAATGTATAAACACCTAAAAATGGTCCCCATCTTAAATATAAATACTTAAAGTATAAGCCAATTTAAGTTAGCGTCTTAAAACTGAAAATCCATGGCTTTTTCTGAATCCCACCCGAATTCTCGAATTTCTCTCGATCAAATATTTATAGGACTGAAGAAGCTTCGTGAAACACGGTCGTCATTTTCAGATACTCAACAATTGTAAATAAGGGCTTGAAATGAAACATTGTGTTAGCAGTTAGCCCTGCAATGCAGACAGAGGATTTCTGGTGCTGTGGATTTAAACAAGGAACACTCGACCATTCTCCTGCGAATTTGAAGATATGCACTTAACAGATCATTCGCATAGCACTGCATGACAAAGAATGGGACGAGCTGTCATGGATGTCTATGGGATCAGACCCATGGATTGTTGCAGGCTGACAGAAGATTCAGGAGATCGAGGGTAGATTTAACAAGGTTTATCAACAATGACACCAGAACTCAAAAGACGAACAGGAACGGAGAACCAAGGGCGCAGATACCAGAACATGGAACGGTAAATACACTCAAGGCAGGGAAAAAACTGGAACAGAAAAGAGGCGATTTATAATCAGGCCTAACTAACGGGGACAACGCAAACACACTCGGAAATTAACTCACGAGGCCCAATAACAGATAGCGCTCGGTGGTGGTTCCACACACACACACACACACACGAGGAAATAACTATGATGAGACGAAAGTAAAAGGTGAGTTATACAAAGAACTCGCACACAATTAAAAACAGAAAACTGAGCAAGGGGAACAAACTGAGGCGGCGGCAAAAAGAAGATCAAGCATGCACAGGATTTGGAATATAAACACGGGTACGAGAGAGCGGAGGATCAAGAGGGAGTTTACTGTGAGGACGTGAAGCAGACGCAGTGCAGACTGGAACCCAGGTGTACAAATCAGTGAAGTCTGATCAGAGGTATGGGATCCAGCTGCGCTGCTGTGAAGCTGACGATGGAGAAGGAAAAGGAAACAATGCACACAGGAAATAACAAAATAAAAGCACAAGAGAAACGAAACCTGACAGAGCTGACTGCTTGCGATTGACTCACGAAGGTAGAACGATTCCCAATGAATCAGTCCATGCAGAAGAAAGACAACTAAAACTAATCCTCGTGTCTGGGTGTATAGACAACACCTGGATTTTGGCTTGCTGTTTAAATGGAATCAGTTTAGATATCTAAGAATGTGTCTGGCTCAGTGATCCCACTCTGATTGGTTGAGTTAAACAAGAACGCATCATTGAAGAATTATCATATATTATCCTCTCATATATATGCTCCAAGTCTATTATAATGTTGATGTTGAGTTTTGTTTTAGACAGTCAAATACCATAAATCGGCTCCTTTACTTTCATGGATCTCCTCAACACACAATGGGTTTTCCACACTCACTAGTGAGAAAGCAGTGGTTGACCCTGAGTGTGGGAGTGCACGTGGGTGTGAGAGTGAGAGAGGCTGGCGTGAGGGTGTAGTATTAGTCATCCACTCCAGGGGCCAGCTATGAACCTATCTACTATAGATCCTCAATAATGCAGTGTTGCTCACTGTAAGAAAAGTAAGGCAGAGCTAGATCATTAGCTCATTGGAGCACCTCGCTGCCCTGGATTTTGTTGCGCAACCGTTAAACATCTGTCCTTTCCTGACTTTGGAGCTGGAGGAGATATGAGCAGGACAACAGGAGGGGACAGAGCGCTGTACTGGAAATGCATCGGTGATGTCATCTAATCTGACACCAGCACCTTCCATCATCAGAAAAAAGACCAGCCTGCATGTGAACTTCAGATGGCGGAGATGAAGGTGGGAGCGAGGGCAACAAGACACCACCGTCTGCTCCAAAGCATACTAAAGTAGCAAGATGATGTAACAACCATCCATTTCCCATAGTGCCTTGCCGGAAGATGAATGAAGTCGTCAATGAAAACACACACACACACACACACACATTCCATTTGTATTCCTCTAGAGTGGGATGATTCATACATAAGGAAAACCTCTTTCCTGCAAAGAGGTGGGTCGCGTGTGTGCGCGCACACGTTTGGGTTCAAAGGAAAGGAGAGGTCCATCTATAGCGTAGCTCATGGGCTCAGGAATGACTGGAGGGCTCAAAGCATTTGAGGGGAGATGAAAAGAGAGACAAAGATAGACAGTAGCGTGTGCCAGTCTGCTCCGGAGTTTCCTGCTGTGAATGGTGTGATAAAGACACTGATCTGGAGACAGACACCAACAACTTTCACTTGTGTCTCATGTCAGAGGTGGAAGCGAGCCAGCTTTGTGCTGCTGCTGATCCTGAGATTTAAGGAATCACTCAGACAACTCATTGCTCCCCTCACATGCATGATTTAGCAAGTCGGAATGTAACATTTTCCTTTGAGTCCATCTCTAATCTTAGAAACTCTGAAAGAAGAAAACGTGTGTTGTTAAATACACCCTTTACTATGAATTGTTATTTGTCAGAGGAGTGCAGGAAAATAAAGTAATCCAACATGGGGTCACATGCAAACCTGGTGGGGGGGATATGTATCGACTTGCTTTTTAAAAATGAGGAAAATCAATAAATTTATTCATTTGTTTTGAAGTGCTGAGTGACAGCAATAACATAAATATATAAATAAATCAAATGTGATGAATCTTTTGGCTGGAGTTGAATGTGGCAAAAGAAAATGTCAAGGTTGAGATCAAGGTTGTGAGGGTCAAATCTTCAACAATGAATGTCATGTTTAACCAGTGGACCTTAGAGATATTATATTAACATATTTTTACACTTATGGAAGTTGATTGTAATGTTCATTAAAGTACAAGAAGCAATGCATCTTGGCGTTCTACTTGTGAAGCTAATGTGTCTCTGGTGTATCCTACATGGCACGCCACAGGCTTATGTTGGTTTTTACATGGATGTATATATTATAACATACAATAAACATCACTGCAAACAAACAACATTCATAATACGCTTAACAATAATTTACTCTTTTTTTAATCTTTAGTTATTTACTAAACAATAAATTATCCCCGTAATAAGCCTTGACATGTTCAGTTAGACTCTGAAATGTTTAAATCATCTATACAGCACACTATCCACTAGAGTCATTTCTGCATGGCCATCATTTGTGTATGCATCGTCTGGGCTCTAGCTGCGGGGTGCGACGTGTTCTGCCACGGCAGCTAGAAAAGCAAGTGTGTAGCGATGATTGATGAAGGAATCAGTTATATTCGAGCGCCCACTATTTAGTATGTTCTAAATGCACTTTGAGTTTACACATGGAGAGAGTAAACCAATACACTGAGCTTATTTAGCCGTCATATGTGGGTCACAAATGGAGGGCAGCAGTTATGTGAGCAGAGCAGGTGTCTTCGTGAATCTGTACATGCTTCTGCACAAGAAGAGCGATGGCCGGTGCTCGCACACGTGGCACTAAGTGGTGCAGTGGTGGCTCCACATCTGCCGCCTGCCAGGTTGCGTAACCAGAGTGAGAGACAGAGCGGTGCATCATCACGCATCATCAATAATGAGAGTGATAGATCTGATTATTCTTGCAAACTCCACTCTCCGTAAGTGTTTGCCACAGCAGGTCAGCCTCCTCCACGTTTCCCATTCTTCATCATCCCCGATACTCATACTCTTTCTTCATGTCCTCCATTGTCACATCTATGAAACTCAATACATGTCTTCCTCATGTTCTTTTGCCTGAAACATGTATCTACATTTCTATGGTTCTTTATCCAACTTGTTCCCTGCCACTCCTCCTCACCAGTCTAAACTTCCTGAGTGTCGTCTCCCAAACTTTGTTTATGCATGAACTGCACCTCTGATATACTGGTTCTTAATCTTGTACCTCACGGTCAGATCTAGTGTCTGCAAACCATGCTTCATGACAGGTCTCTCAATATCCTCAGCGAGGACATTCCCTATATGGTGCTCCCTCTCAGCATGAAACCATACTGATTCTCCCTGAAGCTGTCTTCTCCTCCCAGTGTGGACTCTTACCCATATCCTCATGAGACCCATCTACTTCATTCTTCAACAGTTGCAACAGTTCTAAAAAAAAAAACCGAACAAAACATGAAAATATTAATGATGGTGCACAGGCACCTCACCCTAAAAGGGCACAGGCACCTCACCCTAACCTTAAACATCCAAAACAAATGGCTAACCTTAACTAGGACCAAACTTGCACCTAATTATAATGACTATTCTGAAGTCTTCATTGAGGCTAGGAATTGTGGGGTCCAGCCAAATGGTCTCCTCAAAGACACAATGAGGTCAAGAATTGGTCCCCACATGTAAGGATAAACCAGGTACAGTCATACACAAAAGAAGGGGAACCACGGGCGTCACCGAACCGGGAGGAAATATCATGAACAGAGATGAGGGAGGAAATCTGAAACAGAAAACACAGAAAATCAGGGATTAAATAAACAAGCTTGAGGAGGTCAGGACACATGCATTGCTGAGAGAGAGAACAATGGAGAAAGATTGAAGGACAAATAGCAGTCAATACTGGTGCCCAAAAAATACAAAGAATGCTCACGCACCAGAAATAATCACAATGTAACAGAGAGGCCAATTTACCAATGCTGAAAGGGGTCGATTTGACACAGTGGAGCTCAAGTGGTGCCACAGCTAGGTTGACTGGCTGTTGCTTCCAAGTGCTAGCTATTACCTGTGAAGGCAGAAGATATAAAATGGAGGGGCAGG
This sequence comes from Synchiropus splendidus, assembly GCF_027744825.2. Lineage (NCBI taxonomy): Eukaryota > Metazoa > Chordata > Actinopteri > Syngnathiformes > Callionymidae > Synchiropus > Synchiropus splendidus. Next base: position 13,152,852 of record NC_071336.1, read on the forward strand.
GAAGAGACCCTGCAAAGGAAACCAAACTGGAACCAGTACATGACACCAGCACTGAGAAAAGAAAAAAAATACAGTGGATCCTCGGTTTTCGAATGTCCCGGAATTCCAACAAATCAGAGTTCGAACAAAAATTTCGAGATGTTTTTGCTTCGGATTTCAAACGAAAATCCGGAACTTGAACGCCCCCGAAAAAAGCCAGAAAAAACATAGAGTGCGCGGACCGATCAGCTGACCCATGACGCGCCTTGATATTGTGTATAACGCAGCCTCTGTATGCAGACGTGTCCCGTTAGCTACATTTACTGACTGTTTTTTCTTCATACTGAGGTATAAAACCTTTCCTGTCTCTGCACTGGACCGTGGTAGAGTGACACCTCGACACCTCTGAGGTTGGAGCGCGCACTCCAGGGTTTGATGTCCTGTTGTTGGCTGGAGCTGGGACAGGGATGAGGCGAGTTCTGGGACAGAGCGTTACTAGATTTATGACTTTGTCACAGCCAAACTGCACAGAAGCGCACATTCAGAGCTGGACACGCACCGGGCACCTCTTCACTTCTGGAGAGACGTCACTCACTCAGCAACCCCTCCCACATGCAGCGGCCACACACATAGACGAACAGCGCAGACACTCAACATTCACTCCTACAAAAGCCTATTTTAAGGCTTGGAACGCATTATTTCTTTTTCCATTCATTGTAATGGGAAAAATCGATTCAGATTTCGAACAAATCGCTTCTCAAACGGCCGTCTGGAACGGATTGTGGTCGAGAACCGAGGTACCACTGTACTCCCCAACATACGCATGGGTCTCAAGAGGCTTAAAGAAACATCTTTTTAAATCGTTGTATCATTTTGAAACACACAATCTAACAAAAAGTAGGATACATTTCTGTTATGTAAAGAAAACCCAACAACACTGTTTTATAGTTTGATGTTTCATTTCACATTAAATATGCACTAACAACTGTCGACATCGTGTCTGTCATCGATCCCCATTCACCCAATAAAATACATTTCTGATGATGCATAGAGCAAATCTTCTGAACATACGGTTTTGATCTCTAACCCCGACCGCATCTTCTGTTGTGATTGGTCAGGGGAGGATCAAGCACGTCTGCGTCCTAGCTGACTGCTCATGGAGACAAAAGTTCACAATCTCAAGCCAACACACGACTGACACAGCCACATTGATTTAACACCTTTTAACCTTGGAGAGGCTTATGAATCATTCTGTACTACTCATTCATTCTGGCACATTTCAGTGCGCCAGTGAATGGGATGATGTGCCAGTGACAGCAGTTGGAGAATGTGTGACTCAAGTTAGTCTTAGAACAGACTGAACTCACTTTAAATTGTGTTGATCACCGATCAATCAGCAATTGAGCAGAAGTCTGACAACTTACCAGTGGCAATTTTCTCTCCTCAAGATCAAGCCATGCCGATTGTCTCGAAGCTGGAGTCCATTGCCAAGTTGACGCTGACTTCAATTTTCTTTTTTGTAAGAGAGAGTGCGAAGCCTCACTGCAATTTACTCCCAAACACTTGTGAGTGGCATGAGAATGATAACAGGATACCTTAAAGACAGTTTGTGGCATGAGCATATTAAACTGAGCAGAAAAATGTAGGATTGAGTCACTTAGTGTTACGGGCCCTATTGTTTTTCACATCGGTAGTTTCCCTTTGTTCCTATCCAAAAATCTGTAGGTCATGAATCTGGTATCTATGACTTCACTGAAATGAAGAAAGAGCACTACAGCAACAACTTGGTGACTGAAGAAAGAAGGATAGTTCTGTGGCACAGAATCTCCTCGTGATTTTTCCCTGAAAAGTTTTTACATATTTAGTTTAGCGCCGTTAATAAGGCAAATGTGCATATGCAGCAGAGGGAACTACGTTTTGTGCTTTGTGTGCGAGTATATATATGTTAATATCAGTCCGTGCGGACAACAACAATAACGTAGACGCCCACTGAAGCGATCGCATCCTCCGCTGCAGGTGAATGTTCCAGTGATTCACACCAGCCATGATGACGGGGACTGGAGGAGCGGAGACTTGTGACGTCAGAGCGCGAGAATGACACGGGAGTCCAATGAGGGGCCGAGGATGCAGCGCGAGCCCGCAGCAGCCGACAGAAGGCTAATAACCATGCCAACCGAGGAACGTCCGGAGAACAGCGGCCGGAGCGACACCTGAAACCGCGGACGGGAGGACGAGAGCGAGGAGCCTGCAGCACGAGAGGAGAAGCAGCGGGAGACGCGCCAGCCTCTCCGTGGCGTGGTCCCTCTTCCACCCCCTCCTCCTTCGCCTCTGTCACGGACTGCGCCGCTGCAGCTGAATGCGACTCAGCCAGGTACTTCTCCGTCTTATCTCACCGTTGGCGAGCGTCATTTACCGGTCAGTGGTCGGGGACTGGAACCCGTCTGCGCACGGTTTGGTGGTGACCTTCTCCCTCACATGAAAGGGCTGGAGAGGAGCGGGTGGGAGGGCTGTGAGGGGAGGGGGCGTGCGCGAGGATGGCTTTTTTGTGAATGGAGCTCCACATCGTTTTGGCGCGCTCGCTTCCATTTTGGCTGGCTGAGCTAAAATTAGCCCTCCGCTGGATGATTCTCTCTCATCTGTGTACGTGGCTCCTGTCGATGCATAGCCGGGCACGCGGCCACGCACGCCACGCGGCCGGTGAGCAGGACGGCATCGACCGTGCCCGAGGAGGTCACACACCATTTTTAGAGACGCGCTATAAATAGAACGGGTGCGCAAGTGACTGCTTCTTTACTGTGGCAAAAGGGGAACAAACTCTCTGGTGTTATGGGTGAAGTGTGTCATCGCGTGTGTGCCTGAAGTCACGTCGCCCACGAGCCAAAATGGAAGCGTTGCTGTTGGTGTTTGTGGAGTGTGGTCCGAATCGTGAGTGCGCGTCCACGCAGCTTACTGTGTTGCGCCATTGGTGATGTAAAACGTGTGTCAAGTGCGCGACTGTTTCCATCAATGACTGACTGGGGAGGATGAATGAGTGAATAAGAGAGAGGGGTTCCTCTAACAGACTGGAAGGGCTCCTATTTCCTTATTGGCAGGATTTCATTTCCAGTTTCTGCCTCTATCCTCTGCTGCCTGTCACTTAATGGGTTCTTGCTATCTACTTCAGTGCTTTTTTCCCCCTGAAATTAGGACACTTTGTTTCACCTCAACACCTCATTTGAATCTCTTTTTGCTTTAACCTTTTAACTGCTTTGCTTATTTCTTCCTCCTTCCTTCCTCTTTTCTTCCAGTAGCAATGATTCTCACCTTCGCCGCAGCAGCAGCCATGGGTGGCGGCGCTGGGAGCAGCTTCAACTTTTCCTCCCCCCTAGACCCTGTGGACTCCCCCACTTCATGGAACCTCTCCGAGGAACTGTCCAACTCCTCTTCAGAACCAGTCGTACGAACTCTGACCCCTGATCTGAAGCCTGCAACCACTGCTCTGGCGGTGCAAGAGGTCAGCCCCTGGGACATTGCGCTGTGTGTGACGGGAACGCTCATCTCTTGCGAGAACGCTCTAGTGATCGCCGTGCTGTTCTACACGCCAACTCTTCGTGCACCGATGTTTATCTTGATCGGATCCCTCGCCGTCGCAGATCTGATGGCTGGCCTGGGCCTCATTTTGAACTTTGTCTTCACCTACCTGATCGACAGCTCTGTGGAGTTTGTGACACTGCTGTCTGTCGGCCTGCTCATCTCATCGTTTTCTGCGTCCGTCCTCAATATCCTGGCTATCACGGTGGACCGCTACTTGTCGCTGTACAACGCGCTGACCTATCACACTGAGAGGACGGTGACTTTCACGTACGTAATGGTGGTCTTCATCTGGGTGTCATGCTTCACTCTGGGCTTGCTGCCAGCGCTGGGCTGGAACTGTCTAGAGGATGAGTCTACATGCAGCATCTGTCGTCCCGTCACCAAAAACAATGCCGTGGCGCTGGCTGTCACCTTCCTCCTAGTCTTTGCTCTCATGATGCAGCTGTATCTACAAATCTGCAAAATCGCCTTTCGCCATGCCCAGCAAATCGCAGTGCAGCACCAGTTTGTGGCCATCTCCACCACCAAAGGTGTCTCCACGCTCTCGGCCATCCTGTGTGCCTTTGGGGCGTGCTGGCTCCCGTTTGCCATGTACTCCATTGTGGCCGACTACAGCTACCCTGTCATCTACACGTACGCCACAGTCCTCCCGGCCACCTGCTGGTCGGTCATCAACCCCATCATCTATGCGTTTCGAAACCCAGACATCCAAAAGTCACTCTGGATGGCATGCTGTGGATGTGTCCCCTCCAACCTCTCCTTCAGACCCAGGACCTCCAGCGACGTGTAGCAATTAAGACTAGCTCTGTCGACGTCTCACTTTGAATCGGTATTGTTGGAGAAGAAGACAACACGGGGAAGAAGAGCGAGCAGAACGGTTCGGAGGATGCTCCGATCTCCCTTCTCATAACAGGGTTGGGGTGCCAAAGATAACGGTGACTGGTGGTGGAGCCAGACAAAAAGTTCCTGAAGAAGATCACGTCCAGGCTATTGCTCAAAGAATATCAGCACACTGACGTTGATGGTTTGAAACCAACTGCAAAATCCCCTGACAAAGGTAACCTCCGAGCTCGTGGTGATAGTTGCTGGGAGTGTCTACTTTTTCCACTACAAGTGGCAGTAGTAGCGGTGACGGAGGTTGAACTGCTGTGGCGGTATTTGTCCTGAACGTGCACAGAGCCTGATACTACTACACCGTTATGCAATTGCAGCGTGAAAGAATCCTAAAATAGACAAAGATGAGCTAAATATACACAATAATACCCTTTCAATGAGCTAAATCTGTCCCAGTGAAACACGTTTATTGTTTATGTGCTTTGATCGTGTTCTGTTTGTATGGAGGTTGAAAAGAATGTGACATATAGGTGTCTAGAAGTGGATGAAACTGAACCGTCATAATCACTTTTAGTTCTGCCAAAAGCACAATTATTGATTTTCCCAAAGCTAGACGCACAATTGAAAGCACATGAGACTCGTGTCGTTTATATCATGAAACCCCCCTACAGGGAAATGGCAAAGGTATTGTCTGTCCTTGATTGAATGAAACGTGCTTTAAGAAAGCCTGATTTCCAGCCACTGTGCTGTGACTGTGAAGCACAGTGGAATACAGCACCAAGGACAGCGCTGCAGTTAAGCTGCTTTGGGAATGCGCTTTGCTTTGATCACTGAAGAAAAACACTAACTTTGTAATGGTTATTGACCCCGCAATGTCATTGATGCCAGGGAATTCATACTGGATCAAACACCTAAGCAGTGGCAAATACAATTACAGTGCGTCGGCTGAAAAGTCATTAATTTACTGCTTTTCTATTTTTCGAGCTTCCGCTTTCAGTCCATTTTCCTATATTTGACGATTGGAAAAGCCTTTGTTCAGTTCAAAATCCTTATGGGGACCTTGTGGCTGGAAATATAACTGCTGTGTTGTCACGTTTTCCATGCCAACAAGAGAGTCAAATCACACATTATCCCAAGATACTCTCCTGTTTGTTAATTCACATCAGCAAACTGAGACGTCCCATCAGTTGTGCGCACATGTTGGTGTCCTCTCAGGAAAGTTCTACATGTCGGAAGAATGCGGCTCCACGAAGAGCCACTCTTCATTGCCCTAGTATTGTGTAGAATAGTGGGCATGGGATCTGCATCGGCAGAGTAGCAGATTTCTATATTTAGAGACATTCAAACCTCTTTGTACAATTGATTACCCATTACCTTGAGCAGAGTGCAATCTGTATCGACGGGATATTTTTCCGACAAGCATTTTCTTAGCTGCAGTCGAATAGTTCTGCCAAAACTGTGTCTGATTGGGTTCTGTTTTCATGTACAGGATACTGTTTCCCATACTTACATAATCCTGGGCACTCAGGAATTGAATACTCAAATGTGTATACGTGACGCCACACAGTCTATGTTCGTGTTGTCAGTAGCTAGAGTTCCACTGCAAACACACACGCAGACCTGCCATCACACACAAAGCTTTTAAAAAAGAAAAAGGCCCTGAAGGCTGGTGGGTTAATGAGAAACAAGCGGGGTGAGGTGACGCGGCGTGAAATAGAAACGTCAGCCGAGACGTGCTTTAGCACAACCTCAGGTCAAGTCCCTCACACCTAATCAAGATGAAGTTATTTCCCCACTGAAAGGACGTCTTGTTACTAAAATTCAGTGTAATGTTAACAGCGTTCCTTGACAGTGGTGCTGAGAATTGCTCTTATGCAGATAAGAAGAATTCACCAACGTTCTCAACTCAAACTTAAAGCGTCTTCAGTAATACTAGCTGCTCTCCAAAACCCTTGGAGAAAGATGAAGTGAACAGACGCTACATTCCTTTGGGATGGTTGATACGTTTCACCTGTACTAAACCATGCCACGGCAAGAGTTTCATGTCCAATTGCTGAGGACGCTTATGCGTAGTCTGGGCTCACGCGATGATTTTCCGACACGTACATTGCCTTTTATGGTTGGTTAACACAGACACTAGAGTTGCGGGGGTATAGTTATAACATTAAGCCATCGAGGATGACTTTCAAACAGTCAGAGCCTTTCCTTTTTTTTGGCGTGCAGACCATTCAGATGAGCTGTTCATCATGCAGTAAACAGCTCTAGCTTTGGGAAAATGAGGTCACAAAAATGCAGGTTGGAACTGAAAAATCAAACAAACCCCTAGTGAGTTTGAACTTTCATGGCCTTACTAAGAAAATCTCTCGGCAATAACAACCAACTGTTTGCTGTGGTTAGAAGGGAAGAAGAAAGAGGGGGGGTCGGCGTAGGAAGCCAGCACCCTGAATAAAAGGTCAACTTGCATTAAAGTAGGACATCTAAAAGTAAGCGGGTGCTCTACTTACATTTTCAAGAGAGTTCCAGATGTGCTCAGAGCATGACTGATATTACCAGCCATATGTTGGGATATTCACATGAGAAAGTCTGATCTGGTTTCCCACTTCCCTCTCTCACTTCTTCTTCTTCTTCTTCTTCTTCCTGTGCCCTGTTGATGAACTGCCAGGTGTAAACAAAGACGTGCTTCCCTTACAAGGGACAGTGCTTCCAGTTTATTATCCAAATCTGGATGGAGTTCATCCCTATTTCTGGCATGCTCGGTGAAGTGCTGCTGCTCTGCGTGGGGTCATGAATCACCAGCAGCGTCAGGCAAAACTAATCAAACGCCGAGAGCTAAATGAATCCATTTCACGCTGGAATCTAATGCAGAGGCGACTGGCACACAGTTCTCCTGTGTGCACAATGATGTGTGACATTTGCAAAGTGGCACGTGTTTGGAGATGCCAGATTTAGTGCAAGGAACAAACGGCTGCAGAGGAGTCTCACGTGAAAACACGATCTCTGCAGCTATTGCTCATACGCCTCCTGCCAGTCATGACGGAAGATATCAGGCATTGAGGAAGCATGGCGACACATGTATTTGCATAGGAAATCACCTCCACTCAGTCGTTCGATCCAAGTCATTCTGACCCCGTAGCGTTAGTCAGGTGCCAGGCTAATGCTGTCTGCTATTGATCAATTAAAGTGGAGGCAGTGAAGGTGAAAGCAACTACAGAATGCATCAGTTCAGAGCTCTTAGTCTGTTTCGTTTCCTGTTTTGTGGTCAAGACATAAGGTCATGGCTGGAAGAGAGTAATAAACAACACACTGACAAAGTTTCCAGTAGTTGCTGCTATATGAACGTGTATAACAGTTGGAAAGCAATTCAGCAACAGGGACACTTTTATCACAGCCGGCGGTTTTATGAAGACAAACGGCGTCGTGCTAGGAACCGTTCATTTATTTTCACATGTGGAGTCACAGGCTTAATACTTGTGTAATTACCATTCTGACAGCTGTATTCTGCACATTATCCAAATTGTCCTAAAAAACAAGCTTCTGAGTTTTACTCCACAACTCAATAAGTGATACATTTGAGATGAGATTTGCCTTTTGGGGAATTTTCACCTCAACCATTACAGACTCTCTCTCTGGTCCGAGTTCAGCTGAAAGCAGAAAGATGACTAAAAACACAATCTGTTCGTGCTCTGTCACCTGTGAAGTCTCCCGCGTTCACAGAGTGTAAATGTTCCATCACTTTCCCATCTGGCATTTCCATGTGCAGTCAAGGTTTTAGCGATTAATAACACTCATCTGTGAATATGCCACAGCTCAGTCAACTGTTCCTGGGGCAGGAGTGGAGCGCTGTGTGTGTGTGTGTGTGTGTCCCAGAGATCATAGCCAATTGTAATGAACCATTACTCACTCTATAAACACGATCTCAGCCACTGTAATCTGAAAAAAAAAGACAAAATATCTGTACAAGTGAGTTATTTTCTTACGCAGTGCTGTACAGAAATGTATATTTTTGTAATGTTCATCAGGGCATGAGTTGTAGGACGTGATTGCTGGTGTGAGTTTGTGTGTTTGCGTGTGTATTTTGCTCTTCTGTGTTCTTCCTGATGATTTGTGGAGGAGAAGGGATCAAAGGTTTTAAAAAGTGCCATACTTTTCTGACTTTCTAGTGTCTTATATTTGTGTTCCTGCATGTTTATCAGAAGAGAAATGGTCGGTGACGGTGACATCCTTTACTGTAACACCAGGCAGCGTCATAATCTGCTTTCCTAAAAGAACTATGTGTTTGATGGGAGGGGGGGGGCTGTGCAGCGTGTGGGTGTGTGGGCTGTGTTGTACGTCACTGAGTCAGGTTACCGGTGACGTCATTTTGTCTGAGTCGTGCCTAAGAGAGCAGGACGTTTCAAAGACATTCCTCCCTCTGCTTCATTTTCAAAACTCCCCCTCCTTGTGTCACGCCACATCTTTCTCTCGTGTGCACTGCAACACATGCCTTGGTTTTCTTGTCCTCTTTGCCTCTTTGCACCAGACTCTTTTTTTTTTTGTCCTCAGCCATTCGGTAGAAGTTCTGCACACGCCATCCACAGTCATATCAAGTCCTAGACTCAGATGCCATGATTGTGGGTCAGTTGTGCGTTTTTGAAAAAATATGAATGGCAATAACATGCATATCCAGCAATTTCAAAGTATATTGCCATCTACTATTAGACCAGTTCAGACCTTTTTTTTGCACAAGCACACGTCAATCATTTTATAGTTTCTACCTCTATCATTCATAACTATTTTTTTAAACATTCATTTATGAGCACAAGTGCAGGGTTATGGGCGGATGCTGCAGAGAACCTGCAAGACAAGCCAACCATGCCAGTGATTGTAGAAGGTGACTTCCTCAAGGCTGCCAGAGATTGTCAATCACGAATTAAAACCATCATAGAGCTAATATTTGGACCAGGTATGGCCTTCAGCAATTCTGTTTCTTCATCAATATGTGGGTCCAGAGCGTAGCAGGTGTCACGGGTTGAGCAACCTCTAGATGAGGCTGTGAATGGGTCATGAAACTGTGATGTCAGAGACCTGATACGGTGTCCTTAACAATGATTTTTGTTCTGTGCTCGTGTTCTCTTATGTTGTGAGATGCTGGGTAATGATTAAAATGCACTTTATCGAGATGGACGTTACACATTGCACTTGTAAATGTCGAATGTACAACCTTGAAAAGAAAGATTTATTTTTACTATTGTAAATATGTGAGCAGATTTAAAAACATAAAAGAAAAAAATGGGACAAATTTGCCAAATAAACAACAAAGAACAAAAAAAAAATATGAAAAGTTGTTATGTTTCTGTGAGTGTTTGGTTGAACGTGGTTGTGGGTGTTTTCCTGACATTGTGTGATCTGTGTGGGAGGATTGTGTGTGTGTGTGTGTGTGAGTCAATATCACAGGTCACCGAAGTGTTAAGGAAAGCCTAGGAGTTGATATAAAACAATGAATTATTAAATTGCTCTTCTTGCGTAACACAAGGGCAATGGACATCAGTCGCAGTGAGAGGGAGAATCCAAGAGGACAAGAGGTGGCTGGAGTAAAACTCGTAAAATGCATTGACATTAAGTGAGTGAGTCAATAGAAATGCAGTAAAAAAAACCAACCCTACAGCAAGTCACTTTTATACCGTCCAATGAACATCATCGCTCAAGCTAGTCGTCTGGAGTCACTTATATCGTGCCTGACTGGGGATAGAACCTGAACATTTGCGCTTTCCAGATCTTGCTCAATGGTCCTGACAGAGAGTTGAAGGGCACTACTCTGTAGTGATGGGCTCACAAGGCTTCATGAAGTCATTCTCAGAGCCCACTAGATGGCATTATTGACACTAAAGTCTTTGGATTTGAACAACCATTTCAACCAAACCTCTCATCTTTTTTTTTAAATCGAGAGCGCCTCCTACTGAGCTCTGACAATGAGGACACTGGTTCATGAAGCCTCCTCAGCCCATCACTACAGACCAGTTCTCCCTGTTTCTCTAGCTCTAGACCACCAGCATCATAATGAAAGACACAATCTCTGGTGTCTAGTGTTCATCACCCCAAATAATATAGATCAGTGGCCCCCAACCTTTTTATCACTGTGGCCCGGGGGGTATAAATTTGACCCCTTTGACCCGTCATATAAGGCCTCTGCATGTTTGTGTGCCCACAAATCTCACAAACTCTCCTCCTCTCGATCAGTGCCCTAACACTCGTGGACTCCGGTCGCTATGGTAACGATTAAACAGGCCTTCAGAAATGTCATATAGATACACCACAATACCGAATATAAAGATTTTAACTCACCATATTGTTAAATCGATGGGAGCCCTGAGCTTGTTTCTCTGCAACGAGACGGTCCCATCTGGGTGTGATGGTAGACGGCCGTAATAAATCCATGTTTCAAGTACCACTCCTGGTATTGTTTGTTAAAAACTCTTCACTGACCCTTTTACCCTTCGCAATGAAACAACTGTTTCTTATACATTTTGCAAGCTTGTGGGTGAAAGTTTGGCTCTCAAGTGACCAAGGCTTAACCGAGATAATTTTTCGGAATGAAAGGTTTTTCAAAATAAAAGATCCTTCAGACTCAGGTCATACACAAAATGGAAATAAATTATTATTTCTTGTGCGGCCCGGTACCAAATGATCCATGGACCGGTACAGGTCCCTGGCCCACGCGTTGGGCACCACTGTTATAGATGACAAACTCAGAAAATGAGTGCCATGGATTGCTGGCACTACCAAATGTTGTCGGGCTAAAGCGCCTCCTTGCAGACCCCAGCAACACAATGAAAATCATGTGACCTCGATTGCCTGGACGTTACATGATGTTGGTGTTCCAGCGGTGGGAGACGTTTTAGTCACCACTTGGACCAGGATGTTCCTTGTCACAGATTGAGTTTCTGATCAATGTACTGTGCCTGCATGTACGTGTATTTGAAACCTGCAGGCAGGTTTTTCTTTTCTTGTTCCGGATGGAACGGAAGACGGAAAATCTGGGTCGTTGCAAAAGACATGAACGATAAAACACAGGTAGAGGTGCAGGCATTTGCGTTTATCCTGACGAAAAAATGAGTTTAAACCATCTGCTGTGCAGTTTTTTATTTTGTTTTATTTATTTTTTTTTAGAAACTTTGCTGAACTCTGTGGCAATTAGAGCCTCTTATCAGTTATTTTAATGTGTGACTCCAAGACATTTTTCACAGAAATATTCAGTATCATTTCATGTTGACTTTTGACTCTCTTTGGCATAAAAAGTAAAAAAAAAATGTTGATGCTGATACCCTATTAAGCCTCACTATTCGATGATCAAAATGTACCATAAAAGAGAAAAAACACTGGATAGTGGGTGTAAATCAGGCCGGTTTTCATACATCTTAAGGAAAGTACTTTCGATGGCTGAAGAATCATTTCCAGTGACATGAATTCAAGCAAGACTCGCCTCATCATCAACCACCTGAGCGAAGAGCGCCACCGTGTGGACAGAGGTGGGTGGAGCAGATAGGCGATGCATTGACGTCATGAGCAAAACAAGCCAGCTTCATTTCGGCCTGCTTCATCTGTATCGCTCCCCGCTGGCCACTTGATCGAGCTCATCGTTCTCCCCATCTGCTCGATGCCGCCTTGCTCACCCTGGTGCTCACTCCAATAACGCACGCAGGGAGAGGATGCGTTCCCTCTGCGTGTTTCCTGAGTCACCGCGCTGACGCGTACGCGGCACCTCTGTGTGGAAACGAGATATCAGCTCGTCAATCTGACGTGCCCGTGTTGCTGCCGCTGTTATTACCGAGGTTTCGCCCTCAATTTCAGATAAACCCTGGGCACGAAGTGACTCGGCGACCAGTTCATATGGTGAAGGTGTGGTGACATGAATATTGTTGGGGGATGAAAAGAGAGGGGGGTGTCCTACTTTACATCTCTAGTTTACTGGAGTTTATGAGGCTTCATGATACACTGTCCTCATTCTTCAGGGCCCACTAGAACCCAGAGCTCCAAGATGAAATTCCCAACCCCTCGTGAGTCGCAAGCCACTTGCTTTTCACTTCACAACTGCACCCTCATATGAAGCTGCTCACTGCAAAATGGTGCAAGTATGGCAAATGAGTGACAGCAGAAGTGATGATGGGCGAGCTTCTAACTCCAGCTCCTGTTTCTATAGCAACACAAGTGACCATGTACTTGGAGTGATGAAACGTCTGTTGACTCCACAAAGTGTTGGGCGTGTTACAAACCTCTCACTCAAATCGCACTTTTAAAAACAGTCTGGATCATTTCAGTTTCTTGTGGAGATGCGTTGGAAACACAGAGGGTCGGTGTTTGAAACATGAAGTCCTGTTAAACATCCAAGAAAGTGGGAAAACAGCACAGGTAAAACAAATGTCCTCACACTTTCTGAAAGTGAAGTTTTGTGCCTCTCCTGCAGACGAAGCACTTTTCTAGTCTGCTCTCTTGAAGACTGCATGACTCACCGTGTACGTCAGTCAGATAAAGCATATCTCCAAGCGGGTCCTTTCCTAAATGAGCTGGAGACTAAATTTAGACGCAGTGGAAGTACTTCAAGTCAATGACACAAAACCTCTCTTTAGTGTGACATGCAGCCGATTACTGTTACTCATCAACCGTTGCAGGTCTGTGTCTGCCTCTGCTGAGTCACCATCTGTGCTCCTCCGCTCTCCTATCCTGCATCACCTGCACCGACAGAAGCCAGTGCACACCACAAGGAGGAAGCCCAGCCAAAATAAAGGTCAGGGAAATTTGGTCTCCCACGAGCCCCTTCTCACCGGGACAGCTCCATAACATAAGGTAGGGAAAACAGTATGGAAAACTGCTTCATGACTGGAACTGACAAAATGTAGTGAGAGCACCTATGTCCCTAGTTGTAGACAGACAACTGCATGACCTGAGACAACAGTCATGTCGGCAACACTTAGCTGATACAACACACTCTGATACGCCCGACGTATGATAGTCTCCTCATCATCAATAGCGTTTGGACGCTTATGTGAATAAATGATAAATGTCGGAATATCATTTTGCTGGTGTGTTGTCAACTTCCGTCTGAGTGACACTTTTTAGTGAGTAGACTCGTATGAACGTTGGTGGGTGCAATGGAAAGCATGGAGAAAACCGAAAAGAACCAGAACTGTGTCGTCGTGGAAGGCCTTAAGCTTTCATCTTTCGCTTTGATCTAGTGAAATGAACCAGACTTTTAATAGTATTCTCTTTTTCATAGCTCAGTAGAATCTGATTCAGATTTATTGCCATGGTCAGTGGGGATCCCGCTGACTAGGAAAGTGCTTTGGAATAACATGCAGTCAAAAACATATTAATAGTAAAAATAAAAATGAAAATAAAAAAAATAATATGGCATTCGTCCAGTGATGGGCTGATGAGGCTTCATGAAACAGTGTCTTCAATTTTACAGCCCATTACATGGCACTCCTTGCTTTAAACTCAGGAACAACCCTTTTTTTCCAATGAAACCTCACATGATTTGAACAGAGAGTGCCACCTACTGAGCATCATCAACCAGTATTGAATCAAAGAACCCACAGACACACGGTTACGTGGACACCAAGTTCACCATTTATTGTCTATAGTTACATGCATACTTGCTTACAGTTGGTTTCAGTGTGCAACACACAGTTTTCTTTTGTTTCACCCCAAATGATTGACTTTACAAGCTGCTTGACCAACGATCTATACAACATGTCTCACGATTGAATCACATAATAAAGTATCGATACAAGCTGGTTGCCATAGCTACACCATGATGAGCTAAATCTTTGTTTCAGAGGGAGGCATTCTTCAATGTTGATCGTAGAAAAGTTTTTTTTGTGTTGTTGTTGCAGGTATTTTGGCAAATCTGACATAATTCAAGTGTTTACAGTCAAACGTTACATTCGTAGACTCTGATGCTTCAATGTAGCCACGGCTTTTAAAATCAAAAGAGAGAAACAAAGGGATCGGAGGTTTGCTCTTCGTATGCTTGAAGAATTCGACACTGAAGCTGTCACAAATTTCAAATGTGTTTGCCCCAAATCTCACTCCACACGAGAAGGCTGTGTCTCAGACGTTATTTACAAACCTAACCAAAATGTAAAGTGTCATTCCCTCTGATCATCAGACACCAAATGAAAAGTTAAAATCGGATATTATCTGGGGGATACTTTTCAAAGGTTGACATCAAGTCTTTTTTTATGCTGATGACTACAGTATGAAGCGCTGCAGTGCACTGTGGAGAGTACAGTTTATAAATCACAGACTTGAAGCTGTTGAGTCAGAAGGACCAACATGGGTTGCATCAGTCGGGCAGAAATACTGTATCAATGGAACCATTTGATTTGTGCCACTTGTGTTTACCATCTGCTGATAGTGTCAAATGATCTCTACTGCCACCCTCAGGAGGCTTTGCATGATGTGTCCCCCTCAGTCCTTCCAAACAATAATAATGTGTGAGCGTTGTCCACAGTGCACGAGCCGATTGGCTTCTTTTTTCACTGATATATATATATTTTTTTCAAATCAGTTTGACATTATTTCCCTGGTTAAAAAAAAGCCTTATACGAAGATGATCTCACGGCCGAGCCAACACAAAGATATGTCGAAATCTCACTGCTGGATTTGCTAAAAACCTTTCTGAAGTAAAAAAACAAAATCTGGAACTTGGTTCCCTGCACAACTGTTATTAAAGGCTGATCTTTAAATGCTATTCAAGTTGAACAACTAGATTTGGGTTGATTCCCTCTGGTTCTGTGTCTCAGTCCTGACTTTAAAGTAGAAAACCCTAAAATAAAAAAAGCGAACAACGCACTGCAGCACATTTTCAAGAAAAGAAACCACATTATAAAACACTACAGCCGACCGAGCCGAACCTAAACCAAAGGAGAGAGAGAGAGTATAGTTAATATTACTGTTGCACGTATGTATGCAGCGTCCCGGGGCTCACTCAGACAGCAGGGCTGATCCGGGGTCAATGAGAGCGAGTGACCTTTGACCCGGAGCCGGGTAGACTAGCTGTGTGAGTGCGTCCAAGTTGTGGCGAAGCGTTTATATAAGACCAAATATCACAGCACAGTCACTGGCTGAAATGTTAGCGTTAAGAAAACAGAATGGCAGAAGAAGCGGGAACTTGCCGCAGCACTGCTGGCTCTCAAATCTCAGTGGGTGGCGTCACAGTTTCACCAAAAACTCCCCCCTTTCCCTTGAAAGCTGGAGAACGATACACATGAACAAGTACATATGAGGGTCACAACTACAGCCACTTTGTCTGCCCTTGTGGTCATTACAACATCTGACAGAGAGCAGTCTGTCTGACGGTCAACATTCGGTCACTTGCACCTCTTCCAGAATTTGCAAGGGGAAACTTAAAAGTCACATTGTACACGTATGATGGTCTGGGTTAGGTCCTCTACAAGTCATAGACTTAACACAGTTTGTAGGCCTTGGACGTTTGATCACCAACCAGTGAAATAAAACAGATATTCACTGCTGAATTTTGAAAAACAAACATAAAAAACATGGTGCTTCTTAGACAATTGATGCACATGTGTAGATATGGTGAATGACCTTTGACTTGCAGCGGTTGTAATGACCAGCGGGTTCCTCAGAAGTGTAGCTCCCCATGGAAAGGTGCGACTGTTGTAAACAGATGAGTTTCCTCACAGGATAAATATTCAGTTCCCTGATCTTTTTTTTTTAAACTCCTTTCAATATCTCTCAAAATCTGAAAACATTTGGCAGACAAGTTAAAGATTGCACTACTTCTTCTTGTGCTATATCAGTGTTTTGTAAACACACCATCACTCAGCAGGGCTCCACCCACAGCTACAACTGGTGTCTCTCAAACAAGAAATGAGGGAGAAGCTGCCAGATGACTTTTCCACACAGTAGCAGCAGTGTTGATATGATGGTGTGCACCAGGAGTGGGTTGGACACATCTTTCTGGGATGGCGGTGCCATGGTTAGCGGGTGAGCTAACCACTATAGTGAGCTGTCGCTGCACAAGTGCTCATGTTGAAATCTTGTTAATGGTGGTGAATCTTTAGTAAAACAGACAAACATCACCACGGTTCTCCCCTTCACGTCCGGTCGCCACCACCCACCAAGCCGAGTCGTCTCATCTCTCCAGTTGCTCGAAACATTTTTTTCTTTTTTTTAGTCGGACCACTCGTTCTCGTCCAGCTCAGAGTCGTCGTCGGACTCGCTGTACTCCACGGCGATGCGGCGCGACAGGATAGTGGCCACGTCATTACCCACCGGCTCCCGCTTGGCCTCCTGCTCCCTCTGCTCCTGGACCTTCCTCAGCTGGATACCTGAGCGGGAGACAGGCGAGTGAGGCAAGCTGGATTGGGACTCCACACAGTTCCACACACAAACCTCTGCGTATGGCTGCCAGCAGGTCGGAGCGGGCGTCGCTCATGGGGATCATCCCCAACATCTTCCTGGCCGGAGGTGCCGCGTCTGCAGCGGACTGACCCACTGTGGCGTGTGGAGGAGACGGGTGAGCGAGGTGACCCGCAGGGCCGCCCGGCGGAGGGGGTGGAGGAGCAGCGGGGGGGGCACCTGAAGGAGGGTGAGAGGGCGAGGGGACGTAGTTGGCGGGCGGCGGAGGGGGAGACGGTGAGTAGGGACGGGACAGAGCGGAGGAGGTCGGGGGGACAGCAGAGGCAGCACCGGCAGGTGGGTTAGCAGCGGCGTCGAATGCAGTCTGAGCAGACGGGATGGTTGGGGGAGGCGGTGGCGGGGCAGGTGGGATGTAGTACTCTGGTATGGTGGAAGGCTGCCCGCTGCAGAAGAGAGTTTTTAGAAAGGCATTTAAAACACAGAGAGCAGCAAACAAACAAACAAAACTCAAAACCCACCCGTGTCCACCCCGGTAATCTTTAACCGACTGCTGCCGTGGCCCATTGACCGTGGGGTCTCCGCCAGCTTGGACTCCGTGTCCCGACGGTTGCCTGCCCAGGGAGGCCACGTGTCTCCCAGCCCCTGCTGCCCCTCCAGCTTGACCCTGGTTACTTGGCCGAAGAACCCGGTCCAGTGACTGAGTCTGAGCTGCTGCACTGAGGTGGTCCCGGGCATGATGGTCAGCGTGCCCCGCGTTGACAGCCTGGCCGGAGGGATGGTTGGGACTGGCAGGATAGGAGTCTGACGCCATTGACCTGAGTAAGAGGCTGGTTAAGGCACACAGAATACACGACAGCAGACGCATGAGGATGCATGCAATGACATCAGGGGTGCAGTTCTCCCCCATCTCCAGAAGAGGGCGGTGTAACCTCATCTTACATGCAACTCCTCGTTAACCCGCAGCTGCTGGAGAGTTTGAGTTTTCAGCGGTAAAAAAGGGCGTAAAATGGCTGACATGCTGGAGTTGGTACCTGCTGTCAGGTGACAGAGAGCCCTCTGACGACATGCCGTGGTAGGGGGAGGGGGTGAGGCGCGCATCAGGTCTGAACTCTTTGTCGTAGGCAAGAACGTTCCACTCCTGACGTCGGTTCCTGGCTTTTCGCACCTGTTTTGGTCAACAGAGATCATCATGAACCTCCCCCCCCAAAAAAATCCATTCAAAACAACGTGACAGATGGGGGGTCTGGAAACTGATGACTCCAGTCGGGTGAAAAATTGAAACTAACTGAGAAACAAGGACTTGCTTAATTAAGAGCAAGCTCACTGACAAACCTTTTTTTTTTCTCACTCTCTGTGCACATTCAATTCTCTTGTTATATAATACACTCTTTCCTCTTCAGATCATTTTCATCAACTATCTTACAGTCAATGAGTTATATAACCCGGGCAGAAGTTAAGATCATCTACATTCACTTCCTTGTAGCCCCTGTGGTCCTCCCAGATCTCCAACAAGGTCCTACACAAGACTGTCTTATTTGGGGCAGAAGAGGGAAAACTCTCAGCTCAAGTCCTGCGAGGATGGTGAACTCACGACCCAGTGGATCTTTACAACTCCGGACCCATTTCTCCTCATTTTTGAGAAGACGTCCCTCAGATACCCACCAGCATTCAATATTTAATGGTGGACTAGTGTTTAAATTTAGCGGTGTTATTTATTATTCATCAGTATTTCATTCTTTCAGTTGTTCTGAAACATGTCCATGTCTATCCATTTACATATTTCAAAACTATTAATCCACTTTTAACCTCCTGAGACTTTCTCATACGAAGGCCTCTCAGCGCAATGACTAAGACTTTTACTTTTACAGACTAATACTTTTTTTCCCCAATGTTGACCTATTCGCCATGTGCAGGGTCAATGCAGTCTTGAAAATATTTATATAAGAATTGTATAAGAATTTCAATGTTATAAGTAGTGGGTGTAGTGGAAACCCTGGTCATTGTGTAGAGAAAAACATCCCTGAACAAAAGCATCTGTTTGCTTTTGTTCAGGGATGTTTTTCCATGTTTGTTGTTGTTGTTGTTCTCATTCTAGCTGCCACGTGTCTTGTGCATCAGTGTGATCAGTGGAGCAGGAACTCCTGCACTTACAAAGGTTCCCTGTTGTCTGGACAGAAAACTGTTATATTAAATTAAATTCATATTTTAACACGTTGTAATTAATTAATCATAATAAACTTGTTAAATTCCCACCACCAATAAATATAATAATAATATATATTATTATATATAATATAATTGCAATACAAGGGCATTAAGTTGGTCGTCCAACTCAGTGGTCTCGACTACAACACTAAAACACATACATGGACATTTGGGCAGAGTGTGTTCAAAAGACATGACACGCCATTTAAGGACTATCAAGAGATCAGAAGGTCACAGTGCACCACCTGGGACCACAGAGCAACGTGACGTCATGAAGCAGTGTCCTCAATTTCAGACCTAACCAGGTGTCTCTGGCTTAAAAAATGAATGAATGAATGCTTATTTCAATCTCCTCTGATACAGTCTAAATGTGTTGCATGAAAAGTTATATGCCATTTGTATAACTATGATCTCACATGGCCTCTTAATTGATACATTGCATACAATCCAGTCAATAGCTTTGCCTTCTTACATGATACAGAGATTGAAAAAGAGTGAAGAACAGTTCTGCCTGTTATAAATGAATGAATGGGGGGGCTTAAACAGCCCTGAGTGTGGCGCCGGTCCATGGGCAGGTGTGAGGAGTGCCAGCCAAACATGGAGTGATAGACAAGAGTTTAATGTGAGCATGTTTTCACTGACCTTCTTCACCTCCCTGCTGGGATCCTCCACCTGCCTTTGTTGCTCCTGAAAGACACAGATGAACAGAGGAACGGATAGAAGAGCGGAGAGAAAGTTTGTCAGTACTTAAAACGAGTCCTGCTGCACGTGAGATAGAGAGAAACCCCATCCTTCATCATGAGTGAGTTCACACACGCGCACACACACACCACGCCACACTAGTCTAGTCAGCACTACGATACTATGAAGGATGTCAGGATGCTAACAACAATGGACTGCAAACACAAAAGCAAAGACTGAGGGAGGGAGTGAGGGGAGGGGGCAAGCAAACAAACACACCAACATCACGTGTCTTTGTTTGTGTCGCTTTCTTGAGCATTGTCTTTAATGGTGCTACTACTGTCAAGTAAAGGTGTGTGTTTAAGTGAACTGCAGTGGGAATAGGGAGGGGGGAGGCATAGGTCAGGGTTGTCTTACAGAGATGGACAGGGGGCTCCTGGGTGGGGCCTGTCTGGAGTGGGGCCTGTCAGGGTGGGCCGGACAGCCCTACGGAAACATGGGAGAGAGACAAGCTGGAGCGTTAAACTGAGCAGAAGAAGAGGAGTGGGGAGGGAGAGGGGGTCGGGGGGGAACATCTGCTCTTAAGCCGAAGACCCCTCCACCAACAGGGGGCTCTCTTCAGGGACTCAAACCTGTGATTGTGATACAGCTGTATTTCTGAGGGGGGTTTTAAGGATGGCAGGAGGGAAGATAAAAAAAGCATTATATCCAACACAAATATTGACAAAGCGTAGCAGAGACATGCAGCAGGAGACGTCCACTGCTTCACTCTGAGGAATTTAGAGTTTTGGGACCCCTGAACGTTTGCCCACATCAAACACTCATCTGTCAGCATCACAATCGAACTGAACTGAGGGGAATCTGGCACCGTCAACTGATTTCAGGGCCAAATGTATTTCTCAGGTCGAAGAGTGAAGAAAATTGAAATATTGTACGACATATTGATCTTCATTTATAGCTTGGTTGGAGGCTACGTCCCTGAATACACAAACTGAATCAGCGTTTGGAGCTGTAGTTACAGGTTCAGCAAAATAAAAATGGTTCACCAGAATGGCTCGATGTCAGTCTGTGACTGATAATTCTCCTCATGAATATCAGCTTTTCTCTCCTGATTTAGCCCCAATATACTACACAGTATGTGGGAGAGTTTAGCAACTACAAGAGCTAGAGGGTGGTGCAACACTCACAGAATAAACTGGTTACACAACGTTGTTAAAAAATAAATGTCAGTTCCAGCTATGATCAAAACAACCTGGATGATTCACTTGGCTGTCCGACTCCTGCTGCATGATCGACACAGCGAAGCTCAATGGGGACCAAAGCAAAACTGAACAGCTATCAAGAACACAACAACGCTGCTGGGAAATAAATTTGAAAATTAAGGCTGAGAATGAGTTATCAATCGTCCACGCCACCATCCATGCGCCTTCATTAACACCGAAGTAAAATCCGCACCTTTTGTCGCCTCTTTTCTTTGCGCTTGTCTTCAGTGGCCTGCAGCATCTTCTCTTTCCAGAGGTTGAAGAAGTACGACGGGTCTGTGTAGAACTTCAGCGCATCTTTCTTGTCATCCCTGGACATGAAACGCCAGGAGTCAGGTTTGAAGATCAAGAAGGATTCTTGAACTCATGTACAGTCCAAGTACACCGACCTGTAGGGGCTGAGGATGTTGAGAGGGGGAGGTTTGTCGCAGCGATGGTACATCTCCACCACTGGGTTAGGGACAGATGTCCTCGACACCACCTGCTGATCCTGGATGGTGCTGCTTTTGAAGGCCTTCCTCATGTTGATGTCCTGAAGAGAGACTGAAACAAAAAAAAAACCCAGATAAGTAAAACCTTTCAAGTCTGCACTGATCACTTCAAGTTATTTAGTTATATTCTTCAGAAGAACTGACAGGAAGACAAGAAGAATTTCCAAAAGTCTGGAGGCTTCTTTTGTCTGCCAGGTTCTCCCCAGGATTAAGGGACACCTACACTGTAGTAGCATATGGGTCTCAAAAAACAACTTCAAAACACAGCGCATAATACCAGCATGTGACATTGAAAAAGGTTAAAAAGTTGAGTTTTTCAAACTGGTTCCCAAATAAAGGGCTAAACCAAAAGTTACGGCAAAAAGTTATGGACAGATCTTTATGTAATGAGGTTCTTCTGGTGACAGTTGTGCACCTCCCTGTCGCCGACTACTAGTTATGATGCTGTGTTTTGCAATCCCTATTTCTTTCCATTAGAGGGTCAAGTAAATCGTGTTTAAAAAATATATATTCATGTGGAACAACAGCTCAGCAATTGTACTCAAGGGTACTCAAAATTTGTTCCTCACAAAACACACACAGTGATCTGCTTTTAATTAAATGTTAGCAGGAGAGTTTTCACAGCATCAAGGTTATATTTGACTGTTTTTACTCTAAGCAAAGGCCGACTTGTTTGCAGCACATATTTTTAATTTGCCTCAACAAGCGAGATTTTGTTGAAAGGTGTGCTGGGAACATGTTGATATGATGCTCCCAGCACACGTGGTAACAATAAAAATCAATGAGAGTGAAAGGACTGTGAGAATTGTGTTTTACTATAAAAATATGTTGAGTTCTATGAATGCATAGTAATAGTTATACTCACAATAGTTCATAAACATCACATTTCGAATGCACCCAACTGTGACACAAACAGTGTAATAGCTCACATAATAGCACATTCACGGTGCATTATATTTGTGTGTACAACCATGATCTCATTCAAGGAGACAGTTGTGTTCAGCACAGGAGGAGGACAAGTGAGTGCAAGGCAAGAGTTGTGTGTGTCAATCCCGTGGGAGGTTTAGCATCACTGTGGTGTAACTCAAGAGCCGCAGCACTGAACAGATGGCTCTTAAAGATACACACATACGCACAGTTAAGAATACACAATGAGGTTAAACCCTGACATGTGACATATGTTTTCACCAGAGCCTGTACTGTTTATAAAGTTGTGTGTGGTTGTATTAATCTGCTTACCCTACTGCACAATGCTGTCTTGACTTATCAAGTACAGTAACTGCCATAAGAGGACCACTGAAGATGCACTCATTTGAACTGTGGCAAACCCAAAACTCCCAAGTGGAATAGTGGTTGGAGACATCTGACTGATTCATGTTGTATGTGATTCACAGTTCTAATATGAAGTGTCATACATATTCATACCAGCGCTTACATGACTTACAATTGACTTGTAGCACATAATTCCACTCCCATTCATTTCTATCTATCGTGGTCAACCACTAAGTCTCGCCTCGCCAGGCTGAAATACAGAAACAAAACAAGCCATACATATCTATTTGTGGCTCATGGCTGCGTACAGCTTGTTCCTGTGGACCCCTGCCCTCCCACCATCTGTGTGGCAGGGCAGGGTTCCACACTCGGAGGCAACACAAATAACACGTATTAACCTTGGATTAATGGTGTGCAGGTGTGTTTTGTGTGTCCAAATGACACCCAGATGTGCGTACATAAATAAAAAAGTCTACATTTGAATTCAAGCTTTTAGTGCCGCTATTCCGCCACTATACACATCGTCTGTACAACACAATGGCACCAGAGATTGTAGCCACAATCCTCATTCCGGCCATGAAAATGCTGAAAAATGTTCCCGATCACACGCTGCTGTGATGTCATCACCTCATTTAGCCTCTGTTTTGTTTATGCCACTAAATTAGTTTCTATGCCGAGTTAAACAAACAGCGTCCATGCAGGAATGTCTTTGATCTAATAAACACTTTGAGGCATAAATCTCTTCCTTAGATGAAGACTCACATGATTTAAGGGAATAAACGGTAGAAAGCTCCTCTTTGTGCTATTGTCATTTATGAACAAACATTATTCACTCAATTTATCTGTTTTTAATGGATATTTATTTGACCCTACATCAATGACTTTTGGAGGGCTGGAACCCATGGCATTTGAAGTGGGCAGAGGACACCCGGGTTAGGTCACAAGTCAAGCTCAGGTCACATTTTAACAGACCACTGGCAGATGATTTAGAGGCCTCTGCACTTGGAGAACGTACAAACTGCACACAGATCTGACACAAGTTCACTCGGAATCCTGTGACCTTGAGGGAGCTCAGCTCAGATAAAGGACTGCTTGTTGCACTGTACTTCCTATCACCTCCTGTTCTCCAGGGACGGGACTATATTCACAAGTCCTCCAAGTGCATGACGAAACTGGCGGCGCCAGTCACTATGTCAAAAGACACAGTAAGGGAGCTTAAGTCCAACATGGTTCTAGCATTTGACAGTTAATCACTGTCACAGAGGCAGAAGATGCTCTGCAGGATCATGGCTTCACACAGTTCATGATTACGTCTTACACACGGCTGAGCTGAAAACCTCTAGAAGCCTTGGGAGGCCTGTACTGTCTTGACCTTCTCGTGTAACTTGACAGAACTCGAGGTGAAATAAAACAGTCACAGCGACTTGGGACATCAGTTTGCCTACACCTTGTTTTTAAATTCTCTATATAAAGCTGTTCAAATGCAGTTCAAGCTGACTTTATCCACACGTCAGGATTACTGCAGCACTTATGGGTCTTCACAAACAGACAGCGAGGAGAAAGTTCTGCTCTCAAAGTCGGAAGCCGACGTCATTGTTTGACAATTGATGTTTGTCTTGGTTGCTTTTGTTCTGCAGGCCTGCCCAGCCTCCTCAGCTTTGATCACTGTCCAAGGATTCCAGAAAACCAGCGGCTAATGAATGCTCATTCGCAGACGTCTTCAAAGAAAGCTCTTGACTTCTATCACACTCGCGCACACGCCTCATCTCTCCCAGTGGAAGGTTATTAACTATTCATTTAATCTTCCTTGTCTCTCACACGTCCCATCACAGTCAGAAATGCACTTATTTAATCTTTATTATTTATTTAATCGTTTTTAGCTTCATTATATGACATACTCACGACATGTTCTGACTATTACAGCATTTCCCCTGTAATCTACTGTAGTTCTCTTAAGCAGGCAGAATCAAAAACCTTCCTACTTTACTTCTTCTTGTTCTATCTGTAAAGCATTTTGAGAGCAGTGTTCTGCAAGGGACAGTTAATATTATTATTATTATTATATTCTTCATCCCTCCTACAGTGCTTTTATGAGGAGTTATTATTTTACATCAAAAATGAGTAAACTAAAGGCGATTGATGAAGACGACAGAAAGACAGCTGGTTGTGTTCAGTTGGAGACAGATCCAGTATGAGTGTGTGTGTCTATGACGGGAGAGGATGTTGAGAAGGAGAGGAGGAGGGTGAATAAATGAATGAAAAGGAAGAGGATTGCTGAGCTTTTCATCTGTGCTTCTTTATTTAAGTCTCAGTGCTGCAGAATGACTCGGCAGTATCAGAGACGGGGATGAAGAGGAGGGGAGGAAGAGGAGACGGCTTTGGAGAAATGCCTTGAGAAGACATGAGGGAGGGAGAAATAAATGCAATGCAGTGAAAATAGCGTGAAAGGAGTTTGAAGTGTTGCCGGTAACGAAGTTCACCCATAATGTTCCAGCTGAAGGAGCTCAAAGACTCTGTCTCCCTGAAGTCTACACAGTCCAGAAAAGTTTAGTTTGCCCACCTTGCATTTACATGCTATTGTCCTGCTTCCGTATTTGCTGTTATTCAACCACATTCATGTCTCTGGCCGTGAACAATGCACATGTACGTGTCTACGTGTAATGTCTTGGTCTGTCTGTAAAGCACTTGAATAGTGTTCTGCAAGGGACACTTATTATCACTATTATTATATTTATTTGCAAGTTCAACATTGAGTTCTGATGACTATATAAGCCTAAGTGATCACAGCAGCATGTGCTAAAATAATAAAACTAAAATAATAATATAATAATACTTTGTTTTGAAATACGACATGAAAAACGGTTACGGTTGGTTTGACCGTTTCTTTGGAGGAATGATCTTCAACCAGCTGGCAAGTTCACAAAGGGAGTAAAGTCAGCTACCAAGAACCAATAACAAACAATCAATTAAAATGCAAAAATAAATAAATATAATGCAAAAAAAGAAAGATAATCACCTTATTACCAGGATACTATTCTGTTGGAAGAAACCTCTCATCATTTTTAAACCAACAGCGCCACCAACTGAGCTCCGAATATGAGAACTCTGATTCATGAGGCCCAACCAGCCCATCAATACTGAAACGCCTCAAGGGCCTCAAAAACAGAGCATACAGCACAAGTGTTGTATGCAACTGAAAGTGAAGGGCAAGAGGAGGTCAGGCTCGTGAAGACACAGGGATGAACATGTGACTGGTTTGGTTTAAATCAGACACAGTTAACACGGTGGTAGCAGACAAGTCTCATAATTTACACAGGCAGTGTGGTTAGAGCTGCACAGAAGTCTCATAAATAAACCATCAGTGAGGCTATAAACTGCTGCAAGGTAGTTTAAGGGGAAAAGCCCTGAGAGACACACGGCCGTACATTACTGGCAGAGATGTAGGGGCTCAACGCACAAACTCAAAGCACATTTGACACTTGTATAACCAAGCTAAATGTCTTGAAATATTTCAAATACACTCAAAAGCCAAGCAAGCACAGGGAGCCATGAGAGCAACACCATGAAAGGAAGATACCTTCTTCCACAGTGGAGTCCAGCTGAGTGACTTTGACAGCGAGCTGATCCACTCTCTCCTGCAGGCTGCTCATCCTCAGGTAGAAGCTGTTGGCTTCATTGAAGAGCTCGCCGAAAATGTCCTCCGCATGTCGACCTGAAAGGATAGCATCCAATGCTATAAATATGTACCATTATATTGCATCTTACTACTCCAAACGAGACATTACTTAAAAGTATTTTAAGTACATGCTCAAATCAAATGATCAGATGTCTCTCAGGGAGACAAGTTAAAATGTACTATGGGGGGTAGAGGCGCAGAAAGTAGCTAATTTCACAAGGTTAGCAGGAAAAACAAAAGAAAAATGAAGACACTTCTCCCTCCTACAGTTCACCTGTTGCACTAAATATGCTCTCAGCAAGACAGCTGGTAAAAATGATGACTAGATATACTTTCATAAATTGGAAGCAGTAAATGAAAATACTCACTGAGGCCCCCAAGCTGCTTTATGATGGCTGCCAGAGTGCTGTTAGTCACACACTCCAGCTCGCTGGTCACACCATCAGGCAGCGCCCCGCGGCACAAGTGCCTGGGCTCGATGTTCCTCTTCACCAACGGCATGACGGTCTACCCCTGTGGAAACAATGGAGAGATGAGAGACTGAGGGAAACAGCTGTTCATCTTTCAATGACACTTTCCGTTACATTAACTGTTTTTTGTGTATATATATGTGTGTGTGTGTGTACTTGGTTTAGCTAACTTCTGAGGACTTATTCTTGGAGACACACCTACTTGTGGGGACACTTTTCTTGTGGGGACCCACAAGGTTAAGCCTCAATTTGAGCATTAAAACTCATTATAATTATGTTTGTTTGGTTGGTTACAAGTCTTGGTTAAAGTTAACGATTTGTAAGTCAATGAAATGTACCTTATATTCTTATTGGTCCAATCTTTGACACTGATCTTGTGGGGACATTGTGGTGAGGTTTTGACAGTGAAAACATCCAAATGACAAGGTAATTATACTTTTTTTGGATGGTTAGGTTTTAGAGGCCTGGGGACACTTTATTCCAATGAGTGGTCTTCATAAGAATAAAGATATAAACCGGACAAAAACAAGTTGTGATGCTATATAAAGCCTCAGGCAGAACCTTGATTTAGAACAATGTCTTTAACAGGAAGGGATTATACTTAAATTATGAAATATGAAGTTCGGCCGCCTTCCATTACTGTCACTTCACAGCAGAGTTCTTTTTGATGAGGAAGCAGGAGATGAAGGTGTAAAGCACAACACACAAGGGAGGAAACTTCACAAGACATTGTGCCATGAGTTTCAGGGACTTTTGTGTGTTGGATTGTGTGCAAGTTCATTGTGTATATATTGATGCAAATAACAAGTGCTCACTCAAGAAAAGGTCCCAACAAAAAACGCTACTGAAACGTGCTTGTAAAAAATTTTTTATCTTGAAAAATTTAGAAGCCACATTTAGACAAGGAGATTCTTTTATTCCATCATTCATGTTGTACTCAACACAGTACTAGACATCATGCTGTTTTGATGTAAATGCAAATCATTACAGTCTAATGAGAACACAACAAAAGAAAGTGAGATCAGTAATGGTGTTATGTAACATTCAATCATGAACTTCTGAGAGATGGTTATAAAACACTTGGTTATTCCCAAAATACTTTGTTTATGGCTTGTCACAAGATTAAAAAATGAAATATATCAGCACTCGACTGCACCAAACAGCTGGTAACAACCAGCACAACTCAACACCAGTGGGCTCATCGGGCTGCAGAGAGAGCCTGAAGTGCAGAAAGTTAGAATTCTATGTAAGCATACATTACACTGGCACACATAAATAAATGAATAAATAAATACCACAATGAGGTCTATTTTCACGACCAGTGACAGCATTTCTTGTCCAACAAATTGACATAATAAATCCCAACAAATAATCTCAAAATGCCCATGAAAAGTGAACGTAGGTGGATGGTCATTTGAAAGTCATAAAGAATGGTCAAGAAAATGTAACATTTATGATTCATACACATTAAAGTGATCAGCATCATCATCATCCATCAATCTACACTCGAGATTACTTACAGGAATTACTTACAGAGACACCTAAACCCGCCGGGGAAAAAAAAAATACGAGAAAAGGGACAGAAATTATAAGGACTGTCACTCTCTTTGCTTTTTTTCGATCCCTCAGCTCAAGTTGATGATGAATGTGTTGCTGTTCTATGTATGTTTAATGTGCAATTGAAATAAATATTTTTGCATTATGTTGTCAAACAAAAACAAATATTGTAAGACTCATCCTTGCGCCAGTCCAATGTCCAATGTTGCTTAATGATGTAAGAGGAAACATTTTAAAATACTTATAAATAATAGAACAACGCCATGAAATTGCCTTCCTTCACATCCACAAGTAAAAACCTCCAATATACGACCCCCATAAAAGAACATCTCTTGGCCTAAATCACTGACCAGTGTGTCGACCAGGCCTGATGATGACTGCTGTCAAGTTTCTTTCCAATAACACGGCAGCTTTTGAACTATTCATCTTGTCTCAGGACAAGAAGCCGCCGTGCATTGCAACTCCGTCTCACAAAACACTGTTTAGTGTTCTGACATTTAGTTACACAAACAATCGCAGATCATTTGCTTTCCCAATATGAGTGTGAGATTAAGTTTCATTTAATGCGTCGCTGCATTCATGGTTGAGCCAGCACGATGTAAATAAAAACTACACCACTGCTCTTCAATCATAAACAAATATCCACTGTGGACTCAACACACTCTGGCGCCTCCCACTCTGTAATAAGCCTGTCTGTATTTTCACTCTCACTCTCTCACTCTTTGCCACCTCACTGTGAGTTCACTATTAAATCTTTCCTTTCCGACGGGCCCTCCCTGTCTTGGAGCGTGAGGACGCTGGTGCTGGCTGTGATGCTGCAGACATTTAACCCGGTTTTGTGAGGCTGGCTGCATTAAATCATCAGGGTCTCTGATTCACACACATGTGCACACATACACACACGCCGTGCCTCAGGCACTTTCTCTCCTCACACATGCACATTCAGGTCAGGGAAGGGGAACATTCCTGACACATTTGGACTTCTGAGGGTCACAAATTGTGGTTTAAACAAATACATTGAATTGTGAACCTTCGTGACAGAGTTATTGTAATATGTACGCCTGAGCTGCTTAAATAACTGAAGAGGCATTGGAGAGTTTGCCTATCGAGCACTGACATAAAACTATACAAATCCCTGATGCTTTTGACAAGAGAGGGATAAAGAGGCAGACTTGATCCAAGAACCCAGTTAATATTAAACTCAGAGGACTGAGAATCCATCAACTGCATGTGTCACTTAAAGTATGCTTGACATTGTCAGGGTGTAAACAGAATAAGCCAAAAAGTTGGCTGTCAGACTGTCTTGCAAAGAGCAGCCCTAACAAGACTTGTCACAAGATTTGAGGTTCACCCCGAGGCCAAGAGGCGAAACGAAATCCTGCTCTTCTTCTCAGCAAGAAGTATTCAGATGACCAATCAATCCACTGATATTCATGAATAAAGATCTCCAAACTAGAGCCATTTCTGATCAATAATGAGATCAGACTCGGACTTTCAATACAAAGCATTTGTCTATGCTTAAAGAGCAGCAGTCAGAATGGTTCAGGGATTTTGGGAAATCTGATTTAGGGCAACTAGATCTCTGTGCAACAGATCTCTGGGTAACAGAATTAGGAATGTGTTTCTCTACCGCGAGACAAAATATAGGCTGGAAAGACTCGGGATGCAACTAATGATTATTTTCAGAGTCGACCAGTCGACATCTCATCGACATTCACTTCACTTTCAATCTTTTGGATCGATCATGAATCTTTGGATCGCGATGGTCATGTAACCTCAGCCATGTCTTTTCTTACTGCAGATTGTCAACAATGACTTAAACATTAAATTTGGTCAATTAGCACCTCTTCAGGGTTACACAAGGCCACCACCAAAATAATGTGACTCAAACTACATTGAACACATTGAAACAGAACGTTTATGAAGGCATGCAAGCAAAGGGAGCATTGATCTTAAGCATGTATGCATGTGAGGGCCTGACTGACATGGACTCTTACACTTGAGGAAATTACAGGCAGAATTTAAAAAACAGGACAGAATGATTCACCACCACAGAATCTGTTGGAATAGCGGAAACTGCAAAACCTCACATCTACAACCGCTAAGCTTGTGTTACTGCACTGCCAAATTTCTCACTCTATCCCCAAGGAAGGCAGTCTGGGACATTCAATGATGGTTATTACAAGAATGACTAATTTAGTAAAACACACAGTGATCTCAGACGGTAGCACCAACATATTTCTCTATGGACTTCCTTGAAATCCATGTATTAACTCTCTCAGCGTTTCGGTCATACTCATAATAAGGCTCAACATGGCATCTGATATGAATTACACCAGGAAGCAACCGTGCAGTCCAGCAGGGGGCCTGAGACGCACTAATGCTAATGCTATTACTGCTCCGGCTGCTCTGCTTAAGCACACACAAATAAACACAGCCACACACCCGACTGCGGCGCAACACCAAGTTAAGTCTGTCTCAGTCTGTGGTGAGAAAGGCAAGTGCTCACTCCCCACTTTGGCCAGCTCACGTTGAATAGCCATTAATTGAACGTTAAGTCGAAATATATTTAGCTTTAAAGGGAAACCAAGTAAACACAGAACAACAGGTTGATGGCTTCAAATACCTAGACTTATTCAGCACATTGATTTATTTTCACAAACTATTTACGAAAGTAGGGTTTATTTGATACTGAAGAGTGATTTTTAAACTTTTTACTGCAACTTGTCACATTTATGTGTGTCAGGTCAAGTTCCAGTTTGGATACAATATACATGGTTTACACAAAAAAATTTTGTTGATAGTAAATAGGTGCAAGCATTGTTTTCGCTCGGACTGTTATCCACTGTGTTAAAGGGGGGAGTTCTTTCACAAGATAAAAATGACACAACCAGTCAAGTTTCAGATTATTCTAAAAAGAATGCTAGACCATCAATGCCCAACTGCATCAGATCAGATTGAGGCACTGGTGAAACATATCAAATGGGAGTTGAATTTTCAACAAGACCAGTTTTATCTGTTTATTTATTATATTGTATTCTAACATTCAGTAATACTGAATGGAAAATTTAGCTCCAGAAACACGAAACTATTCTGTTTTATAAAACTGTAATAAAAAAACAGTAATACTGTTTTATTACGAGGAAGCTTTCTACTTGCTTCAATTCCAAACCAGACTCAGTGATTCCCATGACAGAATGCATTATTTAATTTCATCACCTTACATCACGGTTCACTTTCACAACACCAGCAGTTTTTGGAGCGTCATATAAACCCTCAATTCCTCATTCCTCCTCCGTCCTGAACTCCCTCGTCCTCACCCGCCTCTAGCCTGACTCGCTTTGATGCCAGCGTTTGCTGATGATTCGGGTTAGCAGCCCTTGAACGAAATTATCACAATTACTGTTCCACTTCCCCCCTCTGCCTCTGCCTCCCCAAAACAAATTATGCAAAACAGGCGAGACAAGAGATTTAATGTCTGCCTCTTGCTTACTATAATTTCCTCCCTTGTTTTCTGAACAGGGTGGAACGGAAGCTGGGTCGGCAGTGTTGCCATGGTTTCAGGGAAAACATTTTTGGCTGGGTAATGAGGTGATCACAAACAGAAGGAATGATTCTCATTTTAAAATAGTCCTTAATAATTGATTCACTTTTGACGTAAATACGTGTTAGGAGCAGTACAGCGATGTGTCAGTCATGGATCAAATCCATGAAAGTCAACCACTCTCACAGATGTTGTCACAGGACCTGTGATTTCAGCCACAGTCAACAAATAGCACTATTACAGGGACACGTTGGCATGCTTTCTTCTCAGTGTTGTTGTTTGAGATGACCAAAAATCTAAGTGAAATTGTATTAAATCAAATTGAACCAAAGATGTTATGTTGGCATTTTACTTCTGCTTCAGCAAAGTGGCCAGTAAACTAGTCAGTGCGGAAGCGATGAGAGTTCTGTGAGATGCATTCATTCAGTGTTTGCTTCTGTTCGTGTGTGTTGTGAGAATCCCCCTCGTGCCCCTTTAGCGAGCCCGTCTCTCACAATTAAATGTGCCGGCCTCAGCACGATTGCAACAAGTCATCCGGCAAAGCCATGTGACCACACACACACACACACTGAACTGGGTCTGCTGGGGAGGCTAGGTGGACACCAGCATCAGGGGTGATGTCTATGCTGAGGGAAGGGAGGAATGGATCACATTAGCGTGTGATGTGATGTGTCACAAATGGCCCAGATTCAAGTTAAGGTTGTAGCACTGACTTGAGCTAATCATTCATGCTCCAATGGCTTTCCAAAAGTCAATGTAAAAATTCATAATAGATTATCAACTGTGTCTTCTTTCAGGTGAATAAGTCAAGAGTGTTAATCAGTTACACACTACTACGACTACTACTACTCAGGGGATTTGAAAAACAGACCTGAGAACTTATCCTTCTGAGAAGTAAGAAATCCCTATATAGCAAAAAACCCAGAGCATGACCTTTGATCTCATCCCGAAACGCAACAAAGCGATTACAGTTGTCGATAACTACAGCTCACACACACTGGAGAGCACCGGCTGGTGTCAGATCAATATCCCCGTGCACAAAACCGCCCGCGTCAACCTACATGTTAAACACCACCACGAACGTTGTTGGGTGGTGAGCAATGAGCCGCATTGATCGCTGGCGCAAAGGATGGAATTGGAAAAAAGCAGCTGAGTCATCAATTTTCTAATCAGTCCAAGGTGTGAAAATGTAGCAGGAAATGAAATAGATTAATAGATTAAAGACTAAAGAGACTTGCCTTCAAAGCTGTGTGGCGAGGGAAGGAGCACCAGCCGAGTGTGTTTGTATTTGATGGAACACTATACCGGAAATAGTTTCATTTGATGTACAAAGGGGTTGTGAATTAATTTCGAAGTTATATATAATATATAACAACACAACAATTTGCAAAAAGACAACTATGTTTAATCTGTGTTAATTTGAAAAAAAGTGTAATTAAAAACGTGAAACCAAAGAGACTGACAAAATCTAATGAAACACATTTCTAGAGTGTTACAATCATGATGTTACACACGGAACAGAAAGCTTGATGGCTGTAGCAGGTGTTGGGACAGTGGAAACATAATCGTGCCTTCACAACTTAAACTGTTAAGACTGTGGCGCTGCAGTTACAAATTTGAAAGCATGGGTCCATTCAGCTCACTCACTCACTGAGAGCGAACAGAGCTGAAGAACATCCCTGAGTGGCTACAACACTGTCTGAAGTGCGAGAGAAAGTAGCAAATACACCGTCGAAAGTGAAAAAAGTGCTGCCCTTAGCATGAAAAACGATGAGATTCAACAGATCTGACCTGTAAAGAAGGTCAGATGTAGAGCGCGTGCACCTTGTGGGGTCTGGAGATGATACATCACGACATGCTGGGATAGTGGGGGTCTGGTGAAATACAGACTCCTGAGAAACACAGCGCTCATCCCTGGAATCCTAATCATCTTCTGTCTCAGCACAGGAACAACAAGGAGACATCAATCTCTTAGCAACACAAACCAGGCAGGACAACTAAGATGGAGTGCTCTTTTAGACTTGGCAGCTATTCATTGCACTGATTTAGAGAAAGAGGAGGCGTTTGTCAACTAATCGCAGCGATGAAAAACACCAACCTTGTGGGAAGAATGCTAACTATTCCATATTGACCTTCATTTGGTTTTGGCGTAACAATGTACAGAATGGACTCAGTTAGTAGATATGCATGTAATGCCCTACATAACACTATACATATATAAATAAATTCAAAAATGAATCCTGAAGAAAATAATCCAGACATCTCCAAATAAATATTCATAATGATACATACATGTCTATTTTATACGTCAGTTTAGATGGAGCAGAGATGGTGGGCGAAGGTCTGGCCTCTGAGGGGTTTTGCAGTAGAAGGCGTTAAGCAAAGGAGTGTGAAACTTGGGCTGGCTGATGACACCTTGGAGCCGTTCGAATGAGGAGTTCGATCTCTCTCTTACTTGTGAGGAGACAACAGAAACCGCTCTGAATCCGCATTTGTTCAACTCCTTCATGCCATTCTTTGAAATCCTATAGTACAAGTCTCTTGTAAGGGCAGCTGAAGAGTTCATGTCTTGTTGATTCAGTTTCATATCAGTTCGCAGAACCAACACAAGTGCTCTTGTTCTGGTTATTCTTTCCAATAATGTTTGTGTAAATCAACAGTTTTGGCTCCTCGGTGAGACAATAACCAAGTTGCACATTGTCATTTTCACACAGTTTTATTAAACTGTGGAGCAGCAGGCTATATTTAGCTCTCAGCTTGATCCCAGCTGTAAAGCGTTATACTAAAAAGATGCACAATTATGTGCGTATGTGTCTGTGCTTATCCATTTCTGTTGCCTTAAATCTCCACTGGGACATTAGAGCACGTCAATGCTATAATTTGCTTATGTAAGAAATCAGTGCAAGCTTGTCTAAACACAACTCTGCTTCCCACTGAAACACCATCACAACCTAAACACAACACCATGTATGCCCAGGGAGGAGGGCCAGCTTCTTGAATTTCCTAAGGGGCCACATCTTCAACATGTGAGGGGCTGTTGGGCCAAGAGACAGAAAAAGAGACTTGAATTTAACATGATAAATGATCATGCAAAACAAGAAGACAACAGGAAAAAGGTGAGTGGTGCCGTGACCTTAAAAGCTGAACATTTTATTTGATCATATATGATTTTGATATGCTTTTCATTTACAGACTGCCAAAACAAATCATAAATATTGGAAGTGCAAAATATATTAGCAACAAAACTATTAAAAAGGAAATAAAGACAGATATAATAGATGTATAGATATGAAGGAAATATTCTACAGTATATTTCATAGGTTTTTAAGATCTAGTAATTTCTTTTGTAGTTTTGCTGTGGCCTCACTGAGGGCCCATGATTACTGTACAAGCAAGGCACTAACTGTTTTCTTGAGACGGGGGCAGCAGTAGGAACGAATCATGTTCGATCAAACAGTTTGAGATGCATGTTTATTTATTTTCCCAGACTGTTTATTTCAAGTTTATGAAATTCCGAAGGCTGTTCAGCCTCTACAAGAGTACCATCATCTTCCAACATCTTACTGCACACGTGCAACTGAGTCTAACGTCAGGCGTCATTGCCACTTTTCAACATTTTTTTCAGTTAAAAAAAAAAAAAAAAAATCCAATCAACCTTCACATTTTAGCAATGACTCTCAACTCAAAGCAGAGTATTTCACCGTGCATCGCAGTAACTTCCGTATCACTCTACCATAAGGCCACTACTCTTTAATATAGAAAGGCAAAGGTGTGGTGCTGACAAAAAAAAAGGCCTCTGTGAAACT
The DNA here is from genome assembly GCF_027744825.2 of Synchiropus splendidus. Classification (NCBI taxonomy): domain Eukaryota; kingdom Metazoa; phylum Chordata; class Actinopteri; order Syngnathiformes; family Callionymidae; genus Synchiropus; species Synchiropus splendidus. Next base: position 13,188,565 of record NC_071336.1, read on the forward strand.
GTGTGATACAACACTCCATTCCAGAACCACCGGGACACTCACAATCTGAATTAAAATTCTCTATTAATACAGTAGTTTCGGGGATGAAGCAGCCTCGAAAAACGGGACAGTCAACTATATTCTAACTATATTCTTCCAAGACACCATTCACATCTCTTAAACTAATCCATTTGACCTGAAGAAGCAGGGCAGTGTTCACCTGTGACAGAATGCCGCTCCAGCGGCAGCAGGCCCAGCTCTTGCTGGTCAACCCATCTCTGTTGAGGAGGTAGCATTTATTTGCATTGTATTGAATTTAAACACGCAATTCTTTGAAGCCTAGGTGAAATTGTGGCATTTTGGTGGTAAAACTCCACTGAATAACAATATGAAAGCAGCCTACAAAGACATCCCAGACCACAACATTTGGATAACAAAGCCATCACCACTCAGGTAAGAGCTGGACCCTGTTGTCTGAGTCCTGTACACGTGTAGTAGTGCATCCATGCGCAGGTGACCATCGCCAGATCGCACGCTGATAACGAAGGGATCCACAAAATTAAACGGTGACATCACCACTACTGGCCTCAGTGCTCTGACTAGGCCACTCATTCTCCCACCAGAAACAGCGGGGATTGTTGCAGTTCCCCTCATTTCTCGGCTTGTTATTGACACAGGGCGTGTAATATGTCAAGCCTGACATCTATCTATCGACACCTGCCAAATCCTGCGACACCAACTGGTGACATTTTGTTGCAGGAGACTCACCTGACCAGCCTCGGGCAGAGGAAACATGGAGGGAACACGAGCGCTGGCGTTTAGCATCGCGCCCGCACATAAATAAGGCTAACAGTGTCGTCTTATGTAGCATTTGCGAGTGATTTACCGGCTGCGGCTCCTCCCGACGCTGCTGCTTCTTCTTCCGCTGCTGCTGCTCGCTCGGATTTAAAAGGCTGCTCCGACACCTCCACTCATTTCAGTCGTCCATGTTTCGCCGCGCGCAGGGCAAAGGATGGGTGGAAGGATGGATGCAGGGGTGGATGGTGCGAGCTGAAGAGGAGGAGGAGGAGGAGGAGGTGAAGAGCGGAAGCCTTTGAAGTGAGGAAATCTGGGTCCCCAATCGCTACCAGGCTGCGTGCTCTGACTGGATTTCGACGGTTTCCAAGGCAGCGGCCGTCGACCTGACAGCGTCAAGTCGCGTGAAAGCGTCCGGTACTGCTTCCGGTTTTAGTACAAAATAATACGACCACCCTAAAATAAATGTCAATAATATATAAACGCTTGTAACTACGAACTCGTATTATTATTTACATTGATTTGCGTTATTTATATACGCCCGTTCTGTAATTCTTGAACGAGCGTATATAACGTATAGTTATATTTGAAGTGGTTGTTCCCATCGCTACTGTAGTATCCGGTCACTAACAGAATTTGCTTGATCACAGTGACAGACCGCGGAGATGCGGCTCAGTCGCGCATGTGCGCATGCGTTGCGGACCATGCCGATGATGGCCGAATTCAGCAGAAACGCTCGTAGGTTCCTTGTAACTGCGGGTTTTAGGATAATCGTGTCATTGATACTATGAATGCACATTTGTTTTGACAGAATTCCTTTCATCTAAAGCGAACGAGTAATAATTAGACATTTGGAGCAACCAAGAGAGGAACAAGAATGTGTCAGTGCTTAGACGCAACCGCCTGTCTCCAGCAGGCTCAGACCATCTATATCTGACAGATTAACCTTTGCGGATTATGTCGCCATCCCCTGCTATTACACGTCTCACCACTCGGCGGGGATGTTGCTTTACAGTTACAAACAAGACGACGTGGAAACGTCAATGACGATGTCGCTGTCCATGGTGCTGATCAGTTTACTTGTTTTTGATTCTTTAGTTTATTTATTTATTTATTTTCAAGGTACCTGTTCCAAAGTCATCATGATTGGGTACTATATTTACGTGAAAGTACGTAACAAGCAACAGTGTCTTTGCTGAATGTGTTCATCAAGGATAGAAAATGCACCAAGTCAAAATGAACAAGCAAAAGAAAGTTTGACTGAACGCGTTCAATAAGCATCTAAAGCTTGGAGTAAAATAGATAATAGACAACTGAGCTAAAATGGAACAACAGTATAATATAAACATGATTAAAAAAGTAATACAGTCAAACATTAGAATAATATTTTTTTTAATAAATAAATAGCTGTATCACACAGAAGACACACATGTGGATTATGGCCTAATAAGTGTATGAAATCAAGAATATGTTTTAAAGACAAACATTCACAATAAAATCATATTGAAAAAAATTAAATAAACAGCCACCGCGTAACAGAAAATGGTTACATAACATAAAAAAAATCCCCTCAACCGCTGAGTCATACAAGAGCAAGATAAATCTGGCTCATCTGATGATGAGAAAAAGGAAACAAGCTGCTGAAGTTTATGAAGTGAGATTTGCTAAACTTGACAATCTGCAGGACAAACTATCATCAGAGCTGTTTGTTGACTGAAGGGTTTACCAAACTTAGAATAAAGTGGGGTGGTGGAGGCATCGTCTTCTTTACATCAAATGCTTTTATTGCATGTTTTAGTTGTCTTTGGGCGTTTATTCTTGTTGCGTACTTTAATTTAAGAAACCAATAGAAGCCTTATGGAGTTCTTGCTGTCTTTTATACAAGTTAATGTGAATTACGATGCCGTGTTTTCGACTCCCCATGCATTCTACTGTGTCCTACAGGCACATCAGTTTGAGGACGTGATGGCATATTTATTTATTTAATCAGTTTGAGTTTCACTTTGACACGGACCATGTTGAGAACTGACACAGTGAAACTGTCAAGGATTTAGTTGTGGTTGCTTTTCTTGTAAACAAGAACCAAAAACAAAACAAAAAACAAAAAACAACTTGTCTGTAGGGTGCGTCCACACCTTTTGAAACGCAAAGATATTTTTCCACAAATGTTCATGACAATATTTGAGATTATGTCCAATTTTATGGCAAAAGCAAAAGCAAAATAAAGTAGTTTGAAGTGTCTGTTTGTATGATTGGACAGACATAACAATGTGAGGATAAAAGAAGCAAGAATAAAAAATATATCTCTCTCAGGGGAGAGTAACCATTCGGTCAATAAACAGCTCCAGCTACTTTTCTACACACCAGACCTGGATCGAATTACTACTTGAAATCAGTCCAGATCGTTTTTCAGAGTGATTGCTTTCATCTGTCACAATGACGAGGTGGGAAACTTCTTCCATTCAATCCACTGTAGTATTGATAGAACACAGAGAAGTCGATCTCAAATAGTAATTTCAGCCAGTGCTGGTAGACACACTGGTACACACGTAACATACAGTTATAATATTGCAACATATTTCATTGGCCGTCCCGGCTTAGCTCTTTGTTTGCTCACCTGATTGATCGACTGAGATCCATTCCAAGTTAACACTGTTGTCACACATTTTCCTGCGTATTCTGTCTGCATTTCGCAAAAAATAGACAGTTGACAGCTTGCCGAGTGCTGTGTGCATTGTGTTGATCACACGCCTTCCTTGCATCTTGCACCTTTTTGCTGGATATGTATCAAAAACAAGAACACAAAATTTCAAAAAAGAAAGAAAATCAAGGCAAAGTGGGTCTCAGTAGACTTCAAACATGCAGGTGGATATTTCTAGGCAAACCTCATTTTGGTTCTGCCAACTTTAGCTCATAAAACCTCTCACTGTGGAGAGAAATGGTCAGCATATATTTCTGTAGCATACAAAAAGGGCATCAATTATACAGAGGTGCATTCACTTATAGAGACTCCCTTGTCCACTCTCGACTTCTGACCCTGAACATAGATTATGGCTGAAAAAAAAAAGAGTTGTACATTCAGATGAGAGTAGTCACCGCAGTCATGCCTGGAGAGGAAATACTGGAACACAGAGGTCTGATTTTGACTCACTTGACAACATTTTTTTTGCTGGAATGTTATCAATGAATCAAAAAGTATAGATTCTTGTGGGACTGAATGGCTCTTTTGATTCGCTGATTGTGCCTCTCGTATTTTTGATGTTACTGATGAGAAACAGAACCTAATATGAATTAGATTTGGTCAGCAGCAGCAACAGTTACATGTAATATAACAGAAATCGGCATTATCCTAGCTAGAGTGCCAAATCAAAGTCATGGAGACCAACTTCATAACAGAGGGTGCAGAGAATCTTTCTGCAACTAGCTCACCTGTTGTACATTACGAGACACAAAATATGAGAGTACGGTGCAGCGATGAGGGGCTGGACTTGTAGTACAAGCCAGTAGTTCTCTGGTTTTATTCCGGCTATGTCGAGATATCGAGCACTTATTCTGTGTTTCCGACTGTAGATGCTGTCCATCCCTCCTTCTAGCATCGATGGGTGACAGAATATAAGCTGGTATTTTGGGCAAAGTCTAAATGCATTCCAGTAGGTAAGTATGAGACAGAATTTAGAAAGCTCTGGGTGAGTTCACGTTGATAATATTAAACGCTTCAGAAAAATTGTCTATTGTCTATCAAGTATGCAATGACAAACAACCTGCGCTCACCCAGGTTACTATCAAATGTACATAACAACATGCATTGAAGCCTTTGGCTCAGTAACACATGTGCATCGATTGTAAGTACATTTGTGAGTGACTAGATCGTGTCTAAGGAAGACCCTATTGCTGCTTGACAAAGTGATGATGCTAAAAAGTGAGAGTGACACTTGTGCAGCTTCGTATCAAAAACATATCCCATCTTCATGTCGTACAAATTTGAATTTGGGGAGCCTGACATATGGTGAAAAAGATTCACGCCTGTGCAACGGTTTAGCTCATTTCCTCTTGTGACCACCAGATGGCACTGTGACTCCAACAGTGACCAGAAGTCTGTACATTCTTTAAGCACCTCATACAAGTGTTGACAACCATCATGAGAGAATCCCGCTCCTGACCGAGGAGTAGTTCGATTATACATGCTGGGACTCCATTGTAAAGGTCAACAACAACCTCAAAAGAAACAAACAAAAAAGATTTGGTTTGGTTTGCTTTCTGTGGATCATCTTCACATAAAGCTCAGACTGCATTCAGACTCTGAAGGCTTCATGTCAGAATTTGATCCCCGTTACCTGCTTCAGTGCATCGAAAGGCCTTCCGTTTCTCAAAATACAATTTCTTTTTTTGGTTTCTCTCCCACATTTTGACATCAGAGGTTACATCCACTCATTTGCTCACTGCCATCTGAACACACCAGTGCTCTTGTCTGTGGAATGCAATGCTCTTCGACAAACCCACAGCCAGTTTGCGTCAAGACCAGCGACACCCGTTGTCAAGCCCCAGCGTGTCCAGGTTATGCAGGTTACAGACGAACGGCAAGAGTGTCACACGCTGCTGGTGAGTTCTCGGGATGCAGAGCTGTAGCTTATGAGTGACAGCTCTTGCTCCATCTCTGTTTCCGGCTCTGTTTCTGACAGCATTCCAATATTGTGGAATTCCGACAGGCTGTGTGAGAATACGATTTGTGTGCCGTCGTCCGTCGTGTCCTCTGGGTCCACTGACAGCCTGCCGTTATTTCCGCGACCACCGTTGCGACAGTTACTGTTGCGATCCACATCTCCCTTCCTGTGACTGTCCATCAGAAGAGGTGTCACGCTGTGTGACTGGCACGGCTGAGGGACCAGGAGGGTTTTACAGCTCTGTCCAGCCGCGTTGGCGCCCACTTTGTACTGACACCTGATGTAGCTGGAGAAGGCTCTCCTGTAGGTCTTGTTGAACAGGGTGTAGACCAGAGGGTTGACTCCGGATGAGATGTAGCCCACCCAGACAAAAACGTTGAGCAGGTCATTGAGCAGTGACTCGTCACACGAGCCGCGGCACAGGACAAAGGTGACGTTGGTGATGAAGAAGGGACACCACATGATGAGGAACAGGAAGAAGACGATTCCCAATACCTGTCAATGAGAAAAGAAGTCATGTGAATAATGAATGGAAACATTTTCTTACAAGTTAATTTCTTAGAAAACTGACCAGTCTCGTGCAACGGCGTCACCATTTCTTATTGTAATGATTATTTTCTGATGCTTCTAAGTCTAAGTCTGAAGTTTCATGACTTAGACCGAGAGGTCAAAAATGGTTAATGTGATCAGTAGAGTTTTCAGATTTGTTCAACCCTCCTGGTTGTCTTCCATCTCAAGTTTAAAATTAGAGTGGAACCTGCTTCTCAACCCAGGACCCAGGACATTTGTCACACCTTGCCTCATGTGCACCTGACCAGCATAGATAGGCACAAGCTTTCCCCACCATTCCACAGGAAGCTGGGATAGGGGCGCAGCAGGAAATAGTAGACTAAATGAGTCGGGGGTGATGAAAATAATACTTGCAAGAAGTGAAGTAATAATGTTCTCCATCATCACATCCTCAAACCCCATTGGGAGACCTACTCTTCTCCTTGGACCTGATGGTCCACCCCATCTCTTTTCTCCACGCGTCCAAACCATCTAAATTTACCTGCGTTAAATTCATAAAAAAAATATAAAGATGGTTAGATAATGTTGAATATTTTTAATAAAATTGATTGACTGTTCAGTGAAATGTTTATTTCCAATATGAAGACCAAACATTTTTACAAAGGGACACACAATGAGACCTTGTAAATAGAAGACACTTGAAATATGTATTCAGAAGTTGTGGTCTCTTTTCACAATTCTAATACTTGTACAATTGTGTCTCTCTAATGTGACATGAATGGCAATATTAACTCGGGTTAAAGTAACACCTGCCACAAAAAAAGACAGAAGAACAAACTACTGTATTCTCTTGTTGAGTCTTATCCAGATGACACAACATCCAGTACTCTCTTGTAACCTCATATTTGACCTTTTTGAAGCACCTGTTTAGAGGAAACGCGGATTAAGGTGTCATGGTCAGACTGGAAATTTAAAGCAGCCTTGGACTCTGATCCGTTCTTGCTTCACGCAGAGATGGATTTGTGGCCTTCTCTCTGCTGAACTCTGAAATGACTCTGATATGATGCATGGTTGTCGGAGCACGGAGCTGTTACTCTTTGGAGAACGTAATAAGCACTTCAGGTCTCAGTGTTACAATGCGCTGATTCTCTGATTTAGTGGGAATCAGTTTTAGATTGTGCATGGATTCATAGCAGATCCCACACAAGCCATCAGTCTGCACTCCGCACACAGGTAAAATCAAACAGGTGCAGTTTATCTGCCCCTCTGCTTCTGAAACTGTGAGCCACAGTTGTGCAGTTTAAACCGGATGAACTGTTGACATCCAGTGGAGGAAGTTTTTTTTTGTTTCAAAAACTGACGCTCTGTTATATAGACATCTTCATCATGGTGATGGGGTGATGACACTTCATGAAACAGTGTCCTTGTTTTTAAAGCTCAGTAGGTGACGCCCTTGGTTTAAAAATGATGTGAGGTTTCATTGAAGTGGTTATTGAATTCCAAACGTTTTAGAGAAGTGAGTGCCATCTAGTGGGCACGAGGACACTGTTTCATGAAGCTTCGTAAGCACACCACTGCTGCTCTGTAGAACCAGCACAATGGAAACGTTTGTCCCAAACTGTATGTTTCACATTATCTTGTAACAGCAACACAATATTCTTAAAAAATACCTCAATGACTGTAAGGAATAGAGGCAATCGCTGTATACTGAACATTTTTTGTACCAAGGCTGGATTGCGTTCTGATAAAAAGTAATCGAGCAAACAACCGCAGTATCTCCATGGCAACATCCAAGTGCTTTTGTGCCACCTGCATCAATGGCTTACAGGGCTGTTTCTAAGACCACCAGGAGGTTTTGAAAGACTTTCAGTGCTGATCTTTTTACTTGACTCTCACCTTGGAGGCACGCCTCTCATTCTTTATAGCCTGCATCATCCCGCGTCGCCCATGGCAACCCGAGGAGTCGCTGCGGCCCTGTCCTGTGGCTGGGGAGCTCAGTTGTGATGCCGTCTCTGAGCCCGGAATGATGCTTATGCTGTCCGACGTGGACGTGCTGAGGAGAAAACTTGGGCCGGCCCCTTTGAGACAGCTCAAGGTGTTTCGCCGAGTCTGAGGCGGAGGCAGGCTTAACTCTGTGGGGCAGGGAACATGAGCTGTCTTACAATGGAATCACAAGGTCAGACAAAGGAAGATAATGAAGCCTCAAACACACTCTCCAAAATAATGGCGGTGCTGCAAAATTTCACAAAGCATTAACAGTCAGCGCCAGACGTGAGCTGAGATACTGCCACGCACACTTTAGCTGCAATAACAGACGATAAGGTAGGAGGATGAGTGACTGCCTCATCGAGCAATTTATCTCACCGTTAAAAGCTCAGACTTGGCTTGGACTTGTGACAAGCACGTTGGACACAGACATGGTGAACCACCCATAACTCAGTTGATAAAACAATTGACGACTTAAGTTTGCTGCCAACTTTTTCCCATTTCAGTGAAAGAAAAATGAAACATGAAATACCATGATCATGCTGAAATACAATGTAAGGATTTGCTCTCTAGGAAAAATAAGACAGAGGAAATATACTTCTCACCCCCTCCAATTTCAATAGACAGAAAATGTTTAAATACTTTATCTTGGCAAAAAATGAAACCTAATGATAGCAACAAAAATGCAGCTCGGGTTGAATCAATTCAGGGTCCAGACAAACCTTCTGGAGGCGCTAGAGTGTTGATTTGAGGAATGTGGAAGCTGGTCGGAGGAGGTTGCAGTGTGTTTGTCTTTGCTGGTGATTGTAACGGCTGCTGGGAGGAATTCTTCGCCTCGTGCAGGAAGACGGTGGCCTGTCTCTGGAGCACCTGGAGGGCAGAAGGTCAGACAGGAACAATGAAAGAGGTGAAAGAGGGTCATGCTGGTGATGAGCTGCAAACACAGCCAGTCTAATAAAATCAATGTAATGATTCAAACACTCTTTGTGTGAACATATTGTGCCGAGGAGCTAAATTCATTGCCACTGGACCAAACTTTTATTTATCGGTTTCTGAAACCGACATCACAAATTTAAATCTCTCTCTCTCTCTCTCCCTCTCTCTCTCCATATATATATATATATATATATATAGATAGATAGATAGATAGAATATTAACCCCATTGCAGCATTGAAACAAGCCAAGCTGCAAACCTCAAGCCTGATGTAGTTACCACTTAACATAAGCAGATGCACATTCAATCTGAGCCTGTTTTTAGCAAAGTTTGGAGAAGTCAGATTGAAAATCGCCCTTTGAGACACAACAGAGACCTGGAGAGTGAATATGACTATCTCAGATTCTGAAGAGGAATATTCACACTCTAAAGAAGCTCGTACATAGAGAGAGATGAGTGCTGCTACACACATGCAAAGATGTAAAAACATGAAAAATAATATTCACTTCTATCTACTAAATCATCTGAACAGAGAAAGCTTGGCAACACTTTACTAAAGCGCTCATCTATAATGCATTATTTTTGCATTCATAAGACACCATAATGACTTTAGAGAAACTGTTGTTCATTGACATGTATGGTGACTTATGACATGGTTACATAGTATTGATAGTCAAACAGTATTCAAAGTTATTTTAGTTATACTTTAGAAAGCTTGTTGTAAGTACCATAATTTCCGGACTATAAGCTGCAACTTTTTTCTCGTGGTCTGAGCCATGCGGCTTATACAACAGCGCGGCTGATATATGGATTTTTACAGGCTGAAATCAGATGAAATCAGAGGCTTTTCATTTACCCATAAAGCACTCAAACGCGCTGTGTTCACCTGCGTGTCCACAGTTCCGTCAACAGGGTCGATTTCCTTGAGGGCTGGAATCGAGAAGCAGCCTCTGAGACCGACAGTGGTGTCTGTACTAAAGGGCACGTGGGCGAAAACAGTGCATTTTTAGGGCTTTAATGTGAATAAAAGATGTAAGACGTTGTCTCAAGACAAAGTGCGTTTGCCTCAAAAGTCCGACGTGAATGCAAGTGAGTTGGGTTTTGGCCGGACAGCTGCACCTTGTTTATTGCGAGGGCAACGTGGGCAAGTCACGACTCTCCATATTCTGCAGCTTGTTTCCACTATTTCCTCACTCTCCATGCTGGACCCCGTTTTCAAAACTAGTTTTGAAAAGCGTTTTACAGCCGGTGCACCACTGACCTGTCCACAGCGCACACAGCACCACTGAACCTGTGCCTTATAGACAGGTGAGGCTTATGTATGAACAAGATCTATTTTCGTTTATAAATTTAGTGGTGCGGCTAACAATCCAGTGCGGTCTATAGTCCGGAAAATACGGTACTCGTTCATGATTCTAAACATTCAAGACATCCTCTATTAAGCCTAGTAAATGTATCTTGGCGCCTTATGAATGATGAGAGCTTTACATGAAGTATAAACGAAGGCTTTTATACTTTTAGTACATAGGCCTTGAATGCTCCCAACAGTCTTTTAGGAACACACACACACACACACACACCTGGATAGTGAGACAATATGTCACCACCATAATAACCAGTGGGATGAAGAAGGCCACGAAGGAGCCAATCAGCATGAAGCGCTCCTCATTAAGGGCACAGCTGCCATTCACAAAGACCTTGTCCTCATTGTGGAGGCCGATGACTGGGATAGGCATGGACACCCCTAGGAAGAGATGGCATTAGATTTAGTATCAATGAGCTCAGTCCAGTCAGAAGACTCTTTCTGGTCATGCGGTGATGATTTGTGTCACAACACACAGACTTCATGATGACATGAAGACGTCATGAAATTGATGATATTTATTGCCGTGGTGAATGTCATTTAAAAAGCATTTCGCCTCAACTGTTGAGCCTGACATGTTATTAACTCCAGTCTCCTCCAGCCGGGGACATTATTGCAAAAGCAATCATAGCTGATCGAAGATGTCTTTTCTCCAAAATCCAGCATGAGATGCAATTTTCTGTCAGGCAGGTCACAGACAAATAACCAAACGAATCATTAAAAGACGCTTCAGTGGAACCGTTTTAATTGACCCCAGATATCACTGACTGGAGACTCGTAATATGAGAGTCAATTACAGACGTTTCTGCAAAAGTAAGCACTGAATGATATCGCATGACCATCTATGAGAGAACAGTCGACTTTAGGATGATTTAGGTGACAGAATAACTCCAAAGTATGGAGTCTGAATCAATGTGGTGTCGCCCAAAAAAACCCCCAAAAAAACAGTGGGAATCAAAACCAGAAAAGCAGTGGAAGAGCACATCAACCTGCCAAGGAGCTCATTTCACCACCCTGCATGAAACACAGCATACCATCGAAGAGGTTATTGAAGAACGGTGTTGTTATCTAGCTGTGGATATTGTATGGATTATTTATGACCTGTACCAGCAAAGTGCCAAACTCTGACTCACCAATCAAAAGTGTCGCTGCAGTCAAAAGGGGTTGTTTTATTTGACTGATTCGATTGCACGCTGAGTTTTATCAAGTTGAGTTTTTAAAATGTCTTTTTACTAGCTAATTCTGAGCGTAGTGAGAGGGGTGAGCAGTGGCTGCAGATGTAATTCAAGTCACAGTAGAATCCTTCAACACCTTGGAAACAGGAATTAGACAGTTATTACAATAATCTTACCACTTGGTCCCATTATTTCCAGAAAATTTCAACAAAAGACTTTCAGAACTTCAGACAGAGAGACCAACATACTCTGGTATCGAGAAGTTGAATAGCCTCATACTGCAGTGTTGTAGTACCTACTGAAGACCACATTTCTATGGTCTTTTTCGAGGTAGTGTCAGGACCATTTGTCAAGACTGGTCGTGACCATAAACACTGTGATTTAGAAGAAAAAAATATGTAAAATTCACGTGTTAAATTGCACCCAGTTTATTTGCAGATCACCACAAGACATTGTTTCAGAGTGCTTATGTTGTACATTTCACTAATAAAATGTCAACAGATTTCCCCCCCCCCAGATTAGAGTCATGCTGCCCCGACACTCAGAAATCATATTGAAGAAACTGACACAAGACGTGAATTGAATTCACCCACAAAAAGAAAAAAAAGTAATTTTCAATATGGCAAATGGATGCTTCTGTGATCTCTATCAGTCTGGTCTCAGCAGGGACATGCACAGATAGACCCATAGCAAGGTCCCATGCCCTTTTTTCCTGCATGTGAAAAGTGCCCCTTTTGTTTCTTCATTCAAAAATTCATTTGAAAAAAAAAAAAAGCACTTTGGTTACCGAGAGGGCAAGTTCTTTTGATAATCCTCAGGAGCACGATGAAAAATATATTAATACGTTTTATGATGATCCCTTTGGATTGCCTGATATATTTTGGTTGTTAAAAAGCAAAGTTATTTTGTTTGACATTTTGTACGAGCTCACATTAAAATTTATTAAATTTAAAAGACTGTGAACTACCTCTAAAGTTTTCATAAAGTGATGTGGACAACATATTTTGTCACAATAGACACATTGAATTTGGTTATTTCAGTGATTTTTTATATTGTTTATATTTATATTGTCAAATTTTAGAACAAAGGGAGTCAATAACAATAACACTTTTTGCTTTGAATGCAGCAAACATCTGTACGCGTGCCTGGTTCTCGGCCGCAGACATAGTCTAGGCCCCTCAGAGTCTCTACTTGGTCTCTGACTTGGGTTCATGAACAAAGGCCGGCTGGTGAACATTTGTAAACACTAATTCAATTCAAAGAAGACCATAGATGAGTGCACTTGCTAACTATTCATTTTAAAGCTAAATAAATGATACTTCCCACGTGTTAAGGTTAATGTTTACAATTTAGATGGGGGTGTTGAGCCACCCACAGATTATTGATGAGGCACCTCGGGTCATTTCTGACTTTCAGCCCACACTCATTTTCTCGGTTTTCTGTGTTCAGGACGTCTTTCATCAAAGTCACACTGGGGGCATCGCTGCAACACAGAGAGGGATTTAAAGGATATGCAGATTTTATGTGTAGGGTTTTGTTGCTAATCCTTTAGCATTGATCACAGCTAAGCCTCTATCACACTCCCCGGTCAGAGAGACAGAGGGTCAAAGAATTCCACAACATTTCTTTTTCTTAGAAAGGGCCAGGTTCTGAAGAACCAACAAGAAAGAGGGAACCAGAAGCACTTGCATGCTGGAGGCATCAAGAGCGAAGAAGGTTTAACACAGTCATTATGTTTCCAAGATCTCCCATACATAAATGATGCAAGAGGTAGAACGTTCCACCAATTTCTATACATTAAGTAGTTATCGTGTAATTACTTTTTTATTTTAATGGTGTTCTGTGCAAACCGTTTCATTCGAGCATTGACGGAGGAGTCATGCTGTACTGATGTAATTGCTGAAATCTGTGAATAACAATGAGCAACGACAGAATTCTGAAGGAGGATTTGTAAGCGATGCGGTGGGGACAGATTTATTGGTGTCAGCTGCTGTGTTGATGGTGTATTAGATGCTGAACGCGAGCTCCAGACAGAAGTAATTGACCTGAATGTTTGTATGCAAAGCTGGACCACAGTCATTTCAAATGTACACACAACTTCTATTGTCTAAACAGTGACGATACATTCACTGACCTGTCAGTTCCAGGTTTTCTAATGCTTCTCTTTATTTGTTACATGTGCTAGGCATGCGATTCATGTGTGACTTCACACCAGCGCAGAGTCCTGTTCAGGGTTGCATGGAGTGCAGGAGGCTATCCCAGCGGTCTTTGAGCGAGAGGCAGGAATACACCCTGGACAGGTTGATTTCATCCTATATTTAGCATTTTAATTTATGTTTTATTAATATTTAATTCAAGTACAATTGATTCTATCAAAACACCTCATTTATGCCTCTTATTATGATTCAAAATGTTTTTGATGACAGTCACGATGTCAAATAGTGAATGCTGAATGATTTAACATAACACAAGTTTGAAACAAGCTCACTAAGGTCAGTCTGCCCTGTCAAGCGTGGGAGCCTTGAAAATAATGCTAAATTTAGTGAGAGGCGGCAGAGTTTTACAGGGATCCAGCTCGGTCTGGTATGGACCCCAAAGTCCTCATGGTCATATCTCAAGATGGGAAATGAAGAACGTGTGCGAGTGCGTGTGCTTGTGCGGATGGACTGTCCAGCTGAGGCCGTGTCGTCTTGTTTTCCAAGTTCTACCAATAGTGTGATCGAATGAGAGGGATACAATATGCAGTTGGTAAAAAAATCATCATTCCACCAAAGTAATTGCCATTGAATTTGCTTCAGCTCTGTTACTCTAGTCCATCTTGCACCTTTGATCACTAAATTATGGAATTTTGCGGGGTAGATTGAGCCTTGTCACATCAGACCAATGACATTACAGGCGTTTTATTGACAGTTATGTGCTAAAATGTCCTGTTTTTATCCATATTCCTACATCTTCTTCTTCCCACTGTGCTGCTCAGCTGACTGGCTGTGAAGGCGGAACCACGTTGTAGCTATCAACCACAGGGATTGGTTGACTGGAGTGCAGAGCATCATGGGAACTGTTCAGATCACTGTAACTGAGTTTATGATCAATGCTGCTCTGCATTATGTATCATCGTTGACAGCAGAATTGGCTGTATATGCTGGACTGTAGTCACCATTTCTCAGAACCATTCAGTATCGCTAGATAGCAATAGACTTCAACTGGTGTGATCGACCTGGCGCATGGGACATGCCAATTTTCACAGTAGAAAATATAAAACGTTTTTTTCCCACTGTTTTTAATATTTTAATGTTAAAAACTCTATATAAAATCTCTCTCTCCCCCTTGCCCTTTGAAGACCATGTTGAAAGACCTCTGGACAATCCACATACAAGTTCAGACCAGTGAAGGGCTTATGAGGCTTCATGAAACAGTGTCCTCATTTTCATTGCCCACTAGATGGCACTCTCTTCTCTGAAATCTTTGGATGTGAACAACCCTTTCAATGAAACATCACTTTTCAACCGAGAGCGCCACCTACTGAACTCTGAAAATTAAGCACACTGTTTCACGAAGGCCACAACCTATGAGTCCCCTAATGTTCGCTCTTGATGATTTTGTACTGAATAAATGCTTGTATTGGTTGTAGACCATTTTTGCATGTAGCCATGCAAAAATATGAAATGTGAAAACTGCAGTTTTTGAAACCCATTTCTGTTGATCTTCTTAGCTGCCCCACATCATTTATATTGGGCACTTTGAACTTTGTGTTTTTTCAACCGTCTCTTGCCTACACATTCACATCTTTGTCAAAGCGTTTTAAGCCACATTCTTTGTGCCATTAGCATCTCATTTACACATCGCAGGATGACAATAAAGTGTGATGTTTTCTTTCAATTTTCTATCACTGTGCTTCTCAAATGACATGCTGTTAATATCCTGGTTCACGCACACCGGTTGACAAGTCGCTTTTCCAAGTGGCCATATTACACATCTGAGTCTGTTCCACCGTGAGGAGAGGATCTGAGAGACTTTGGATCATATTTTTAAATGTATTCTCAATGCAGGATGCAATGTATAAATACGTTCTTCAGTGAAAAGAAAGAGAGTTTTCAGATTTGTGCTGCCACTGTTATCTGACTGGTGATATATAAGAGGACCTCTTTGTTCTTCCAAAACATATCGTGATTCAGAAACTTCTGTCCCATCCACATGTCGTACTGTGTCACTAGAGACATGGGCAGCGGTTAGTTAAATGAAAACTTGTTTCTCAGTACCAATGGAATGTTGAACAGATATCCACGATCCAAATTCCAAAGTCCTTGGGGAGAAGACAGGAATGTCTGTTTTGTCTGGAGCTCCCAAACGGTCTTGTCCCTTGATCCAGTCTCTATTTACTGTGTTTGTACTTTGAACAATTGGATGCCAAGCGATGAGACCATGTTATGCTGATGTGGAATAAACCGTGCTTGCATCCCACCGCTTCTGTGGTTCCTTCTGCCCCTGACTCGACACCCTGAGAAGTGCTGGACGGACTACAGTACAATCGGTGCAGGTGAGAAATTATGTGAAACCACGTTCAGTTTAAAAAAAAAAAAAAGCACAACAAATTATAAGATTAGCTAAAATCAAAAAGCGAAAGGAGACATCAACAAAAGTCAAATATCTATCTCTGTCATGAACTTCCCAGTGGCTGTATCCCTCTAGAAGGAACTTGCCAAAACATGTGGTGAGCAAGTTCTGGGTGCTGAGAGAAAAGTTTTGTACCGGCAATGAGGTTGTGACTTCCAAAACAGCAATAACATATCATAAGACTTAACGCTCCTCTTTCAATAGCGGCTATATCCACAGGCTCGACAGCATAACTTAACTGGAAGGGCAAAATAAATCAAGCGCCAAACAATTTTAAGCTTTTTAATAAAACATGACTGCAACAGAATTGGTCCCGGATCGGGCGGGGCTGTGTTTTTGTTTCACACTCTGTTGTGTATCAGCAAGTCTTACAACACCGGGAGATGAGTTATCTGTTGCCATCATCCTTTGAGCCACTAACACTGTGGAAATGTTGATGACAAACAACCTTCAGCAAGTCCTTGCTGGGTTTTGAATTCACTGAGCAATTTTAATAAATCTCAGGCAGGATGAAGGGGGGGAACTTTGAGTCCTAAACAAGTGGCAAGTGATGACATCAGTCACACAATGAGCTCATCTTCTCAAGTACCTGATGACGCACCATCATGAAAACACATCTCCAGTTGAATTCCTGAGGACGACCCATAATTCAAGACTGTCCTCATTTAACCTCTGGATCTAAAATTGGCACATTTTACTAAAATGATCTGAATCAGCGGGGCATTTTCCTTGCTGTAAATTGGCATCGTACGTAATTGATGAACGTTTTTAATTGAACAAGGCCTGCTACATAACGCCTTTAGCAGCCTGTCGGTGAAATCACGCCACACGGCTTCTGCACACGACCAAGACGTAAACATTATTGATTTGTATTGCTTTTATTTTATTGTTCCCTGGTTGTGTGTTTTCACACAGCTGGGACCAATTCCACAATCAAACCTTCCTGATTTCTACACCATGGTTCCAGATGGTTACTTTGCGTCTTCTAGTAAAGTTCTCCCTCCCATGTAGTATTCTTGTGTAGTGATGGGTAAGTGAGGCATCATAAAGCGTTTTGACACAATGACACTATGTTGATACTGTTACCGAATATTTTCTGTTCTTTGGGCCTTGTGTGTTTTACAGAGTGCGTTGTAGTTCTCCCCATTTTTAGGCTGGAGTTTGAGTCACCTATTTTTGTTTTCGGGCTTTCCCCCATCCACGTGTGTTTGTTTAGTTGCACTGGGTTTTGGTGACATCCTTGTTTGATTATTGTTTGAGTTTTTGTTTGTTCATTACATTATTTTTAACCTTACTCTGGTTGGTCCGAGTTTCCTGTATACATTGACAATGAATCTAACACTTGAGTCTGGTCCCCTGAGCCATTATGACAACATGTCAGGCCTTACTGTCCCTGTGAAAGCGTCTATCATAAACACCCACATAAGACATAGAGTGGTAGCACTGGCTGGTCAAGCTCATTGTTTCAACCCTGTGAGTTATGTCCTCCGGAAATGCTGAGGACCTTAATTGTACATTTTTATTCCTCTGAGTTCAGTGGTACAATATGTGTCGACCTAATCAGATCCAATGCAAACAAGACTTGGCAAAGGCTCAAAGATCGTTTGAAAAAGTCAGTTGATGTGCCAAAGCTACTTTTGAGAATTTGCCAAGGGGTTGGACAGAAAGTAACTTGCTGACTATTTGTGGCTTCGGGGAAGAATGACAGTACGTACACATTTATATGACTAAGATGACAATGACCAGATATAGAATGGTGACTTGGTTTATTAGTGGGAGAGAACAGAAAGTCTCGACCATGTTCGTAAACAATGACAACACTGCGACGGCAACCAGTGAACCTTCTTAATTCCTTTTTTGTTACCTTTTTTGAGACGTTTTATGGCATAGAGAGGGATGTTATTGTTCTGGCTCGTCCTTTTATTGAGCCTCTAATCTTATAACACAAAGCAAACTCCAAATTCCACTTCTCATAGCATCCCTTGCACTTATAAAACGGCCAAAACGCTCCAGCTTTATGGTGTAATAAATGGTTTGGTTCCTCTGAGACTGAGATTAAGAAATATACTCCAGATGCTCCCTGATTATATCAAAAAGTACAGGGGTTGGACAAAATAATGGAAACACCTTAAAGCTAAAAAAAGCACCTTAAAGTTAAAAAATTGGACAAAATAATGGAAAGCTAAAAAAAGCTTTAAGGTGTTTCCATTATTTTGTCCACTTCCTGTACATAGTGTTTATAGACAAGAATGACTTGGCTACCAAGTCGCCCTATACATGGCTATGTGATATTGATGTTTACATTAAAATCATTGACAGAGCTTGATGAACAAAAAAAATAAAAACTCATTGAGTGGATGATTTTGAATGAAGTGGACAGCAGTATATTGAATGTGATGTCAAAATCAAAGAGAAAAAGATGAATAAAAAAATGTTTTTTAGGTGATAAAAAACATTACTAAATTTAAGTGCAGACACATGAATATTGCCTTTCTGGTGTATTTCGGTGATCATCAAGGATAGTAGTCCATCCACCCGTCAAAGCGAATCTCCTACCTATAGATATTGTCCAGACTGCGGCGATCTTCATCATAGCTTTGGTTCTGGAGTTGAAGCGGCTGTGCTCTATGGGATTACGAATGGCGACGTATCGGTCCAGTGAGATAGCGCAGAGGTGCATGATGGATGCGGTGGAAAACAACACATCCAGGTAGATCCAAATAGGACACAAGGCATTAGGGAACGGCCAGGAGTAGTCTGCAGGAACAAGATGAGGAAGACATGTCAGAATTAGCTTTCAATGCAGACATTTTTGGGATGAAGCAGAGCGACAAACAAGTTGATATCACAATGAATAAACGGTCATATTGTGTACATCGTCTCGCTTGTTTGTTTTTGTGTTCATTCGTTGTCATTACAAAAATATAATGAATATATTGAGAGGTAGCGCTCGGCTTGCAAATACAGAACACAGGTACACACAGGTGGTACTCGTACACATGAAAGCAGCGCACACTTTGAAGTGCCAGACTTGTCGTGGGGGCGGAGTGATTTGAGCTTGCATGCATCTCAGGATTATACACCTGTGAGTGCACACGAGGAGGTTTGAAGGGAACTGTCAGTATGTCGGTTTGGTGTGTGTTAGTGTTTGTCTGCTTGAAAGAAGCAGAATAAACATCAAGTGTGAGGAATCCGCCATTGGCCAGCATGTATCAAGTCCATGTCCAGGGAGATGGGAGTCCAGCATCCTCTGGGCTGCTCTCATCCTCACCAGACAGTGCCCTATATTCTGACTCAGTAGAGGTTCAAGAGCGAAACCTCAGCACTTTTCAGCTTTCTTCAACCAAGCGAGATGAAATGCAACGTGTCGACCCAGGAACTTGATATTATCTATCAACACTGAGATGCTGGGTCTCCTGTCTGTCGTGGCTCTCTGCACGGGGGCTAGAACAGGGACACCTTACATTGGCATTGAAAAAAATATATATATCGGCTGAAAAAAAGAATATTGACTGAAAAACAGAATATTGGCATTGAAAAAAAGAATATTGTAAATATACAAATATATGCTTATTTTTAATTTTAATACCATTGTAGTTTTCAACTTCAATACAAAAATGTTTCAGCCAATATTCTGTTTTTCAATGCCTATATTCTTTTTTTCAGGCAATATTTTTTTTAATGCCAATGTAAGCAATCCCTGTTCTAGCCCTACAGAACAGTTTGCTGGTCCACATTCTCACCACCTAAAACCTGTTGGTGGTGATCGCATTATGAGGCTTCATGATACAGTCTTCTCATTCTCCGCTCTAAACTCTTTGGATTCTAAAACCACACGTCATTTTTGCATGAAGAGTGTGTGCTCTGAATATGAGGACACCGTTTGATGAAGTCTCATCACCCACCACTACCTGTAGGAGAGATGATACGAGGTTTTAAAGGCACCTTGACAGAGTGCCAACAATGATTTTGAGACACCCCAGTTAAGAGTTCTGTGCCAGTTCCCACCATAGGTGAATACTGTCAGTTCACCCTCAAAAGTTCAGCTCAACCCTTTGATCTTCCAACAGATAAACCTGCCAGCGCGTCGACCGAGAGAAAGAATCAATGGGTGATCCACAGCTTCGCCGATGAGGTGGTTCACATCACGCCTTCAAGAGGAGGCCCAAAGCCTTGGGGGATAACCTGCATGAGTCTTCCTGCTCTTGAGCCTGAATGGAAATTGCTGTGGCTAATTCCTTAATTAATGCTTCATATTTCTTCCAATGATTATTTTCATTATGAGTGAGTGAGTTTCCATGTGGCAGTGAAGGCAGTGGCGCCAACCTTCTTAATCTTTTCAACAAAGGCTGGGCTGAGACAACAAGTTATCAAGGTCGGCGGGGTGTGAAGCCTGAAGCGGCGTGAAGCGCTTGACAAAACTTTAATGAATGAAATTACATTAAAGGATGCTGCACTTTACACGGACTAGATATATAACATCCCTGGAGAAATTAGATGGAGGCTACAGTTGGATTAAAGCGCTGGTCACAATGATGAATTGAATGAATTAATAAGTGATTCTGTTCACATTAATACAGGGCTGGGTATTCCATTTCCAAAACTTCTGATTTGCTCTGAAATGGAAAGAATAATACGATAAACAATAAAAAAAACATACTCTCATGGATGATAACTTTTTGAAACGCCCTGCAATTTCCTTTATAAGTGAGTATTGAAGTCATACGGCTCCAATAACATCTGTTTAACCAGAGCCAGACTCAATTTAAAAATGGCCGGCTCGAGCGATGTGAGGTTCTGTTTATCCCTGAGGGTGAAAGCTATCTTGGTGCTCTTTCTCCCCACACTGTGAGCGGGGGGCAAAGGTAACATCCAGTGATTCCCGGTGGAGCTGGGAATGATTTAAAGTGAACAAAGCAAGCAGAGCCAACACATTAGTTCACAGACTGGATCCTGCAAGAGAAGTTTTACTTTCAAGAGCATAAAACAGCAGCAGAGGTGGCAAAAGTGGGTTCAGTGGGATGCAATTTTAGCTCCCGGTAGATGAAAGATATGGAATAGCTTTCCACTAGATCTAATAGTGTAGCTTTTTTGTCAGCCAGTAATCGTGTAGAAGACTTTGAACAGAAACTGAACTTGTGAAATTCAGCTTCTATAACATTTTAAATCATAAAAAGAGGGGGAAAAAACACTCTTTAAAGTGGTTACAGACCTATGTCCTCTTCTACATTTGTTTGACTTGTATTTGTAAATTATATATAAGTGCACAGAGAAAAATCTGAATTTCCTCACTAAATGCAGCTGGAAATGAAATATTTTCCCCAAGAAACAACAGTGAGGCTGCATTTCACCTCAGGAAGCTACTAGAATATGCAAAAGGATAAGAACCACAACAAAAAAAAGCATTATAATTCACTGAACCTTATCTGTGCTGTACTTCCCGCTGTGTCAGCTTTCAAGATAACTTATATTGGAAAATGTTCCCCCCAGTGTTGCAGTAGTGCAAATGAGACACTCAGCCAGCCAAAGTAAGGATAGAACTATTCACTCATTGTAAGTATCAGATAATTCCTCTAAAAGGAGAAACAGCTTGTGTGCAGTGCTTGTGTTTGTATGTTCATGTTTGTGTGGGAGGCTGCCTGAATATCAGTATTAGAGGGCAGTCACTGATTGGGGTCACTGGATAGTGTTGTATCAGTCCTGTACACTTTATGAGGTACTTGGTTCTCATTTAAGAAATAAATAACACTTGAAGATAAACCAACACTAGTTTATCATGTTGTTAATTACTTCCATAAAACAAAATGGAGGAACAAAAAGCGTCACATTGACACTAGTTTAACATAGTATTCATCGCACGCCTCCTGCGAGTCACGCCTACGTTTTTTTGTCCTGTATCCTCTTGATAAAACTGTATTTCTCAGATGATGTGTTGAAGTGTCTTGGCAGCATTTCTTGTTTCATTTAGTACTTCTGCTTTTTGAGAACTTCAGTGGCAAGGACAGAAATGAAGTGGAGTCTTCGGTCTTTATACTTTAGCTGTGAGGTGCTTTGTAAAGAAGCTTCATGGTCAAGGTTCTTGGTGGTGGCCAGGATAACATCTCCAGCACACGCAGCACAGTACAGTCTCTGACACCCATTTCTCATGGAAGGACGTCACCTAACCTTTTCCTAAGACTTCTTTTTCACCCATGCCATGTAATTTAGCGTAGTCAAGCTTTCATTACTTGACGGTACAGACGGAGGTGTAAAATAGTGACCAGTGTGGCTGTCATATGTTGTGCAACTTACAATAACTCTTTTTTTTAATTCTAGCATGTGTCAAGACACTTCTCATTCAGGGATATTACATTTTTGTCCTTATGCAACACAATCCTCCTGTCTAAATCTCTTTTGTTATTATTTTTATCATTATTTTGAGTGACTTTGATTTAGTACATTGATATATAGGGGAACATGACCTCCACAGCTGCTACCATACAAATGTTTAATACATTTTTTTCATATATATATATATATATATATATATATATATATATATATATAGAGAGAGAGAGAGAGAGAGAGAGGTTGCTGTAAGTAAAAAAATGAGTATCTGTTCTTGTGCGATATGAAATGTTCATTGTATTCATTAGTTTCTCTAAAGCTGAGCATGCACACAGGATGTTGTCATCTGTAGAGGATGTCACTCTGAAGTTAACAAAATCTGGCGTTGATTTTAACATGTGACGTGCGCCCCAATAATCTCCACGCGGTATGCCACACACACACAAGGTTTGGTCCACGACGGATCCGAGAAGCTTGTCGACCAAAAATCATGAATCTCACACGTGATAAGAAGCAAGAATTGCAAGAATTGGAAAACAAGATTAAGGAGCTGGCTGTTTGTTAACTGAAAAAAATCATCATAACTAAATGACAGAAACACATGCACTGCTTGGGGAATGAAAATAACAATTGCGTGTGTGCCCCCCGGACACCAAATTGAAAAAAAGACCGAGTGAAGACGGCGGCAGCTGTGCGTGGGAGTTGCTCCTCAGGGTTAAAAGCTAGTGATTTACAATGATTGTAATCAAATGAGTGACCATCAGAACTCGCCCCTTTGCTTCCTTCCTTCTCAGACGCCTCGCTTCTTCATTGTCTCGTCCGCTCCACGTCACAATTCGGCTTTCCCCACTGATTTTGACCACATTTACAATCATTGGCCGAGCATTTTCGGAGATTGGTTGGACAAATTCGTCCTCACCATGAATTGCAGGATGACTTGACAGAACAATCTCATGAGATAATTGGGAGCTGGCTATCCTAAAACTGTGCCGGATTATTGTTTGTATGTTTTGTATGTAGCAGCAAAAGTAGAGCAGTTGGTGTCCAGGAAACATTCTCTGAAGACGCCTCCAGTCGTAGTGTTCAGGCATCTTATCAGGAAGCCTGCTGGACTCATCTATGCTGAGGTGCTCAGTGCATGTCTGACTGGGGAGACGCCCTGGTGGAGCGATGCTGGAGATAATGTCTTGGGCTCAGCTGGGAACACCCAGAGAGGCCAGCGGTGATTCCTGCAGAGTGGCAAGTGGCTTCCACTTCAACTGCCTCAACCTGAGCAGGGATGATCAGGGGAGAACAAACCTGGCTCACATAACACAGAAATAAATGTGTTATTTCCTGTTGTTTTAATATGAATTTCATTCAGGTTCAATTAGCCTACTGGGCATGAGCAGTCTACTTTGATCCTGCTGCTATTTTTCAGGTGGCTCACAGATGTGTTTGGAACAGCAAAGCCACATCTGCCCACCTGGTGCTAACCATCCACTCCTGTCAACACAACTGCCACTTGCTGTCCTGCCAGTTTCCTGGGCAGTGCAGCAAGTGAAGGCTGCAGATGCATCTCTGGCAAACCGACAGAAACACACATTTGTAAAGATACGATTTTAAAAGGTTGGAATAGGTTTCAACTCAAATAGCCCTAATAAAGTAGACAGCAGGGTTTATCGGTCAATAACATAACTCTCTTTTTAAAAAGTGTATTGTAATGCATTGTGTTGTGTTTTATTCTTTTCTTCTTCCCTTCGCATGCTGACACACCTCTCCTTTAGACTTATATATTTTCGAATTGCATCTTAGTGAAACAAGGTGAGACACGTAGCAAGTTGTGTATCAACCACTTGACCGACTTCCATCTTACTTTCAGTGAGGAATAGAAGGAGACAGTCCGTGTCATGCATCTTGCCTCTGCTTCAGATGATGTGGACATCAGTGTAGAACTCCAAAAAAGAAAAGTCAGCATTTCCATATGGCTATCTTTCGGATTATTCACGGCATGAGTCTCCTTGAAGGACGTCCAAGCTGCTGGAGTCCACAAAGCACTCATACGAATGCGTATAATAAGTCAAAGAGTGTCAAATTGTAAGTAGATAGTCATCACTGGAGTCACTCTGACTTATATCTGTGGCATGTAAATGTCTGACACCAAACACAAACGCAACAAAGTCGTCACACGGTTCGACAAGCTAGGTGCTCTATTTAAAACTAGTCGACCGACTACTCAGCTACTTGGAACTTTAAATCTTGGATGAGTTGCAAAGGTTTTTTTTAAGGTGACAAAAAGCCCGACAGAGACAACTGTCGTCTATCTCTCCATGTTGTTTACATTCTTCTGTCGGGACGAGGAAGAAAAGATCTGCTTATTTTCCCTCTTGCTTTCATGGTGTGACATTCTTTACAAATGTAAGACAAAAATAAGCCTACAGAGGCAACGGAACATGATATCTTACCTTGTTTCCTCAAGAAGAGACAATAATAAAATACAACTGTTTGAGGACGTCATCTGTCTTTTCCACATGTTTCTATCTTTTCATTATATATCCAATAAATCCTACTTCATGTCATCAAAACTCCTGATTCTCCTGATTGAGGATGCACTGATACCAGTATTGGGTATTAATACTCATACTCATAGAATGGCCACAGATTCCACAAAACCAATACCAGTATTTGAATGTCAGTCAAACTTGTGACTGTCATCGATGAACAAGAAAAACATACTGAGAAATATATGAGAAGAAATACAAACGTCAGGGTAACTTTATGTGTGATGGAGCAAGTACTTGGTATCTCTATTGGTGAGTACTCAAATGCAAGTACTTGTACACTACTTGTTTTGGGAAAAAAACTGGTATCGGTGCATCCCTTCTCCTGATGTTACATGTTTTACGGTTCCATCACACCGATCAAGAAAAGAGCTGAATTGGAGACAATGTCAAAAGTGTCATGTACAGTGCATCTACATTGTCGTGTCACACCCCAAAATAAATGAATCAATCCGTTGCTCAATGCTAATTTAAATAATTGGGATTTATTCTGGATGTTAATTAATTTCGTACAAAAAGCAAAGCTTCTTCCCTTTTATCTGCGTTTCACATTATTTTCATTTCTGTGTAGATGAATTCAGTTATGATCCATTCTCTAAATTAATGCAATTCAATAAAACGTTTCCATACATTTCATATTTACACGTTGTTAATAACAACTACACAACTGTTCAATATTTAAATGAACATGATGTGCTTTAAAACTGAGAGCAGGTCAACGTTATTGTTCCAGAGAGAGTAAATTTAATTACATTAAGTCTTGCATATGAAAAGGTCGTCTGACCAAATGAGCCAGTGGGAACAATGTCGGTAAAGATGCCTATTTTTTTTAAAGCTATTTCCACTGACTGGTTATACTAACTTGAGAACAACGTGAAAAGCTATTTCTTAGCAGATAATGAGAGGAATCTAAAACTGCATTGACAATGTGCTGAGCACAAACATAACAAGCTTCAGGGTTGGAAATGCACTGTAGTATACGGTGTGTTATCCAAATGTTCAGTGCGTCTCAAGATTCTGAATGTCTGTCTCAAACGATAATAAATCCACCACACAGTCGCTGTGACACTTTCACGCTGAATAAAAGTTCTCTGTTTGTTGACGTTTTTGTTATTAACGGTTGCTAAAAATACTGCTAGGGGCTTGTCTGCTCAGGAATGTTCTGAGAGCACTTGAGTGCAGGACTCTGCATCTCATTGGAGACCAACGGCCAATGAAAAATGAAAACAATAACATTGCAAGAAAGTCATATTATGGGAGGACATTAGCTCCTCTGCAGAGGTCTGTGCTGGAGACCTCTTTGGTTCATTATTTGAGTTTGAATACATTTTAATACATGGCACTGCCACAGAATTTGATTCATTTTTCAATTTCAGTTTGTCTTTATTTCCTTTTTTTTATTACATTCTCCTAATTATTATGTCTCTTCATGACTAATGCAGACATTCTTATGAATATTCCTCACACCTCATTTGTTTATTTAGATTAAATATCTTGAAGGACGGCAATTATTTTTGCTCCATTCTAAACTTGTGTGCTGAGATGTTTTCAGCCATCTCTAGTACAGCCAGACACATTTACCAGCTTTTAAAAAAATATATGTTTGCCACTCGATAACATGACATGATTTAACAAATATCATAATCTTGTTTGAGAATATTTTTCATTTATTTATTTTTCAAATCAAATACCAACATAAAAATGCTGATAAACCATCACATGTATTTGCCTTTTTTGTTTGTATAAACTTTAAGTTTTTCCACAAATATCACATCAATATATTTGAGAGTATAATGTCATCCCCTGGGAAAATGAAATTAAAACTGGATCAATAAGTGCTGGACAAGTTAATTCAAAGTACATCCACGGATCAGGTCGCTTTGCTGGAGACCTGTATTTGCAAGAGAAAACTCACCATAGAGAATGTTGATGAGGGAGATAGGCATGACCAGGATGCCAACAAGCATGTCTGCCACAGCCAGCGAGCGCAGGAAGAAGTTGGTCGCATTCTGGAGCTTCTTCTCCAGCGACACAGCCAAAATCACCAAGATGTTCCCTCCAACGGTCAGCGCGATGATAACCAGTATCAGCAGAGCAGGCCAGTTCTTCTCCTTGATCACAGCTCGACTCACAGTCTCCTGGGTGTAATTGTCCACGCCTGCACTCATGGCAGCCACACCTGGCATCCCACTGCTGCTTCCAAGCCCGAGACCTCTGGCGTAGCTTTGGTTGAACGCCATGGAGATGTTGCTGGGCCAGGCCATCCGACCGCCCACCACCATAGATGCAGTGGTGGTCCCGAATCCACCCAGAAGAGCTCTCCCTGGACCGCCCATACCGCAATTGGACCCCTCACCTGTCACAGGTTGGTCGGGACAAGGTTATGTCAGCATTTAGGAGCACCGGAAATAGTTCAGTCGTGTTGGGGTTATTTTGGCGGACGTAATAACAATACCAAAGTCTGGGTCTACCGTGAACTCTGGCTCAAATCACTGGCCCCAGTAAGCATCCTTGCTGTGTCTCTGAGGTCCAGATGCAAAATATCCCTGTTGTCCCAGCCTTCATTCACCTCCTGGCCACACTGAAACTGTTGGGATCCCAGATATTAAGCTCATCCCTCCATTATTAAATTTAAGTGTAGTCATAAGTTCTGGCTCCTGCTTTATTGTGGGTCTTCATTACTTCATTCTTTCAAATTTCATCCGTGTAGCAGCTCCCCAGGGTGTTGAAGCAAAATATCTGCAAAAGAGAAAGAGAGAAAATTAGGAGGAATATATAGGAATAATAGGTTAGTTATGCTTTAACCAAAGTTGGAACCAGAGTCGTCCCATAACATTGTTGTTATGGAATCAAAGAAGTCTCTGTGGTCCTCCTTGCAGAGAGCTCTTTGATGTTGATGTAGTTTGGCAGATGTATGTTATGAATAAATATGCTGGGCATGAGGAAAGGAAAGAAGCACAGGAAAGGTTTACAGGCTGGAAAATGATGGTAAGAAAGTTGTTAAAGAAGGAAAGCAATTTTAAAGAAATGGCACGACAAGATTCATGTTAACTGGTCAGCAAGAGGTTGTAAAACATTTCTAATATGGCTCATACAGTCTGCAGTGCAATTCTAAACAGAAGATTTGGCTCAATTGTACCACAGAACCCAATGAACTTTGTGAAAATACCAACGTTTGCAAGCGCAGGAGCCTGTATGTGTCAAGAAAAAGGAAAAGGCTGCGAAGACAGAAGCCTCACTGTAATTGGCTGCAACCACAGCCGCTACATTATGTGGTGAGTGAGAACACATACTGTAGATCCAGAGTGCAGAGGTGACAGGAGAGAGTCTTAATGAGAGCTAAAACTGGGAGCCATTTTTAAGCCTGTCCAAGGTGGGGAACTCGAAACTGAAGGCACCAAAGAAGAGGTTAGAAGCTTGGCTATTGAACCCTCAACTCAGAGGTGCCCAGTAATTAGATAGCCATCGACTGGATCAGTAGATGGCTAACGTTTATCGATAGTGATACTCTCATTACCCCCCAGAACAGGCGCAGGTTTTCACGGGGTAAATGAAGCAGACCTTCCCACAGAGTGTGCCTGCAGTTTGGCTATTAAATAAATGACAGCGCTGCTTATTTGTTCTTGTACATACATGTTAAGTCACAAAGCAAGAACATCCCCGGCTGAAATTGAATTGCTGATGCGGTCTTTAATATCTGGCAGGATAAAATAATCCTTCCCGGTGGTGTGTCAACACGCAGTGTTTCTCTTCACTGCTTCCTGCGCTGGAATTAAAACCCAGTGATATTTATTGCTTCGGGCTGCATGAGCACGTCATGTCCTCCAAGAACATTCCTGGAGTGCGCCACAGCCTGACATTTGGTGGTATAAATTGCCAAATGTGTGGAGGTAGAGCTGTGTGATAAATATTTGATTTACGCCTGTAATGTTTGACTCAATTTAAAGGAGATTCTGCTTGCCACAGGTAATATTTTCCAAGCAAATCCGAACAACAACATTGACTGATCACAAATATCCAGACGCAGCTTAGAACAGTGATCTGATGGAGTGCCTGATAGTCAAGATCAAAGGAACATATCAAAATAAAAACCCATGACATAGGGATTGAGACCCTATTATCATTATTGATAGTTTATTATAGTCAAAATCTGTTTAAAAATATGATGTTAATCCAAAGACTGCAGCGTTTCTAAAGCGGAATGGGCTTCGCTGAGCAGACGAACTGAAGCCAGCATCTACCGGCACACAGATGTTCTCCGTTTTTAAATCTCTCTCCGTCTTGTGGCGTCCCTGCAGATGCTCTCACACAAACCCTCTAAGCCTGGGGATGGCAATTACATTTCTTAAGGGACCACATTATACAGTTCTGTGAGGAGCCAAAAGAAAGAAGGGACAAAAAAGGGGTCTTAAATTAAACGAAAGGGTTGAGGCAAAAATATTGTAAAACAAGGTGAAAGTCGGGGAAAAGTATAATAACACCATGACATTCCGGTTATATGTCATTTATTTTACATACCTACATTTCCTTTAAAGATTCTCAACATGACTGACAATTATTTTTTAAAGTGGCAGATATCTTGACAGGATTTTTCTTGCAAAGCTGTCACAAGGCTCAGAAATGAGAGGAGACACAACAGACAAAAGCTTTTTGTTCATTCATTTTTAGGGACACAGAATGCTGTTAAAATGAAGTTTTGTCGTGAAAAATCTATTTAATTGAAGATTTCATGATATGGGGGAAGAAAAAAAATACATTAAATTGCTAAAGATGGAAAATAAAGACCGAAAAAATACTTGACTTTTTATATGATAAATGATGAAGAAATGAGAATGTCATTCCAAGGGCTGCGTGAGGCCACACTTTGTATAAGATTAGGATGAGCTTGTGTGTTTATCTTCGCGACACCAGCTCGCCTGCTATCTTCTCCTGTTGGGAAAGAATCAGCAAAGTTCACAGGAAACTAAACATCACCAGCGGCAAACCATTTAGCCAGTCTGATAAAGCAGCAATACATCACACGAGGAGTGTAGAGGAAGAGGAGAGAAAGAGAGAGCAAAGAGAGCCAGCGTAGTACAGAGAGAGCGCAGGGAAAGGAAAGTAAGCGCGATGCAAGACAATTACATGCTTATAATAAACACTGTTTAAGACTCACCTGAGACTGATAAAGCAAACACCATCAATATCTCAGATTCTATTACCCTACACTTGTCAATGCCATACTGAATTATTATTGCTATCACAGGCAAAATATTGACATGACTCTCTGCTGCCTTTCCTCCAAGTTCCTCCATCTTTAAAGGACGATACCAGCAACACCCCTGACAATACCCAATTTAGTGGCTCACAACCATGTTGTTGTCATGATAATTCACAGTTTCAGGCTTTGCTTCAATGTTCAAATAAAGGCAATCAGAACTGATCCGTTCAGTCTCTATTCAAAGTCTCTTTTTACTCGCAGAACACCAGTCTCTATCTTTGAAGAGTCCTCAGTCCAAGATCTCATCGCTGACAGCGATTTTATCACGATATCCAACAGTTCAGGTGTGCAACATGACAGTTGATAACCAATGTCAAGTCAGTTAACATGATGAACCGGAGATATAAGTGACTTAGTGCAGCCCACAAAAGCCATTAAATAATGGCGTGACTTCCTATTTCATGGCAGATCCACTTAAAATGCTGCAAATAAAGGATAAACTACACTAATTCTAACACAATGCAAGTCAACTCAAAATGCACAAATAAGGCTTTGCCTTAAAACCAATGCCCAGTTGAAGCACAGATGTTGTCAACAAAGCTTCTCCAGGCTAATGAGCACCTTGAGACAAACTGCCGCCTCGCTTCTATTTGTTTAAGCTGCCGTTGCTCCGTGAGATGAAACACTGAGGGAGTTGGAAGGACACCTGCATTTTTCTCTCAACTCCTTCCAAGTGTCTGCACATCTGCATGTTCGTCTCTTACAGGTATTTCTAAAGATATTCATACCCATTATCTCTTTTCACTTTTTCACTTCAATGCATTCTTGCTAACCATGTACCATGTTAACTCTGAAGAGGACTAATGATAAAAAACACATTGGGCCCGATTGAAAACAGCAGTGGGGTGTTTTTGCATGGACCTCTATCTGATTTGAAATATTTATATTAAAATTTGTGCACAAGTCCTGTCCATTGAAAACAGCCACTGAAATCAGGCTGGAGGAAAGGCTCCATTAAACTCCATGGGACAGAACAGTTGTAAGTTAAAATCACTTGCAGCCAAAGCCCCACTTCCTTCCTCTGTTCAAACGTGCACGTTTACTGTTGGAAAGCATTCTTCAACATTGATTTTGACAACTTTGGAGGACCAGAAAAGAAGCACATGACATCACCTAAGCAACTCCTGAACGCTCTAGGCCAGGGGTCATGAACCTATTAGCAACCACAAGCTACCCCAAGGGCACTGTATGACCTGAAGAGCCTCCACTGGTTCGGTACACACTTCTGACATCACCATGAACAAAGGATGATAAATAATATTACTCTCAAACTTGTCTCATTGCTGAGTTTTCACAATAATTACCGGTGTAACAACAAACAAAAAAACAAAACAAAATCAAACATAATAAGTTGGTTATTACATTCAATTTTAAATTATTATTATTGTTATTTTAACTGCCTGTGAGATAGTCCCTTGCTCTCTGGAGACTAAATGGTGCTTGAGTTGCTGGAATCTGCCACCAAGATCAATAAAAACCTCGCTTTTCTTTGTCAATTCCGCCTGTGATGATGAACACAGTACATCGGAGATCATGTCACCTATGTGCAGCGCTGTGAGTGAGTGTTGTTCATGCGCACACACGACACATTTTTTAAGATCATCACAATGTGAAACGCTGAATTAACTAACTTGAATCACACCTCTGATCTGATGCGAAGCAGACGTGCCTGTGCAGCACGGCCAGATCGAATATGGTGGGTTCAAAGCGGCACTGGAGAGGCAGAGTTGAGCCCAACAAATGGGCTTCGCACTCGTAACCTTCAGATTTCAGGCGGGGAGAACTTGATAAATAAATAACTTTTAACCTGAAACAATTGAAAAATATGCATAAGTAAGGGTCGACAAGCGAGGTCCTTTTTGAGGGCTGTAATGTATCAGTTCATGTCTCTGCACCAAAGTCATTGAGTGAGACTTTTGACTGCACCAAAGCCTTTTTCAGAGCCAACATCTCATTCACTTCGACTGACTCACAGGAGACTTGAAAGTCTTTTAACCAAAACAGCATTTCTGCTGCACAACATGAGTTTCATATTGATTGCTGCACAAAATGGATGTGAATCTCAAGAACAACAACCCATTTAAAGCAAATGACCCCCCACCACCCTAAAACCCTCATCACAAATGGCTCCTACAGCAAATATCACACCACTTCTTCGCTGGCTTTGGCTTTCTTTTATTGCTCTGTCTTGCTTTGCATTATAGTTGGCTGTGTGGTTTTTATGTGTTTCCCCCACAAATTATTGATGCAATTAAATTACCTCTTGTGTCGTGGTGGGTTTCGAGACGCCACCGGCTACTAGATGACTCATTGCGTTGGGGAGCACAAGTCTGTTCAAAGTATTTCGTTCATTAGCATGTGAAACTGAGTGGAGAAACTGTATACACACTTCACTTAAATCGACACAGCTCCCAGGCTTTGTTTGCAAAATAAGGAAAATGTGGATCTGTGCAATCATCAATGAGTTATGCAATGAAAACTTAACTGAAAGGTCATGTTTGTCTGTCACTCACTAGTAACGTGACCGTTTGTGGTTTTCAGAAAACTATTGATATTAGGACAAGGAACAAGCAAATACATTTGGAAGGTGTCCTGGGTTTTCTCATTCACTTGTACGGCTTCAAACTAATGCTGCTAACACGCTCAGTTACACCAAGTATCCTCCAGTGCTCAAACATTTTTGTCCTAGTCATCCATGTTCAAGTTCAAGTCAAGAAAAAACCGCCGGCGTGCAGAGGGTCACTGTATCCAAGGTTTGGCTCCAGACATGGTACAGGGAGGAATGAAGAGTAGACAATGAATAGATCGAAGGATTTTACAATCTGTTTTTCCCTTTACATTTTATCATGTAATTTGTTGTTTGCTGCTGTTGAGAGACATGTGACTCCCCAGAGCTACTTTCAGAATCTGGGTATTAGCCTGTTAAGGTCTCTGCCCTTTGCTGGAACCTGATTTGCATTTTCAGCAGACTTCTATTACACCTCTGCTTGGTGGCAAGGCAACAAAAAGGTGGCTTCACCTGGGCCTCTTTGCTGCTGATAAGCAAAAGGAAACACAGACATTTTGGGATGCAGGTGCTCATAAAATGGTCACAAAAAGTATCAATAAAATGATTATTATTATTGGATTTACAAACATCTGCATTCATTTTTTTACTTTCGTTGGTTCGAACTTTACACTTTATTTATCGATACAAAAAGGATGTGAGTTTCCATTTGAATGGTGTTTGAAATCCAAACATTGTAGAACAGAGAGAGCCATCTAGTGGGCTCCGACAATGAGGCCTTGAGTCCATCATCGATTGTGTTTTTTAAAGAGGGAGGTCTTGCCAGTGATGGCAGCGGCCTCATAGGAAACAGTGGGGTAAATATGGAGGAGGACGAGAACTGTGAGATTGAATTCATGAGGTGGGATGATGTAACTGATTTGGAAAGCTGAGCCTTTCAAAATAAAATGTTGATATTAGGAGCACCTTCTTGTTATCACATGAGCAGGCACAGGGACATTTCTATTTTCTTCTTTATCACCCCCTATTGGGCATGTGACGGGCAGAGAAAAGAGAAGATGAATGTGTTCACAGACTAGAAGTTTTGAGAAATGAAAGCGTGAAGTGAAGGGAGTGCTTCTCGATAAAATCAAAACACGAAAAGAGAAGGCAGTGTTTTTGAGTCACTGAGGTCGATAAAAGTATTAAACCCTGATGAAGAAAACGTGAAGAGAGAAAGTGGACACAAATAGTAGACGGTAGCAAAGCAACAAATCAATACAAAGAGATGCTGCAATAAGGAAGAAAAATGTTGGATCGTGCCTGGTCACTTACTTCCTTAAACCTCCAACTGGATGTCCCCGCACTCTGCTACTCTTCAGGATAGCAGCGGGCTGATACAAGCAGTATTTCCTTTCCAGTTGTTTCTTGTTGAATCAATCCGTCCGTCATCTGTCACTCCACACCTCCAGTGCCAGAGATCAGCATCATCCATCTGCCTGCAGGGAAAAAGCATGTCTGGCTATTGGTGCTGTTTTGAGATCCATTTAAGATGAAAACGCAGGAAACCACACTGACTCCCATACACCCACCCACAGACACACTCGCACATAACACACACACGCACAAACATTCAGCAGCCATAACACAGCTGAATGGAACATTAATCTTCAGCTCTCAAATCCAACACCAGGACTCTTACTTAATAAACACACGCTGCAATCTTCTGCACTGACACATGAGTAGTAAGACTGTTAAAAAAAACATCACTATTTTCGACCTCAACACACGGTGGAAAACTCATCTGCTGCCTGTTGAAGTTTGGATGTAGTAATTTGCACTTGACATTAAGAAAAACAACAGCGTTGATACAGCATACAGTCATCTACATATAAAAATTACAGTGTACTTCCATACCAAGCTAGAATTCTGTCTGCTGATGTCTGTTGTGTTTGGATGATGCATGACGGATCTCAGGACATGGTACATTTCCCCCATAATTTCAGGCAGCCGTAACTGGTGATTCGACTGAGTAGAACAGATGAACTGAGAACAGCTGAGGTGTCTCACAGGCATGAAAGGTGGCGGTGTCCTTCAGGATAATGAACGTCTCTTCAAGAAATAACATTGGACCTGAACCACCTTCAGGTGAAAAGGCTTGGATGAGGCACCACTGAAGACTCACTGGCAGGACCAAAACAGATAGGTGGTACGTAATGATACAGCAACCATTAACCACAACATAATGACTGGTTATTTTTCCGCCGCCGTGATCGTAAAGGATGCTCCGACCAATTCATCTAGGATCAACCTTGGTAAACCCCCACAATGACATCCCATCCCTGTTCATCAGGGTGACGGGACTCAACACAGGTCACCATGTAAATCAGTCCTCGGGACAGAGACAAGTGATGCTAGCTCGGGTTGAAGGAATGGATTGTGTTGTTCTGTCACAGCAGGTCACTTTCATCAGCATTGCCACTAAGCCACGAGGCCTCTTAACAGACCTCGCAGATGGAAACATGATGGAGGGATTGTGATGATGAATGAAAACCACAAATACTGTCAAAATACAGAAACCGGATGAGACTCAGGAGTGGAAGTATGAGGCCATCAGAATCACAAATATGAGTCCATTGCGTCTTAACATTGACATTGTTTTTATTTCAGGCCGTGTTTATCATCATAAGAGATAAAAATGATCAGTAAAGGTTCAAACTTATATGCTGAAGTTCAGTGGAATTTAAATTAACGCAGAGAATTTAGTAAACTATATACGCGAAAGATGCTGGCAGCTAACATGAAAAAGAACGATGGAATGGGAGCTGTAAATGTGCCCTTGGTTTGTTAGCTGAAGTCACAACAGGTTAAGTCACGCCTGATTGGTCAAAAGGGGGGAGGAACGTGAGGCATGACATGCTGGAGTTGCATTTGTAAGGAAACTTAGAAAAAGGACACAGTGTAGCCTGCGGAGAAACATTTCACATTACATGTTTATTTTAGCTCAACCAAGAATGCAGGCAGCACAAGTCGCTAATAAATAACGATAATGCACAGTATACTACACACTGTTCCAGCAGAGGACGCAAAGCAAATATGTATTTGTTAACTTTATGAATCAGTTTGAGAAAGGATAAATATTTTTTAAAGCCACTTTAGCCGTT
Organism: Synchiropus splendidus; assembly: GCF_027744825.2. NCBI lineage: Eukaryota > Metazoa > Chordata > Actinopteri > Syngnathiformes > Callionymidae > Synchiropus > Synchiropus splendidus. The sequence continues at coordinate 13,224,359 of NC_071336.1, forward strand.
TCTTTAATATCGAGCAGCCTGAAATGTGGATAAACTTCTACAAAAACACACTGGGCTGCTTTCTCAACACCATCTGCGGTACAAGTTAAATATTAGCGTGGTATAGATATAAACTTCTACAACAGATGGTGGTCATAAAGCAGCCCAGTGTTTTTTGGAGTCCTGAATGATGAAGTTAAAATGAAGCGTGACAAAGTGGGTCTCATCCATCCAAAATAATGAATGAAACTGCTGACTCATTCTAAGGTTTTTATGCTGTTTACTATACGAAAGAATGGCGTCCAAAACTGAAAGCTAATAAAATAAAGAGGCTGTCTTGTGTAAGTAATGATCAGAGAGAGCAAATAATGCAAGAGAGATTTGTGAAGCAAAGCGAACAGATCCAGAGGCAGCATTGTCTTGATGAAATGTTCAAGCAGAAGAAGTAGAAGGACTTTTTTTTTGCAGTAGTGATGGGCTGATGAGGCCTCAAGAAAAAGTATCCTCATTTCAGGGATCAGGAGGTGCGTGAGTTTTCATACAATAGGTTGTGCAAATCCAAAGATTTTAGATGGCAGAGAGTGCCATCTACTGAAAATAAGGACACTGTTTCATGAAGCCTCATCAACCCATCTGTACAATAGCACAGATAATAAAAGTAAGTGTCATGATGTGACAGTGGTTGAACTGAATATGCAGAACTCATCACTGATGTGTGGCTGCAGGGTTAAAAGGTCGGCTGCTGGGGAGTGACACTTGGAAAGCCAGCAGCTGGCATCATCACCAACGCAAGGTTTTGGAACAGGGTGGTCAAGTCAGAATGGCTGCAAGGCGAAATGCATGAGTATAGCACAGCAGTCACTACAGGTGAACATCAAAGAGCTGCAGTCCCTACAGACTCCAAATATTTTCATGGCTTTAGCAGAAATTCTTTTCTTGTCTTTGCAGCGTAAAGGGCCCACAAGAGGAGCAGCATGAATCCAGATCTTTCTAACCGTTCAGACATTGTATACTGCGATATACACTCGATCAATTTCAAATGCACATTTGCTGATTCTATTCAACTGTAGGATTTCTGCAATGTGATACGCACACAAAAGCTTTAAGTCAAGACACTTGATGTAAACACAAACCCATTGATGCACCACACCTCAGACTTGCGTATTTTAAGATCTATTTACCACTGGAGATACATTTCCATTCACAAATTGCAGCCATGGTCCACAACACATCTCCTGATCTTCACAGTTGAACTGCTATGGAGCTACTACACATGACTGACTCCAAACCGCAGTGGCACTGGTCAACTATATAAAGAGGGGAGGAATAAGGGATGTAAAGGGTGAAGCGGTGAAAAAGCATGAAGCGGACAGATGGCTGATTATGCTGTAAGTTTATTCTCTACATGTGAAAGTATCACACATTAGCTCAGAGCTGCTCTGCTAATGTGATACAACATAATCCCTCCATCTGTGTGTGCGCTCAATTCCACAATGGTTTCCAAGAACATATAGTGTCGCGCGTATGCAGATCCATACGTGTGTTCAGCCTTCGACGTGAGCAAGCAGCTTGTGACATCCGATATCAACAGATCGCAGTGTTACGCCGATACACAGTGGAGTTCCATACAGGGGGCACCTAAAATCATCCCAGGGACTCAAGATTTTACACCCAGCTGGGTACAAAGCGGCACCTCTGGGCACCACAATGAGATGGGAAAGTCTGAAGTGATCAACAGAGCTGAAGAGAGTGTCGATGTTAGGAACCTCAATATAACAAAAGAGAAACATATTCTGAGATCGTGGGAGGACAAAAAACAATAGGGAGGAAAAGCCATATGCATCGTCAAAAGAAAACTGAGTGAAGAGAGGCCACGAAGAGGGATGAGATGCTGAGAAAATGAATGGGAAGGGGACGTCTCAAGGCACCTTGGAAGAGTTGTACAAATGAAAAGAACCACGAGAAGGAATGTGAGGCGAATGTCTGTCAAAGTCTCCACAATAAGGTCACAAGGGCTTTAGCACTGGAAATCAAATAGTATTAAATGCTTGGGGAAATAATCAGCAGCATGTAGATAAACCTTTTAATGGCCCTCAACGCCTGAGGGTCCGGTGGAGATGTAAATTTCCCCAAACGACTTGTTCTTTTTACACTTCTTCCCCACGTCTCTAGAGGATCATGCCTTTTTCTCAAACTGTGTTTTCATTTGGAAGGAGAGCTCGATGTCAATCATTTTTGTCGGAGAGAAAAATGTGTCTGCAGAAAGATAATGAATAAACACTGCCCTCATTTAACAAAAGGGCAAATGACACGACAAAATCGAATCAGCATCATGGTGTGTTGATGAGTGATAAATAAAGAACAATAAATAATCATAATAAATAAGCATGTTGTCAGCAGCAGCCAGGATGTCAAACTCAGGGGTCAACAATCATTTGCTGAACATGATGTTCATACATTGATGAGGGGAATAAAAGAAGAGAAAGTCAGTCTCCAGTTTCTTTTTATGTTGACATTGACAGAATGGGGACGTGGGTCGTGATGCCAACATGCATCGCAGGTGATCTAGTTTTTGGTGAACTTTAGATTAGCACTGAATTTAAAGCCACCCGACAGTATTTAAAGCTCTTGCAGGCCGTGTAAAGTTGAGCTGGTCTGTGAGTTTGACACACGTTTCAGAGTCTAAACAGACATTATGAAATGCTTTGAGGTGAAACCGACACAATGCTTAGGAAGTTTCTTGAGCCTGTAATCTTGTTTGCGGCTTCTTTAACAGAACAGGGATATTATTCAGATTTGGGTGACACATTTTGACACAAGCTGTTACAGTGATGCAGGGTGAAAGGCAAGGGACTTTTGTTATAGTGTGTTTCTCTTTGTGCTGCTGTCAAAAATTCTATTAAAGTGAAGCCCATGTGTCAACAGCGCCTCCATAGCACAACACAAGGTGCTCTGGCTCTACTCTGGTGTGAGAAGGGGACAGAGAGGAATTTAACCCTCCACACACGGTAATAGAAAGTGCTTTCCTTTGATTTATGTCCAGCCCAGTTGCTGGAGACTAGAAAGTATTTGGCCCGGCATTAATCAAGTGTTGTTATGTGCAATTGACACGTGACCCTACCACTGTCAGATATTGAATTTGGAAGTGGCAGATATTATTCCAGTGCATTGCTACTGTTCACTGGCAGGTTGTACAAATATGCATAGGAAAATGCGCCTGGCCCAATTGGAGTTGAATGGTGTAATGCTGAGGTGTCAGCCTCGATCACAGAGGCACCAAACTAAAACCAGACACTGCAATCTCTACAACAAAAACAACACCCAACTATCACTGGATTTTTGCTAATATTGAACATGTCAAATCAAGAATATATTTTCATTTCAACTTTTTTCTCTTTTAACTATTGCAAGAGATGCAACTGTTGCTGAACCACAATAAAGGCCATTTTGGAGTGAAGCAGTGGATGACAATGATTTAAGTTGATACTTGGGTTTGTTATACTGTAGATTCCCTCCTAACTGATTCTACCGAGACAGTTGGAATAATGATTTATTAACAAACAAGCTTTAAACAAACAAACTTTCATTAACTGGCAAACAAACCATTTAGATTTAGAATAGCACTCAAGCAAGAAGACACAACAAATGGTGTCTGTCATGGTTCGTGCTTTTACTGCGTCACTTCCTGTGTTCCGGTTCATGTTTTCCTGTTTGCTTTCTCCAGCTTCATGGCAGCACAGCTGGTCCTGTCATTCCACTGAGTGCAGAGATTTATACACCTGGAGAACCAGCATGTGCTGCCAAATGATCATCTTTTGTTCTCGTGGTACGTTCTCGCTCGATTGCTCCGTTCGCTTGTGAGCCTGTTTATCTCTCCGTTTTGCTCTGTGTTCATCTCCTCGTTCTGTCACCTTTTTCTCTCTCCTCACTCTATCTAGCTCTCCTATCGCTTGCTCCCTGTCATTAGCTCCTTGTTAGCTTCCTCGAGTGTTTGTGTTACTCGCTACTGTAGTTCAGCCTGTGTGCTAGTTATTTCCTCGGTTAGAGTTTTGTTTTCACCTCTACCGAGTTAGTTTTGTATTAACCTCGTCAGAGTTATATCCGACTGCATAGTTTTCTGTTGTCCCTGTTTGCAGCGCTGTGTATCTCACGCCTGTTTTCTGTTTTAGGTTTTTCCCTCTCCTTCGTGTGTTGTGCTCCGCTTCTGGTGTCATCGACTTCTGTTCTCCTTATTGTTCGTGTATTATTTGTGTTATTTGTATGAAACTTGGTTAACTGTTAACCTCGCTTGTTCGAGTCCTCTGAGTTCAGAATCATGTGCTCTTGGATTAGCAGTCATGACAGTGGCCAATGGCGACATCCTGTCGACAATAGCAGATAAACTCCATCTTGGAATCAACCAAACGGAAATGTATCAACTTTGGATGAAACAATGGACAGGGTTTCAGCAGAGAACTGAACGGTATGTGCAGTTATTTAATTTTGTCGTGATCTGTAAAGTCAGTTATAATGATATTAGACGTGTTTTACATCAGTTTGTTCCTCAAATATCGTGGCTCCTTAATCTTTTCCCCAGCTGCTGAACATTTATGAACAAATACTTTAAAAATAATTTTATCAAATAATCATGGTCAAATTTTACCGCAATTTTGAGGGCGCACCAATTACAAATAACAGGCTTTTTCAAAGGATTCTCAATTCCCATAACAAAAGACTGAAACAGAATCGAATACGAATTAATTTGATGCTTCCCTTAGCTGCACCCTCTCCCTTCCCCTTCCCCACCTTGTCCCTGCTGAGGGAGCTTTGTCTTCCCTGTTATTCAATTTACAGTTTCCCTTTCATTCAAAATAATTCATCTAACACGGAATGAAACACCGCCTGAGTGTTTAAGCTTTCACAGTTTTTCTTATCTGCTGGTTTAAAACAAATGAAGGCGGCAGTTCTTTGGACACTACGAGGTGTTGTGACTAACCTTACGGATAATAAACTTCAGTAATAAAAGCAGACTTCCTCCTACAGGGGATACAGGAGATGTAATTTCAGCCAAGGTGCAATAACAGAGGTGAGCAATGGATATTTTATATGTGGGGGAATAGATCATTTAATTATCTGTGTGAGTAACACCATAATATTATAATGACTGTTGTCTACATACTCCATCTCTGGAGGACTAATGAAAAAAAAAAGTGTGCGGCCCAAAATCTTTCGACAAAATTAGACAAGATCTGCTCATATTGTGTCAACAAGGACTTGACTGAACATCCACACAGCATGTTCACTTTTCTGCACTGCAATGTAAATACAGTATGTTCCCATCCGGATGATGTACAGAACACCAGATGGTGTATAGTGGTGAGCAGGGCTTAGGTGCTTAATGTGTTCGTCTACGTCTAAATTTGTGAGCGTGGACTTGGTAATGCTCTTAATGCACTGCTACTCTGTCGATCATTGTGAATAAAATCCTCCGTATGCATGTGCACATGGATGTGTTGTACTGCTTTTAATTTAAGACACCAGGACCAAGGAGCATTATGCTAAAAGACTGCAGTAAAAACATGTGATGTAGCAAAGTGTTCCCCATGTCGTACATAGTTAATAAATATTCCCAAAAGTACTGTGTGCTGCCTGTGAAGAGAAGAGACAGTCCCTTGCGAATGAAAAAGTAAATGCAGTATGCAGAAACTTCTGACGAACACATAGTTTCACAAAGCTTCAGACTCAGTGTTCTTTTTTCCCACCATTTTTCCCCAAAGCATCTTCTCTTACTGTTGTTTCCTTGTAAAATCGGCTAGTTGATCGGACTATCCAATGCCATGATCCCAGCTTACACTCTTCATGACCCTGACACAGGAACATGACGCATCACAGATGGGTTTAAATGGTCCCAATACACAAGGTTTCCCAAAGCATTAGGGCTTCCACAGCTATACATTTTTATACTGACTCAATGACATGCAGAGAGTAGCCCAACTAAGGCAATAATTACCTGCCGAGTCTGATAGTTCTCCTGGTTTACATGCCGCAGAAACAGAGCTGAATTACTGTAATGTCACCTCCATGACAGGGGCTGGCGGTGTGGCACAGACAGTAGAGGAAGAACACATGGAGCTGAATGTCATCCTGGATTAAACTAGGAGGTTTTGATCACCGGTGTCACTGCCTGATGTGGTCCGCCGGAAATTCCGTGACTGGAACAGAAAGTTGCACGTTTTACCAACTGACGTTTACTGGTAAGCGCATGCGGCCATGGTTATATTGTGCACTGGCGATTACGTTTTTTTTTTTGTAACTTTTTTAATTTTTTACTTCTACAATCTAGATTTAGGGTTGGGGATAGGGTCTGTGCAGTTCGGCTGAGACAAAGAAATAAACCAAAGTAATGCTTGTTGACCGTAAACCAGTTTGACGGTAACTTCCTGCTCCAGCACCATCATTTCCAGTGGACCACATCAGGCAGACAGATCAGATTGTACTTACACATGCGTGTAAAAACTTATCATTTCCAGATTTTACTGTTAAATATAGACCATTTTGACAACTATTCAAAAAACACACAAATTTTCAAGATATAATGAATAAGCACAATTCGTAGAACTTGCGCATGCGTGTTTCTAACGTCCAGTTCCAGTCCTGGAACTTCCGGCAGACCGCATCAGGCAGCGACAACAGGCATGAGCCCTAACCATTAGCATGGTTGCTAAGTTAGTCAGGGAGGTAATGTTGTCTTCTTGGCTGATGGAATTTTCTAATCTTGTGAGCGCAAATGATCAGAACAAGCATCTTTGCAACGTGACTGAAACCAGGTTCATTATGTGCTCACCATCGACATCGACAAAGACTGACCACGGCAGCCTCAAATTGCACACACAACTTCGTGATCGCATGTAATGTCATTAGACTTAGGAGCTGTATGTTTACTTCCGCTGCGTAGGTGAGGCTTGGGCAGCCACACCTCAGCCAGTCCAGTCATAGTCCAGCTGCTCGGCTACATGCTAGCTTAGTCGAGCTATTAACCACATAATCCTGGTTGTGTTGTCCGAATAAAAGAACTTCCGGTTTCTCTCCAGTAGTCGGACTAAGCTGTTTAGATGCATTTTAAAATTCCGAACTTAGCCTGAAACTTCGGTTTTCTGGGACATCATGTAACCATGCTCAAGGAGACTAAAAAATATTTATCATTTTCAGCCAAAGTGACAATACTGGTGTCAAAATTTGGAACAATACAATCCCAAATATCTCACTTATAAATGCCTGTCACTATAGTTTTAAACTGTTTTCCAGAGACATGTTACTGTTGAAAAATATATAATGTTGATAAAAAATATCTACTGTAGACACAGTAGCATGTCTAATAAAGTTAAATGAAAATTCTAACAAATATATAGCTCCCCCAGTTTTTTTTTTTCAGTAGGTTGCCTGTCATAAAAGAACTGAATTTCCTGATCAATGTGAGCTCCCAATTCATTTTCTCCCACTTATTCCCTTCACAGGGTCAAAAAGGGTCCGAGCCTATCCCAGCTACTTGAAACAAGAAACAGGGAACACCCAGGACCGCTACATCGCATCTGCAGGGTTTTTTTTTCACAGGAAAAAAACTCCGTGAGTATCTGGGAGAAAGTGGCACAATCCCGGGGCAGTCATAAAAACTCTACGCAGAAGGATTCCTCAATTCCAGGGTTGCCACAAGCACCGACCTCGAGGGCCAGAGGCATCTCCGCAACAGGCTTGAACTGACTACAGTTAGGCCGTTCCCATACATGCATCACCATGAGTTCATCTGAGAATCCTTTGTCAGAGTTCCTGGTTCTCTCAAAATGCGGTTGGGCACAATATTTGCAGTGGGTTTTTTTCAGTCCTGACAAGCATGCGAACGATGAGCAGTCACCCCTCACCCATGTGCTCACACCGTCTTTACTGGCTGACGCCCTGCACTCTAAAGTGTCAAGGGTGGCTTTTATCACAATGGCTCTTACATTTAGCCATTAAATCCTCCTTCATCCCCTAATCCTGCTTCATCTGATTTTCTTCTCATATGATCCTGGCAGCAGAAGAAACCTCACAACAATGTGTTTAACAGTCGTTACACAATCAATCTATTTTGCATCCCCTTTGCTCTGGTTGTTCACTTTCCAGCCTCGATGGTGATATGATGCTGGTGCTTAATGTGTTGTCTCATAACAAAAATACTATTTGCAAAAAAAAAAACATTCTGACCTGGATCTTTTTTTCCCGATATTTATATATGTATACAATATATTTATGCAAATCTAATGTAAATTAATACAAAAATGATTTTATTTTGTTCTACCAAATTCATTTAAAATAACATTTCATCACAAAATATATAAAATTATTTTTGTGGTTTTGAGCTAGCTCTAACCTTTTTATTATATTTGCATTACCTAACAGATGAATACGACAGAGAGTTAAACTCCACCTAAAGTGCAGTATAAATGAAAAAAAAAGCGTGAATAAAATCAGCCAAACTAGTAGTATTTGCGCAAAACGTGCTGTTATTGAATGCTAGGTCCACATGGACAGGTGCTTCCGCCGGTTGAAAACGCCTAACTGTGCAGAATTGAAGCCAAATGAAATATTCAACATGTCTGCTAGAGAGAAGACCACTGACATAAATTACACGCAGGAGATGTGTCAACATAATGGACGTCAATTACGGGAAAGGCTTCTCTCTCGATCTGATGCACGTTCATCATCCTCTCTGCGTTTGCTGACAGTCAAATGATTGACCAGTCATGCATGTTAATGAAGGTAATTCTTGTCACACATTTTCACTGAACAATGAAACAGAAACATTTCAAGACGGAAAAAGATGGTTGGCTGTTCAACTTTCTTTTTTCCTCATTTAATCCAACACCCATTAAAATGAATCATAACAGATCCTTAAATGATGTTCAGATCCAGATGACGCAAATAAATAAGACTTAAGAACTTAAAAAGAAAATAAATCCCGGAATTAAACCATCTGCCTATGCAGAATTGTTGGACTGTAAGCCAAAATAGATATTGAACAGATACTACTTGTTCCAAGTTGGACTGTAAATAAGGCAGTAAAGACAACAATAAGAACAAATAGCGTCTCCTGCATCAGACTCCAGCTGGTTCTGTGCTGTTTAATCTCGCTTTATGAAGCTGTGTTTCTGTGTCACCACTGATGATTTCACAGTGATCCAAGCATTCATGTTGATGGCACAGATGGTTTCCCAACACATGCCTTCACACACTCCTCCTGTCACAATTCACAATATAAGACCCTTATAGAAAATCCTCTCGGTCTTATGCAACAAAAACAAGGTCACCCACCTTTCTCTGAGGCAAACAACATAAAAGGCACCACAGAGAGTTGAAAGCAGTTTAGCAACTGAAGAGGCACAACTAATTACTCAACAGCTTCTTTCCTACAACTCAGGTGGCAAAACTGTGGCTGTCACTTCGTCTTCATAGAAGCCTGTGTGTGAGTGATTGCTAATATTCTCCTGGGGAAGGATATGAAATCGAAGCAGTTATTGGGGCTTGATGGAGACACTATATGTCCCCGATGGCCCTTTATGTCGGACAATCAAACAAGATCCTTCAGAACTACGTTTTACTGCAAATAGATCTACGCTGTACAACTCTATTATAAAAATCTTATTTTAGAGAAATAAAAGCAGCTCCCATCATGCCGTGCGGCCTGGACAGCCTGGGTGATCAGTCCACTACAGTGCTAGTGATGGTGGAGAAGTATTCCCCATCGGCAGCCTCTTGTTTGAGGAGATTCGGGGTGACATCACTGCTGGCTTCTTGTGCCCTGAAAGCCTTGGTACCAAGTCCTGCATCATGACAATCCATGGTCCTCTATTGTTGTGGTTCTGTCTGTGATATGCAGAGTTGCACATGCCACACAGCATAGATCTGCTGACCCACTGGATGATACATTACATTTTAGAGGAAGCAGGGCCAGTGTCACAGACACAGAAAGAGACCAACCTCATGAAGACTTCGATAAAGATCATATACACATTAGAACTGGCACAGCCCCAGTGTTTGTGATAGAAAAGGCGACCATTTAAACTCCCAACAGCTTTCAGATGTGGCCCTGAAGATCAAGCAGACAAATGTTGTCAACATTAGGAAGCGTTCTCAAGCTGACTGTCACATTGCAGGTACAGAAAGGCAACCAAACCGAGTTGGAATTCCACAGGAATTGCTGATACAAAGGGGGTTGGCATTTTGTGGACACTGGGTTGCAAAAGAGGCAGGGCCGCTGCACAAGAGGATGATTATCTTGGAATTGCTTTCAGAGACAGCATCAGCAAACTGCAGCAGCAATCACCGCGGTGAACCACATTTCATGTCACGAAAAAAGACACGCTAAAGTTCATGAAGACTCACTTGACAATTGCATCCAAATGGACGACAGTCATCTCCAGAACCAAGCCAAACAAACACTGAAGTGAAAGCAGTGAATAATGTTGATTTCAAATGTGAACAGAATGAGTGTAAATAAAAAATCCTCTCATGTCTGTGATCCCTAACCTTTTTGACCAAAAAAAAAATACAATTGTAAAGGACTTTTCTGCAGACAAATGACATCCCAGATTGAGTGTAACGCAGACAGACGACACCGAACGCATCTCCTTGACCAAGGTAGTCACAATTATCTTTCGGGAACGTCACGTATTCAACAGCAGGCGTGGCTCAAACAGCCATCTCAAGCTCAATGATTCTGAACAACATAAAACGGCAACATTTTGTGTAATGGACAGATGACGCACATCTCAGAATACATAACCTCTCATCAACGCAAGGTGAGACGTCCTTGGGCGGCTTTTATTCGGCAGCACCATCGGCATCACCAGAGAATGTGGACCCACGAAAATATACTCAGTCTCTGTCCTGCAGAAACAGTCGTAAGAAAGGTTTCTTTTTTCTCAAAACACCACAAGGATAAAAGCTCTTGTGCTCTCGTGTGCACTGCAATTCATTTGAGTTACAATATACAACATGTGTTTCCAGGCAGAAGTCCTGTTCATCCTCTGTTAGTATTACTACCCAGATTTATGTTTTGGCTGTAAGACCAGGGGGGCAGACGATTCACAACCTAGCCATAATGTCTTTGGGTAATGTGGTCATGTGAGAACCTACGCACGGTCACACACACACACACAGCCAGTGAGCACTTCCAGCGTAGCACTCTTTCTCCTTGATGTGAACACTTTCTCCTTGAAACCCTGTTTAGTCCAAAGCGAATCAGCGACGCTATCACCATTTACCAGCTGTTGAGCGTGATCGCATGCTACGCCTGGCTCCTACTGGCTGGCGCTGATGACATCACCCTCATCTGTATGCAGCGTGGCTGCTGCTCCAGCCTCATGGCAGTCATTGATTAGAGCCGCTAATGCTTTTCTAATGTATGTCTTTGAGAAAAACTAAGCAAGTCTCCTACGCAGTAAGGGAGTCATTGTCGACACTAGGTTCTTTGCACATGACACTGTATTTGAAACATTTTTGCAATATTAAGTGGCATCAGAGTAAGCAGTAAGTACTTGTCTCTCAGACAGACAAATATCTGCATTCACGTTGGTGTACATCTACTTACTAACATCTCTTGCACCAAGTATTTATTTACTTGTTTTACTTATTTATCTACAGTTGGGGTGACTGAAAATGGGAAATAATGTCAACTAAAACTATTGATAGCAGCCTCTCTTTACAATGGATCCACATGTTTGAGTGTGTCCATATGGGTCTTCTCACCAGAATTTTGACACCAAAATTTGACCACTCCTCTGGAGTATCTTTCTTTTACTCTGAAGACAAAAATAAACAAGTCAAAAATATGTATACAACTTTATAATAGACGCTTTTTAAATGAAATATTTAAACAAGTCAAATATATGTATAAAACTGTATAATAGACGCTTTTTAAATGAAACATTTAACCAAAACAATAACATAAATAATACAGAATATACATAATAATAAAATTTAAAAAAGGTTGTAACAACAGTAACATTAAAAATAAAAATATTTTTAAAAAGTAGTCTAAAATCTGTGAAAAATAAATGCTAATTGTTCAGACCACAAAACAATGAAGAATTTCTACAGTTGCAGAGTTCGTCACTGCCGCTTGACTTAAGCGCTAGAATAACACCACTAAACTACATTTTAATGAAGTCCACATCTTCTGTCCCTTTTTTATTGGCAATAACAGTCGACCATAAGTGGATAAGGGAACCTTAAAAATAGAGTTGGGTGACCTTCATGGTAGGTATTAGCAATGTTTTCAGGGTTTAAAGCTGCACGTCGGCCATTTTCAAGGACTGTCACATCAACAACTGAAAGAGAATGTTGCCACTCCCCCCCTCAACTGTCGAGGTTGGCCAGTGTTGTTTTAGGGACTAATTTAGAAGTGAACAATCTCACCTGAGGATGAAGCAATCAGATGCTATCAGTTTAATACCTGATAGAATCAAAAGCAATTAAGTAAAGGAATTATGCTTTCAGGCTTTGATCCATAAATGCCCTATTAACCGTACGACAAATTCCGGGGGAGCAATAAGGACATCTAAATAAAAGTAAGCGTGAACGGCGGCCTCTTCTGAGAACCCAGCAGAAGCAAGATATTTTCTCTGTGTGGTGATCACACTACGCTCTGAGATGATCAGTGATCCTCCTCCCTGAGGTCTGAGCACAGATTACATGCGTGTGTTTGTATGTGTGCCAATCTTGGTGGGATTACCGTCAAACACATTCATCTTTTAGGGACAGATCAGTAGTGAAGCGCCTCAAAATGTGGCAGAAACACCCCCCTCTAGGTAACGGCTGTTGTTTAGTGGCAAAGTATGCCTCTATTGGCTTTTGTGTGGGTGCATGTGTTGAATATCAATGACTGTTTGTTCTGACTCTCATTTCATCCCTTTCACGTTCTCTCCGTCACCAGTCTCATTCATTCATTACAAATGACATTCCGGCTTTGGTTGTTCCTGCTTGGTTTGCTGGAGGTATTCCTCCGCTGGTTTTCCTGAGTAAAAAGTATTGCATTTTACACCTACAGTTACAGTAGTTTTACTGCGGCTTTCCTGACTAACAAGAGGCTTTGTGCTAAATATTGAGACAGTAGTAAAGTGGTGATTTCCTAAAGACAAGGTGTTGCCCGTCAACATGCTGAAGGTGTTTTTTTTTACCCGTGTTTCCATCTACCAGAGTGTCTGCCTTTTTCTGTATATTGTGCTTGGCATGAATTGAATGCACTGGCGGCTCTCATGGGGATTGGACAGTCATACGCACTGGAAATATGCGCAGAGAAATGCAGAGGAATCAGAGGAGAGGAGCTGCTGACATCACGGCTTGAAAGACTGTCAAGGTGATCTTCGCCCCTGAGTGGTCAGCGCGACCCTCCTCTCTCTCGCTCGCCTTCAACCTCCCTCATTCCATCCGTCTCTGACTGTCTTATAGTTAATCTAAACTGGAGTAGAAGAGCAGAGAACCAGACACTCCAGGGAGCGTGACACATCTTCTCCTGCTCAGTTTATTTATATCTCCACCACCCGCATTTTCAGGTTTCTGTTTTTTTTTCCTGTCTTTGTTTACCTGCCCTCTCCTCAGAGAGAGTTCATGAATGAGCAAGAGGAAGCTGGCTGTTTAAAGTCTCAGATGAACTCAAATTGCGCCTATGATTTCTTTATTTTAGTCTCGGGATGTCAACAGTACTGTATTGGGCCAAAACCTGTCATTACAGATGACAGATTTTGCTGTATTTCCTGGCTTTCTATAAAGATTTAGAATCAATTAAAACAAATACAAAGCAAAAAAAAAACGAACACTATTATTCAAAATATCAAGAATGAATTACATTACTATTCTGATTACAAATATTGCTTTTGCCATCATTTGTCCAATTTGTGGCTCAGCATGAAGGCAAAAATGTTTTAATTCACCAGCACTAGTCAACCTAAGGCTGGGGGAATATAGACTCTCAAAAATATCACAGTTTTTTTTATAATATTAAATATTGGTATTTCTGCCCAGATATTTTTGCCCACATAAAGACTGTGGCAAGAGGCAACGTCATATTAGTTTCCAGTTGGGAAGCTGAGCTGAAGCTTGTCTCCTGCTCAACAGAGCAGCCGATCAAACACACAAGTTTAACAGTCATGACAGACTTCTATTGTCAACCACCAAATATTGTTAGTGATCTCTACTCTCTGCTTCTCAGTATAGCTCTGGAGGATTGTAGATATTGGAATAACACCATTCATGAAGTCAATGAAAACTGCGGAGAAAGTAGTTGGATATTAGTTTGTAAAAATGGAGGCTCTCAATCACTCGTTTGTTTGTGTTGTTTATTGTGCTTTTTTATCTGGTTGTTTAAGATAGTAAATCACAATTGTGATATGAATTGAGTCTCTGTATACTGGCATGGGCAGTTCTGTCGCTGAGAGTTTTCAGATTTTATTAACATGCTTCAAAAACAGCCATCCTTTTGCCTTCTCTGCCCTCATTATTCACATGAATACAAGTTGCTGCCAAACGCTCATCCAGCTACTCTAGTTAGAGTTTGTGTTTCTGCTCTTGACATCTTTACTGACCCTTCCTGTGAGCTGTTTTAGAGTGAGTCAAGTTCGCTTTCGCAGGGGAGAAAGAGCCTGAAACATGTCACAGTCTTTTAAGAAGCTTGTCTTTTTTTTTCGTTACATAGTTAAGAGAGATGTGTGACACTAAACAATATGTCTTCTACCAAGACATATTGTCTTCTACCGTATCATGTCTTCTACCAATATGAACAGCATCATCTATAAATGAGAGCCGTAGTACATATATCATTGTCACACACTATAAATTCAGCACAGTTTGGTCTCTGTTCTTTCACCAAGAAAGATGTGCCGGGTACATCCACTTGGTTGGGGTCAGAGCTTCACTTTACTTATAGATGTTGACGTTAAAAAGTCAGGATTACAGTGACAGCAGCTGCCGAACATTTTGCCTCCATATCTTATTCATCTTATCCATTATTTACCTCATTTATTTCCCTCCCTCTCATCCTCTTCTAAACTCACTTCAGCCTCCATTCTGACTCTTATTGCTTGGATTAAATCTCAAATTTAATAAAGCACAGCTGTCATCTCACATTACTGTGCAAGAGTTCAAAGCTCTTTACTCAGCCATTTTCATTTTCTGTGTCTGCGGCCTCTTAAACCGACTCATTTTCATTTAAGCCTTCACTTTGTGTTTCTCAGCTGCTTCAGTTCATTTGTCAGCTTTTATTACGTGTCAAAGTGCTCAAGTCCCTTTTCACCTATTTTAGCAGCTTTAAGTCTTTCCAGAAACGTGTCACCTATGAAAGCCTGAAATACAACCATTGGTCATGTTTTCCTTGCGTCACTCATTGTCCTTCACGCTGCCCCTTCAATAACCATTTCGTCCTCTTCCCCCCATCACCATTGTTCAACTCCATCCATCAATAGTAATTGGTCTCCTGGAGGTCTTTGACCAGTAAGACCCCTCTGATTGCCCTCGACACCACTTGACCCATGATCCTCATGTCACCTGCCACACATCAAAAGGATGGAAATACAATAGCAACGTTCAAGAGCCATAATGATGAGTGACGACTTAGTGGATATTCAAACGTCAAGTCTGAAGCCATTTTTCTGCTGTACACTGTGTAATAGTCTTATTCACACAAGCTTCCCTACGTCCGCGTCACTCACGGAATCTTCCTCACTGCTGTCATGACAGTGTGCCGATATCCAAGTGTCTAAATAAGCCTCTACTTTATTTTGCTTTTGAGTCTTATGAGTAGTGACGGGCTGATAAGGCTTCACGAAACAGTGTGCTTATTTTCTGTGGCTACACTCTTTGCTCTAAAATATTTGGATTCTAACAACAATTCCAACGAAACCTCAAATATTTTTGTCAATCCAGAGCACCACCTACTGAGCTCCGGAAGGAAGACACTGCTTCATGAAGCCTCATCAGCCCATCACTACAGTCAGGTGAGGATGATTTGCAGACAGTAGTCGAGGGGAACAAACACTGCAGAAAAGCAGTGGTTGTGGCACGCTGTGGAGATAATCCTCAATGTGTTGAAGAAAGAACATTAAAGAAAACATCAGTCTATGGATATACACAGTCATCACATGTTTAGTTGACGATAAGATCTTCAGTAAACACTTTCAGAGTAGCTGTGCGACTTCTTTTGCCCATGTGTTGTTGACTTCGACCTGAGAAACACTTTGTCGTTCTGGATTCTCAGAACTGTGATGCTTTCTTTTGAACCAGTACACATTTATAAATGGGGGTACTTAAGTGGGAGGGCACTCAACACTGTTAGCGTTCAGGCGGAAGTAAACAACACATCAGGAAAATGGCAAGTGGCACAATAGTTTGAAAACGTTAGTGAAACTACTTGTTTTCATACTGTATTTTGCCCGTCTGTAGATACCCTATGGCTGGGTTTATTTAATTTAGTTGAATTGAATTTCCTACTACTAGACATCCTTTAGCGTCTCTTGGCAGCTTTCAGGTTTTTCTGTGACGGCCTTGTTTTGCTTTGGAACGACAAGACACAGGTTGGCGTTTTGCATTCTGTGGAGATGGATTGTTTTGAGGGTGGGGCAAGAGGAACTGTAAAGTTCTTCTTAGAGGAGAGGCAGGTGGTGTAGTGGACTGGGCAAAGGGACACTTCCTCTGGTGCATGTGTGATGGCACGGTCACATTCAGGAGAGCACTCGACTCTCACCTCTCTTACTGCCGTGGATGATTTGAAGTTTTATACTCCTGAATTTGGATCTTCCCCTTGTTCCCTTATATTTTCTCTCTTACTGTGATTGCTTTGTTTGTCAGCCACACACCTTATCACCGCATCTCGGTAGATTTAATTAAATTGGCCTTCATTGGCACGAAAAACAATACAAGACGCGACCCGGCCGACGCCAGGCTGACCGGATTACGTCTTGTCTGGTCAAATACTGATTGCAAATCCACATCTGAGGCGGGCTGACTGACGAATTCTCTTTATTTACTTCAATCAGAGATAAAAATGAGCAATTCCGCCGAGTTGTAAACAGGCAGAGCAGCGCTACACACATCCAGGGGAGGAGAGTGGAGAAGGGAAGTAATGCACCATGAAATGAAAAAGGCGGCTGGTTGAGGTGAAGCCTTTTCAATCAGTCAGAGCACTGCAACTCCAACATCGACGTAATAGTAGACTCACTTATCTGTTTAGATTTTGACATCAGCAACATGGTTTTAGCGTGTTAAAGCATATGAAACTGGAAATGGGTGGGTTGAGGGCAAAACTACAAACAGACAAACAAAACAAAACACTCAAAGCTGAGAGTCAGTAAGAGAGCAAGTGGCAGGAAACACTGGTCATTTAAAAACAATGTAAAGTATCATTTTAACAGCAGACTTTCTTTCACCAAGCACCTGCTGTTGGGTTTTTTTTTTACGACTACAACTGCATTAATCTTGCTTGCTGTTATTGTTTTTATTTCCGTTCATTGGCTTTTGGCTGCAAAAGTGCCTTTTATAATAGTGAAGGTTGCAAGCACCCATAAAGGAAAATCTCCCCCTTCACTTTTACCTCTCATTCACCTTTGAAACCTGGGTCAAGTTCTTCAAATTCATGGTTGACATTTGAAGTTGAGGAACTCAGGATACATTTGTAGTTGTTTGAATAACAAACAAAGAAATATATTCAACATCAGTGCTAAATAATGTCATAAAAATGTTTATTATTATTACCCCCATGCAGTGATGAGTCACTGCAGGACGGTTTCATGCCGAGAAAGAGGAGCGCAGTCCAATGCTTGCACTGACAACGCTGTTAGAAAAGGTCAGAGGGAGAAACAGCCTTTACGGATTTTGAGAAAGACTATAACAAGATTGGGACTGTATGAGGTGAGAAGTATGTGACAGTTGTGCTGTAGCTGTCAGGGATTCAAGGAGAGAGTAGGATTACATCAGCGCACAGCTGTCTTGCCCCTGATCCTTGTTATAGTGACGGACAGACTGAAAGACAAGGTTAGGAAGCAGTGTCTGTGGACGATGATGCTTGCTGATGATACAGTGATCTCTGGTGGGAGTAATGATGAGTTGGAGGAGATGCTGCAGAGGTGGAGGTACAAGCTAGAGAGAAGGGCAGTAGAATATACCAAATATTTGTGTGTGAATGTAAGAGTGAGGAGGGTCGGTGAAGGCAAGGCTTTGAAAACAGATGAGTTCCCAAGTTCGGGTTGGAAAAAAGTTTGACACCATCTCAAATATTAGGAAAAACCTTGTGTTTCAAATGGTGTGGCTGCATTATATAGACACAAACAAACACAAATTACAGTTTTTTAATAAGAAAAATAACATAAAAATAAAATAACAAAACTCCACATTGTCAGAATCAAAGTCAACAACAAACAGACCATTAAACCATCAAATGAATATTTACTAGTCCTGCCATAAGTACACAGTAGAATGCATGGAGGGTCATAAAAACTTTTTTTTCCACTGCTTCCAGAGTGATGGATAGAGATCAAGGGAGGTGTGGGAGGAGATGTATTGTTTAGACACAGCAGATCTGACGTGAAGACAAGATACAGATATCAAGATGCTCAGGTTTCATTGGGAGTGACTAGGAAGACAGACAGGTCAGACTCAGATGGCTCTGACATGAGGAGAAGAGAGACAGTGGACAGGTTGGATGGACAACGGGGAGGAACACAGTCACTGAGGATCAAGGATGTGATAAAGGAGGACATGAAGAGGACGGCTGTGACTCGGACAGGCTGACCCCTGATGGAAAAACTCAAAAGACAAAGGAGTTGTTGTATTTATGTTCCTCTTGTTGTGATTCCTCAGTGTGAGACAAATCTCTCTCTCAAAAAATCTTAACCTGTTCTTCAGATAAATGAGTTCATCCTGATTTAGAAATGTAGTGAGTCAAAGTAAAGAAACCCCAAAACAATCAATCTGGTTGAATGTCGTGACTACAGCGCTAAACAACTTTGTATTCCATTGAAGCGCCAAGTTTCCTTTGAAAATAATTTGAGTAAATATTTGAGATGGATCCAAGAGATGGAAGAGCCAAAGAGACGGTTGGAGTGGTCATGAATGACAGAGAGGAATGTGCCCTCTTCACCATGTTTATTAAAGCTGTCACGCACTTCCAGATGACTGAGGAGGGAGAGCTGAGGAGGTATAGCTGGAGTCCAACGGTGATTAAAAAATGTAGACAAATCAATTATGGCCGTAGTGTGTTTTGCCCCTGAGGTCAGGCGGCAGGAGTTTGGTGATGGATGGCGTTTGCCGTTGTGTTATTTACTCTAAATAAAACACAGAGAGCGGCTGTAATGTGCAATTAAGATAGCGTCACTCTTGGTGTTTTGATGTCATAAAGGCCTGAATATACATTTCATTTGTCACACTGACACCCGCGGGTCAACAGTTTATCAAGGCAAACAGAGTTGGCTTTGTTCGGTGGAGTGTGGTCGACAGTGTTTGCTTTGACACGAGATGTGCGCAGAGCTTTTGGACAACCAATAATTAGCACTGTGCTCATGCTTCATAACAGTGAGTGAGAGGCCCTGGGTCTGACATGAGCACACTATTTTCACTCCACCCCACTGGATTTGTTCATTTCACGTCAAGCCACTGTGCTAAAATTCTAATGAATTGTTTGTGAGGTAATCCTACATACTTTAGCACATTTGGATCAGCATTCTGAATGTGTGGTCCACGTCTGAAACTTAAGGATGAAACGGCTATTGACAACTTTGCTTTCAATATAGGAAAATAACAACACAGTTTTTAATAAGTCCTAGTGTTGCTAATGCTATTTCAGCTGTTAGCATGTTGCATAACTAAGTTAAATCGTGCGTTGTTATTTTGTTCTTTTTCACATTTTGTTTACTTTAGTAGAGATTTGTTTTGCCAAACGTCTCAGCTGAAACATCATGACGAGTGAAAACATGAAAACATTGGACTGATAGCTGGTGTGGAGCCCCTGTGGTGTGATTCGTCTGATGACTGAACTAAATTGACTTGCAAATGGTTTGGATACAGTTTTGTTTGATTAAATCATACACTCCCAGTGTGACTGCAGCAAAAACGCCGTGCATAAGTTGAAGTGAAACAAGGTCTATGTACATCTGCTTCCAGAAACATCAAGCAGTGTGCTTATTCTATAGGGTGTGCAGCGCTTGACATGGCTCAAAGTGTGTTCATCTCAAGAGCCATTATTCCCTCATGATATGACCTTCACCATTTGTGACCCACATTCCACCATTTTCACATCATTTTACACCAACAGCGCCCCCTACTGAGTCCTGAAGATGAGGACACTATTTCATGAAGCCTCATCAGCCCATCACTAGCAAGTGTTTTAGTTAACAGGCGAAGAGACAGTGCTAAATATCCAAACATTAACAAAGATGTCAACAATAACCCAAGCGTTTAACACCACTAAACCAGGTCTGACGCCTCCCAAAATGTCTGCTGCACTTTATATTTGAAGGCCTTGCCACGATGAGCCAAATTTCTTCCCTGCATGTCAAGAAACATTCTCACCTTTTGCCTTGATCATACGGGAAAAAGAATAATTGTGTGTCAGATGAGTGATTTGTGCTGCTGGGATTTCGCAGGTGAGTTATTCTCAATGAGCTTGGACTCACCAACGCGCCACGAAGGTGGAAGTCAGTTGCTCCTACAGCAAAGAAGCTCAAAGAAACTCCCAAAATATGGTCCTGACACACCAGGCATTTTAGTGTCAGATTGCCTCTGCTTCCTATTTACTCTATGTTCTAGTCCGATATTAAAATAGCGGTTCACTGTCCACATGGCCAGCACTCTGCCAGCTCCAATGAAGTGATTGTAAGTGGGATGAAAATGGAGCCATAAACTTCACGTATAATCAAATTCAAGTGGAAAATCACTTGATGTCCTTTGTGTCTCAAGCATGCATTTTTCTCACAGCAGCGGCCAGAGCGTCTGCTGGCTTGACCCTCAGTGAATCTAGTTTAATAAAGCCTTTTTCAGATGAGGAGACCATGTTACAGGTGTTGTTCTCACGCTTTCAAATGATTTCTGTCACTGCTACATGGACAGATGAACAGCTCTTTGCGATGCAACACGTCAGGTTAGATGTCAGAGATGGTCCCCGCTCTGCTGAATGATACATCCCGCTATAAAATATGCCACAATGACCCCTCTGCTCCACCAAGCCAACTCCCTTCGCAGCCAGCGACACCAGAATCACTCCAGAGCGGAGCATCAGGTGGAACCACTCTCATTGATCAGAGTTGAGCCGCAGAGTTGCTCTGCATTGTTAATGCGACACTAATACTTTGGGTTCAACAGTGAGGTGTAGAGGTCTGGATAAAACCACAGCTGAGTAAACCTGACCACGGCAGCTCTGAAAAATGTGAAGTAGAGACCACGGTGCTGATAACTGTGTAAAGGGAGATTTGTTCTTCATTTCATCCTTTGTGCGTGTTTTTATTCTCAAATGACTGTTCTGTTTCAAGTGAACATGTTGTTTGTGAATGTTGAAAAAGCTAAATCAATTCTGTGATTCTTTCATATCAATGTATTTTTTTAAAAACATGTTTAAATCATTTATTGTCCTCAGTAGCTGGAACCCGGGCTGCATCCCTCCATCACGTCAATTACTCATGGACCCATGGCTGCTATTCCTTAACTCCTTATTGACAATTGCATTGGAGTCAATATTACTTGACACACAGAAAAAAGTGACAAGGCTGTGGAACTATGCATAGATAGTAAGACATGATCATTTACTGTCCCCAAAGTTGGTTCGATTGAATTAAAATGCTTAATAAGTGTTAAAACTGAATTGAAATTTAGCGCACTGCTGCAAAAAGTGAGAACCGGAAATGTAGTAACATCACAGTCGGAGTCAGCTCTTGTTGACGCATCCATTACAGTAGGTGCAGGTAAACAAGCTCCCCAGCTTCAGCATCTGAGAAGAGATGCTGAACTGTTGAATGCGGCAGGGTGAGGTAGTCTGAGCATATTAGCCTGTTCTCCCCAAAAGATGCAGAGCGTCGTAAGACATGGGTGACAAGAGGTAATGATCAGTGTTGTCGGCACTCAGCAGCGATCATTCCAGTGCTGTGCAGGAACCTTTTGGTGGGTATTCTGAACAGGTTCTGAATCCGACTGCAAACCCCATGGTTTTCAAATGTAAACAAACAGCAACTTATGATTGCGGCAACAGAGAAGTCCTTTAGTTTACCAATACATACAATATAATATATAATATATAATATACAATAGAATTATTACTGTTGATCCTTCTTAAGAGAGTATAGCATCCAGTTCATCTTCACCTTCCGACACGCACCAGTCATTGCTTTCAGAGTGACAATAATCCACTGACAAACCTACAGTGATATTGGTAGCAAATTCCTCCGCTTTTACTACTATTACTTTTACTGTACATGGACATGTGGTAATCCAGACCAGAGTAGGTGTAGGAGGCAGACGCTGGAGACACTTTTCTTGCTCACCAAAGAAATGTATTAAGCTGCTCCAGGATGCAAAAAAATAGCCAGGAAAAAATAAAAGAAAAAACATGGATTGCCAAGAAAGTCAACAGTTAACTCAGCGTAACTGAAAAGACTGAAATAATTTCAACAGAAATTATTCTTACACACTTGTGCACACCTCTGCACACTGCAGCCTCCCCTCTCTGGCCTCCCCAAATACCACCAACTACCATAACTCATTTCTGCCGTAAGAAACAAAGTCCACTGCTCAGCGTACTTTGAACACGATCTGCCACATCACGCTCAACCTCGCTCCATCACTCCATCATAGATAATAAAACAAAACAAAACACTTCCCTACCTTGGCCTCCCCCACAGTTGAAACTTTCCATGATGTCACTAATGACATCACCAAGGTGATAAAACCAGGAAGTGAGCCGCCACGTCCTCCTTTTACCTGAAGGTCTCGTAGTGAGTAACACAACCAACATGCTTAACAAATATGAAATAATTCCTAAAGAACTGACATTTAATTGAACCAATAAACGTGCTTTAACATAACCAATCTCCTTTGTGTCGATTTTTGATACACCAGAGGATGCAACTCAAACATGACCTGGGATAGTTTGAACTCATGATCCAGGTTAAAGATGGAATTAAATCAACTAAGCAAGCATACAACAACTTTAACTGAGACAAATGGGTGACTCTCAGCCACTTTGTCACAGGACAATACATTTTATAGATTTTTTTTTATATTCACGGAATGAAACCACAGTATTTCTTCCTTCCAGTTAAGCCTTTGTTGACTTGATGTCAGTGACTCTTCTTTTCTTACGTTAATCATATGCGGAAAATTCAAACACCACTTGACTGAAGAGAAATACAGAATTTTGTTGTCACTTTTTAGACAACAAAAATTAAAAAGCAACACAAGTGGTACATCGCAGAAATTGTTTTCAAAGTGAGGCAGATAGCATCATGTCTACTGAGCCCAAAAAGTGGCCAAACTGACTGGTGCTGGTCAGATGATCACGGAGAAATGAAAAGCACCCAACACAAAAGACGAGCCAAAAATGACAGAATCAAATGACAACCGAGACACTGATGAGCGCATGCTGGTGGGAAAGATTGATGTGGAAGCAATAGTGGTAAATTCAATGGAAGTGCCTGCTTGTTGAGCAAAAGACAGGAAGCGAGAGACAAAGGAGGAAGAGGTCTGGAACAAAAAAAAAAACAGTTGCACGAAGAAAGAATTATTCTAATCGAATGATGTTGTGGCTGTGTTGATAAGCACATGTCAGTGTGATGCTTTGAAATAAATAAGTGTTTTATTGTCAGAAACTTAAACGCTTCTTCAACAAACCCTGACGTATGTTGTCCCTAAAACCTACCTGAAATCCGATGAATTAGTAGCAGACGGAGGCAGACATCAGGGATTGTGCAACTTATATCAAGGTCTGTCTCCGTGATGGATGGAAACATGCTGCAAGACCTTGTGAGTCTTATTCCGGAGCATCATAAACCCGTCAATCATGCGCTCCCCCTTTCATAATCCTCCTCAATCCGAGGGTGCTCCCACTGAGCCGGAGAGAACAACCTGGTGACGAGCACGACGACATGAGATCCTTCACCTTCAATCCGCCTCCTTATTACTGCCAGGCATGCATGCATGCACCCGCCACACGCACACACACCAGAGGGTGTTCGTGTCGGAGACGCTTGTCAGCGGCAATGACGTGCACAGTTTTATTGTGCTGGGTCTTGTCACAAGTCACATCAGTGAGGACAGCAGATAAGGTGATGGCGTAGAAGGAGGGGAAGAGCTGAGAGCAAGGAGGAATGTCTTATTTGACCTTGATCTTTTATTTGTTTTTCCAGCAAAAACAGGACCAACAGAAGACCAAATTGAAAAGTCTCATGTGTTAAGAGTTTAAAAGTTTTGTATGATGTAAGCAAGATGAAACGACACCCTAACATATACTATTTGACTTAAAAAAATAATAATACGTGCTTAGACTAGGTGTTCTGTTTGCTTATCGTCATCCTTACTTAACTAGGACTGAAAGCTTGCTCATGTGATCCGCAAAGGATCATGGGATTGATGACGCAGTGCACTGTAAACTGTGCCATTGACAGGCTTCAACATCATGTTTTACTGTGGCCAACGTTTGCCTTGAGAGACGAAACAACATGGTTTTGGCTGTATGGGAGAGGAAAGAACTGCAAAAGAAGGCTCTTATTTTTCTGTCGAATTCATTCACTTTTGTGTAAATAACCACAATATATATCTTGTACTTTTACTCAAAAAAGAATTATACCATGCATCCGATGAGTAAATAATGTTTTATGTTCTAGTGCAAAGCACCTACAGTACTACTCTATGCACAATATTCAGGAACTAGGGGTTACTCCCCCCCTCAAAAATAAAATAAAATAAAATAAATAAATAAATAAAAATAAATACAGGTGTATTGTTATACTGGATATAGTATTGTTTCCAATCCCTTTTCCAAACTTTGTTCACCTCTTATGCATTTCTATTTGCATAAGAGGCAATGCACTCCCCTTTTGATCATGACTGGATGTCAGTAAAATGTGGGGAAAACTCTCTCAACAATTAATTCAAACTTCAACTTCAACACCAGGAACCAGATTTCTTGATCATACCATTGTTAAATAAATGAACTGGCAGATGTCGCCCACACAGGAATCCACCCACCAAAAACCTTAAGAAACCAAAAACTTCACAGACGTCTATACACTCCTGACAGCTTTCCAAGCAAATCGGCAGATTAAAAGCCTCATTTCTCCAGCCATAAACCTTCTGCTGACATCTTTGTCTGTTTTCTCTCTGAAGAGTAATTGAATGTCGGAGACTTACAAACAAATGTGACAGAATTCTTCTTTTGGAAGAGACACTGAAGGTAGCGCAGCTGCTACTGAAAAATGCCAGCGCTCTGTGGAGGCAGCAATGACTCTACAAGGAATTTGTGCTCATATACGCTTCTGCTTGTGTGCTTGGTTTTTGAACGAGACGGTGAATACACATTTTAGCCTTATACAGCCCTGCAGGTCTCTTTGACACAGTGAACTACACACAGGCTCATGGAGGCCAAAAATAAAAGGTATAAATAAGTGGATTATTTTTCTGGACAAACAGTGAGGAGCTAAGTGGTTGTTTACTTTAACTCCAAAGCCATCACGAAGGATATGCTCAATAAGGTACTCTAGTGAGTCACCTATTCAAGATTCCAGAGACCTTGCACATCATGAGAAACAGAGAAAAATGAAGAATTAGGAGGAGAATGTTTCTGGCTTTTTTTTATCAAAGCTCAAACCTGCATATTTTAAAATGCAATTCCTTGAGAGCCACACATTATTCACACTGAATACAACTAAATGAACAAGGAAAACCACGATTTTTGGAATATAATCAGACTCTGAATTGCAGTGGACGCCTCTTGGGAAACAGGTCAATCCATGCCGTCGAGTAAACAATGTTAAAAACGATGATGGGATGCAAGGAATTACAGTGACAAGCAGCTGGCAACTTCTCAGACATCAGTTCAACTTGAAGTTTGGCTGTTTGCAGTCCCAGTACTCTCAACAATAAAGTGTGACCTGAACAGCTCCTATGATGCTTTACACTCCAGCCAACTCATCACTGTGGGTGATCGCTACAATATGACTCCACAGCTGGTAATCTGAGCAGCTTGGTGCTCCGGCAACAGAGGAGAAGTGGGGAGAAGAGGAAGTCGAGATAGATGCACAGGATGGCAATAAAGTGCCTGTAATTTCATTGGACTAATGTGATGGGCCTTAATCTTGAAGCATGAAGCTTTTGCCTGTAGAAGTCCATGTCACAGTATCAACGCCTGTGATTGGTTGACCTGGCTGCAGAGCATCATGGGAAGTCACCGTAACTGAGCTTGTTGTTGAGAGTGACGACGCATGATATGGTGATTTATGTAAGATTGATAGCAGCCAAACTCTGTGGATAAACCGGTTAATCCCTACATTTATTGCGCATTGATTTAAAAGGAGCAGGGGTGAGCTCTTCTGCCCCTTTATACACTTTCACTGAACAAGGTTTATGTGGCGACGCACCAGATCAGGCAGCGACAGACTCGACTGTGGCAGCATGCTGACAGTATTATACGAGAAGCACTTGTGCGTACAAGATAACGTGACACTCGCACATGTAGTTATCTTCGGCTCCACATCAGGTTTGGCTAAGTTGAGCAGCGTGGTACCAATTTTCGGTTGCAGCGATGGAATTTCCAGACCACATCGGGCAGACGGAACAGATCAGGCAGTGACAGGGTGCAAAGAGCCATAGGTTCCCAAACCCTGCTCTATAAGTTGAGCATATAAAGACTGAAACCCTTGCTTCTGAGCACCATACTGTACAAGAGGGACAATGGAGAGTATGTTAGCACTGTAAGTAAATTGTAATTACAAAGCCCGTCATATTTTTTTCTATGTCATTAGCAGTACATTTGCATACCATAATGAAACCAGCCTGAGGGTACATGGCTATTGGTTGAACTTATGGATGTCAAACAGGCCCCATGCAGGCTGGGTTTCCTTCTAATATTACAAGATTTGAGCTCACACAGTGTTGTGCAGCACCAGTAACATGGAGGTGGTCCAAAATATGCTTCATTTGCTACATTTCTAAGAAATGTGTTCTCATGTCCAGTGACTGTGTCTGAGCCCAAACATGAACTGAGCTGTGTTTTACTGAGATGAACTCAAGAAAACATCATTTCGTCTTTATGGCCCACCAAGATCACATTAACAAGAGTCATGCAACTTTCAATTGGAATAAAGTACGAATTAGTTTGCTTTGTTCATCGAAACCAAATCCAAGTGTTTGATCCACAAGCAATCTATCAAAGAACTCACAACTCATGCAGCATGTGGGGACACATCTGCCGTCTGCTCACCAACAGAGTGGCTGTAAGGAAAGCTAATGTGGGTGCGAGCAGCTCGCGGGCACACGATCATGAATAGTCATCTGTGTATCCCGCGGTCATCCACACTATTTATACCATTGCCTGCTTTTATTTTGGCGAAATTGCAGGATCGCAGTGCTGCATGATTCAAATTAATTAGCAATATGAACTTTTGCTGCCCTTAGACAAGGCCTTGTCTGCATTTACACCTCAGTGAGAGGAATGAAAGTCAACTCAGTTAGTGCTGGGAAATTTTGGGTTGGCAAAAAGTGGTGCATCTATATTTCATTTGACAGTGTTTTTTTTTTGCAAAGAAACTGCAGTCGACATGAAACAATGAATTCTGGAAAACGCAACACCACTGAAAAATATAATGGCAAATGAAATTTAAAACCATTGAAAGTGAAATCTGGGATTTCACTTTGATTGAAACTACTGTTGGTCTCATAAGGCTTCATGAAACAGTGTCCTCATTTTCTCAGCTCAGTGGTGCTCTTGATCGAAAAAATATGTGAGGTTTCATATGGAATGGTTACTATAATCCAAATATTTTAGAGCAGAGAGTGCCATCTAGTGGCCACAGGAAACAAGGGCACTGTTTCATGAAGCCTCATCATCCATCGCTAATGGAAACCTCATGACTTGCTGGACCAATCAGGTGGCCATACTTCCGAACTGTTTTAGGATACATTTTATTTTGTGTTTTATTATTCACCAGTGAGTGAGAACAATTATTTTGGAGTATTCATTGTACTTTTGTGCGGTAGAACTGAAGCACTCGTGTCCATCAAGCATCTCCCGAAGGGCTGTTATCATCATCATCATCAGCATGGATACTGTCAAAAAGATGGTCCCTCCTAAACAGTGTAGTACTCGATGTCTTTTCCTTCTATTTTCAGCGGATCTCTGCAGTCTTATTCACAAAAAACATAATGCATTTGCCGTTCTTATGGCTTCCACTCTTCTGTGGGAGCATTGTCACAAGAAGAATCACACAAGATGGATGCTTAGAACAGAGCCACCTTAGTTGAGATGACTGTGGTGAGTGGGGACGAGGAGAAAGAAGGAAAGAAAGGAGAATGAACTCCCGTTGATTATAGTCATTATCAGAGACAATGGAAAACAACTTAGAATACTCATACACTCGATGCTGTGGATGCTGAAGAAATTACATTTAAAAAAAAAACAGAAAAAATCTGCATTGCTATATTCAAAGTCAATGTAGAAGCAAAGGTTAAATGATAACCACATAAAGAAGGTGGCAGTTAGATATCTCCAAAGTGAAAATAAAACACGTTTACTTTTCATGTGTTCCCACAGCGAACCCTCCTCCCTGTCACGACAATCCTCTTTATATTGCCGCCCATCTCAATGGTTGTCTTCCTCGTCCCTTTCTACTTCGGATAGTCCGAGTTAATAATCTGTAACGTTGCAGTCATTATCTTTATTTGTTTCAGTAAATCTACAACGCAACTCAAATCAAAGTGGGTCTACTTCTGGCTCTCTACAAACACAACCTCCTCTGAACGCTTTCAATTTCAAATAATAGCTGACTCAAGATTAAAGCCTCATTTCTTTATAAAGTTTCTTTTGTGGCTGCAGTGATTATTAAATCAAGGCCCCGCTTTGAACAGCATAAAAATATTTCAATAGGACGCCGTGGGAGTTATATGAAGATTGATTCATTCATTTTCTTCATCTCATTCCTTTAATAATGAACCTATTTTAGCTGCACGGGCATGAAGTAATCTCACCTCAAGAGCGAACGCTAAAGAAAAAAAATCTCACTGTCAAAAATGTTTTTACTGATGCATAACAATAATAATAATTACAACATGCATCATCACAATAAATGATTCTACTTACATAGAAACACTCCAAATATTTACATGACGCATGAAGGCCCTTCTCACTTGTACATGTGCTGTTCGCAGCATGAGCAAAGCAAAAGTGGTGGACGTCCGTCATCAGTCCTTACATTTGAAAAAAGACACTGTGCTTTGAGTCTATAGATGAAATGGAGAGACGTGAGTCATCTCAAGCTCCCTTAATATGAGATCATTTTCCAATTAGATTGAAAGCTGCGAAACAAAAAAAAAGGAATCAAGAGATAGTGTTGGGAGGAAAAAATAAAGAGGCATCTGGGCTACGAAGGCAGTGAGCAAGAATGCATAAAGGAAAGCCGCAATAGACCTGCAGCCAAAATGAGACTAATTAACTAGAGAGACGTGACCTTTCTCTCCTCTGCCCTGAGAGAGAACACGCTCGCTTCCAGCGCGTGTGTGTTTGCGTGCGCGTGCAGTGGGAATCGATACAGGCAAAGTCATCAAAGCCAGATGGATGCAGTACATCATGTCTCATCATCAGCAGAGAGTTAGTGAGCGGGAGACGGCTGGCAGACCAGTCCCGGATAAGGATCGAACTGACTCAAGTGCCAAGTCTGAAATGGCTGTCGATGAAACCATGGCTGTTCATTATCCGTCTTCCACGCCACCGTGATGGGCTTTAATCATGGGGGGCGCATTTTAATTCACTTTATAATGAAGCTCCGGCTTCAAATTCTACAGGTTCACTCAATGGAACGCCACGGTTTCAGCAGCTCCAGAGGAACCTGGGTGTCTCCACTCAAGCCAAGGAGATAAGTGCAGAGATAAACAACCGACGTGTGGACAGGCAGTTACTAGAGATTCAAGTGGAAGCCACCAAGGTGGAAAAATAAAGTGAGGTCGAAAAATACTTGTTTTCCAGATGGGAACTCACATTTCTGCGCACCATTGGAGGTGCATTGGAAAACATCCACAAAAGAAGACGAAGAAAATGGGAGAGGACATAGAAGTAATGTTTTTACTCTCACACTTTTGCAAGACCAAACCAGTGACGGCAGATATACTTTCACCATGTCAGGAGTTGTCAGTTTAATGCAGGGGTGTGCAACTAAATTCCTTCAGAGAGCACATTGAAAACACTTTCAGATTGGGGAACACACATTAGCTATTAATAAACTATACATAAACTTACATGCTTATTTACTGTTGTACTTCTGCCAATCATTCCAGGGCTAAACAAGACGCAAATCAGTACTTTAGAATGAGTAATAACAGGCTAATATGTGGCTAATATTCTTATCATTTATTTATTTAATCCTAGTCTACATCATTTCATACAGGACAGGAGACAAAAGTATGTTAAATGTAACTTCATTTTGCTCCATCAGTATTACAAGATTCAAAAGTATAATCATGTGACATTACGTATTACAAATATGGAATCAGATAACACACACCAACCATTTAAAACAAATGGTTGACCTTAACCAGGACTCTGAATCAAATTAAATTCAACTTTAATGACCCAGTTATTTTGAAGTTTTTAATCCTCAAATTGTGACTTAACCCCGTGGTGATCAGCAAAAGGTCCTCACAAATAGCAAACGTTCTCCACAAAGAGGTGTGTTTCCAAGAACTGGTCCTCACAGGTACAGCTATATAAGGACGGAAGCACACACACGCACTCACACAAGCACATGCACTGTTGTGTCTTTATCCCTGTGGGGACATCTCATTGCCATAATGCTTTCCCCGGCCTCTCACCCTAAACACACACACACACACACATACACATTGATTGTAGTCCGACGAGTTGGAAATACATTTTATCCAATCTGGTTAATGCGCTGGAGTCCATAAAACTGATGTATTGAACCGCTACGAGGCTGGGAAATAGGATATCACTTTGATGGGGAGTGATTCAGGAGAGAAAACACAGCTGGCTTTTTAAATTTTCATTCTAAACAGAGGGAAATTACCTAACTTTATATGCAATACCTCATTGGAGAAATAGCGTTTGCTTTGGACAAAAGCATCTCCTAAATAAGGTATATTTGCATGGGATAAATGCAATTGTGTTTATATAGCAACTCAACGTTGAGCACCTTTCCTCCACTACAGACACCTGTAACTGTACGTAGGAGTTGGTGTAAGGGGCAAATATAATGAAGGCCGAAGAGGAGGATGTTTGGGACGTGACTTAAATTTCAGACAACAAGAAGGCCAGGTCAACACTTGACTCAAGGTGGAGAATGTGTGTGCATCTGATGCTCAGGGACAGGTGTTGCCACGGTGCAAGGTTGGCGTAAACATACCGAAAGAAAACATTCTCTTCAAGGATCTGAGCCATGAACTGACCAATTCAAGGGACTTGGTGTAGTGGGGAAACGACTTACGGGTGTTTAACCTCAAAAGCTGACACTCATAACCCCGTCATCTGAAGGAGAACGTTTTGCCTTGCGTTGAGTTAAATCCTTAAGTGGATGAGGAAGTACTACTCACCATGGCCAAAAGATATTGTGGTCAGAATCTGTCTCCTTCCTATTGCGTGCATGTCTGCTTCAGTGGGTGTGCCAGTTGGTGGTCGTCTGGAAGAGAAGAATTGCAGTGCAGTAATTAAAATATGAAAGTATTTAAATTATTCATTTATCGTGGAAAAAATGTCATTTCTTTTGCGGTAGTAAATAAATATGTGAGTAGATATGACTACTAATAGACTTGCACTTCAGTATTGAGGTTGGTCTGTGCATGCTCTGGTCCTGACATGGTCTTAACTTCAGCACTAGTGAGATGAAGCAATGGGTGCATAGTGCTTAGGTGTTGTGACACTCAATGTGTCCCTGGATGATATAATAACAAAACTTAAATAAAAAAAAAATACAGAAAAATAGAATGCCCTCCTCCCATCTATTTCCCCACTGACTCATTTCTTTTATCAATGACTGGAGTTTTTCGTGACAAGTCAGTGAGGGATTGATGCCTTTGAGTTGAAGGACTGCAATTCACAAATAAATTCAGGGCCTCCCTTAGTTTTTCACAGATGCCAAACAACTAGCTCATAGATTTGAGAAAGGTTTGTCTTCTCGGTTAACTGGTGCTGAGCAATAAGTGTGAAACAGCAGCGCAGACATCTTCAGCAACGCTCTCAACGCCACGCAGCACTGAACTAATGGTTCGCTCAAGGCGCCAAACTGAAAGCACCTCTGAATCGATGCTATAACCACTGTGTGATCAGGTTTCTCTGCAACAACATAAATTCATCTAGAATCCCAAATACACATGCTATTACCTTCCATCGACATATTGTTCTTCTCCAGAATGTTAAGTAATTCATTATTGATTTTTAATCTGTGCTTGTTGTTAACCTGTCAAGTACTTGCTTCAGCGGAAACACTGACGTGTCACGGGATGCTAGGTGTCTTAGCTACAAGCTTAGCTTTGCAGCTAAGAATTTCATTTCAAGCGTGAGCATTTCAAGAACGTATCGGGCGCAGACCATCAGGACCTCAGATCTGGGATCTTGAGATTGACACAAATGCCATATACACGTCAACGGAAAAAGTTTTGTCACAATCTCGAAGTGTGCATTATGTCTGACTGAAGTATTCATGTGTGAAAATGAACACACATCATCTGTGGCTGTTTTGTTTTACACTCTGGGAATAATGACAAGGTTAATGAATCGTGTTCTGCAACATTTTTCAGGCTGAATTGGAAGACTAAAGAAGGAATAATGGAGACAAAAAAAAGCCAAATACATGAGTTGATAGTAGGGAAGTGACGCAGCTTGCACTCGACCAACAACCGGAGCTGGACCATCCCTGGTGATGTGTCCCCTGTAACAGGACCCAAATTTGGCGGGGAATTTTGTGAAGCAATAAACAAACAAACCTTTCACTCAACTGACTTTGCTACATTTTTTTCTTGGCAGGTTTTTTTCAGACAGAATGGAGAAGAGATTTTAGCTGCCACTGTTGATTTCATTGCATCTCTGGAAGTGTAAGCAACACAAATTAACTGGATCTTCAAGTGAACCTAAATGCATCACAAATACAATGCTGAAAGACTCAATAAAGATATCAGTCATTTAGTGGAAACTGCCTTAAAATGCAAGGTGGTTCCATGGAGGAGAAGACACATCCAATACAGGGGGCAGGAGGCCAGTCTGTCCAGGGGGCAAAAGGAAAACGCAAGCAAGACAGGTGGTGAAGATCAGGATCAAAAGTCAGGCAGGAAGCCGATACGGAATGTTTGACCATGGCAAGCAGTGCAGTCTGGCACTGAGCAGAGTGAGGAGGACTGGGCAGACACTTCCCTAAGGGAATTGATTGTGAATTGATAACTATTATTATTTTGTTTTGTAATGTTTACTGATGTCCTGCTCGTGAATGGTCTGTGTAGTAAATGTAGGCCAGTTCAATGAGTCTGTGTGGAGTCACACGGATGACGGACCATTGTCCACAGATGAAAGGTGGCTGGCTTTTCCGTTTGAAGTCGGTGATAAAGAACTTTGGCTTGTGCTGGGAAAGTGTCTGGCTAGCAGAGTGAGTGCAGCCAAATAAAGTTTGCAGATGAGCTAATTTCCTCTCCTGCTGCAGTCAAAGTTAGACATGTTCCTTTTGGGATTGAAAGCAGTCAATGAGCCTGATTGAGGCCATTTAAAACCATGAGCACTTTGAGACTCAGCTGGGAAGCGTACTTAGTTTCCTCTTTCCAATCGCTCCCAAACAGCACTGTCTGGATCTCTGCAAAGTTCCGAGGCAACACACTTATTTTGTCACGTCAGGCATCTGTTGGTTTCACATTAAAATGATCTGTAAATGATTTACAGGTGACATTATTTAATTATAGAATGCAGAAGAGTTCAGGTTAAGGTTGCATGTATTATGCAAATATATAAGATGCATATTTTATGAGACTGTATGGCTTTCAGGAACTTATGATGTGTATAATCAGATTATACACATCCAAGGTGATTATACACATCACCTTGGATGTGTATAATCAGAATCAGAATGTTTTGTGATTCTATAATCAGAATCACAAAACATTGTGATTGCTCTAGACAATCACAATGTTTTGTTCCGCAGACCGCGGAGAAGAACTCTGACTTCAAATGTATAGTTACGCATACTTTATCGGCATCTCCCTATTTGACAACAATTCCATTTTGCACCCATTTTACCTTCATACTGTATTTATCTCTCTTTCTTCTTAATGTGTAGGGTCAGATTCAGAAACATCACAAAAGTCAGTTTGATACTGCAGGAAAAGTCCAGCTTGTGTGTGCTGTATCGATCTTCAAAATAGGTGTCGTACAAACATAGGGAGTCCACAACACACCCAGCAATAACAAACTGCACCAAGATCCATTGTAATGATCATTTTACTAGCATGTGTATGGGCTCTCCTGTCAACACAATGTATACACGTTCACTACATGATTAGAGCACACTCGGAAAAGGACCAATAGAACACTGCCAGGCTTCATCTCAACAGAATGAGAACATGAGTTTTTGGCAGTGTAAACAAGTCCAAATGTTGCTTGAAGGCAGCTCAAACTGCCTTGAAAATAAATAAATATATAAACAATCTCGTGCAATTCCAGTGTGAAAGGGGCATGATTGACAAAACTCCCAAGGTCTCACTTATTTTCAGATGCATTTTCACTATTTACAAGAGACTTTTGTGTCCTGTGTTGTGCTGGAGGCAGAACAGCCGCCCCAACCTGTGGCATCTTTGATAAAAGCTTGAGTGTGGCCTCACTTTGGGTTTCACCAAACACGTGGAAACACCGAGCTGGACACGAGGCACAAAGTGTGCAAGCATTGCAAAACTTAGATCAAGCGCTTTGGCAACACAGCTCGTATTGTGAGGTGTCACTAGGAGACCACTGACACAGAACTGTCACCCCCATTCCTGTCGTAGGTACCAAGCCTGTCTGCTTCCCAAATGTGTCTGACCTGCCACGGAATGAAGCTGTCACGTCCAGTAGATAGGTTTTTTCCAAATGAAATAACATGTATATCTGCAAAATGTGATGTCTGTCATCGGGTTGTTTGCAAAGTATATGTCTGTCCAACTACGCAGTCTTCAAAATGACGCGCCCTGATTGGCTGATATGTACTGATCATTGCTTTCATTTGATGTTGCACCAAACCAGAATCAACTCATCAGCAGACATTTATACACCTCTGAAGATATTTTATTCACTTGCCAGTGGATAATGTGCATTCATGAAGGAGTTTTAACCTTCATCGAATCGTCGAATTGTGGCCCCAAAATCAGAATCGAATCAAATCATGAGAGTTTCCATTTTATTCAATGTCTGGCACCGCAGCACGTAGCAGCCTGGCAACACGTACAATTATGGCAGACAGCTGGCACCGCATACAACAGTTACGGCAGCACAGTATCCCAGCATCTCACTCTCACACAGGGATCTACCACCACAGTGGTACCTTGCGTCGGCTATTTTGAATGGAATTCGGCTTACGTCCAGTATGACTTACAACCGGTTTGTCGGAACCGATCCCGGTCGTAAGTCGGATGTTTTATATATATATATATATATATATATATATATATATATATATATATATATATATATATATATATATATATAGTGCTTTAGAGTATTTGCCAGACAAGACAAAATGATATCCATAAAGAAAGGAAAGCAATTCTATATGGATCACCTGAACTCAAACCTCTGTCTGTCTTTTATGCAACGAGGTACCCACAATGTCAGAATATGCTGCTGAAAGTGGAACATGTGCTTCAAAGCCTAATGAATGATTTCTGCGTCAACAAAGGTCTCTTGAGTCTCTTGAAGATAGTCGCTGGAGTGTGTTGTTGAAGGACAGGTGCTTCAGTGGAGTAAAATGTATCCCCTCCATGTGACGTTCCAAAAGGAGGGGACAAGTTAGGACGAGTGTGGGGGGCACGGAAGAGCTCTCATCACAACTTCAAGTTGGTCCTGTGAGTGAAATGCACGATCACTCGAAGCGCTGCAATCCATCGTTCTTACTTACGTACTTTCCACAGTAAAATCTGGAGATCAAGGAGATCTGGAGATCACTCTTCGAGCTTACTCGAGAACCCATTTGCTCTGACCTCTTTCCCAAAACACTGAAAATATATAGTTTTTGTTTGCATCAGAAGAGTCCATGCTTCCACAAAAACTGTGGACGGTCTGAAAGAGGACACAAATAATTGCCTGAGAAAAGTACAGAGGCAGAAGTAGACGGTCGATGATACAGCGAGGTAAGAGCAGAGAGTTTGGTGGATTCTGCATCAGGTGGGATGTGGGATAGATTGTATCCCTGGGCTGAAAGGCAAGAGGAAAAGGAGTGGGCAGGAAAACAGATGCTGCCAATATCACTTGGGTGGCAGGCACACAACATTGAAACACCAAACAAAAGTGAAAATATTATTTTGCAGTGAAGTAGCTGAGCATTGAGTGCTGGCTCTCTTTGCAGATGACTCATCTTTTTAAAGACTTAAGGTGATAAACGCTAAATCAATTTTATATCCATACGTAATGGCCTTTTATGCAGCATCCCCCACGCAGAGTACACGCACTCATGCGCCCAGAAAATGAGAGGGAAAATATTAGCAGCCACAACCACAGATCAATACCAACCAAACTGCTTCGATATACGAGATAAATGTATCAGGTTTTCATTTATTCATTTCATTTGGCAAATTGTTGGACATGAAAATACTTAGTGATGGTTAAAAGCAGAACGCAAAGAATGAGCAAGGCAAGTACTGATTTCATACCCACGTAAATATCCGTCGAAGCACTTATTGCGATCGTTGTACAGGCTTAATTATTGACTGACTGCTCTCTCCTTCAAGTGAGAGCAATTATATCGACTGGGTTTAGCAACCATCATGACCTTCTCACCTCAGCCAAGCCCATCCTTAGCCTGCTGCCGACTAACTTAAAGTAAAATTGATATGCACATACAGTTCGAAAAATAGTCAGCTGATACTTCCAAGGAGTGTGTAAATAAGACTCATCACCAACCAGTTGTGATGAGTCCTCGATATTGCATTGTTTTTTTAGAACAAGGAGCAGTTTGGCAGGTTGGAACTTTTATTATTATTATTCATTTAAATGTATTTATCAATGTTTTTGAGTGTGTCAAATTTAGAGCGGTATGCATATAATACACTTGAATGGTATTTTCTGAAACCCTCTGTTTCATCAGGGATATCAATTGGGTTTAACCAGTTACAGTCGCAGCTACTGGCAGTTCTCCTTACCTGAATTAGTTTGATTTCCCATTGGTTTAAAGTAGGGATGCCCTGTTTGATCGGCATTCACTGATCACTAACTGTCATTGCCGATCACATGTGACAGCCGGTGCTGTGATGAAACCCAGCAGGTTGCGATGCCTCCACTCCTCCCTAATCCCTGCTCACAGCAGCATGTCTGCTGTGGGGGTTCTTTCAATCTGTCATGTGAAGTTTGTATCCTGCAGCACATGCTTGGGACAATGCTGTTGAAATAAAAGCACATTAAAAGGCTTCGACTCTCCAAAAATAATGTGCCTTTTAAAGCACTAGCACTTGCCCGAGAACGGAGAGTTTTCCACGCTCATGAAAGACCACTAATTCCTCAGCAGCAGCCTGTAAGTGAAGCTTACAGTACCAACATCTGCTGGTCCAAGCATGACATTTGGAACGCCGTCCAAATTTGTTACCATTTTGGAAATGGGTTCAGCGTTCGTTAGACACCTGAATCTGTAACTTTTGAAAACGTCCAGAGTGGAAACTTTCATAAATGCAGTGCTCACTGTCTCGGAGTCCCACTACTAGCTACTAGTACGTTACGGACATAGCAAAGTACAGATTCACCAAACTGAATTGAATTCAAAATTGCTTAATTCTGCATGTTTTTTCTAAAATTTTCCTCCTTTAAGAAGTATATAAAAACGTGTCTTCACTAAAAAGTATTTAATGGTTCATTTTTCCACATCATGTACACAGATGGTCTCATCGTTTTGATCACAAATTCATAGTCAATCCATGTGATCTGTATCGGTGATCGGTGGTGAGCAAAAATCTTGATCAGAGCAGCCCCTTCTTAAGTCCATCATCTCAGATGATTTGGTTCAAACCAAAAGCTTTAGCACAACTACATGAACCCCTTAATTATATGCAATGTATAGTATTTCAAAAAATATTTTGAAGCCTTTAAAATCCATTGTCATGTTCTGATTCACATTTTCCACATTCTGCCTTCCTTTAACATGTCAAAGAGTTTCTGTTGCTACGATGGTAGACATCTTCCACCGGTGCCAGAACCCACCAAGTCACAGAACGTCAACCCGAACTTCCGCGCAGGTCAGCCATGGTGGTCCCCACTGAGGTAACGAAATAGATGAGGATGAAAGGTAATTTCTTTTCTCAGCAGTATTTGAAAAAGTTGCATCCAACAGGGCATCTTCAAATTAAACAACTAGCATACTATATGTTTGCATTTTGAAATCTACGTGGTTATACACAGCTCCTTGACTTTGATGCATCGCTGTACAAAGGTCTGATGTTCCTTATTGCTTAAACATCCCAACTCAACATGGCTCATTTGTTGGAACACGCTGCAAAAGGTCAGCAACTGTCAAGATGATCATTTTTATGACTAAACAAACCACCCCTCAATCCCTGTGGGGCTCAGTTACTCTCCACACGTTCAAAAAGATAAACGATTCTTATGTCGCAGTGGTGTCACTAAAGGCATTCCTTCCTACATCTATCATGTTAGGGGTGATACAAATCACTGTCTCAAGAGTTGTGAACCTTTAAGGAAGAGTTGACGATATAGTTGGGTGAATGTTCAGAGCCAAACACTGATCTTTTATTCAGAAAGAGAGCTCATAGCAGTCTTCTTCTTTTCCTTTTGGCTTCTCTCTTCAGGGGGGGCCACAGAGGATCATCATCCTGCTCCATCTCACCCTGTCCTCTGCTTCCTCTTCTCTCAAACCTACAAACCTCATGTCCTCCATCGCCACATCCATAAATCTCCTCTCCACCTTCTGCCTGGCAGTTCCAACCTCAACATCTTCCTACCAATGTACTGGCTATCTCTCCTCTGTACATGTCCAAACTGTCTCAATCTAGCCTCTCTGACTTTTTCTCCTGAAAGAGAGCTCATAGCAGTGCACCAGAAAAAAAAGAAGAAGAAGAAAAGAATAGAGCAATCAGAGGAGTGAATCTTAATGACATGTTTTTGCCAAGACACACCAAGGTGCCTCATTATGTGGCTAGTAATTGTACTTGTTGCGGCTAAATGAAGAATAAGAAGTGTTTACCAGTGACGCTGAGCTGTGTTGAATCGTTTAATTGCAGCTGCCTTTGTGCTGTGCAAATGGCATTTTACATGAACACGTGTGTCACTCTAGAGAATATGGTCTGAAAGGTGATGTCAAGGCAAGGCTATTAAAAAAAGAGGCACCGTGTTAGACAAAGCAGCGTTAATGTGACGTGTAAAACAATAACTCCACTGGGAGACAGTCACCCCCACTCTCCATATATCACCCTTCGACTCATTCAGCTGGAGACATCCGTGGGTTCGATGTCAATGTGACTGGTTCCAAGAGACAAAGCCACTGAAAAAGGCATCCCAGTATTTCATGAAGATTACTTTCTATGTTAGTGAGCGACCTCCTGTCTGTGCGGTCCCAGCTAGTGGCTGTCAACCTTTCCAGGGTGTCCCCTGGGTTCCCTGGAAAGTGTCCTGGTGAGCTACATATGTTCAGAGCTAAAATAAAAAAAAGGTAAAATCCAGAAGCGCTTGTGACTCCTGAAATGATACTCTATATCGTTTTAAAATAGATTTGAACAAAAATATATTTCCAAACATAGAAGACTTGCTGCAGACCTGTGCTCAAAGACACGCGCGAGAACTCCATTGGAGTTCAGATTGGCATGCAGCTCAAGTGTGACAGACATTCCATTAATATTCCTGTCTCTCCTCTTCTGTCTCCGGCTCCTCTTTGCCATCATCCCTTGCATCTCTTCCCGCCCGCCTCCAAGCCCATTATTGCGCCATTAAAATCCAGAGTGAACAATGGGTAATTGGCTCCAGCGAATGAAGCCCAGTGTTGTGCTGTGCAAGTAAACCATTCGGGCTTTGACCAGATTAATCTGTGATGGACCTTTCAGTTACTTCAGTTTGCTCATTTTTAGGGGCAGGTAGGTGGCAATCTCAGTTTAAAAATGTTGTGAGGTTTCAAACAATAGGTTGTTCAAAGCCATCGATTTTAGAGCAGAGTGCCATCTAGTGAGCGCCAGAAATGTGGACACTGTTTCATGAAGCCTCTCAACCCAATGGATTTTCGCACGTTCCCCAAAGGCTAAAGTATTGCAAGCGCCTGAAATGATGCTCCTTAACATAACTGATAAACTCAGTCAAATATGATTGAAATGTTTTAAGGAGTACTCTGTTCAATAATCAGACAAAAACAAGAGAGAAATGGACTGCAACAGAAAGAATGCACACAATCAAAAGTTATGAGACAAAGTATTGATTCTGCAAAACAATCATCCAGGCGCTGGGCAGGCCAGGCATCTCTCCTCTCCTTCACCCGCCTCAGTCATCTCCTCTCCTGCACGCACAGTGGACAGACATAAATCAAGTCTAGTGCACTGAAGTCTTTCACAGACCTGGCTCAGAGGGGTAAAATATACATCCAGCACCTCCTCTCGTGCTTGGTTGAATTGTGGATGAAATTGCTAGGAGAATCACTGCGATCTTGTTTACGGTCATCAGTATTTACACACCACCAAATATTATAAGTCAGAGATGTAGCAAGGAGAGCCAGAGAACAAGATAGAATTGGAAGCACTGGGCAAAAGACAAAGAGCAAAACAACCACTAAGGTTCGTGAATGTGATGCAGTGTGATGTTTGCTTGTTCATACAGTATTGCACACAATTCAGTACTTGTCGATACAGAGTACCGATACAAGTACTTTATCGAATCATAACAACCATTTTTAATTATGTTTTTTGTCAGCAGTGGTGTCATGGACGAACATAACACCATTGCCACAGATTTCACTCTGAACATGTGAGGTTTAGCCTGGCCAATCTACTGTATGTCCTGTTACTGCCTACTGGTGTGCGTATATACTGTTTGCTCGATTATCGTAGGGGTTGTGATAGTTGAAGCACCATAATGGAAGGAAGTAGCAGCACCATAATGTAACCGCAGGTTAGCACGCGGTAGAAAAGCTTATAATAAATAACATCATCGGATGGCAAACTAACTTATTGAGTGTTTTCTTGAATTAGGCACGTTCACGTATCTGTGGTGCGTCTCTCGCATCAGAGCTGGAGCAGGTGAGAAATCAGCTGATCTGAGACGGTACGTCTGCAATCTCATCCGTGCAGATGCACTGATGGATCTCTCTTTCAGAGAGAAATGTGAATAGCATCCTATTCACATCACCTTTCACGGGCTGATTTCATGTCAGAAAGACAGGAAAAATAGAACCGTTGCAGATTACAAGCAAATCTAGCCCCGTCACCGTGATGCGAGTTGAGGAGTATATTTGTCACATGAGAAAAGGCAAGGGCAACAAGGGAACACTATTGGGTGCTGTCACCAGCGAGTACTAGTACCAGTACAGCGAAATAAGTCAGTGACTGAACGAGTAGCGATACTGGTATCGGTATTCGGCTGCATCAGTGAAAATCCATATCAAACAAGAAAATAATACGCCCAATGTGGAATTATAAAATGCATGTTATAACAGAATATATGAAGAGGGCGGTTGCATAGGTGAAGGGGGACTGACAAGCTGTGGTAACCACGTCCAGGAAATTCCATAAGAAAAAGAAAAGGAAGAAGACATGAAAGGTCATGCAAACCATTAATCTTTAAAAAAAAGTCAAAGAAAAGTTGTCTTTAGCAAGAGATTAGCCGTTTGGTATTTCACAAGAACATTAATTTGGACCGTCCTACTGGTAGCTGT
The DNA here is from genome assembly GCF_027744825.2 of Synchiropus splendidus. Lineage (NCBI taxonomy): Eukaryota > Metazoa > Chordata > Actinopteri > Syngnathiformes > Callionymidae > Synchiropus > Synchiropus splendidus. The sequence goes on from NC_071336.1 coordinate 13,266,619, forward strand.
CTACCAGTAGGACGTGAATGTCAGCCATTCATCCATTCATTTTCTGTTCTCCTACTCTTTACTGTCTGTGCCATTCTATACCTCCATCTGCTAAATTTGGCAGAGGGAAAATTGTAAAACCACAGGCAACATCTGTACGTATTTGTCTTAGACGTTCCTGCCCAAAAAACCAAAGTAAATCACCCCGCCTGGTCGTCAGCAGCACCTCACTCTTTCAACTCTTAATCCCTTTCTTATTTACGTGTCACTTTCCTCTACAGCTGACACCCCTAAATCTCTCTCCTCTGCTCCGCCTGGCGGTGTTTAATTCCTGGTTTTCCATTTTTCTGCGCTTAATCTCCTGCTTCTCGTAAATCTTTCGCCAGTCAACCCTCCCTCCATTTGTTCCATCCACTCCCTCTCAGCTCCATTGCCAAAAGTCGTCCTCCAAGTTTGGTTTGCCATTCTTTTCTGCTGCACAATCGGTCTGGCATGTTTATCGCTGCATCTCGCCCCGTGTCACCTTCACAGCCTGGAATGCGAAAATTACGAAAAGCTGTGACTCATCCTTTGAGTGGAAGACAAGCTTCATCGTGGAATCATAGCTGTAAATAACAGCCATAAAGAAAATCATTTCGAGGAATAAATCATTCTTTACTTGCTGACCTGCCTTATCACCTCCACCAGCTAGGGACACTGTTTGCCTTCCTGCCATATATTCTCACTGGCACATTTGTATACCTAGCAAATAAGAAGAAATAAAACTTCTGTCTGCAAGACCTTATCGCCTCATCTCTTCTCAGCCGAGAGTGGCAATACAAAACCGACATTTTCCTCTCCATTACACCCCCTGCCATTACTACATCACATATGTTTTGGCATTCAACAATATTTGTGTGGCCAATGGGACTTAAAATGAACTAAGAAAGAAGCTCCATAGTTTCCTCTTGCTCTTATGTGAGCTATTTAAAGTGTAGGTGCCGTTTTCTGAATTGAATGTAAAACATACTTGAGGTCAGTCTCAGTATGAAGCCCTGACGCATTTCTAAATTTATACACTTGGCTGAAAATGTAGACATTTATTTGTTTATTTATCAGCACACAGTTTTGGTTAATTTGAAGTTTAATGAAACGGGCAAACAAGGCTTCATGCGTCAGTGTCCTCATTTCTGCTCTGAAATCTCTGGATTTCAAGAACCAATTTCAATGAAGCCGACAGCAGCTCGGAAAAGGTGGACACTGTTTCATGAAGCCTCATCAGCCCATCACTAGCAAATAGTAAGTGGCTTGATGGCACATTACAAATTCTTTAATTGACGTTCCCAATCCCAGGAAACATGTAGTCGAAAGCCAAAAATTCCATGTCAATTACAGAAAAAGAAGTAGCTGGGGCATACACAACACTGTGCCCTGTGAAAGAGGCAAACTAAACAGCTTTGCATGTCTTTTAGCTGAGCAAACATGTATGAGGGGGCTGTACAGGACAAAATTAATTCTTGATCTCTCACACACATATATTGTCCCACATGCATATTGATGCGTGAAAGCAGGTATGTATGAGTGTGAGAGGTCAGGAATTATTATTTGTCCTGTACAGCCCCTCATAAACATGTGTTATGGTGCATATAAGTAAATCAGCTCAACACTGGTTTGGCAGTGTTATCTGTTAATGCTGGGGAGTGATTCTTTATTCTGCTGTTTTGGGTATTTGAGGCTTACGCAGCAGAAGTTGAAAAACACCATCAGAGAGATGAAAGCCAAGATACTGCGATGGCTAGAAAGACAAAGACATCTAATGGAAGTGGCTGACTGATGATTGTGGATGATACATTTGTGCATCCATGATCATTTTGATCAAAGACCTCTGTGTAATTGAAATGTGTGGTGGTTCCGCTCCGCCGCGCTCCTCCGTCTTTTCTTAATCATGTGCTTTTTTCCATTTTCTCGGCATCCCCACTGGTTTAACTCGAGTTTGAAGAAGCCATTAGAAACCCGTGACTGCAGATTACGGATAAGGAGAATTATGCTGTCAGACTGTATGGCCGTGAAAATCCCCACCGCCCTGGTGCATGCGTGTGTTTGTGCGGAGTGACAGAGGGTTTCCTTCCCCAGCATATGCCTGTGAGGAAGTGTGCATAAGTTTGGGTGTGTTTTATCCCTCCCACGGGGAGACCCCACGCACCGTCTGTCTCCGACTGATTCAGTATTCATTGCTAGAAAGACGGCGAGTGGAAAAGGCAGTGGAACGACGACGTACCGTTATAGGGAAGGGAATAAAAAGGTGTGATTTGTGAATGTTTTAATCTTCAATTAACTAACACATTTGCCATCGCTGATGGGAGCAGCTCATACATCAGTTTTACATTCCGCTGGCTGTTAAATGGCTTCCCAAAAGGAATTTCCCAAAGCACAGAATCGGGCATTTTGGAACAGCAAGTCTGCCAGAATTTCTTTTTTTTAATTCCAAAGTGAACAGCCAAGACCATGGGGAAAAAGGACAAAAATAAAACTAAAGACTAAAGTCAAACTCCCCTGGAATCCTTTAATGGCTCAAATCTACATTCAGTATCACGTTTTTTCATGAAGTGAAAATCATGATTCATCATGATCTAAAGAAGAGGACAAAAGTCACAAAAACTTAAATATGCATACGTTACATTTTAAGTCCTGAAGAGAAGCCTGAAAGAAAATGCCTCTAAGATTCAAGCAAGAAGAAGAGATAGAATGTAATGTGATGAAGGTTTGAAAGGAGGATAAATAACCCACACGTCAATATAACCAGGGCAGACTGCAAGTGTAACCTTTGAGTTTGGAGAACCAACTCAATTTGTAATAAAAACTCCCTCCTGATTTTGTCACTTCAAATTTCACCTTTCTACTTACTATGGCGCCGGATCAAAACACTCTGCCCTCTTCCTTTGCCAAACATTCCCTGTCTGAGGGGAACGATTAGTGCGGCCAGCTCCGTCTTTGTGGTGCTTTACAGCTTCAAACAGCAGGTCATAACATGAAAACTGCCGGGGTCTCCATTTAATTTCCCCATGGGCCACCTACAGTGGAAACGGAGTCAGGCGATTGTGAGGGTTGGACTAAATCAACTTTCAACTGGCCACAACAAAAAGCAAGACTTAGTGTCTAGTTAGAGAAGCAGCAACACAGCACTCTGAGTGGAGGTGCAGGAATGAAGAGGTTTGTGACCAGTCCAGAAGGGTGTTCTGACCCAAAGCCATGCATGTTGACTTTAACCAACAGCCACAAGATACAAGATACAGTACATGTGTGGTCTGAGGATGCATTTGGTGCAGGTCCTCTCCGTCCACGCCGGCAAACTGTCCCCGTCCTGTTTGTCATTGTTTCTCTAGTCACTGTGAAATACATGGTCAACTGGAATTAGAACTGAGTCGCCCACTTGTCACTTGCTCATCAGAACCACAGTCAAGGCAATAGGTTTCATTTCAGTAACACATCACCAGATTAATGTCGGTCAGCAAAAAATCTGGAAACAGAAACGAGAAATGAGGAAGATTTGACTAATGAAAGCATCTGTTTCTAAGAACAACTTGTTGAAAACTTGGCTTAGATGTTAGATTCTAATCTGGAGAGAGAAGTAAAAAGGGAAATGTTCCCATGACAGCAATGTGCTCAGGAACCCTTGGAGCAACCCAACTGCGGTTGTCACTAGACTACACGAGGGAGTCACAGTGTTTATCCCGAAGCAAAGAAAGACTCAGAGCAACTCCCTTCAACTGCAAAAAAATGCTCCGGGGGAGACACAGGGTTCCTTGGAGAAAATATGTCCTCGACATGGCTGTTCATCAGCTAAAACTATTTCGGTGGTTTACTGATGCAGTTAGTTGAAAAGTGGAAAAATGTAAAGGAAAAGTCAAAATCACTGAGTGAATGGTGATTTTGTGCGTGACAACTGTGTTGGAACACTCCATTCATTCTGAAAAGAACAAAATCTCATATCACCAATACGTCTGACGTTTCCCACACAAAAGTCTGAAGAAATTGGCTGCATTCCCGCCCTGCCAGTGATCCAAATAAGTGGATGAAAATATCAGATTAATACTGTTGAAGTCTTCCCTCAGATGGATGGTGCAATGCCAGAATCGGAGGCCACAGAAAATGGATTCAGGTCACACTGGAAAGGAGACATTTTACATGGATAAAGAATGATATGCCAGTGGAAACAACTTTCTCCCTCCCCTCTACAACATGGATACATCATGGCGGCACCACACCCAACAGAGACACACAAATGTGGACTACAGGTCTCGCCTGTGCTTCCCCACAATCTTTGTTTCTCCTATTAGCCACAGGCTAATAACCAGACTCACTGCTAATTACTGTAGCATGCACCCAACTGAGCTGAATGAACTGGAGAAATAAAAGTAAAAACAGCAGACATTGTCTGCAGATGATCGACTGAATGAGAAAGGATGCGAGGGTAATGCATGTCATCTGGCAGAGAGGCAGAAAAGGATCATCATTATGGTACAATGAGTCATACTGTCTTCTTGGTTTTACATGAATAACAAACTTCAACCTTTAAATACAGCGCATTGCTCTGTTTGAGGCCGCCAAGGTGGATGATATTTTTTTCTTTGTCAGCACAGCAGAAACATCATCTTGTCTATGTAGGCGGAACCTGAACAGGTCATTATCCTGAGAGCGCTCACTAGAAGCCCCTTCTGTACTGTACAGTAATAGGCAGCCCGAAAGACAAGGTGAAAGAATGACCACTAACTGACCACATTGTTAAGTGACATCTAAAACTTTGGACAACTTGTGGTCGTTGAAGGTCGGTGTTTGTTCTCCACCAGCTGGAATCACAATTTTTTGTTTGTGCAATTTGTCCTTGAGATATCCAACATTGATGAGACGGTTTTGTGTGCGACGTCTCGGCATGTCTCGGCCTCCACATTGCAGGCGCTGTGTGGTTCAGATGAGGCACACAGCATGCACAATGAGGAGGATTCAACACACTGTTTTCTGAGGAGCGCAAGTGAGCAAGTAACACAACAGTTGGACAATAGTTAGCTGAACAAAAAAATATTTTTTCCCATTTTTAAAGAGACTGAATTCCTAATAAATTACATATCAACCGTGTACATGAAAATGAGACATAATTGAAGCATATCAAGTTCAGTAATAACTACAAAAATTACATCATCATAACACGTTTAGAGCAGCATAGTGCATTTCCTCTTTGCTGCTATCAAGGCCATTTGCTCATTCATCACCATCTGGTACTGAGCTGAAGAACAGATGGCAGAAGACCATCCACTCCACAGTATCTGTTATAATCACTCTGTGTAAAAAGTGCACACTTTGAAAAGACATCTCTCTCAAGTCCTCCGCATGAGCCTAGAAAGGATAGGACGCAAATGGGGGATAATTCTTCCACTTGCAGGTGAACGCTCACAGGAGGCGCAGCCAGAACATGACTCATCACTGCAGTATGGGCCTGCATCAAACAGGCGTCTTGACTGAATTGTATCACCAGAGAAAACAAAACAATGATAAATATCAGGCTGACCTTCTTTAAACTTTGTATGGTTTATAAGTTTCTATTCTAAACATGCATCTTTGTCATTCACAGGAAGCAGCTCAAGATCAAACATTTGCACAGTAAATACAGGTATTAAAAGGAACCTGTGAAGGAAAGAAGGAAAGGGGTACAATCTTTGTCGAGTTCAGATCAGATTTGGAAAACTAAGTGGATCAGGTGTTTAAGCAGACAAATTTACAAGCTGAATGTCACCAAACGGCCTCGAAATAATCATCAAAAAGAAACGAGAAAAACAAACATGTTTTGTGCTTTATCCTTGCGCTTCTAATGGGAACATGGCTGCCGCTGAAACTCCCAAACACATCTCCGTACAGAACTTGTATGACAATTATACATGGCACGGTGTGCCCATTCCTGCCATGTGCACTCAGCTGCCTCTAACAATCGGTACACTTTGACAGCCCAAGAGATAAATTTTCCTCCACGTCCCCAGCTGCGAAACACTTTCAGACTAATTGGAGAGATGAGAAGTGGAACGATCACTTTACTGCGACAGTCAAGGACGGGGCATTCACGGTATGGCCAACTCTTCAGCGGTTATTAGCGCTACCTGCAAGGTGCTCAGTAGAACGCGGGTAGAACGAGCTTGGACCAGGTGGCTTTCATTATTCAAACTGTCGTAAACATCATCACTGAAAAACGCTCAGTGTTAAATCTTTCTTTCTGGATTCGCAGCCAACAACTGTGTATCCTTGATGAAAGTGCTGGTGCTTCACTGCCAACTGGTGTCACAGTGATTCACCAGCAAGCTATTTCCAAGTCAAGACAACTGCCTTTGTCATGTGGGCAAACCATTTTGAAAATACAGTGGTACCTCGGTTCTCGACCACAATCTGTTCCAGACGGCCGTTTGAGAAGCGAATTGTTTGAAATGTGAATCGATTTTTCCCATTACAATGAATGGAAAAAGAAATAATGCGTTCCAAGCCTTCAAATAGGCTTTTGTAGGAGTGAATGTAGAGTGTCTGCTGCAGGTGCGCTGTTCCTCTATGTGTGTGGCCGCTGCATGTGGGAGGGGTTGCCGAGTGAGTGACGTCTCTCCAGAAGTGAAGAGGTGCCCGGTGCGTGTCCAGCTCTGAATGTGCGCTTCTGTGCAGTTTGGCTGTGACAAAGTCATAAACCAAGTAACGCTCTGTCTGAGACTTGCCTCATCCCTGTCCAAGCTCTGGAGTGTGGAGAGCGAGCAGCTCCCCTGTGACACTCTGCCACGGTCCAGTGCGGACACAGGAAAGGTTTTACACCTCAATATGAAGAAAAAACAGTCAGTAAATGTAGCTAACAGGACACGTCTGCATACAGAGGCTGCGTTATACACAATAACAAAGCGTGTCGTGGGTCAGCTGATCGGTCCGCGCACGTTTTTCTGGCTTTTTTCGGGGGCGTTCAAGTTCGGGATTTTCGTTCGAAATCCGTAGCAAAAAAAAAAAATTTGTTCGAACTCCGATGTTGGAATTCTGGGACATTTGAAAACCAAGGTTCCACTGTATATCAGGTTCACATCACAAATGTGAGCGTACATGCTAGCACAATGTAGACTGGTTGTAATAGCACGGGCTACTGTCATGATTTTATATCATACCATCACTTTCATTTGTTTCCCTCTCCCGTTGGTTTTCGGAGCGTTTCTACGGCAATGGCACATGGCTGGAGCTAATCTACAAATCATCAACAGAGCTCTCTTAAGTGCCTTGGTTCCAGTAACGTGTGCTTAATCGATTCCGATTTTGATTACTGGTAAATTGGCTTTCCTCGTTCGCTCATTCATTCACTTCCGTGTTTCTAATCAGTTGGTTATCTCTGGTTATTTTTGAGTATGTGTGTGTTTCTGATCATTTCTTTTTCGATCGTCTTCTCTTTCTTCACTCTGTTTTTGCCCTCGCAACAAACTTTGTTGTTTCTGATCATCCTGTATTTGTTTCTGTTTTCAGATTTTCAGATTTCAGATTTTCCCTTTGTTGATCTCCCAGTTCGGTGATGCTGTCCGCTTGGCCTCCTCCTCGATTGTTTTGTTTTTATTGGATTGTCAGTTTAACATTGTTTAACATTTTTCACCATCATTCACCAAAGCATTTGGGTTCTGTTCAGCTCCTGAACAGGAAACTGTACCCTGAAGCCTGAAGACTGTTTGCAGAGTGGAATGGAACTGGGGGCTTCGATCTGCACATAGTTGTTTTCCCATACACTCAATCACGCGGCGATTCTTCCCTTGTGTTCTTATTGTTGCATTTCAAGAGACCAACAACTCATGATAGGATTATTTGGTGAGGGAGTGTTGATCGCTGATCCGTTCCAGCGCAGATTACTGAGAACTACGAAGGTCTGACACAACCATGCAGGAGGCGAGAGCAAACTAATTAATCCTGTTTCAAACAAAGTTTATCTGAGTACATCAGAAATGGAAGAAGAAATATAAAAACAAAGAATATGGCGACAAAGATGACTGCACTTTCCAATCAATTTCAGAGCCAACAACAGGAAATAACCACACTTTCAAGATTCAGTAAACAAGGGAGGAACTTGAAAGGCAGAATCTGTAAAAGGTCTCTCGTCACAGACAAGACAAGACAAAAGAATGGGAGTCACAGCACTGAATGCTGTTGTTCATAACAATATGACCACCAAAAATCTCAGCAGCCACGTATGAGGAAAGAATCTCCCACCTGGCAGCCAAAGCCAGAGCCAAGAACATGACGGTATACACAGTGCCAGGAGACATGGAAGCCTGTCATCTCAGGCCCTTCACAGAAAACCAGTGGGATACAAAGGGGAATTTTGTTATCTACTCGGCCCAGTGGATTGGCCACAGGCCATGGTTGAAAGTCCACGACCCATTGTGGTGAAATTCAAGGTTCTCAGAGGCATCTCAGGCTGGAAACGTCACCGTCAGTGATCAGATCAGGATTACTTTCGACCACTATTACCCCCAAAAACCTCAAGTGAAAGTGAGTGGAAATTAGAAAAAAAAAAAATACTGGAAAGCAAGGCACAGCCAGACATTCTCTTTCAGCTGAGAGTTCAAGATGGTGCAGAGGAAATCGACCGAATCCCTGAGGAGACAAATCAGGCTAAAGCAAGATGAGCAAGAGCAAGAGTCACCTTCTGAAGATCAATCAAATAACAGATAAAGAAGTGTAACAACATGGCACACAATTGTAAATGATTCAGTCACATTCTTAAAGTGAAAAGCATTTGTGCTATTACCGCATCTAACAACCTTCACTTAGGTTTACTAACAGCACTCTACAATCATCATTGACATCTTTAAGAAACAACTGAAGCTGACGGTCGGTCAGGGAAAATAAAATGCTTTAAAAAGGGGGCAGAAATTATAAGAACTGTTCTTCTCTCTGCTGCATTTCAATCCCTCAGATCAAGTTGGGATGAAAGAGTGTTATGGTACGTTTGATGTGGAATTGAAATGAACATCTACTACTGCTGTATCTGGACAGAGACATTAAAATTTCGAACATCAACGAATGATCATGAAGTCAAGTCCACCGTACTCTCCAGTGCTTTGTCTTGGTCTTGGCCTTCAGAAGATAGTAGAAGTGGCGACCATGATGGGACAGATTAGACTGTAGCGGCCTGCTATGGCCTTGCCAATAAATGGGAAATTGCATGGTCGCTTTTTCTAATTTATGAAATAATATTTATCCTCCACTAACTCTACTAAGTCAATACATTGCATATTATAACGAAAACCTTTCGGATCCACCAGACTCTTCACAGGCTGATTTCCCGTCTGAGGGATCTTCTCTACTCCAAATTAAAGTGCTACTGCTGCCGAGAGTGTGAAAAAGCAATCACCTGTGTATTTGAATCAGAGCAGCACAGTGCGAGTGGAAATTGACTGATGGACAGCCAATGAGTTTACATTAAAAAATTCTGCTTCAGCTCCACGTTCGGTGGAAATAAGCTAGTTTGGTAAATTTTAAGTAATAGCCTGAAATATCATTTGTATAAAGTACAGACACCTAGCCAGTTCAGTGAACTCTGTTTGGAAAACTAGAGACATTCGATGGCCAAAAATAGATGGAGTTCAGGCCTGTGGCTACAAATGGGAAGAGTGACAAGAACTACAAAAATGGAACCGTCCCTTGGAAAATTCTGTCTGTACCCTGTTTCACCTCATAAAAAAGAAGTCAATGAAACATTCTAAAGAGAAAATCAACTTGAATGTACAGGTCATCTCGCACATTTGCTGTACTGCACTGTAACAATTTCCAAAAGAACAGAGGGCATCCTATTGTTGTTACTACATAATAGCAGTGAAACTGAGTTATGTGAAACGTTGAGAGTGAAAGGAGCACCGCCTCACGGTTTAGCACTAAAACCAGCCCAGTCTTTGTGTTGTCAGGAAAAATCTATTGAATAAGCGGATGAAGCAGTAGATATCCATGTGAATCCATGCAATGAACTACACTGCAGGACTGAGGGCATTAATACTTGGGGCCAGAAGGAACGGGGATCAATGTACTGGAGATTCACGCTGTGAAGCAATGCTCTCAGATGTAATGGCCTCTGGAAAGGATAGAAAGATGCCTGTCTGTTTCCTGCAGCCAACAGCGTCTGGACCGTTCCGTACACGCACTTTAATCAGCCAGACCTTGAACACATATTTGGTACCATTGCACTAACCTTTCGTGGAGGTGGATGATGTATCCGGCAACGCTGAGGGAGCAAAACTGTAGGTGTTTCTGTCACTGCTAGACTATAATTATGCAGAAGAGATGACTACAAAGGGATAAAAAAACATGTGACTTATCTGCTCGGCTTACATTTTTACATTATGTGTGTGTGCCTTTTAAATTGTTCTATCAGTGATACATCATGAGCTACCGTAAACCAAGTTGAACAAAGGACCACAACCAATTCAGCTACAGTAAAAAGAGAAAGTGACAAACTTGGAGAGCAAAATGAGTCTTTCACTGGCTCACAAAGAATATATTTTAAATAATACATTCATCTGACTGAGTAATTAATTTGGACATCTCAATTACCATAATCGTACAAAAATGAATACATTATATTATGGTAAATAGAAACAAATTCCATTAAACAGAGGAGGTTTTCTAGAGGAACCATCATTTTATTTCTTAATTCCTTTGCAGCTAAAACGATTACTCACCTTTCTCACCCACTATGGACCTGTCAGTCACCGATATTATCGTATCTACAGTATAGATATGTATATGTATAGATAGATAGATGAAATGTTTTCATATGTTAATCACATTAGAGATTCATCAGCGCACCTTGCAGCTGGTGTGAAGAGCATTTAAAACTCAACTCTCCCAGGTCCAAGGGCAATGGCATGGGATGAAAGCAAACCTTTCAACATGAATGACGACACCGTGACACTGCCTGCGTGCAGGCGCAGGAAGATGAAAAGCAAAGGCAACACGAGCCCCATGCGAAGTCTGAGAAAATGAAAGAGCGTGTGTGTTTAAGTTCAAGTACTCCCATGTGACTGCAAGGGTCAGAAGGCTAATTGCCAAACAGCAGAACCTCGCGATTTACACAGCCACAACATATACAGCCGTGCGAGCTTATTTGCAGGTATATACGTGCAAGATCTGTCTTTGTTTAATGTGAAATAGCAGTCTGTGTGTGTGTGTGGGCCAGCACACGGAACAAAAACATTAATACCAACATGTAAATGTACCGTATGTCTGTGCCTGCCTTCCGATTTTGTAGGCGAGGAGAAAGACCTCGGGAGTCTCAAGTCTAGCCTACGTACCAGAAGGTAAAAGACAGATAAGGCTGGCAGAGTTAGTCAGGATCAGATGGTCTGAAACCTGCCTCACCACAACCAATTGATCTAAAGTGTCAAAGATCAGTGCCAGTCACTAGCGTATGTGTTTGACTCAAAGATTTTATATCAAAATGATGCGACTGTGGGCCTTTTTAGCATCAATCACTTGCGTCAACTATGGTCTTTGATGCCAGGATGGATAGGATCAGGGAGCAGTATATCAGAGGGACAGCACATGTCAGGTGTTTAGGAGACAAAGTCAGAGATTGAGATGGTTTGGACATGTACAGAGGAGAGATAGCCAGTACTTTGGTAGGAAGATGTTGAGGTTGGAACTGCCAGACAGAAGGTGGAGAGGAGATTTATGGAGGTGGTGAAGGAGGGCATGAGGTTCGTAGGTTTGAGAGAAGAGGAAGCAGAGGACAGGGTGAGATGGAGGAAGTCACTGTGGCCACCCCTGAAGAGAGAAGCCAAAAGGAAAAGAAGAATGCCGCTGAGTTTAAAAAAAAAAATGCCACCACAATGTAATTTTCCTTTTCAATTCAAGGTGATGCTTTGCCTGCTCAAACTTCAGGTTGGCCCTGAACACTGAACCAAGAGAAAGGTTTTCAACAATAAACTGGTCGTGGGTGAAAAAAAGGAGGCAGAAGAAAAGTGATTTTCTATACAAGCAGTTCATTGCAGAATCCATTACAACGCTACAGTCAGCCCCTTCAGAAAAACCTGAACCCCACTGCGACCATCCACGCCGATAAACCCACAAAGTCACACAGAGGCTGTACTGCAACAACTGACTGTACGTCAGAGGCAGTAAAACAGACAAACAAAAAAGACACCCTTCAAAAAACTTACAGCCGGAAGAGATAATGGCCCAAGACGTTTTTGGCTTCCAGGAACATCCATTTGCCGGAAAAGAAAGTACATTAGCGGAATTAAGGCATTCAAATTTCAATTGATCCCCAATCAGTCAACAACCATTATACTAAGTGAGTGTTTCCGTTTATCTGCAAAACTGTCAATGGTTCTGTTAAAAAGTGCATCCAAATGTCTCCGTCTAACTCTGCTCCCCACAATGCGCCAGTGAGATGAGTCACTGTTATCTGTTTCAGTTGAAAGCAAATGCTTAACCAGTCAATTCATCTTCCCGGATGAGCTCTATCTGGCTGTGTTTTTTGTTTTTCTTTGTTTTTAAGAAGTTTTGGACAAAGGGAAAGTTAACTGAATCGACTCTTTCTGAAAATGAATTACAAGGCCGTAGACATCATCTGGTGGAACCCCGGGTGTGTGATATATCTGGGACAGATTAAAGCTAAGTTTGTGCTGATATGGCCAATTCAGACTGTATGCTTATTTGGGCGAGTGTAGTTGAGAGAGATTTTATGTGAAACATGAAAGTAGTCAACGAGAGCATCAAAAGCATAAAAAAATTCTCTAGAAAGGGATGAATGGGCTGATGAGGCTTCATGAAACAGTGTCCTCATTTCCAAAGCCCACCAGATGGCACTCTCGGCTCTAAAAATCTCTGGATTTGAACAACCACTTCAATGAAACCTTGCACCATTTTTCACTGAACAACAAAACCTACAGCGCCCAGAAAATAAGCACAGTGTTTCATGAAGCCTCATCAGCCCATTGCCAGTACCATGGCCTGGCAGTCTTTCAACTTCGGCCATTGAGAGCTTCTCTCAGCAGCCTCCCTCGGCAGTAGTCCCAGTACAGTGATGTCCCTGCACTGCCCCTTCACTGCGATCGACCAGTACTGTGCACGCCACCTCTATCTGCACCATTCCCCTGCACATATTTTTATCTACCTCTATGTGGCTTCTCCATCTTCTCCCAGGGCACTGTCAACTACAACAACAGCATTGCTTGTTGTTTTTGAATGCAGGACAATGACTGGCCGAAGACTGGTTTTCAGGAACGTTCCTCCCAAAGGTCCACCAATAGTTTCTAGTCGCTGATTGTTCTGCGGAGACCTGTTGGGTTAGCACTTCCTGTCAGGAAGGTGGCTATTCTCTGGCTCTGGGGAATGGATTAAGTAATGCGGGAGGGATTGAATTAATGTTATTGTTTTAATAATAGCGGTTATTAAATGAGAAGAAAGCCAAGCCAATGATTCTACGTGCAGTACGTTGCTGGTGGGACGTTCCACTGCACACCGGTACGGGATAATGGAAAAGGGTGAATCGTTGCCAAATCAAAGATGTCAGTGAGAAATAACTTGCCAAGAAGAAGGACCACAGATGCTCCTCCTTTGTTTGCGCTGAGGATGTTGACAGGGAAGTAAAGAGAAGGTCACAAGTAGTTGCACTGTATCTTTGTGTTTCTGGGGAAAGCCCAATACGGAGTTCCTGAATAGGATACGTGGTATTTTATGAGGAAGTCATGAGAAGCAAAGAAGTATGTGGGGAGGTGTGTCATGGGAGTGAGAGACAAGGTGAGAGGTGAAAGATTGGAGAACTGGGATCAGCAGTCTTGTTCGCTATGTGCAGTCAGGCAGAGAAGGTTTGTGGCACTGCCATACTTGTATGATGTAGTCAATGACCGAAACTACTGCAGTCCGGCAGGATTTTAGCTAGGAGGGCGACATGAAGAAATGGACGCCATATACCAGCGTAATCTGGTGGCCAAGCTACGGTCGGGAATCGGGTGTCCATTTTCTCATGTTTTGCGGACGCCCACCTAGCTGTTTATGTAATGCATCAATGTAATGGGCCATCCATACTTTATAAACAGCCTCACTGTAATGTACTGACGTTGGGAAAATGGACTTCGGCTTGCCATACTGACAACACAGGCAGCCTTCAGTGTTGCATGTGGACACATTAAGCTTTCAAGTGAAGCACCTGAGGCCATGGATAGTGGATCATGTAAAAAAAGGCAGAGGTTGAAGTCAGGCAAGCAATGGGATGGCACTCATTTCGTTATACATTTAACAACGTGACAATTGCTATTTAAAGCCCCTTAAACGTCTGCCAGGCAATGTTTCCCTGCGGGTCGAGAATAGGGCCCCTATGCTGATGGTGAAATTCCAGCCTATTAAGCCTTTATAGTCTGCAGGAAGTGAAGGGTGTCTTGCCTTGAAATCTTCACCATCTTCACCGACTTTTTTCATGCCTTCCAGTGCATCACATCCTGATCCTAATTCTGTCGCTACAATGCACAACTACAATAATGGAAAACTATTGAACTTTTGATTCTCTACCCTGAAAAGATCTTATTTTAAAGAATTCTTTAAATACTAAATATGATTTAGATATGATAAGTGGACAGCTTTACGGCAAAAAGCAAAGGGCCTGATACTTGCACAGAGAAATAGAATAATTGAAATGGGACGCCTCCTAGCTTCAACATCAGACTTCAAATATATAAGATCAGTTCAATTGGGATTTCCAGGTTAAAAATCTACGATATAAGTAGCATCAAGATCCCCAGTCTTTGATCAATTCTGAGTCTCTTGCTGAAAATAAGTCACTACTGAGGAAAATTGTACTAAAACTCTATTATTCAACAGCTGCTTCTTTGATCTTATTGACTCGTGGAATGCGCATATGAAGACCAGTCTGAGAAACAGGGGTCTTGTACATAGTGTGACTCCGCAGGGGGGAAAATAACTGGTTCATCACACCTTCTTCTGATCGTGTGCCACCAGCGTTGTCCACTTCAGCACTTCAAATAGAGTGAGAACGGTGATTCAGACTGGGGCATCAAAGTGGAGTGTAGTGTCGGGGGTGAAACATTCTGCTCTTTACACTCAATAGTGAGGAGAACTCTGGGACTAACAAGGAACCAACATCTTCCTTCCTTCAGGTCCCTGAGGCTCAACTCATTTTTACTTCACCACCGAAAGGTGAGAGGTCAAACTGTTTTCTGTCCATTGATTCTCACACTGCAAAGCTCATTATTCACTGTCTTTTCTCTTCAGTTTGAAAACCTGTGATTATTAGAGAAAAATAGTGTGATAATGCCTACAGCAAAATTAAAAAGGAAATTCAATTGAGAGACTAAACATCTTAATACAGTTTGTGGTGCTTTTTAAAAGGAACTACAATGAATACCGAGTTGTGCTGTACCAAACTAGAATGTCCTGGGCCAGAACCTCGGTATCAGTCCAAATAAAAATATCTTTATACATAAAATGTGTACATACTCTCAATTTCTTTAATATTGCAAATAATCACCATGTGGTAACAAGTGCTGTAAGTAATTACTTTGTCAAAATCAGTAACACATATATCATTACTGCGATTTAAAAAGACTTGTAAATCGTCACTTCACATGCATAACTCAGGACTAGAGTGTCCATGATGCCATGCATGTGAATGAATGAGAGAAACAATGTTGGCAGTCGTGGGATTTCTCTCGTGGAAATATGCACATTCGATAGAGAAGGGTGTAAGTGTGATGTAGCTGTGGCGCTCGGTATGTGTCGACATCTGCGGTGAACACACAACAAACATGATATTAGCAGTGTCACTCACGATGACGCTGATCTGCAGATGTGGGAACCTTTTTTCTTGAAATCTATGACAGCCTCGCAATAATGCAAGCCAAACAGAACACATGCGAGAACCATACCCATAATTTCAATATTTCAGCAAACAATTCCACTTTTCCATAGACATAAGACCATAAGAAAAGCACCTTCTCCTACTGATAGCATCTGCGAGCAATCTGCTCAAAGTTTTCTAACCTGTTTTTAATACTACACAGCAGGACAGCTTTCACCAGATCACTGCATTAGTCACCTCCTATTATGTTTGCAATAAATCATTGACAGAAGTAGTTGCGGACCAGCCGCATTCGGGGAACTTGAAACGCATCAGTGCATGCCTGGCAAGGTTCTCGCAGAGGTCCATTGCTTTGCAACAAGTCAGGTCTTTTTTGTAGCATCTGTGTGGATAAATGGCCAGAATATGAATAGTCCCTTCCGAACAGCGCTGCCCAGTCATATGGCACAAAGTCCTTAACAAGCATTGCAACAGCTGGGTTCATCCACTCGTGCGCTCATACAGAGAGGACAGAGCTCATCTCTGCTTTTGGCTGCACTGCAGCCATCACTAGCCAAAAAACCCTTGTTACTTGACCTCAAAACATACTCCCAAACAATGACAGATAATGAGGTTGCCAGAGGCTTCACTCTTTGCTGAATCGAGATTCTCTGACGCTGAACTGAGAGTGAATGAAGCCATTTATCATCCAACAACAACATTTTGCACATTTCTTCCTCCCTCCTACATACCTCCATCATTGCTACTCCATCTGACGCGCTTCCAAAGTCAATTTTGCCGTTGTACAGAATTCCAAAATGCACACCATTCTGAATATTTTCCCACTGAAGGCGACTGACCTCGCCTCACGTCTTCTCTGCCAATAGCAAATCCTTCACCTTCTCGCCACCTCATCAGGCCTCCATTCATCCCCCCCACCTGTCCGTCCCCTCTTCACTTGAGCTGTTCATTCGCTCATTTATCTATAGCTGTTGCTTCATTGTAATTCCCACCCACCACGCAGCCTTCGTGCGCCTCATCCCGCCCTTCCTGTCATTTCTCAGCCCAATGACATTACTCACTTCCTTCATGAGCTGTCTTCCATCTCTGTTGTCACACTATATATTGTATATAAACTAAGCTTATTGATTCATTCCAGCTTTCACACACACACCAAATCACATTCAACACCTACTGTATTTCCTGTCATTTTGTCATTCTCCAGTAACATTCAGTCTGTTTGCAGCTGAAGGGCATCTGTACTGGATAAGGAAGACTTTTTAAAATCCCTCTAGCCTCTGCTACCTTCATTTTTTTTTCTTTTTTCTCCAACGCTTGTGTGTTTTAAGGCGCTTAGTGAAACTCCAATCAGAATCACAGTGCCATCCATCGATGTTCCATGGCTTGACCAAGGCTTGAAGCTGACACACCCTCCTCTGGAACAAATCTTGGCATGATTCCTGAAAAAAACTGCTCTTGAGGTGGGAATGTAAGAAGGGTCCAGGTGCCGCTAGACAGTGCACCACACAAGAAAATATTTTCAGAAGAAGTTTGGAAATGGAATCCTGGACATGTCCTCTCAACTTTGACAACAAGTTTTTCCTCTAAGATTTTTTTTACCAGCCTATGGTTCAATGTGTCTGGAGGTTTGTGGGCAGCAGATGAATGGATGACAAATCTTTCACATTTTGCTTGGTCCTCCTTAACTGCCTACCTTAAAAGATGGAGTGCTGCTCGACAGACGATGAAGGAGCGCTGGCATTGCTGTCACACTTCACTTCATGTTGACAAAAAGAGCTGAAAAGGGGGTCAAAATCCCTACTTACAGGAGGTGGCCCCAGTGCTGCAAAATCACTAGGGAAAACCCAGATGTCTTTACCACCACTAACACTCAGCTGCAGCAGACACAACAAGCTCGATGACTTATCTAATTGGGTAATACGTGGTAACAGTTGTACACTGAATTTCAGGTAAAAGGGATTTCAGTTCAGTGGAAGTAGAAAATAAAATTCAGGCATAAAAAAAAAATATATATATATATATATATATATATATATATATATATATATATATATATATATATATATATATATATATATATATATTCAAAAATGTACAATATGACTGGCGAAGTTTCTGTTCACCAATGGTAATGCACCATATCACCAGAAAGAAAAGGTACAGCATTGACTGCAGAGACACACGCGCAGCCTGTATATACATTTAATTCCAACAGTACTTTATGCCTCTTAAAATAGCAATGCCAATCGTAGCACTCATGTTTGACCATCAGTGTCCCTTAGAGTCACTTCTGTTCGTCCTTGGAACCACCAAATTGGTGTGAAGAACAATGGCAGCAGCCATTTTGCATCACCAACTCTTTAAGGTCTTATAATAACAAACTTAACAAAAAGCAAAATAGGAGAGTGTTGAGATATGTTTCCTTCAACGACACCTAAATCAACAACGAGGACAAGAGTCACTGGAGACACAGCTGGCTGTTAGGTGTGCTGGAATTAAGTGTGTTCGGATCGGCAGAGCTGATTCTAATGCAAGGAGTGGAAAGAGCCAAGAGCTATTCTTAGAAGAAGTGGCAATTATGCAGTCTCACCCAAGTTTTTATATTTATTGAAACTCCCTGCCGTTTATTCGATTCATTTCAAGTGGATTTGGCAATTCACCCCCAAAATACTTTCAATGTATATATCCCAGTATTCTAAATGACACCGTGAACATTTTGCAAGTTAAAAACAATCTTCCTGACTAAGAAAAAACGGGAACTAATACTTCTGCCAGGAATAAAATGCCAGTATGGGCAGAATTTTGAGTGTAAGTGCGGAAAGTGAGATGACATCTCTGTCAGGTACTGAATTCATGGAGCAGCAGAGGGAAAGCCCTGCGTCTGAATCCAAATTTGACAGCTTGGATCGAGATTTAAAAGTGCAGGAAGTGCAGAAACAAGAGGAATATATGAGTTCATTTGGCTCCCAACAACTTCGGAGAGCATCCTCTTTAATTAACAAGTGGAATTAATCCACTTCAATAATGACTTCAATGTAATCTCTGACCAGTACTAGGAGCAAATGTTTGGCAATATCGATGTTCCCTGCCGTAACGCAGCACTCAATTTTAATTCAATCCCGCTTGAGTACGGGGGATATTTTTCATTTTTTGCAGGACAAAGATCCTGCCTGTGACACCATTTTTGCAATCAAAACAGAATTATTATGCAAACCGACCGGCAGAAGATTTCATAATTTATCGACAGCCGTGGCAGCGCTGAGTGAATCCTCAATAATATGGAAACTCTTTTCTCCATCTTCCTCTTCTAACACATCTCCCGCTTGCACTGCTTGAACTGATATTAACAAGCTGTTACCGGATCATTACACTTTCACTGAAGGTGTCACACATCTCCGACTGCAACGGCCCCTGTGACACATCTGTAAAAAGAGTTTAATATTCAAAGCCTGGCGTAATCTTCCCCACTGCTCATCTCAGACCACCCTCTCACTCATGCACCACTTGATATGACTTAACTCCTTCAGCCCCACACATGCTTGTATTTGAATGCTGTTGAGGGCCATGCTTTTTCAGTGACACTCCCAAAAGACAACTGGGGTGTAAGTGCTCCTGCACCACCATGTTATGAGTTCACACACAAGTACCAGGAGGAGAGATACACCTCATTCATTGGAAAAGAATTTGTATAAAGGTTGACAACTCCCACTGGACAGGAAAGTATTGGTGTGTTTCACTAACAGCAAAGCTCATTCCCCATGCACGGAATGTTCACTCCAAGTTTGCTGTTTCTCAGAGGACCTAGATGGCCATATTAATTTCATTACAATCCATCTAGCTATTTGATGTAGTTAAACTACCAGAGCAAGTTACACCAAATTGAAGTTAAGATATATAATTCTGAATGCATTTTCACTCTCCCCAACAAGGATTAGCACTTCCACATTTTAGAGGCAAAATTCCCCCACGGTGAAAGAGGACTACATATTGTATCTCATGTTTTAAGAGACATCTTAACTGTTCATCCATGGAACATTAGAGTAATGTAGTTTTAAAAATAAGTCCACATAATACATTACTAACTATGAGACCCACCATCAGGTCCGTTCACTCTGCGACGTCATGCAGCTTGACATCACAAGCCTTGTTCAAGTGACCCAGGAAGCATTATGGGATTAAGGATGCAAGAATGGAGGTAACAGACGTCACGGAGCGACTTTTATCATGGCTAATATTTGTCTTAAAAGATAAGGAAGTGCGGTTTAACCGTCTCAGCCAAGAGTTTAAGTAGCGTCACATGACTTGCATGTGGAGATGAAGCAGTAAACCTGTGCCAAGGCGATTATATTTTTATTTGCAGCCAGGTTCATTTACCGCCAGCGTGTATCATCAGAGTACTCTTAACAGTATTGTTGGACCATCAGGTTTGTCAGGTTTGTCAGATCAGCAGTGTGCACTTAACTTGTGATGCAGCGATAACATCTTGTCATGGTTTTTTTAATTAAAAAACAAGCCTTGTTTAAGCTGCTCTGCATGCTTCAGTGACTGACATTTGAGACGAGTTGAAAACAAATGAGACTCATGGGCAAGGTGCATGAACCCATGTTAATAGTTCTTCCTTGTCGTCCTCAGTCATTTGCTGTAAATATTATGACAAGGCAGCCATTTTGCAAACATTAGCCTTGAAATTGCAAAAATTCCATTACGATGTAAAGTTACTCAAGTTATTAGTATGTGAGATTTTGCCTACTTTCACTGAAAAACTGGAAACACTGTCTCCGATAAGGACACAGTGATCTATTGACGGTCAACAAACTAAATAATAATTGAAATCCCCTGAAAAAACAGCTGTCCCAAGACCTGTTGTATCAATTTGTTGTGAATTTACAACTTTTTGTGACTGTTTTGATTTGAACGCCGAGCACGGACAGACGACTCCGTCCGTATACGGATCCGTATGGAATGCTGAGCATAAATGGGCCTCGATGAAAGCGAGCCATTTTTCTAAAAGACTATTTTTTTTTGTTTTGTTTTTCCTTTTTTTTTCTCATATACACGAGAAAGGACGATGTGTTCACTGCAAGCTTTCACCCCATCACAGGTTGCAAACCACCGATAACTGCAGGAAGCATATACAGTATGCTTTACACAAAACTACATAAAAATGATATCAATTAAAGACATTTAAGGAGAGGGGTGTGCGTTCGGTCATTGGTACTGTTTTGTCCCGATTCGCAGAAAATCCAGAAAATGCTTATATTGTGACAAACTCCAAACAGTCTCTTAGTTTTCTTTGGATCAAATACACACCTTCAGTCAGTCACCTTTACTTGGTGTCCTCACCTCCATTTGTGTATTGAGCTGTAACGTCCTTGATGCAAGCTGTATGCTGAATACTAACTTGGCTCTGGTATAGAAATGCTAGACGTAAAAAGCAAACTGGATGTAAACATTGTCTCTGAAAATGTCAGCCATTATGGCTTCAAACTCCTTTTGCCATCGTATCAATAAAGTTGAACTCAATAAAGTTCCTTTTAACTTGAAATTATTGTTTGTAAATGTCTAATTTCTCATGCGACACCAGACAATGTTGTTGGAATTAAGTTGCTATCTGTTGTCTGTGTCAATGTGGGTCCTATTTAAACGTCTTATCGCCTATCAATATTCAGTGGCAGGGAATTAATCCACATTTCAGTCTCACACTAACACACAGACTTGGCTTCATTACAGAATTTCAAACTGTCCATAAAACTGACGCTTTACAGGCGAGCTAGCAGCTCGTATAATTTAACAGCAGCAGCCAGCTTTTTTTGTTTTACTGTCACAACAAGTGTGTTCGTGACACTTCTGCTTTCATTCCTTCAAATATATCGACCAACTCAACGCGTTCCCCATCATAACAAGCATCCATTCATAATGGCAGAGCAGAAACACCATAACCTGTCATTAACAGCCATTCTAGACGTATACGGCCAAACACGCATCACACTTCTGGTTGTCGTCTTCATCCCACATTCAGTGACTAATAAATGTATAAACAAAAACAAGCTAAATCAGACAATTACACACCAGGCTCTCTCATTAGTGCCAGTTTGTTTATTGCAGGTAATAACACATTAGCATTGCACCTACTAACACACCAGAAGGACACATTTCCTACACCAACTTAGTAGTAGAATAAAATTAAAAATTAAAAAAGGCATGTGGTTCAAATACTCTCTAAAATTCTGATAAAGGTGGCAAGGAACAGAAAAATGAAACGTGAATATCACAAATGGCAAGTGGGTCAGATGTAAAAGAGCAAACCTTTCAATGGCGACAGCAAACATGTAACTACAAAAATGCTGGTTTTGTCTTCTGTCTGCGACGCGCAAGGCAAGTATTTCTCTGTCTGTGTTTGAACGGCTTTCACTGTGTGATCGCATCCAAATGCTGATGATTCCATATGGCTCTTCAGTCATTGTAGAGAGATTCTTAATCATTTGCCTCCTGAATCAATAAAACCATCTTAAACAGAAAATGACTTCTATATTCTGTATGATCTCCATCACATGGAGGAGACCTAAGTTCATGTCGCTCTCTGTCTTCAGGTGGAGCAGTGAAGCGGTTGTGAAAGCAAAGACAAATGACAAAAACTGGAAAAAATACATGAATAATTGAAGCCAAAATCAAAGCATGTAAGTGGTAGTTTGTTGCATCTAGTTATTAACAGTAATTAGATAGTTTATTATGTGGCAAAGATCTTTGACCCCGGTATCTACCATCCAAGCCTCTCTGACCGCCACTGTACAGAAAGCAAATGCTCAGACTTGTACCACGAATTAAATGCTTGAATTGACTCACCGTCCATCTGAACAGTATGGTGGAGCAAATTGCTTTTCAGATGAACCATAGCTCTGTCTTCTTGCTAACAGCACTTCATTTCAGATCAGACCTGTAGTTACCAACAGTGAGTGTTTGGTGAGACAGTGGTCAGTCAATGGGGCCAAATGGAAAACAACTTAGTCATGAAGTCGCCGAGCGGCTTGTCCTGATTTACATACAGTAGAAAATGAATACATTTATTAAGTAATGTTGTCTCCATCACGAGTGGTGGCGCTGTGAGATGAGTCCTTGCGGTTCAACTGTCAATCGATGAACACACACATGTGATAGGAAACTATGTTCAACTGCACACGGCAATGGTGACAAATGACCAACTTGTTAAACTACAGAGGTCCAGAATTGCTTTCTTGTAGTGTGTCCAGGTTAGTTTGGCAACTCAACTAGTTTGACAGTTTGAAACTCTTGCCTGAAGATAATCACATTATAGGGGTTAAAAGAAGTCAACGCTGCAAGTCATGCAGAAACTGTGCAAAAGGTTCAGAAAGTGAAGGGCCTGTTGTTACTTGCCTGTTGTTCCCAATGTGGTGTGAAATAAATCATCTGTTGTAGCGATGTTCCAAAATGATGTTGCTGTTTTAATGAACAAAATCCTTGATTTATTGTTGTTTACAGAACATACTGACTGAATGTGACTTTTTCTACACCTCGCTCACCCGAGAATGAATGAATGCATGAATGAGTGCTGATCAATGAATGAATGAATCTTTATTTCAGAGATTATTTCATGCAGGCGAGTCGAATCGAATCCGTGTAAAAACTTCCAATTCAGAAAGTAATTACTCTGAGTAGGTTTTAGAAGAGTACTTTTACTCAAGTACAATTTTGGCTAATTTGACAAATACAGTTAACCGAATAAAATTCAATATTTCAAGGTGATGTGGCCATGACCTTCTCCTGTCTGTTTTTCTTTGTATTTGTTTCTTTGTATTTGTGGAAGGTGGTTCACACCCATATGGTCACATCTGCGGAACGGCATGACTGCTGCGACAATTGGGTATTCGCCACAGGCATCAGCACAAGTTTACACATGCTAAGATTCAGTCTGAGCTTAGTCAAGCTAAAGCCACTTACCACATAAACCAGGAAGCGTATATGTAAGTTTCTCTCCCACTGCATTTTAAAAACCCGATCTCAGCTGGACTGAAGCAACAGTAGAATAGCTGACTGTAATGCACTCGCTGTTAGTGGAGCTAGATTGTGATGTCATGCTTAGAGGTGACTTTTGGCGGAGACCCCGACCACCTGCTCTGTGAAAATGCAGTTAAAACACTTGGCATAGGTGCTGAAAACAAGAGCAGAAGGATGTGAATGAACATGCTACCGGCACTTGAATGTGGGTAAATATGTCTGTAAAACTATGTGATGTGATCTCAGTAATATGATGGCTCATGATCATTAAAGCTTGCATATACGTGTGTATACGTGCGCTTGCTTTGACTTTTTTTTTTTACGGCAGCCTCCAAGCTTTTTGATCTTTGATTCCCCTCCTGCTCCAAATGTCACCGTATGTGAGTTAAACAGGATTCGGAGCGATTTCAATCACTCTGGTTCTGTCTCACCAAAGAATTTCCAATGAATACGGTGTGATAACACGAACAAGTGCATTTCAACAACACACACAAACAAGCTGAATTTTAACGTGACACCTTACAAGTCAGAGGGGGGGGTCGTCAACACCACAGGCACCAGATTGAGACAGAGAGGGGTGAGTGAAGATGCAGCGTGATGCATAGTTAACCTGCCGTTGTGTTTCATCACTCTCATCGGTTGTATTACGATCGATGCTTGTCTAAACCCATCATGCGTGTTCAACTGTGCACATCATGGTGTCACAACTACACAGACGAATGTCACAGGAAATGTCACGGCGCGCAAGACACATAAATCACTGTCAGGAGTCTCCAAAAAAGAGGGACGCACACACACTCTTCCCTATCAAAGTTCTGAAAGACCCTGAAGGTGTTGTTGGAAATGAGCAGTGGTGCCCAAAGAAGGCGGATGAGTGCCTGGATGGGACTTCACCATGGCTTCAGAGACGGATGCTGTTGATCACTTCACATGCACTTCCACTGTTCTCGACGCACAGACTGAAAGTGTTTAGCAGTCAGCCAAACCCATCAACCTGAGATCATGTCATCCATTGTCCACCAGAAAATGCCATGAAGTTGAAAACACCAACAACAACCTTCCCTCTTAAAACTTAGCAGATCACCTATGTATAACAGTTTTTTAAGAGAGGAACTGCAACTTGTTACACTTCACTAAACATTTCCAATCTATAAATAATGAATTGCAACGAAACAAGAACATGAATTGCACATACCAGGGATGCAGCGTTTGGCAAAAAGATGTAGTAGATGTTGCAGGATGAGAAACAGTCTGACTTCACTGCAACACACTTCAGGTCACTGCTCTCATGCTACCTGTCAGTTCAACCACGCCCACTAAATTCTTAAAGGGACCTCAACATAACACGCCGATGCATATACACCCCGCTCACTGAGGTGACAGCACATCCACTGTCTTCTGACAGCGGAAAACATCAGGTGACTTTGACAAACTGACTCAGCTTCTATGGATGCAAATGTCAGAGAGAGTAAACCTGGAAATTAACCATGTCTCTCTCACATAATAAAGGTCACGTGACGGAAAACACAAGTCAGCTCAAGGTCACCTTCACACATGGTCACTACAGTGTGTTTTAGGAGTTTTCCACAAAAAGAATGCAGTAATTCGCATGAAAGTGAAATGAATAGAAACACAGAAAACAACATGCCCGAAAAAGATCAAAAGCGTGGCCTCATGTGATGGTCTAACATGTCTGCGGTGTGGAGGTATTTCATTGCATCTGTTATTACAAAAGGGAGTGCATTGCAGTTATGGCATACTGGAAAGACGATGTGTGCAAAGGTGGGTCTTGGCTGCATATAAAGCTGTTTGTGAACTCCTGCCGACACCCACGTCACAACAGAAGGTTTTAATAGACAACATTATCTATCTCCTTGCCCTCCTTTGAGCTGCTAACTAAAGAGATCAGCTCTTCTGATACACCTGCAGCAGATGTTACTGCAACAGAAACGGTCGAGACAGACGACGGAGTGATAACATTGACAAGTACAGTCTGTCAACACACGTTTCATTTATCCAGATCATCTGCACCTCATCGCAACTTCACTTGATCAATGTTACAATACAATACAAGTTCTATATAAATATAAATATATTAATATAAAAATATATGTAATAATTACCTAGTCTTCTTGGCTGCTGTACAAAACACTGTGTGAAACTGTCAGACAAATGCTCAGGTGAAAGAGAAGCCTCATCTTTCTCTGCATGTTACTGTCTGAAGCATATATTTTAAGCAGAACAGTGGACCCCAACACGACCGTGTCCGATCACAGACTCATAACAAATGTATGTAAGAAAGCACAATGAAGAAACAGTGAAGCTTGTCTCTGTGATTGATGAAGGAGTTAGGGCACATTAGTCCAGATGGTTCCAGTCATTCATCTGAGGAAACACCACTGACTCTCCTCAGTCTATCCAGCCCACAGATCAATACTGACACTGTGGTCGAGTTCAATCATTCAACGTCAGACTGAGAGCAACTTCGAGATAACCTTGACAGATACTCTAATATCTCATTCATTCTCTGGTATTTATCATCCCATCTCTGATTTATGACCTGCAGAATCCGCTCACATTCCAGCTTGACCTCACCATCTGTGCTTTTTCCTCATTTCGTGGAGTGATCTCTTTCAGAAAAATTCAAATAGCCATTTGCTTGACACGGTCGATTCATGGGCAAAACTTCAGCAGCAATAAATTTGTGATTTTCTTGAATCAAAGTCATTTTTCATTTTTCGTAGTAGAACACCTTTCAATTCCATGGTCTCAATGTCCATTATACACATCCATTCGTAAGGAGAAATAAGAATGATTAAGTCACAGCAGTATCTGGTTGCAGAAAGCCAGACAAACAAACAAAAAACTTTATTTTGAACTTCACTCAGGGCAAATGTCATTCACATATTGGGAAAAAAAAGTCTACTAGTGAAGAGCAACCTCCTTATTATTGATGTCCATGTGAGACGCTGTCCAGTAGTGGTAGTTGGTCTGAGACGTAATTGAGCCACTTTATGTCTCTGACATGGAGCTGCTTCATTCCATGAATTGAAATTCACCCGTTCATTCATTTTCTTGTTGTTATTCCTTACATGGGGTCACAGACAGTCCATCACATAGGCAACTATTCACCTTCAGACAATTTACCACCCAGCAAGCACGGAGAGAGTGTGCGACATCACAATGCAAGGAGCTCTAAAGTTGCCCCAAGCTAGAGAGGAACCAGCATCTCAAGCTGCCTTGGAATGGGGCGAACAAAACCAGCCTTTTCTATGGCAGAAACTTCAAGGGGGCCAGACTTATAAGGGCCAGCATCTGCATTAACCGGAGAGCGGAGAACAATGGAAATAAAGGGGAACATAAACACAGTGCTCTGAAGTTTCTGAAGGAAACATTTTTTGCAAAATAACTTAAAGGAACCATGACAGAATTGGACTAGGACAACCTTTTATGAGGGGTGAGTATTTAATTGTTCCACAAAACCAACAACATATTCATCTGGATTTATGTTCTTAATGTGTGTTTGAATCCATAATATCTTAGTTTTAAAATAGCATATCAATTGAGTTAGTCAGTTTATCACTTGCTATCAAAGGTAAAATATAGTTTTTAAAATAAATAACAACATAATAAACAGAAAAGATGAGGTCAGTAGTGTGTGGACATTAAAATATCACATTGAAAACTTTACAAAAACACGGTCACACAGAGCAAGATGCTGCAGCCCTTGGCTGTCAGACAGCTTCACGAAGCCACCAGCCACCACAATACTCTGTGGAGCAATCACTCTTCTTCCTGTTTCCACGCTGTATTTTTCCATAAACACAAGCTTGAATTTATCACCTCAGTAACTCCTTCTGCATTGAGAAAGGGCCGAGAGGAGAAAGGCCATTTAACCTCCTAATATGTTGGAAGATTAAACAGCTCCGTGACTAATAATTCAGACGATAAAAATTGGTCTGGGAAACATCATCAAAGGTTAAGCGCTTGTGATGAATGGACTCACCTCAGCTGTCGTGATGGAGCTCTCGTTCCAATCTGAATAAGGGCTGTTTTTCACGTCGGCTGTGTTCCACTTTTGTTGGGAATACTAACCCAAACAGGTAATCATTCGTTTATCTAAGATTGACTCTGAATTTTAGTTATGATAAATGAAGAAAGTGTTGAGTCGCGATGACCTTGACAAACTGCCATGAAAGCGTTTTAAACCTGGTAGCTAATGTGGCTGGAGGAGCATTCAAGTGTGTCGAACTGCCAAACAGTGGTGCGACTGGGAAATCCCAAAGCCCCTTCACTGCATATATATATATATATATATATATATATATATATATATATATATATATATATTGGACAGTCATGTGTGTGCCTGCTGGCGCATGTGTCTGTCTTTCTGTGTGTGAAAGACAGAATTATGTTGCCGTGTGTGACAGAAAGTGAGTGAGGACTTCACTGCCCCACAGTTTCTTGAAACATAAGATTATCTGAGAGATGAGGTGGAAAGAGAGCAGAAGGTGTCAGAAGAAATAGGCCATTTGGATGTCCAATCCAGATGTCACAGCATTTGACAAAAGGCGTTTCAGATTTAAGGAAGGCGATCAGTGAGATATTTGTTATTATTGTTATTTGTCATGGTGAAATTAGTCGATCCATATTTACGGTGATGTTTTGATCAGATGTGCTGTCAACAACCCAGACTAGCATTCTACCTATTGAAGCACTGTAACTTTTGAGGTCATTTTCTGTGATAATTGGTGTCACATTGAGCAGTCAAAGTATAGATCTATAGCTATTAATATAAAGTACCTCTAGACAGTATAACAGTGGGCCGAGCCAGCGCATGGCCTCAGACCCGAACACTTTCGCATCAATGGGGCGGCGCTTCTCCCATTCATCATGGCTGAAGCAAGAGTTTGTACTGAACAGTAGAAGAAGAGAAAACATGAAACCGACCAATCAGGAGACCAGACCAGAGGGAACATTTAAGGTACATTCACACCCTGGCGTGACCCAAGGACAGCTTCAAGGCTCAGTTGCTGAAATGGCCATGTTACTACGGACCTGTACATCATTCATTGTGTGAGGTTTTTGATGTGCTATCACATGTTGGGGAGGTGTTCCTGTAATGTTAGCCATTTTGTTGTGTTTACAAAAGTATAGTGTAGATATAACCTGTTGAACGAATTGACTCCGACACTGGCCGGTAATGTCCGCGAGGCCTTCAATTCGACAAATTAATATTTTAAGTTCAGTGTCATTTACTGTGTTGATGGATTGTCTGGTTTGCACAGGTGTCACATCTTCTATCTCAACTGTCTCCATGGTCCTGCACGGAGCTGCTGAGAGACGCGCCCAGTGTCAACATATCCAATATCATACCCGGCAGTCATTCTAGAACATATTGAAGAAGACAACTGTGTTGCTATGACGTCTGCCTCCACTGTCAAGTGGAAATAAAACACTGTAACTGTTTTGATGACACATGTTTTGCGCCCCTGATTGAAAAATGTTGAGTGATAATGTAACAAAGTTTAGACAGAAAAAAAGCAGCACCTTTGTCTTTGTTCTGTTTTTGTGTTGAAGATGTCTTCTGTCAATAAACTACAGTGTGAACAGTCATCTGACACGTGCTGCACAGTATAAATAAAGTGTTATTATCCAAGTCGATCACCCTTCTTTTAACTTGTTCAGCCTCTTGTTGGTTCCAGGCTTTCCTCGCTGGCCGGAAAAACAGTTTCAAAGAGACCAAACTTTTCTTCTCTTTGCAAGTAGATGGTTGATTGGTTGTGTATATTACCATGTCAGATTACAGTTGCCCTAGTTTCACTACAGCCCTTCCTCATAACCATATAACCATGTGCGACGGGGGAGCGGGACTGGAGTCAAAGTTTAATAAGCTTTAACCAGTGGTGGCACCAAAAGCAAATATTTTAAAACTGCTGTATGTTGTGTTGCTCTACAGTGGGTGTACCAATACACTGTGTGTGTGAGAGATCGCAAATGTCAAGAGCATAAACGGTCACTTTGACCCTTGGAGAAAAGTTGGACGTGATTCGTTTCCACGCTCTTGTCCAAGAGACTTCAGCTGTTTTTCATTTGCTACTTACACTGTTTCATGATTCAGCATTGTGATGAGTCTCTGAAAAAAGATGTGATTTTCTTGAATCAAAGTAAATTCACAGAAGTCTCCATTTGTTCCACGTTAACGTAACTTCCCTCAGGTTTCTCGGCAACACACATTTCTAAAGAACGCCACAGCGGGATGAGCGGAAATAATAGAGAATTTTGGCCACAGCTGCCGCTGGCAAGGAGGAGTGGAAGAAGAACAATGAAAGAGTGAATTCAAAAGGGGATGCAGAAGAGGATTGACAGACAGAAAGCCAGGGGCTCCAGAGAAGGAGGACGGCAGAGGACGGAATACGCAACAGCAACAGAGATTGGCAAGCGCATCTCAAAGGTGTTACTCATTCATCCCACAGAAACATTTTACCATTTGGTACAAATAAACAGTTGGTATGTTTTGACACTCAGAACAACCACAAAAAGACGTGGGATCAAACAGGCCGACTATGAGATGAATACTCTTTTCAAGCTTTCATTCCAATGTTGGCAAGAAACTGACACAAACCGTGGATGCATGGGAAACAATCAAATGAGCCAGGGAATTGAGAAAGATTCAGGAATAATTTACCGCCTACCTTGAGCCATAACGCCATTATGGGCCACCAAGAATGAAAGTGAAACTTGATCCCACAGGTCCATTGTGTTGCACGTCAATAAGATAGGAGTGCATACACTTAACAGGCACTATAGTTGCAGCCAAGTTGCAAAAAATAACAAATAAAGCAGACCTCTCCTTAAATGGATGGAATGCATTTCAGTTATGAAGTGTAGTTCGCTATTAAATCAAGAGAAAATAAAATAGAATTAAATGTTTTTATCGACGCACTTAAAATTCCAAAATGTTCTACTTTGTTTACAAATAAAAAATAAAATACTGAGCCGCACTTTAAACAAATCATATCTTAAGAAATTGTTATTTTTTTCTGTATTTTATTTTATATTATTTTATAATGTGGAATCATACATTTTCTCCCACATCTGAATTAAATATGGTTTCCATGCCAAGAGTTGAGAGTGTGTATGCACATGTGCTCATCTACATTTTAAGCCTTTGGCAAATGACGTCTGGGAATTGCTTCAAGCCAAGGCACCACTCCCTTTCGCACCACACGTAAACTAGCGATCACCCCACCTTGGGTTTATACAGGAACTCAGTATGAACCCACGGGACACATGCAGCTGGTGTCATGTGACAAAAATGTTATGTATGCTTCTCTGAATACCAGAGACTGACAGCAGGAGCAACATCTAACCATCTATATGTTCAAGGGTGCATGAAACCTCGCCATGGTTGCCTGGTTTCATGGCACATGGGTGTATTCCTGAGTCCGTGCATGTGTGCCGATGTGACAGCGGCAAGCTAAAAACATACGTCATTGTGAAAAGCTACTCGCAGTCGTCTCTTTCGCCCTCCAGGGGATGTGTTTATTTTAAGTGGAGGTGTGCTGGGAGTTAGTGTTTCAGTTGTTCTAGACACCATCAAGAGCCACTAATCTGTCAAACACATGTCTGGGAACAGGCCTAAAGGGACACCGGTAATTACAACAGAAGCATGGCCTGGCAAATACTACTGACATTGATTTACAAGACGTGCTGTACCATAATGGCATACAAACGAAAGATTTCATCCGGAGACCCAGCAACTCTCCTGGGCTAACAGGCCAGCATTAAGTGTTAGATCACATAAGAAGGTGAAATACCTGATGTGGATGCACCACCAAGACGCCACTTGCTTGGTTCTATTGTTCTTTTGTTCAGTAAAACCTCTCATGATGACGCATGATACTGTCGACTGCACAAATAGCACAACCGTAAGGACACGGCATTTTGAACCTGCACCACTGCAAGCACAGTTCACCACATCAGCCTAAAATACAGAGGTGAGCGAATGCCCTTATGAGAGGCTATAACACTCCTCGCAACCCCACCAGTGCTGAGCTCAAGGAGAGAGTCTAAGGACAATGGCATGTTTTTGTTTTGTTTTGGAGCGCTTCTATGAGAAAGAAAGAAAACAAATGTCTAGTTTACTTTGTTTAATTTCATTCTATCTTTCAAGCGCCCAGTTTCAATTGTAAACAAATGAGTCAGCAGTTGTACTTTGGCACACAAATGTTTTATTCTGTATGGTTTCAACAATCAAAGACAAACTCTATTCTAGAACTCATTGTTGGAAACCATTTGAGGTCATTTGCAATGTGCAATTCTATCTGTCTTGATGTGTTCCTGTTGTAAAACAGGAATATAATTCAGGTCAATCCATTGTCATTCTTAAGGGGTAACACACTGATGACCAACAAGTTCAGGTTTGTGCCCAATGTTGAGGCAGAGGTCAGCCTTCCATGTTTCACGTTGACACACAGGTGCTTCCGCTATTCAAAAAGAATAATTCGGGCCAGATAACTTAGTGACCGTGACTAGACGCACGGCCATTTGACATTAAATAGCAACTGACATGCTGTTATAAGAAAAGAAGGCCATCTACTGCCTTAGCGTAGCTTTTTTTTACGTGTTGCACTGCCAATGCAACAACATGCAACACTGAAGGCTGCCTGTTGTTGTCAGTATTGGGCGCAAAATCACCTTTCCCAACATGAGTGTTTAACAACAGCAAGTTGTCAAACATGATTCTGAATATTAACCTCTTTGTGAGCCTTTTACACCCATTCTAATCTTATGAATGTACTAATAATGCAGAATAGATCACGAGGTAAAGCGTGTTTAAAATCTGTCATTAAATCTGACTATACAGTCATATTGCATATACATATACATTAGGTAAAAATCAACTAATGGTTTTAAGCCATGCTGGAATTTTGGATTGAAATCATCGATCATCAGCTTTTCCATCACAGATATTAATCTCCTTCTGGTGCAGTGAGCTTGGTGTCCATCATCTGGATGTGTGAGACTGCATTATTCTGAATTCAACTTGGATTATATTACCAAATTTAATGTATTCCATTTGTTGTTCTGAGCATTCAGATATAGTCAGATGCTTTTAGTGTATTATTTGGATGTGCTTTGCAAGCACAAATGGCAGTGAATGGCTGAGTATGTGAGTGGAATATAATAATTTAAAGAGGATGGAAACACAAGCTCCAGCCTGTTCCTAGTTTATGCTGTAATGACGATTACATTTTTCCTGTCCAAAACAAGGAAGAGAACATGAAGTTTGTTTGGTACCACGATGAGGCAGAAGTGCTGATGGAAGGACCTCTACAAAATAGTAATCCAAGTCAGGGAAGTGTGTAGGAGCAAATCTCATGAGGAGGGAAATCAGAGGAAGATATGAAGAAAGTCATTTTCACCTTGTCACACAAGAATATAAAAAGACGCTCAATTGTTGAATCACCTGGACTGTGTATTAGAACACCGCACACTGAAACATCGTAACATGTCGGGTATTGGAACTCCCCCGTGCTTTAACACTGTTATTAGACTTAGTCTTATTCAGTTACAACATCAATTTCTGTTTTTATATACGTATTGTTCAATTGTGTCACCTGAACTGTCCAAAGCAAAAGATTTACTTTTGTTGCTTTGTACTCAGGTGCTGCAATATTGCTCCGTCATACCCATGAAAATGAGTATGTTTACTTTCTATCACAGAGGTGTTTGTGACACAAGAATACAAATGACTACTTTGTGACAAAAGTAAATCTCTTCGTGATAAAGATTAGTATGATTCATTCATCCATCCCTTTTCGTCTGCTGTCAAAGTTTGGCTTTTGGAAGCAGCAGTCGAGGCTGCAAAGTTCCAGACATGCCCCTCCCCAGATGCTGAGGCCTTGGCAACATGGACTTTTTCTATCCTTTTCCTGTAGCTTTATCTTGGCCGATATCAAATTTCACTCCAGGCTTGCTGGCTGGAATGACAATGAACATCCCTTCTTTTTTTTCAATCTGCTCTCGTGGTGGACCTCCTTGATGAGCTGCCCAAGAGGCCTCCTGCTAAGGTTCTACTGTGTCTCTCCAGGATGTCATCGCAAATGCGACAAGACATTTTTCCCACTTGCTCTTTTTCTCGTGACCACTATCCTCTTTCACCTCACCAGGATGGATGAGGCAGCCTCCTCAGGACTCAAGATGCCAATTTGCCAGGCTTCTTGGTAGAAATTCAATTCTTTAACCCCAACTGGGACAGTGCACATATAATGGAGGCCAACATTTGAACCCATATTTCTCCTAAAATTCCATGACCCGGCATTTATTTTGATACCTTCTCTAGCGACAGGTGGCGGCAGCGTTCCGGAACGGGTCGCGGCTCCTCCTGTACCAGAGAGAGTGACAAATCTTCTAATGATGAGTGGATCCAGAACACCACCAACATTTGATACGATTAGTGACGAAAAAAAAGTGTTTTGGTGTAATTTTACTAACATACACACAAATGCTGATGATCACAAAACCTCCTTGGTGAAATCAAATAGTTCATATACATTAGATTGTTTGCAATAATGGGCTCCAGATATTGCTTACGTCATGAATTGTTTTCTGTCAGAAAATGTGATTACGTTCATAATATGAGAAAAAAAAAGGTGGTGCTGAACTGAAGGTCTAAACAGAGTCATAAAATAGAAAAGCGACTGAGAAAAACTGCCAGATTGAAATGAGTGATGAAATGATCTTTGCATTTAGAACGATCCCTCAGGTGTGCACCTCTGAATCCTGAGCATTTAATGCAGCCAAATGTGTCTCTGTGAGCACAGAGGAAACAACTAATAAAAGGGAGATTAAGCATAAACAATGCCTGGAGGAATTTATCTATGAGTGGGGGTGGAAAAACTGGGATTAGAGTAGATTATCACAGTCAATGTTGACCTTGAAATATTAATTACCAGATTGAAAAATGGCAGTTGGTGGTTAACAGAGCCAAAGGTCAAGAGAACCATTAATTGCTCAGCACGTCATCCCGCTGTGGCGACCTCAGATTTTTCATTTTCCTGCATGTGTTTTCCATACATTGGACGTCCATCATCCCATGACACCGTAATCTAATTTGTGAGCTCGACTGGTTGTGCATAAATAAGAGTTGGACAAGGAAGAAAGAAAAGAAAATGTGCCTTAGCTGTTTGTGTATTTGGTGGTATTTACAAAGACTTTTACGTTCAAGTTAAATACGGCTTGCTTCAGTTAAATAATGACCAAACTGCGGTGCGCTCACTGAGCATCAGCTTCTCATTTTAAACCCCCAAACACACACAAACTCACGAATGGAGCGATGTAATAAGACCACAGGGACCTTTGTTTTAATCTCTTTTCATTCCTGGGGGGTAAACAACACCTCCATGAGACGAACATTGAGGACTTGAGGATGGTACGTCCAACCTAGGAGTGAGTGCGCTGACCCTCGAGCACTGCCCTTATGCTCTCTCCTGCAGCTTTAAGGTCTGCAGGGCCAGAGCGGCTGTGGAGGTGACTGCTGCTGTTCCGCATGGGCTGTCACTTCAATCTTGTGCCTCTCGCCTCAGATAGACTGAGGCAATTCAGCCAAATTAAATCCTTTTTCTGTTGATCGACTGAATCACGCCCGGCCATTGCGTCTAATGGAAAATACACCAGGGGGTGCACGCAGGGTGTACTTAAGAGGACATGAGTATTTGTACTGATGGTGGGAAGGCAGATATGACTCAGGTGGAGTGAGAGTTTCATAGGCCAGCATGGATTCATGCAGAAAACAATTTGGTGCGAGTCAACATGAACAATAATGCGCACACTTGCACCTTTGGGGCATGTTTAAACATTCTTTCAGGAAAAAGCATTGCTTCTACATAAATGGAAAACTTCAATAGAAGCACATTCCAAAGACATTTTTAATTTGAAATAAAGCAAAATTTCTCGGCCCAATGAAAACCCGAGAACCGTCCGCTCTGGCACTTGTAAGTCTGCTTCTCGTCTTCATGTCTGTGAACCACTGTCCTGTAAGGCTTCCTTTCTACTCCAGTAGATGCCTTGACATCTCAGATGCCCATGTCAGTCTGCTCCACTCATCCCGACAAGCCCACACTCTATGCACAGCAGATGATGATGAAAATCTGAGTCATAACTTACCTTGCAATGTTCTTCTTCCTGCTGAAGTTTGTGATAGCAACAGGTTGTGTTGCACGGCATAAAGATACCAGAACGATATTGTGGCACTGCTCCTGTCTCCTGACTAATGAAGTTAGAAAATGTGTATTCCACATCATTGGTGGCATCACTTCCTCTTTGGAGCAAATGGTTACATTTTCACAGAAAGGCTCTTTTCTGCTTTTTGTGTGCAGAAATTCATTATGATCTTTAAAAAGTCCCAGGGAAGACATTGCATTGTTCGTGTTCATCGAGCCATGGTTTGTTTCTTCAGCTGTGTGTGTTAGTGGTCAGAGCCAAGACTTCTTCAATCATCTACACAGGACTATTCCATATGATGTTAAACATAACTTGTCACTTTTTACCCGTCTCCCTGGCAGGACCTTTATAAAGTGAAGTTGGAGGCAGCTAATTTTATGAGTCAGAGTTTAAATAAATGTAAAACTATAGGCGTCACACAGCGAACGACAAACACAAAGGCTCTTAATCGGTAAAACATATTGTTCCCTGCATGTGCTTTTCACCCCTGAACAGTATGAACAAATGGAAATGACAATCTCCATACTCTACAGTTTAAAAACAGATGAATAAATAAATAAACATTGCAAAAATATAGCCTCTACTGGGAGACCAGTCTTGTGTATCAGTTCTGACAAAAATGAAATAGCCTCCCGCTAGTAAACTCCTGTCAGCACCATGCCATGGTAAAACAGCAAAGCAGGCTGCAGTCGCAGAAAAACAAGTCCTTGCTGGTGAAGCATCGTTCACTGAAGACGTATCTGGACTTCAGAGGGTAGACATGAGAGTAACTGGTCTGAGCTGAAGGTGATACGACTGCAGCTCGCGAGAGTGAGCGTTCAGAGTGATGGACCAGCACATATTCAAATGTGCATCGGAGAGATGAACATGGATGTAGTCTTGAAATCATTCATGAAGCACAATCGAAATGCAGCTTTACTGTTTGATGATCAGATCTTAGGAAGATTGCCGCTTCTACATGAACCACCGTGTTCTGCTAATCATAAAGGTCCTCTCCAGGTGCGGCAGCTTCCTTCCAAAAAAAAAAAAAAAAGATTCTAAATTGAGTGTTTGTCACTCTGAATCACCTTAGATGGGCTGAAGAGTGGCTCACAGTGCCCTCAGTCTTTCACCAGATGAAGCAGGATTAAACTCCACCCTCCTCATGCCTGGCATTTTATGGCTCACTGATGAAGTACTCAATAATGTTGCAATGGTGAAGTCAGCATTGACATTTTGCGTTTTTTTTTTTTTTTTTTTTGTGGCACAGGAATGCGCTGCCTGCCTGCTTTTCTGGTCGGACAATTTGAGATGTTTTTTGAATTGTGAAATGACCTTGCATTTACGACATGCTGACATGCTACTTGATCGTAGAAGTTGTTACTTCGATGGGACAAGTCTGTATCACCACATTGAGGTTCTAATAGAACCAAAAAATCCCACCAGCCATTTTCAAATATTGGACAAATACATTTGTTTTCATTGCAAATGTAGATTTTGATAACCGTGATCGTATCGTTGGGAATAGGGACGATACCACTGATAGGTGCAGATGAGCTCACCAGCTGGACGCGCTGTGAGCAGAAGTACTTCAGCATTATGGCAGTATTAAGACAAGGAAGCAGTGAAACCGATAGCTGAAACTGCTGCATGCCATTGTTTCTTTGTCTCAATTCAGACTCCAAGTCTCTATGGGAGCTGCTGGTCAACAATATTCAAGAGTTCCAAAGTAGATTAAGACGGAGATGGAATATGAGCAGTAAAATACAATTTGATGTACAACTGATGAAGCAACTTTTACGAAGGTGTGTCGTGCAAACAGGAGCCCCAGCGACTGAGTTTCCAGAAAAAGAAGCCTCTCTGTGAAGGGGATGATGAAGGTCTAAACCGACCTGCTCTAACGCTCCCTGGAGACATGTGGCTGAACTGGACCCTGGTTGACAATGGCGCACGCAGGCGCACACAGCTCATTTGGTGCAGGCTTTTGCTGCTTGGATGAGACCTCAGCAGAGCAATGATGGGTAGTGGAACGGCCACACCCTTCCATGATGGACATCCAAACAACCACGCACACTGTCAAACCCATGTGCTGCAAAAATGAAAGCGCATTTTTTTGCCCTCAACTAAATTAACCGGACAAGCTCACAGCCAGAGTCTGCAGTGGTGATGTAAATGTTCTGTGACTTTGTAAGTACAAATAAAGATGCGTAACATACACTGGCGGCTGTGACTGACTGGTGTTGCGATGCGTAAATGCGCAGACCCCAATCTAAGAACTAAAGCCACCCTCCGTGTTTATCTCCGTCGCACTTCGTCATTTCCCACCAAGTTATTCAGATTCAGTTTGGCATTTCGACTCCGATGGAATATGCTCATGAATGTATTTGCGAACCAAGCGCATCTCC
Organism: Synchiropus splendidus; assembly: GCF_027744825.2. Classification (NCBI taxonomy): domain Eukaryota; kingdom Metazoa; phylum Chordata; class Actinopteri; order Syngnathiformes; family Callionymidae; genus Synchiropus; species Synchiropus splendidus. The sequence goes on from NC_071336.1 coordinate 13,305,067, forward strand.
AACTCAAACGCATCGCCGCGTCATTGATCCTCTTTCAAAGACGCATGAGCGCGCACTAAGTCTCACGTTCCCTCCTCAATATTAACAGCTTTCCAGTCGAAACAAAAGCTCGACTCACCCATGAAGACACGCGATTGTTCCTCCGTTGTCCCACAAGTGTGCGTCCTTCTCCTCCGGTGTCTACATCCTCCTCACGTTATCGGGATAACCCCGCGTCATGCTTTGGAAAAGGACGGACGAGAGTCGCCACAGAAGATGCCAAAAACTTGATGCCGCCTGGAGCGATGAGAACCACGACGAGGGTTCCAATCCAGCTGAAGAGCAGATGTTGCGCGCGGAACACCTCCGGTCCTGTTGCGCGCGCCGAGGACGCGTCAAACTAAAACTGCTATTTTGTCAAAACACGAATTAACCAGTGCGAGTTCGAATACAATCGTACATTCAATGAGGTGAGTTTAAACCTCAGAGGACAACGAAGAGAGACGAAAGGCGGCCGAATGAGACGAGGAGGGAGGAGAGATGAAGAGAGAGAGAGAGAGCGAGAGCGAATGAGACTGCACACTGACTTGCTTCATCGACCACGAGTTGACTGTGGCTGCCACATTGCAGGTCATTCAAACCAGCGCGTATAGAATTCAAAGCACCACCGTTGTGTTAAATATGCCGCTGGCCTTCTTCTTATCTATTCATTATTTTATGCATCCTTTCAGCCGCTTAAAGTTTATAAACAAAACACTTTCAAATGCAGCAAAGACTGAATTGAAACCATGATGGTTTCAACTGATCAAAAAATATAGAGGAGCTTAAACAAACCTGCTTGTTAATGAAAACAAAACGGACTCATGTGTCATCTCAGGCAGATGTTTGTTAGAGCATTGCAACTAGGAAGTCGGTGTAACATTGAAACCACAAGCCTGATGTGGCTTCAGGAAACAGTGTCCTCTGTAGGTGGGCTCTTGGTTTAAAAGTGATGTGGTGGTTGAGTGGTTTTCCACAGAACTCTCAGTGTAGCGACTGTTGGGGAACTGTCCGCTGTGAAATGGTGGCTGCATAGACCGCGGCGTCTTGAAGAAAAAAAATCCATCCAGGGAGCCTCCGTAGTTGGCTCTTGATCAAAGGTGAATGCATGTTCCTCAGCCAAGACAAGAGTTGTACACGCTTACTGTAAGTCGTCGCGGAACTGCAAGCAGAAGAATCAGATCTTTTGTAGACCGAGAGCGCCACCTACTGAGCTCTGAAAATGAGGACGGTGTTTTATGAAGCTTCATCTGCCCATCCCTGATAGCGACCCACAGAGATGACAGCGTTCAACTGGTTGTTTGTTTTTGTTTTTTTTGGAAGTGGATACTGTAAAAGGGAACTTGAGGAAAGACGTGGTAGCAGATGCTGAAAAGAACACTGATATCATAATCTGTTTAGACTTGTATTTCCAATAAAAGGAGGATATCCATTTTGTTTGGCCTTTAACTCTAAGTGTAATTCAATGTTCACCCCTAGCGAGACAAGAGGCTGAGCCCCTGATTCACAGACTACAAACAGAGTTGCTGGCAGCTGCACCTTTTTGTTTCATTTTCACTGTTACATTATTGGCATGTTGTTCACATCAAAGAGCTCAATGTTTTCACCTGTGTGTATTTCCAGCACTTCCACCATGGCTCATGTGTTTCAGGAGCTGCACGCTGAACCTGTGACCCGCTGTGAAAGCAAGGGCCTGTCAGAACCTCACCAAATTTTTGGATGTAATGCAATGAATAGATCAATGAACGTTGGCTGAGTTGAGCAGCATTGATGCTTGGGGAGTCCTCATTGCTTTAGGAGCAGTTCAGCTGTTCTATTGCGTTCATAGCTTAGAGGAATGTCGTGGATATGTCCAGTGATTTGCTGTGTGTTTACCCACTTCAGAACCACTATCTTAATAGTGTCGTTTCTAAAGTGCCATCCCTGCCTCAGTTATTTCATCAGAGCTTCCCACAGCTCACAAAAGCCAGTACTGGTCATCAGTGTTTGCTGTTGAAATCCTCCGTTTTTTTCATCTACATTTAATCTTTTCAAGCAATGCTCCTGGGAGCTGCTGCCTTAGAAACTAGATTAGTTTAGATGAGAAATGGAAATACAGTCATCGGTATTGTCCATGATGTCTTAACAGGAGACCAATGTGGTCAACCAACATGGTTAGGTCCTCCATCTTTGTGCATTCGGGCCGTGGAGATTGTCCAACAATACAAACAGAGGCGAGTAATTGTATAAGCTTCCAAATTAATTATACTTGAGCGTATTTTAGGATGTGTCAGCTTATAGGTATCTGACGCATGAATAAAATATAAGCCTGGAAAAGAGGATTTGCTTTTCTACTCTGCTCACTGTTCATCCACCATCACCTGCATATATTGATAAAAATACATTTCCCTTCCCGTCACGGCAGCAAATGAAACATGTTTCTTGAAACATCAGACGCCGGCTTTCCTCATCTCACGGCACTGTAGGTGTGAGGCCAACCCTAGAAAGCAACCTTAAGATCAAACCCTTGAGCCAATAAGAAGTTGTGTGTTCAGACTGCGCAAGTGGATTGATGTGAAAGCTGATTCGTTTTCTTTTTATTTCAGATGCCGAGAAGTCACTCTAAAGGTCTTTTATTGTCATGTCAAACTCTCTATTATGTATGTTCCACTCACACACGTCTTGTGACTCCTTTTGTATGTTTTTGTCATGAGTGCAGTACATGAGGAAACTTCGCGTCACGCCTTTAATGGTATATCATATATTTATTCATCTGTTGAACGAACCAATGTTTGCAAATGATTCTAAAAAACAAACATGACTACAGCCACAAACGGTCAGACAGGTTACCAGGCTTGACAGTCCCTCATCTTTTGGCAAAATTCACAGTTTTAAAGCCAAAAACATGTGGCTATGTCAAACGTCCAGATTCAATGAGAAAAAGGTTGGGGGCTGGTGGACTGGTATTTCTGACAGGGCTGTTACACCACTGTATCACATGCTACAATACACAGTGCAATACCCGGAAACTACCACATAGCTAATAATAATAATAATAATAATAATAATAAAATACAAATTTGAAATACTGTTTATTTATTTACTGTTTTGCCATATGATTCAATAGTCGACAATTTATAGACTAAATACATAGTCATAAATACATTCATAAATATCATGACATAGATTGAAAAGTTCATTATGTATGGTTAAACTTTAAGGTTATAGCAAAGTCAGAAAGACCGCTTCAGCTGCTGATGTAGGCAAATGAACCAATGGCGTGTGTAATGTTGGGAGGGCAACATACAGAACCAAGATGGCGGCACCCTGTACGCCTGTGGCTGCTTCGGCTCCTGGTAACACTTTATTTGACCTGGCGGATAGTCGCCGCCTCTCAGACCCCACCCACCCACAGCATGGACTGTTCTCCTGTCTGCCATCTGGCAGAAGGTTCCGTAGTATCTGCTGCGGAACAACCTGATTCAGGAAGAGTTATGTCCCCCTGGCCATCAGACTGGCAAACACTAAATGGATGGAACTACCGCATTGTGCCATCACCTCCTCAGCTGCTACAATGTTTCTGTTTTTTGCTTGTTGGTGCAGTTTACGTATTGATCATTCAGTTATTCTGTTTTCTGTTTCGCACTTTACTTACTTGCACTTTGTTTGCACTTATTAGTATTTTATTATTGTTTGATCTGGAATCCAAGCAACAACATTCCGTTGCCAAGGTCTTTCTGTTGTGTTTCATTGTGCAATGACAATTAAAGGAAGTCTAAGTCTAAGTCTGGGTTAAAACAAGTAAGACCTCTTTCCTGCCACGCTGTACCTTCCACAATAAACGAAGATTAGCAGACAGTTGATGTTAATGTCGCATCTCAGTTTTTCATTAGACTGAGAAACCTCACCTGAAACAATGTTGAACTACCTGCAGTGAGCTTAGTGGAACTGCTGTGAACGTGTTTCCAACAGCAGACACAGGTACGGCTGATTCTGATGTGAACAAACTTGAAAACACAGTCTCTCATTTGGATGTGGGAATTGTAAGCAACATTTAGAGTTATGAGAGTCGCGCAAGCTTCTGTGAATAGATGAATAGTGTAAACATTTCCATCTGTTTCATAACAGATTGACAAATTCATGACATTGATTCACATTATTCCTGTATTTAAAATCACCAGGTGGTAAATGGTCACAGCGAGACATCAAGAAGTGTGAAACACTGCGATAATCGGTTTAAAACCAAATCATTGGCCCTGAATCCTGATCGAATCATGAGGTGCAAGACGATTCCCACGCATAGTTTCAAGGCATTTCAAATGAAAGGTGAGCATCTTCATCCACTTAGTGGCAGGGCGTGAGAGAAGACGACACGGGAGAGATCCGCTACTTCATATCCTGGTGTTTTGCTCTCATGAAAGGCTTAAGAGGGTGGCTTACAGTGACAGTACACTAAGACTAATACAAACATTTGTTTTTTTTTCCAAATGAGTGTTAGGGTAGAATGATGCAGCTCTTGTTGGATGCTTGCTTGAAATGCAAGTGGAACTGGTTGTGTCTAAAGCTGAAGGGCGGGGTCTCATGAAAAGGGCAAGAGGAGTCTTTCATCTGACTACAAGATGGAGAAAAAGATTTAAATTTGCATTTGTACGTCCTTGTGCAAATGTCAATGCAATATTTTTGCACAACTTGTGTTTGGCTTTTTATTGCATCCACACAACTACTTTGGCCACTGTGAATCAAACACCACATTTTTCCTGGCATCCTCTGTCTGCAGTTGCAAAGTGCATTTATCGAACCCCCACATCTCCTTGTGTATCTGCCTCAAGTATCAATTTTTAGGTCAAATTTCATTATTACTCCCAAGGAGTTTAATTTTCAGGAAATTTGTGAATTGGGATGAGGAACCAATGAAACAATTTTGATCCTAACTAATGTCTGGATCCAGGACAGTGTTCATCTAATCCAGACCTGGGCAAAGTGCGGCCCAGGGGCCATATGCGGCCCGATGCCTGCATTTTCGTGGCCCTTTTGACATCAGCCTCTCTTTTAGTCACCACCAGCACTTCAGCACTAAATATACCATGTGCTTGTTTGAAGACTATAATTTTCTTCTTTTAATTGGCCATTTTTTTGTGTTTTTCTTCTTCCTCAAAAGTATATTGGGAAGATAAATTGCCTTTTTATCTTGAACATATTCTCTTATTTGACTTGTGTTCAAATTAAGTGCATATGAAATGAAATATTTCAGTAGGTTTCATGGTATATTTACGCGTCTTAATATCCTCTGATGTAATCCATTCTTTAACATTGGGTGATAGGACCATTTTCAGCCTTTGTGCCAGATTGGCATATGGATCCTGAAGTTTTTTTGAAGGATACTTTGTCATCAGGAGATTGTGCTGCAGATGGATTCAAGCTGCTTCGTGAAGGTTTGCGCTCCCTGGTTGCCTTTGTACTCTTTATTGGTCTCATTTTAATTTTCCACCTACCGTACGTCAGTAAAGTGGTCTTTCCAGCACAATCGCACTTCTAAGGTGTCAAATATTGACAACTCTCAAGTGGCTCCAGAGTGACGCCAAAGCCAGCCGTCAGTGCATTACAGTGCATCCTTGGTTCATACGCCTATGTAGATGTATCCAAACACACTCCATGTGGAGGACAGTTCTAAACTCATTACAAGGATTCCTACTGTGCAAGAGCAGTTGAAACTTGCAACCTCTGTTTTGTGTTGCCACGGCTTCAGTCTGGAAATAAACATCACGATCCAGTTCCTGAAGTGGCTGCGTTGTACAGCCAGTTGCGAGGCTTTAAACATCAACAGCTCAGTGTGTGCCTTGTTACAAAATGACTCCATTACATCACAAGGGACATACAAGCTCGAGTTGGTGATTTGTTGTGGCTGCAATAGTCCGTCTTGTGCATGCGCTTTGCTGACCATGTAGGAACGCACATAAAAGCACTTAGTTCCACACATATTGGGATCCGTCCATGCGCCAACCTGAGCGAAGGCACTATCCTGCAATGGTCCGATATGAGCAAACTTCTGCAGTGAAAATACTAAATGTAGGGTTCAGTACTTCAAGATCTTTACCTCACATCATGGCAAAGCAAATCAGCTTTGCCATGATGTGAGGTGGTCATGAGCTCTTCTTGTGATTCTGGTTTATGGAAGCATGAACATGCCTGAAACGGGCTGAAAAACTGTGTCGCATCACACTGGCAAAGTCTTCAAATGTAGAAAGGAAATCGGAGGAGTTAACTTTCTCAGCGAGCCAGTGGTGCAGGACACTTCATTTTCGCTGAAACCCTGTCGAGGCATTGTTTCACCAAAATGGATTATTTATTTATGGAGCTATTCCTGACCAAATCACAAAGATCTGGCAGTTTAACAGAGCATGAGTCCTTCAGCGTTGATGCTGAAAGCACGTGTGCCTGTGTAGTATTTCCTCCTTCATTGTTACGAAGCATAACATATTGGATTGCATTTGGAGGAAATTGATCCAGTTTGAGTTATCCAAAATCACTACTTTGGAGTGCACTTAATGACCTCACGACAATCGACGACCTGAACAGCAATTCGATACTGGAAGGTCACATGGGCTCCATCAGGTTGTTTATTTAAAGTCTTCCAGCATTGCGTTTCTTCCAGTATTCACAACAATGTACTGTAGTATCTCTCTACTCATTGGTGATAAAAGTGAATATGTTTTTATGAGCTGCACCTATTTAATGTATCTAGATATGCGTATAAAAATATGTATACTGGAAAAAAAACATGATGAACATGATGAAACAGATGAAACATGAGAAGAGCTATGGAGCGAATGATTAAACACTACTTGTAGATCAATCCTCTTTTGCTCTGATGAGGAATAAGAGCTCTGGTTGTCATAGATTGACAGCAACCTGCAGGCATTTTTTCCATTTTTCACTGGTTGGAAAAACGTTTCAAGCATCAAGCTTTTAGTTTTCATTACCTTTAAGCTAGAAATGTAATGGTACACATAAACTTTGGTACGGTCCTCCGTTCCACGGCTTCAGTGAGCTACATTTTCACTAGCGCAAGCGGCAAGTTTTCTTTTTTTTCCAGAGAAAAAAGACTTAAGATATATGTTTTTCATAAATGGTGCAACACAATTGCTAAAATTGTAATGAATCTTTAATGACAGTCCGGCTAACATCACAGTCCTGTTCCAAAAGCTGCAATAGCATTAAAAATGCATGTGTGCAGTCACAAAACAATGTGTTTATGAGATTATGACAGCCATTCACTTGGATGGCTTCAGTGAGCAAGCAAATTAAACTTCTATGCACTATAGTGCCGCTAGATAGACAATTCTTGATATGAACAAATATGAAGGCTCAGTCAGACTATTGTGTATGTCTTATACCCAAATATCTGTCACTCAACTCGGAAAAGAAAATGTCCAATTGAGCAGAGTATCAGTCATTTAACCGTTTGTAGCCTGAATTCAAGGATATTACAGCTTGCTAAACATCACATTTTTTTAGTATAAAGAACTGACCTTGGAATTTCAAGGCATCTGTGTTGGACACTGGGGTAAAAGTAGGGTGTCAAAGCACCATGAGGACGCACTAAGTGATCAAGTGAAAGCAAATTCAATCTCTGTTCAAGCCAGGGTACTTATCCCCTCCAATCCTCTGACCATGTCTTCTCTGAACCTCACAGGCAGGGAGCCACTTCAGTCATTTTACCCAGCAGGCAAACGTTTGATCTGCTTCTGCGGGTCCCACCTCACCTGCTTACCTGCTGGACGGAGTCATGAATGAAGCCAGTATTTACTGACAAAGATTTAAATAAAGTAACAATATTAATGACTGTAGTGCAATTGGTTGCTGCAGTTTACAAATATATCAGTCAGACTTGACAGCTTGGAACATCTCCTTATTAGCAGCAGATCAGAGTCGTAATGCGTGATTCAAGTTAGTTGGTACAGTGTTTCATATTGTTATGATCATGGTTAACACCAGTGTGTGCAGTCACATGGAGTTAAACAGAAGAGCGACAAGCTCCTGTGAGGCTTCAAACTGGCACGAACTTAAGGTTTTCTCCTGACAAATGGTTATTGAGCTTTGAGCTCCTGCGAAATGAAGAGTTTTCGATGAGCCTTTCTTATTTCTGCCCATTTCCTGATGTACTTATTTCATATCAAACAGAAATGCACTGCACTGCTGTGTTCAACAGGGGTACAATATTAAATGTATTTTTTTAAAGACACTCACTCAGGTTTGGTCCACTTTAAGTGGTGAGACAAGAAGAAGATTCAGCCTTCACGATTCTTACCATCAACAAACTTTGCCAACATGTTTTCATTCAGCTTCCATCACGTGTGTTCTTGGTTATTTGAGTTCATTTTTCGAATTTATGTATTTATTATTATTGTTTTTTAAAGTTTATATTATAGATTTAATATGAGATAGATGTTCACTGCCCCCATGTTTCCCAAGAAAAAAAATAAATAAATACATCACTGACTTTTGCAACGATGAACTAAAACATTATATGAATTATATATTATACCAGATATAATTATACCAAAATTTATTTATCTATGAATGAATGAATAATTGTGGCTTGGTAAAAATCAAACCATGAAATGATGAAGATTTAGAGCAGCATTAATGTGTGAGGACTATTTATAAAACACTTTTTTGGGTATTAACCATCCTTTTGCAGCCCTCAAATGAAGAAAGTCGATTTTTTAAAGTTGTATGTGGAGAGAGAGAGAGAGAGAGAGAGAGAGAGAGAGAGCAAAGAGCAGGAAGTAAAAGCTCTCTCCTCCATGACATCTTATTAAAGCCTTGTGTAGGCAGGGGAGAGAGCAGAGGGCAGAGATGAGGATGAAGAGGAAGGTGGCTTGAGAAGGAGACTAATGCCTGGAGGAGTCATTGTTTAGTCAAAGTAATAAACCACTGTGTATTAAGGAACGTGTCCAGGTACAGCGCAGTGTATGTGACTGCATCACAAGCTCACGCATCTTTTCAGCTTCAGTGATGTTCCCTGTGACTTTAATACAAATCTACACGTCTCCTCTGTGCTGTGTGTAGTTGTGCATTTAAGATGATTCTACTGAGACTCCTCTCTTTCATAAAGGGTGTCCTTGGTTTTAGCCACAGCAAAGAAAGTTACTCTGCCTCCCACACAGACACGTCAAATCTTTCTTTTGACTGGAATCTTTTTTTTTTTTCACCGCCTGTTCATTGAAGGAAAAAAAATGTCTTTCAGCATCCAAATGTTTTGTTCTGCTATATTTTGCAGCACTCTCGATTAGAAGGAATGAATAAATAAATAATTTTCATTGGCATTTTAAATGCAGCGCTAATGTGAAATGTTAAATACATCATTCTCAGAAGATGAAGTTTGTTAACTACATTTTATTCACACTCTTAACCAGTGAGGTCACAATCATCTCTGATCTCCTCCAAATTTTGTTGGTCAATTTCAGTTTGAACCAAATGTATTTACACAAATGCCGATGCTAATCCAATTATTGATATAACACAATTCAGTCAGGAGATTTTCAAAATACTCTTTGAATGAACAGCCGTTCATCCGATGACCAAAGCCCCACGTGGACGAATGAAACCACTCTACGAATATGAGCTTGTGTTTTTTTAATGCTTACATTGTACCTGGGCTGCATTTGGGATTTTTGACCGTATCTGCCATATAACAATGCAAAAATATTGATAATGAAGTGACCCGGCCTTCTGAAGTGTTGTCTTAAACCCTATTGCTGGCAATTCTAAGATTGCTGCTGCCTTTACTGCACACACATTTTCACACAGTTTCATGCCGGGTTCTGAATCATATTGGATGTCAGTTGCTATTTATAAGCCTTTACGTGACTCTCCTCCTCACGGTAGCAAGTCACTGTGACTAAAACACACTGACTGGCTTTAGATAGCAAATTACAACCTTGACACGCCTACTGTAGCAGCAGCAGTAGTAGTGCTAGCAGTAAAGTCAGTCAAACTATTGCAGCTGCAGGGTATAAAAGCCAAGGTAATAGACCTGGGAGGAGGTGTAGTCATTGATGGAAGATATAATCACATAGTAGGGGAAAATACAAATTACATAAATATACAGTACAAATTCCATGTAGACAAACTCCTGAAAAACCTCTTAGTGAACGCAAGAAGAAGATAAAAAGTCGATCGATTTAAAATGAAATATCAGATGAACCTTGCTGTCTTTTTTTTTTTTTTTTTTACACACTTTAGGATGAACAAAAAAAAGTATTAAGTGAAGAAGGTTTTGGTTTTGTGACTAGGCCAATGGTGTGCGAGAGCCTTTATCGTGTTGTTTACTAAACCAAGATAAGGGGAGAGGTAACATCCCAGGTGCACAGTTGAGAAAGAAGCATGGAAACACAGTCATGTGCTGTGTTGTAACAGCTTCAAACTCACTTCACAAAAGACCAAGCTTTCAGTTCTGCTGTGAAAGTAGATCATCTCATTCTCTTGTCATCGCTGACCCCCTGAGGCAGGTTCATCTCAGGATTTGTGTATTTTTTTATGGGAACTCTGGGTGAGCCAAAGGCGATGTGTGATTACAGAAACGGTGTCATGTGTGGCTAATGTGAGAATGTCACCCTGACTGTTTGTGTAGAGTTCTTTTAGAAAACGGTGAGTTCCTACCTGACATTGAACCATAGGCATTTCTTTTACTTCTCTCTTTATTTGAGGACATGGAGAGTTTGTGAAAAGCCTTATGTATGTTCTGATACAAAGCAGGATATTCTGATGACTCATGTTTTTATACTTCACATAAGATTGTGGCTGCAAGAATAGATGGCTTTGACCAAAGAGTCCTCAGAAGCATCCAGAACATCAGATGGCTCCAGCGGACGCTCAGTGAGGTGATCCGAAAATTCAACTCGGGCGAGGGCTGCAGGTTGGAAATGACTTCTAGGCAAGCAATGGCTTGATGTCATTGCGGGTGTCATGGCTCCGCTTCCAGGCTCCGAGTCCTGGTTTTGCTTTTTCCTTTTTCCTTTGGCACACGGCTGGAGCCGATTAACCTCTGATGACTTGTCTACAAGAACACCTGGGCTCCAGCAACATGTGCTAGACCGTTATATATTTTCTCCCATGGTTTCCAAAGTTCCCTGTGACGTGTCCTCTGGTTCCTGTGATTTTTGGACTCCTTCTGTTCCCCTGTGGTAACTCCTGGTTCTCGTGTCTCTCCCTGTGTTCGGCTTTTAGTTCTGTTTGCTAGCTAGTTCATTTAACTCTTGGCTGTCTTTGTTTTCGGTCTCTTATTCTGTGCGCTTGCTAGTTCTTTTGTTACTCTGTTTAACCCTGCTGCCTTGAGTTAGTGTTTTGTTTCTTCGTGCTTCCTTGTGCTCCCTGGTTTCTTTTGTGATTATCTGTCCTTTGTGCTTTTGTAAATCTAGTTCCCTGTGATTTAAGTTAGTTTTCTCCCGGTTCAGTGACGCTTTCTGTTTTGACTTTTTACTCATGTTTGTGCACGTCTGTTAGTTTCGTTACTCTGATTTTACATTCTGCGTTCGCTCTTTTTTCCTGGTTCGGTGACGCTTTCAGTTGTTTTTTTCTTGTTTAATTATTAAATATTATTTATAATTCCCTCCTGCCTCCTGTGCCTATAACCACTCGCACTTGGGTCCTACACCACGTCCTCTGTACGTGGCTTTAGCTCCCTTCGTCCCGTGACAGCGGGTGACTTCCAACCTGGTCAGTTCAACACAAAAGGATGGGATGCCTTCCTTGGGCAAGGCAACAAATGGAGCTATAGTCACTCAGGAATTTTCACACTTCTCATTCACTAGTGTGTTTGAAGTAGGGAATTACAACATGGAAAAGGGGCTCGAACATGTTGGACGAAGAACATGAGAGATGGATTTGCTTGGTTAAAATAATAGTGGGCAACTAACTATTACAGTTCATGGATGCTGTGAATGAAGGCATGAAGAGGATATGTGTGAGTAGTGAGAGACTGGACTTGGTTACAGTCAGTTTGGCAACAACTCAAATGAATGGAGCTTTTTACCCCCACATGGAAAGGTAGGTTTTATCCCCGACTTTTCCAGCAGATGCATGGGAGCATGTAAAATTTCACCTGAGGTAATGCAGCTCAACATGCTATTAACATGACTGGTGCAAACAGTCAGAGGCGATTCAGTAAATTGTCTAACCAGCATTTGGGCTCGATAAAAGAAAAAAAAAACACTTGGCAGCTTTTGATAGAGAACTGTTTTCTGAACAGCAGAGCTCAACTCCTCAACAGTGACAGTTGCCGCAGACACATTTTCTTGCTCAAACCAACCCTACTGGACTCATGAACAGAGAGAAGCAAGAACTGAATTCAACATCACTGGTCTGTTGCATTTTTCCAGGAAATTGGTTCCACAGAGAGAAGGGGTCAATGCAGGACGGTGTGCGAGGTGGAGCTTTCGGATGAGTCCATTTGGGTATTTGCAGTGACTCATAAAGACAGCACAAAGCTGCGCGGTCACCAAAGTGATGCTGTAACAAGAGGGTTTTCGCTGTCAGGTGAGACAGCAGCGTGGCCATAAGTCATTCATGAACCCGCTCTCACTTCCTATTTAACGATACACTGTTTGGTGGGTCCGAGGAGGAGGGTCAGGAGAGTCAAATTGGGGAAGTCGAAGCCGTGGCAGAATTTTAGAAGAAACTAGATGCTTTGTCGTAGAGAGGAAGTTTCCTTTGAACCATGGCCTGCAGCAGGAGGCCACAAAGAGAAAGAATTGACTAGATTTAATGTACAGATCACCTTGACCTCAGTTGTAATTTACAAGACTTATTGCATCGCTATGTAACTAGGAAGTTACATTTGCGACTGTAGAGATGATCCTCTGTTAGAGCTGCATCAGAGACTAAATTCTCTCTTAATTTGCAGGTGAATGTCCTGTATAACAAAGCTGGGGACGAGTCACATTCCTTCCTTGGTGTATGTGTGTTCAGCGTGTGAAAGAGGCATGACTCAGCATACTTGGCTGCAAAACCACTTTCCAAAAACGAGTAGCAACAAGATGATAGTATGAGAAAACAATTTCATGTAATTACAAGCATGGTTTTCGCTTTGCCAGCTCCAATTTTCAAAGAGCACAGTAACCTCCGTCACACCAGCGACGCATTTTCCTGAGGTGCACCACTGGATTAATTAACCTGTTACCAGAGCCACTGCGGTCAGCAATTGTGGGCAGAGAAAGTCTTCAACACAACTTTTTCCAATTTATTTCTCATCCACAAGGGACACAAAACGCTTATATCATAATTAAAAGAGGCCTCTATTATTATCTTTGATGACTGTTTCCACCTCCAGAATCACAATGGAGTGAGGGAGTTGGAAACTTGCCCAAGCAGGCACCTCGCCTTGAACCTCCTCTCCATTTGAAATGTTTCCAAAGACATCCCTTTGTCAGTGGGAATAGCCAACAGCCAGCTAGGTGATAGATAATTGCGTAGTACTCTTCTAAGGCCAAAGCACTGCTTTCTTCTCGGCACTCTGGTTTCCTCCCACAGTCTCACATTTAGATGCCATAGGTTGAGTGTGTGGGTGGTTGTAAAAATGTGATGTAAGCGAAAGGAAGTGAATGAATGCATTACATCCCATTGGAAGAGATACAGGTATGTGGTTATCTGTACAGAAAAAAAGTCAATTTGAAGTATAGATTTCTGTGAGTACATGCTGTTTATTGAATTACAAACCATAATTTGCCAACTCATGGATGGAAATAAAAATGTTATGAGGTACATTTTTTTTTCTGTGGCTACCCGTCATGTCCACCTGCTCACAATGTCTCTGCATCGATGCACACCTGTGACAGAGCTGGAGGCCGCAGAGAGCAGGATGAGCGGAGGGAACCGTCTCACATGCCTTTCTACTATCAAACCGTCATGAGGAGGAGGAGGGTGAGCGGGAAAGGGGGATTTTCCATGTCTCTATTCATGTCACCAAAGTCCATTCGAATGTCACCTTGCCAGCCACTGCTCCAATAAGTATGGCTCCATGGTATCGGTGATTCATATTTATGAGCCACCTGAAGAAACTGAGGTGAGAGGGAGCCACACAGAGCCAGAGCACTTATTTCTCATGTTAAAGTGGATGATGCAAGATTTGCAATTTTGACTCGAGAATTACATTCGGGTGGGTGTCCTGAAGCAGAGATTATGACCGTATTTAGGACTGACAATTAAAAATGAAATTGCTCATTAAATATTACGATTAACAAGGTGAAAGTAATTGGACATCAGAGATGTCCATTGTTCGATTGTACTCAATTGTGCCTCTAATTTATCAGCACTTGGAGATGGAGAACCGATCACGTTTGCTCTCTTCCACGTGATTATCCAAAAGCTAAGGCTTAGTCTTTTGGCGCTGGATTACCTTCAAACTCATACAATCACCTCCAAAACGCTTCTAGATTCTAACTTAACCTCTTGAGACTTGTGCTTTTGTCCGAAGTGAATTTCTTTTTCTGAGTTTTCTGTCATAAGATAGATCTTTTTGGTAAAATGTCCTTATACGTCGAATTTTCTCTTATTTATAAGGCATGGATTGCTTTTATCTTTATTAGAACTGGTATGGATTTACTCTGAAAAATAGGATAGACTGTACATTTGCTGTTTGGTACATGCCGTTGGAGTCTTGTCTCTTGTTTTCCCTCAATTGGGTCCAATATTGGAGTCATTTCTCTGCATGATAGAAAAGGTAGTGTCCATAAATGTGACTAAGGGCAACCTTAAAAAAATGAACAATGGAACTCGAAGGCAAAAGTGTCATGGCCACGTCTGAGGTCTCAATGTGCATCCTTTGACTGAACATCATAGAAAGTCTCAAGAGACAAACACAATTTTAAGCAATGTCTTTCTATTGTTTGGAAAAAAAACACTTTCCCTTCTCTCTCATTCTGACACAGTAAACTAAATACAGAAATGACATAAAATAATTGTGAGAATGAATGACTGAATGATAATGTGAAGCTTCACCAAAACATTGACTCTGGCCTGGTGAGTGTCTCTGCAAGCGCAAGTGTTGACTTGCACATTTTATACATTATCATAGTATTACGTTGTGCATGCATTTGCTATTGAACTGCAAGCCATTGTTTAACCAAATGCCTTGGATCCTTGGAAAGTGAGCAATAGCAAGTAAAGTACCAACTGAAAGAAAAACATTAGTGATGTGTGCGACTAGTTGACTTGGTCAGGCAGTGTTCAGTGAAGGAGTCTTGCAATATTCACTATCGAGTCGATAAAAGTGATACAACATCCGCATTTCGAAGCTGCTGTTGAAGTGGGTGACAGCGAAGCAGTTTGGCAAGGCTGGAAATATTTTTTTGGCTTACTGGAAATATTTTTTCCCCCATTCCTTCACAGTCTTTCAGTTGTCTTGTGCCCAGGTCAAATTCAGATTTAGCAAAATGACAACATCCATTCAATGTTTTATCCAACGAACCATGCGGGATGATTCTGTCAGTTCAGACAGAAAAAGAGGGATAATTCAATTTCCCCACAGCCAAGGTCAGACTGGAACAGCATGTTCAGAGCCATTTAGGTTTCAGGACACGGGTTTTTGAGTACATCTACGAAAAGGAAATGTGATTAACAAGATGGAGTGTTGTGTTAGCCCCAGCTCTCTTACACTGCAACCGTCTCTGGAGTTAAAAGAGATGCCATGCTATTACAAAAAGTCAATCCAAAAATATATGTAAAACAGTGACAGTCTGAGTTGAATATAAGTGCTACCGTTCTATTTGTAGCGGGTTGTGATATTGTGTATTAGATGAGCTCAGTGTGAAAAGTGATGTCGGAATGGTTCTACTTATTTATCTGATATTAAAATCAATCATTCACCAAGCATTCTCAAAGCTGGATAAAAAGAAAGTGGAAAAATAAAATACAGAAAGCAAGTGATCACAGCAAACAAATGAGACACACTGTGCCTGAATCTGTCGAAAACATGGATGGTTGTAAATGTTCTTGGCCTCTGAACGGCTTGAGCTTGCAACTGATTATCCCGAATATGTGTTCATTTTAGACCCCTTCAGAATTCACCATATTTCATGTGATCAAATGTCATGTCTCACTTTTGTTTAGTGGAATGTTGGACATCACCAATTTAGCTATATTGAAGCTGTTAAGTGCATTAAAATGCAAAAACAACTTCATTGCACGAGCGTCCAATGAGATGTCATTCTGCAGCATCTCTGCTCAAAGCTACAATGTCAACACGCAATGACTCCCAAATACATTTCATCCGGAGGCCGATGCTCTGACTGTTTTCACTTGGTCACTAGCTTCCAATCGCAGTGTGGAATGAGTCACTCCGCCATATTTTGTCACCGGTTATTGATGGTTCTGCAGCCGAATATTGCAGGCCAACATATCCGTAGGTCACAGAGCTGGTATGAAATTGCAGGAATGCTATCTCACTGCGGCAAACTAGGACAAGATACTATCAAATCATGCTTTGAATTGAAGCGTATCTTACGCATACGAATGGATTCAGCCACGGATGACGGAATGTTTTGCCTTATTTCCCTTCACATGAAAAGACTTGATTATGAAGTGTGAATATTTATCAAGGAAATTCTTGAGTAGTCCCAGAGGAGCCCAACTAAACATCTGGTTAACACAGCGCTGAGCACGTGTGCACGAAAACATGCGGCTTGCGCATGAAAATCTGGAGTGAATTGTGCTGTCAATACTCTAATCTGCCATTACGGTCAGGGCTGATATTCCCTGCAGCTCCTCATCTGAGACCCAACAGGAAGTGTATGTTGTTAGAGTAAAACAAATACACATGTTGTTTATCGGAGTTATGGATTCCTCTTAGACATTGCTGAATTTGGTCATGAAATTCAACACTGCCATACAAGAACAAGAGTGCCAATAATAATCCAAGTAAAATCGACGGTGCGGCGGGATTACAGTGTATTTTAAAGTACACAAAAAAAGGCACTTTATTTTGTGTGGCGTGATTGATGAACTCGCATCAGTTCATTCATCGACTGGTCCATCAATCTGTTTTGCAGTCAAGGTAAGGCAAATTAGGCTGGTGGTCCCGTCCATTCATCACTTCTACACCTCAACGCAATTCGTTTCATGGACACACACACATTCATTTGGGGCTTGGACGCAAGTAGAGGACCTGCGAACCATCAACTGGATGGACTGATAGCTGTTCAAGTGTTAAACCCCAACCCATCATATCTGAGTAAAACCACCTTCATATTGGGTAAAACACAAGTATAAAAAGACACGCTTGTTATAAAAGAGTCTGAAGCATCGATGAATTTTACAGTGCTGATTTTCCTCCCTTCAAAATGAGGGTTGCGGACTGAGCTTCTTCCTTGTTGAACATGTTGAAATTGCATTGTTATTCAACATAGATTTATTTGCTAATCTGCTTCTTACAACGGGAAATTTTAACTTCTCCTCTCATTGGGATCAGTCACTGACATTCATGGACCTTCATATAGCATCCATCCATTATACATTCCACATCAGCTCTGGGGTCACCAGAGCAGCGTTAAATTACCACCTGATACATTTCTTCTGATGTGCACAGGGTTAATAAAAAGGCATCCCATCAGTCATGAGTAGATGGCTCCTCACGTCTGCGACATTTATATTATCCTGTTCCAGAATATGGATCTTGAGGAACACACTCTCACGCACCTTTTCACTTTTACGGCGACACTTTTACTCATTCCTTCAATGGTTCTCATTATTCTCATTTTATTACACGGCACTAAAACACAGAGGAATGTTGATTTTAATCAACTTTCCAGGTTGAAAGGATGAAACGCCATTAAACAGCTGAAATCCAAAGGCACTAATTCTTCTGTAAACTCTTAGAAATCCCCACCGAAGTACTTCACATTTTAATTTGCTGTGTTTGAGATCAAACACAGTCAAAAGGAGCTTAGGCTGAAGATTATCTTTCATCTTGTACAAACTACCAAAAAAAAAACAAAACGATTTTTTATGACATTGATGTAGGTTCCAGAATGTGACATGGAGACTACTGCGCAATGGAAATTCATAACATCATCTGAGCGCAGATGCTGCCTGTACTCCAAAATCTGATATTCTCCGGTGTTTGATTCAGCAGCATAGAAGAAATACATCATTTAATGGGTAGAAAATGAGTCCGAAAAAATATTCCACAAGTGTCTGGAGCATATTAAAAGAAAATGAGAACCAGACCAACCAGAGATGCATATTCAGTAACTGACGGCTTCACTATTCAAATAAGAAGACATGAAAGACTTATGAAAAACATAAAACTTCCAGTGTAATTGAGGGTATGAGATTTTACGGAGCCTTGCTTTATGCGGCTATAATAAGAGCTCATGGAAGATCCCTTAACGGTTTCAGATTTTGTCCAAGGGCTTTTAAAATGGCATATGGTTGCACCATTTATGGTAGTAGTAAACAGAAATCACGCAAATCAAACCATCATACACCACTGCTAGGCAGCTCGCCCTATCTCCAATACAAAATTATCCTTCGTAAAAATTTTTTTAAAAAAAAGATAAAATCCAAAATTGGGAAAAAAAGGTCATATCCTCCTCCAAATCCGTTTGGTCTGTATCTGTAAGATTTGTGTAAGCATGCAGAAATATGGACGAAATAAACGCAGAACACGGACAGGAGGCTCTGTCCGGATCCAGACCCGTACGTAACGTTATACGCATAAATGAGCCTGTCAAACACTGCTATATAAAACTCCCTGCTGTTGCTGGCTGTTGAGAGGTTTCAGACCCACTCACTTTTCATTTACCATGTGTTTGAGTAAAGCAGAAGAAATGTGTCTGCATAAATGAATGGGATTATGTTATCGCGATGTAAGTGGAGTGGCTAGTTTCATTGCGTCACAGGGAATTATGGTAATGACAGCGTGGACGGTCAGATGATTCCAGACGGGTGTTTATACAATTGGAATGATGGCGGACATGGACAAAGGGCGACACGCCTGCAGAGCACGGTGAATGATTTTTATGAGACGTATGATTTCTGCGGTGGCTTGTGAGCCAGTGGATTCTTGATGGAGCTTATTAGTGCTGCTAGTAATTCTTATCTGCGTTATGGACTCCACAATTGTCCGATGTGGGTGGCGCTCATTAGATCGCATGTTGAGATCAATACAGTTGTTGTTGTAAATGCAATTTCAGACCGAAGAGGGACAATCTGAATATGATGTCGGGACTATGATAAGATCTAGTTTTGTCTGGATGTTTATCAGACAACTATGAAATAGAGGTCATTGTGTTGTTATAACTGCGGAAATTACACTTTCACGCAGAGGCCAAATGTCTTTTTATAACCTCACATGGTGTGAAAACATAATTCTTCTGGAGAAGCAGCTCCTATGTATGTTCTTCCAACCACTTCCTTGGATAAATGAGGTGCTTTATCACAGCTGTTTTAATGGCAAACACTTGTGGAGGAGAGGGAAGTGATGGAGTGCCCATGCTATTCATCATCTATTTGATATTATCATCACTGTCGCCACCATATACATGTTAAAAAATCCACAAATAACCAGATTGTCATCCTGCCAGAAGCACTATTGCAAAATGTAGTCATCAACAGGCAAAGCAGATCAGTGGTTTTCATTTCACCTTCACCTGACAGCTATTCATGGATGGGTGAATCAACAGAACAACAGAGATGGTGAAGCAGAAACTGCAGAGCAGCTGAAATAGCTTCAAGCAACCATGAATCCCACAGACATAAACTAAAATACTAGTTAATATGTTGGGAGAATATTCACTGAAAACTCTTGAAACCCTTATGTCCTGTATATCATTGTGTTTTTTGTTTAGATTTGACGATTTTCTCAGTGCCATTCAGAACAAGCAGCAAAACTGGATACCTCACTTAAAAAAACACAACGTACAACTGAATCACCAACCTAAACTAACTGTCATTTGAGGCTGTGTCAATAAGGCCACTGTTTCATGAAAGCTCATCGGCCCATCACTAGGGATAACTCTAACTTTACGCTCAATGAGCATCCGTATGATGATGCATCCTTTTCCAACCGATCTTTCTTTCTGCCAACTCTCAGCAAAAATCGAGCAGGTGTTCATGCATCCACTGGAATCAAACGAAAATGACCTCAA
Organism: Synchiropus splendidus; assembly: GCF_027744825.2. NCBI lineage: Eukaryota > Metazoa > Chordata > Actinopteri > Syngnathiformes > Callionymidae > Synchiropus > Synchiropus splendidus. The sequence continues at coordinate 13,325,211 of NC_071336.1, forward strand.
ATGTTGTAGTACACATTTTAGGTCATGTGCCTAGTAATGCTCCAGCAACAAATGAAGATACAGCCAACCCACTCTCACTCCTATGGTCTAACACATTGATATCGGGAGAGAACACGCCCTCTTCAAAGAATTACATTGGAGGCCACTTACGTATATATGATGCAAACATAGTATAAGTATTAGCCCATTATATGGCGCTCCGAGTCACAGTGACAGAAATGCATGGTTGTTTGAGGGGCTTTATATACCAAGTGACGCAGTTTAATGGTATAAGAACATTTGCCACAAGAAGCCACGTTTTTCAATTTGAATGAATTAGGTATATTACTGAATCAAATGATGGAGCCATACATACATTTAACGTTTATTTTGCATCAGTTTGACAATAGCACAATAAACGACGATGGTGGCTATATTCAAATTTTTATATCACCTTATTTAAACCAAAGCTCTTTTAATGTTTTGAAAGTATTTGTATAAGAATTTCAATTTCATAAGAATTTCAATTACATTCAGAGTAGTGGAAACCCTGGCCATTGTGTAGAGAAACAGGTGCTTCAACTGACAGCTCAATGTGACAACTTGCAACGTCCCCTTCTTTAACGTCACAGAGAATGAATGGATTGACAAGGTACATTCACAATACGTAGCTAGAGCTCAGGGATCAGTATAAGAACACAGACCTGGAAATGGACACTGGTGTGGACTACATGCTCCGTCAACGGCAAGGGAGTAATCTGTATTTGAAGTTTGTTTTTTTTTTGAGTCATTTCAATTCTCCAAGCCCTTTTGTGGTTATGGTTTGGGAAAGTATACAAAGAAAATATCAAACTTGTCTTCTGGACTTGATGTCTATGTTGTTCATGATTATAGTGAAAGAGTAGTTGAAGATTTTGACAGTTGTGAAGTGAAAAGGATTCAGAGCAAAGATCATTGGTGGCCTGATTCCCTGTGACCTTGGCAGAGAGTGAGTGTTTTTCCAATCGTTGAGGTGCTATAGTCTGAAGTATTTACTGGACTAATATTGATATTCCATGTGAGAGTGTGTGCCTGTGTGTGTGCGCTTGGGGAAGAATTCAAACACACAGACGAATGACTTTCCTGTTGGAAGATTGACACATAAACCATTTAATAAATTATACCATCATGTTGACATAGCATCACCTCATTTGCTTGTTCAAGCATTTTTTCCCACCCCTCCTGCAGCACTCAACATTCGCAAGCTTCTGACCCCATCCTTTGATTTAGTTGGACCTCAAACATGTCTGTCTATTAATAAGTGCAAAAATATTCTGTCTATTTCAGTTTTATTTTTATGAGGCTGCTGATTTCCGATAAACACTCAGACTGTGGACCAAATTTCCATAAACAGAACAGGAATGTCGGCTGGAAACAGCTTGTCCCTTTTATTAATTGTAGCTACAAGACTACAAGAAGGAAAAAAAAAAACATTTCCAGTAAATGTTAACACAACAGCAGGCGTTTCTTTAACCAGATCCCTTTGTTTGAAAACTATTGGGTGGATATGAGTACACAAGTCAGTGATAACAGGAGAGAGCTATGCTTGTTTCAGTGAGACCTGTACCTGTGCTCCACCTATGACTTCAGCCAATGGGCAGCACAGACTGCCGTTGACTGTAGTTGCTTTTTTGTACAGTATGTTAAGCACGACATCCTCACTCTTCTAGACCGCAGTGGTGTCTCGACTGCTTTAGGTTGCCATCATAATGAATGTCACGCAGTTGACAAACGTAAAGTGAGTACTGTAAGTAAGAGAAAGTTAAGTGCATTCTGTATCAAAGGAAATCTCACGGAGCGGTCGGCTCCTTTCTGCTGTCACTTCGACCGCTGTTGTATCGTCCCACTGGAAATCCTGACCTTGATTGCACTCCTTTAATTCATTGTGTACACGTCTTGTTCCGAGGGAACAGGGGACTGACAAGCCCACAAATGAAAAACAGCTCTGGAGCAGCAGTTCATAATAACGTCTAAATCTGATTCCAGGGAGCTTGTGTTGCTGTCACAGCACAGAGATCTGTTTGTGGAAGGAATTTCAAAGTGGGAAACTTTGTAATAGAATCTCAATGACAGTCCCTTGATTCCCTTGAATTTCAGCTGTTGCATGAAAAACTTTCAATTGATGTCTTATTCAAAGTTTAATGGCTACATATTTAATGTATCTTGTTGCTTTGGTGTTGTTAAATTATTTGCAGCACTTAGCAGCTTGCTGTCTTGTTGTTAATGTCTGGAAACGGAACCCGACTCAAGTGTGCGTAGCGAGGGGAAGCAGTGAGGCTTGAACCAGTTAACAGCTACATTTATTTATACCTATAAACACAATACAATATATTAAACAATCAATTAGAAGAACCATGCGTGTCAGTGATCCGGCGAGGAATCAATAGAAGGTCATGTGACCAAGACTCACTCGCGAAGACGGCAGCGCTAGTGAAGACAGAAGGCAGAAGTCGAGGGGCGATTCACTGTCACACCCACAGAAAGAGGAATTGAAGCAAGGGGAAATAACCACAACACACTCGGTTAGCTTCTACTGCAATGTTAGCATGAGATTTAATTCAGCTGAAATGGGCAGTTCAAAAAGAGTTACATGCGACCTGTAGCTCACTCTGCAACTTTTCCAAGCCTTCAAACGAATCTGTCCTCACGCCAGCTTAATGTGATTGTTATTGTGTAGTTATAGAGTTTAACAGCAGGTATATAAGGTAGTATTTAAGTACTAGAAGGTGCAGAATATCTTACTTTATTTGTACTGTAACAATATTTTACTATGTGGTCAAGTTAAGGGTTCAGGATAGGGGCTCTACACAATTTATAATATATATAATATAATATTTAACAAACCTTGTCATAAGTTACCACTTTAACAACATTGATAAAGTCTTAGAAAAGCATGATGATGCCATATGACTGCACTAATAATGCAATATAGATGAGAGCTTTAAGTAAAGTGTCACCAGAAGTGTCATAGTGAACAACCATGGTGTGACAACTGAGTGCAGCTCTCATGTGTTGTATTTATACACCCAGTCTGATATCGTACAATGTACTTACCTCCCCACCCCACGACATTGTACAATTGTAAATATGTTATGATGACTACCTGTTCGCACTAAACATTTACTTATTTCTGTTTTTGTGCTAACAAGTTAAGAGCTCTTGTAACAGTGAATTTCTGCTTTGTCAGATCAATAAACTCTATCTTATCTTACTGAACTCCTCAGTCAGGTTAAGACACGGCATGACTTGCAATTCATGCCCAGTGTTCTCCAAAAGTGATTTGCGAGGTGATTCTCCATCTGATCCTACAGATGGTCCCAACTGCTGTAGCGCACTTGTGTTCACTTAACAGAGAAGTGCACATGATGCCGTGTTACTCATTGACCTCCGCCAGCCACCCGGGTCAAAGTCGAGTCATTACTGTTGGCCTACAGAGTGTCTCCGGGGCCTTCTCCCATCTGAAGCCACTCATGCAGCCAGCAGCTCCTAATCAACTGCTGGGTTCCACCAAGGGGTGTCTCCTGGCATCGCCATCAAAACATGATCTCAGAAGGAGTTGTCAAGTCGGCAACACCGAAGAGGACATTACCACCCTCCGTCTTAGCAACGGAGAGCCTCATCAAAATGCGAGCGGGTTTTCCGTGGCTGTAAACGTCATGAATATTTCACAGCAAACATCTCTAACATGCAGAGTGACTTCCAGGAAGGCGTGCGGATTGTCTTTTGAACTATCACCTTACCATGTTAGAAACAGACATGCAAGCTTGTCAGACCAAGCTAAAACACACTAATAATTACCCAAGGGAAGCCCCTCCATATTTGATGCATGAAAGATGAAGTCATGTGGGCATCACAGCTAATTTCTGCTAACAGCCTCAGTTGTTTCTCCTTGCATTTACATGATGCCGAATCCCTGTGTGTGTTTTATCACCAGCCTTGTGGAGTATAAAGCCCAGACGTTCTCTTCACTGGATTTCATTGGATTATCTTACGCCAGTCCTTTTACACTTGACACACTGCCTACCGTGTCAGGATATGCTATGGAAGGTGGTACATGTGCTTCAATTGAAAACCCAATGTGTTCCATCATCAATATATATATGCCATGGGACTGTGGACAGTGTCCTTATTTTGTTCTCAGCCCACTAGATGTAACTATCTGCTCTAAAATCTTTGATTTGAACAACTATTTCAATGGCACCTCACATCACTTAAAAACTGAAAGCGCCACCAGCTGAGCTCCGAATGTGATGACAATGTTTCATTTCACTTCATAAGCCCATCCCTCTCCAGCAGAGATTATGAGACCAAAATGACCAAAAACAAGAGGAAAAAAATGGTGTTAGTTGGTTAGTTCAGTGAGCAGCACTGTGTGGATCTGGTTCACAACTGTAACATGCACGTATGTACATGACAAAGCAAGAATCTGAGTGTGATTGCTGCTATGAGGCAGTATTGAAAATGATGAATTGATATTTACCCAGTCAATGAACAGTGTCATTTTAAAGCCAAGTGACCGAATCCAATGTGGCCAAGAATCTGAGACAGACTCTCTCACTCCTTTTCATTTGAACTGCTGAATGCAAGCGATTTCAGTGACGTTCTGCCCACTCACCAAGTTATCCTTGCGCTATACACCATTTGTTTATTTTTTTTGAAAGTCTAAAATGCGTCACGCAAAGGGCTGGGCCGAGGAGGAAGGAAGAAAAGACAGATGCAGAAAACCAGCCAACAGAGGAATGAGAGCCAAGTGCAGAGCGACAACCTGATGACTCACCACTTTGCAGTTGACATCATTACCAGCTATGTCTTCCCGTGGCTTTACGGAGCATTTTGACCACAATGACCCGACCTGACACTCTACATAAATCACTCGCATGTAGTGCAGTGGATACTGTGATCCTTTAAGCAGTCCAAACACTGTTCTGTCCACCCAGAGGTCAATAAGTGCTCAGACCCAGTGCAGCTAGAATATGTGCCATTACCGTACTAGCCTCATCATTTCCAAAGGTTTGACACAGATTATCAGTCACATTTAATATTAGATTTGTATTCCTCATATATGACTGACATACTTCGTGCTCATGGTTTTGATGGAATCTGTTTCGTGAGGATCATCATCAAACGTTAATGTGCGCTGCTGTGTTGCCACTCCGTTGATCCTCAATTCAGTCCACATCATCCACTTTATCCTCACACTCACTTTCTGCATACCCATCGCTGAAAATCAAAGTTTGCCAAGGACAAGCACAAACACATGCTCAATGTCATACGCATACATTGTCACAACAACAGCGATGTCATCACCCTGAAGACCTGTTTTGTCAATAAAGTTTTGTGAATGTATGTGGTGGTTCGGCTCTTTCTTAAGTTACATTAGATTAGATTAGACTGCTTTTACTCTCTATGCAATGTTTTTCAAACTGATGGCATGTTTCACTGAGGCGTTTGCTGGAGGGCCTGAAGATAGCTGGTAACTACACACTTATTAGCTCTCAAATAGAAAAAAAAAGGTGGAAAATTCAATGGAAGATACAATACCAGTGTACTTACAGATCGGTCCTTGCGTGCTCAGCAGTGCTATCAGTTAAGACAGCATCGGTTGGTTCTGTTCATAAGTGGATCCCGATTCTGTTTTCAGAACATCGACCTTTGTGTGCCCATTTATCCTGGAGAAACAAAGTGAATCGAATTTCTACCTGAGGTTCTAGTGAGAATTCACACACCACTGCTACAGTTGGTGAAACACTTGGATTCCTTCATGACCTTTGAGATCAGGGGATCATTAGACTTAGACTTATACTAAGAGACTTAGAGTAGACTAGATTATCGGGTGGTGGTTCAGAAACTCACATTATAATAATTTAGTTGGGAGTGAAAAATCAAACATATTATTGTTATTATTAATAATGATAATAAAACATTATGTAAATTAATGACAACATAAAACAGCTCATAGTTTTTTTCTATTGCAGGATGTCCTACGCTGCATGTGTACGACGACGTCCTAATTCACACAGATGTATCAGGAGCCGCTGTAAGGCATAATGTATAACACTATTTCACTTTTTCAACCATCTTTCAAGTTTATTCAGCAATAGCAGTACCTGCATTGTTAATTGCAAATTGCAAACATAGTGTTCATTGTATCATTTTACTCACCATGTTTTTACTCAGTTAGAGACACACATCGATCGAACGAGATTGAAAATGTTATGGTTAGATGAAACCTGTTTTAATCTTGTGAAATGTGGCATTTAGGTGAAGCGTGTCAATGTTAAATCCTCTGTGACCTGATGTGGTTGGGAAATTCCGATTGTAAAAGTGGGGTTCATCACAAATCTCCAGGGCAACACAGTGTAAGAACTCAGTTGAAAATGCGAGAAAAGTACCTGTGTAGACTGTAGCTACTGGATCAGTCATAGTGAAGAACATCTAAACGTGTAGACATGATCAGATCTGACGTAGAGGTCAGACAAGCAATATGATTTACATGACTCACTTTATGACCAGTAGTGGGAGTTTGTGGTTCAAACACCATGTTTGTGGGATGTTAGTACAGCAAAAGTAAAAGTGAATTAAAAAAATATATCAATAATATCAATTAAAAAATATATTTTGGACATTTCAGTGTTTATGAGGGAAGGTGCTGTTACCAGTTTCTGGAGACAAAAGAGCAACTACTGTCCAAATCCAACTTTCCCAACTCATGCATATGTTTCAAATGTCGACGTCTTCCTCTCCGCATCATGATGATGCTCCGTTTTGAGCTTATTGCTCTATAAAGTTTGCAAGATTAGGGAAAGAGAAGCCCATTAATCCCATGGCAGAGACGTGTCTGCTAAGTTCGGCAGCTCACATTGTTATGATCTTTACTAACACTTGTGTGTGAGTACATATGAACACGACGCACTCCCATAAGTGAAATGATCACTGATTTGCTTCAATGTGTCTGTCATCACAGGCAGGCGCAGAAGTGAGAGAGGAGGAGAGAGAACCAAGCCATGTCTCAGTCATTTAACCAATATTAACCACAGAAGTGGACTCGAGCATTGACGCTGCTGTTTGCTGTTTCATGGTTATTTGTTTATTATAGCTGCTCTGGTGAGGTCCCAGTTCTGCGGTCCAGGAGGTCTGCATATTTTCATCTGTCAACAATGAAGCGCACGGGCAGGACTGTGCACGTGAGCTTCTTTGTACTGACGAGGAAGTGGGGCTTTGGCTGTGAGAGATTTTAACTTCCAAGTGTGTATGGTGTTTACCAGTGCAGTGTTGGAGACATCGGAGTCTGGCCTCCTTATGCTTTTTTATACATGCTGTCCTTCTGATAAACACAACTCTGCCACTTAAAGCTCTTTGTTTCTGTCAGAGCTACTGTATCTAAACCATACATCACTGCAGTTGTCTGCAATCATTCCACCCTTCCCGCAATCTCCTTTTCACCATCCGTACTCTCTGTACCACTGACCCACGGTACTTCAATCAAAGAGCATTTTAGAACAAACTGTCTGTGTATTTTAAATGTATTTTATTCCAAATCTGGATTGACTGAGTGAGGCAGATCACCATTGCATCACCAGTTGTCAGACAATCGCACACACAAGCCACACACTCAAACACCAGCGGATCAGTGAGAAGCACCATTTCACCTCAGTATGCTTTTGGACAGTGGCGGGAAGCTGGAGTGCCCAAAGGTAATCCTTGCAAGCACAGGGGAACATGCAAACTTCACACATAAAGGACCTGGGTTCACACCAGAGTTGCCTCAAGCTTTAATCAAACTAGGAACCCTCTCGCTGTGAGGCTGCAAGACTAATCACTACCCCGCTGAGCCCCTGCTAGCCCACTGGATGAGAAAACAAAGACTTTCTATGACTGGTTCATAACTTTTTCAATACATCTCTGTTCACAGAAGGCCAGCCTCGCCTCAATACATACACTATATATACAGTGAAGCAGTGAAGCCTGAAATTATTCATAGCCCTGGCAAATATTGGTGGTTTGCTGATACTTTTTTGACCTTGACCAAGTTTTGACCAACACGTTTTACTTGATTCAAAGTCACACAGACAACCCCCAGAAGATAATACGATGATGTACTAGAGGCATGATTGTGGGAAATAAAATCTAGACAGGTGTAATGCAATACTTCTTCTACAGACGCCATGTTGGTTTTGGAGTTTGTTGTTGTCACAAAGATTGACTCTGGGCTCCACCTCCTGTTGGATATATTGGTGTGCAGCAATACCAATATTAACAAAAAAACTCACCAAAGCATGTGCTCAGTGATGGTCACATCATTTGAATAGGACGGGTAGATTTTTTTATGTAAAAGGGAAGCATAAATGGCCTTAACCATCAGGGTGATGGCAAGGAGACCAGAGGAGACATACAAAAAGACAGTCAGCAATTTTAGGAACTTTGTTTTCTTTTTTAGCTTTTCTTCTGGCTTACTTTTAGTGTTTGCCATATAAGAAAGATCAAACTAATTATAGAAATGAAATACTGAGGGGTCACTGTCCTTCTTTTGAAGAGTCTCAGAATCGAATCACATATACTAGGGTTGCAGAAACTTCAGCTGCTCCTTCGAATCCTGTTCGTTTCCAGACTCAATTCTCCACTGGACGTCTCTACACAGTGATCAAAGCTTCTCTCGCATTCTTCTCACACGATGGATGATGATAAATTTATCCTCTCTGTTCTTACCTTCATATCTTCTTAATGTACTCTGACTTCACAATGACAAGTACAAAAGCTCATTTTTGAGTCAGAAGGCTTCACGCTGTATCTCCCCTTTCAGAAACGAGGGATTCATAAGAGGAAAACCTTTGAGGTTTAGCCTTGGTCTCTTGTTGCATTAAATCAACTGAACTCACAAAAAGCCGATATAATACAATTTTCTCTTGAGAGTGAAACAATGATATCTTGTGAATGCTGCCATTTCTTGGAACAGTTAAGAAACGGTAAAAGATAACTAGACGCTGCTGTTAATGAATAAACAGCTTGTGAATGCACAGTGCGCCACTGCCATGCACATGCTGTCAGTGGAGGCCTGCAGCTATAGTTGAAGCTTTGAACGGTGTCTCTAGCTCAAAAGATGGCCGAGATACGGCCCGGATTGTGTCTGTGCAGCCTGAGCACCCCAGTGACCTTTCCCCTACTCTGCAGCTCCGTCGCCTATGCAACACTGCACCTCCCTCAGCTGAAAAGTGCCTTGTCATTGTGCTTCAGACAACCAAGTTTCATACTCCCCGAACGGCCGTATCTCGGACACCGTAACAGATAGCCAAACATTGTGAGGCTTTCGTCTCTAACTGATCTGATTTTCCTGTGTCTACAGTCTACGGTTTGGCCAGGATGGCGAGTTAAAAACGAGGAACTTTGCAGCGATCTTCACGCAGCAACCTCTCCTCCTCAATGCAGTTTCAATGGAGGCGAATGTCGCGGTTGCTGCGCTTCGGCGGCTCTCACGCAAATTTGGCGCTACAGTAATTCTGACCACATTTTACGAGAGAGGACAAGTCTTTGGCAACAACTGCAGTTTAGAAACACAAAACTTCTTTTTTTTCTCCCCTGCTCCACTCTAGCCTGCCTGACTGCTCACTCTAACTTTTCGATTTTTGCCAAATCTCTCCTCCTCTGAGCCCGATTTCTGGGCAAACGATACGACTTGGCTCTGATCTTTCTCTTAGGGCGACAGAGGACGAGTGTTGCTGCCTTTTGAGCTTTTTGCAGACTCTCTAGAGAAAAGTAATAGCAGGGGATTTCCAGTCGGACCCTGCGTCTCCACGATGAAAGCTCTGGGAAGAGTAGCGTGACGAAAAACGCGGCGGAAGAACAAAAATGGCTGAGAAGAAGAATGTGCATTCACGATAATAAATGATTTCAAATCATGGTGAGGCAAAATGCCACAGATGGACTGACACAACATATTATTTAACATGCACCATAGTGCAGTAGAACCTCTGAGAACTCAGAAAAGGGACAGATGCACATGAACTGTAGAGTAGTGAGGTATCTCTACTGTTACTCGCCACGTCACCACCTGACCTGAGACTGCTCTCCTATTGGCTTTTAACTTGTTTGAATCCAATTGAATTGATTGACAACAGTCAGTTCACTAAAACATCTTTGTAAAGAGTGTTCACTGGAGGAGAAGAAATTGCTCTCAACTGCAGCAGACATGGAGTTAGAATGGAAAACCAGGGACCAAAGGAACTCAACACACACTGTCCATGGTAATTGTGCTATTTTGGGGAGTGTGAGAGCTCCGATCACCTTGGGGTGTTTTGTGTGTTGGTGGATTTTGTTCCAATTATGGATGGAGCTTCACAAGTGCACCTGAACAAGTCCAATGTTGTAAAGGGAGCTTGCCAAGCAACGCAGGGCTTCCTCCTGGACTGTGTGTTGAGCTTTGAAAGGCCACAAAATACAATCCTGAACCGCTTTTGGAACCACCCCGTTATTTGCAGGCAAAGGCTCAAATGCAAGAAAAGTGTACCCAAGAAAAGGTGATGTAGATCAGGAAATCCAAAACGATTCACCATTGCTATTGTCTGACATCAATTGTATTTACTCTGGTCCTATATTAAACACAGTTCCTGTCTCCTTCAAGCTAAATCTGCAGCCATTAGGGTTTAAGTGGAGGCGAACTCTCCCTGCATATTTAAACCAACTACTGTATTAGAGCACTGACTGTACATTTGAGGGGAGGGATTCCTCGACAGTTTGTTGTGAAATACTGTTGCATTACTGTGAGTAATGGGGAGATGAAACGTGTGCGACTGCGCTTTATCAAACTTGGCATGTGCGCCAAGTCATGGAGGGAAGTGATGGAGACGGCTGCAGTTGTATGATGACATCAAAGACTAGTTTCAGCCAGGCTATGCAAAAGGAAGCACAGTGTACACTGTATATTGTATCAACTGGAAATGCAGGGAAGAATCTCTAATGTGCAAATCTGTCCCGACACAACATTTCTGTGTGTCTCTTCCGCAGACTAGTTCCCTCATCTGATTATCCCCGTCCACGCTGCACAACTGGATGTCAATCCAGCTAATCTGCTCTGCATATTAACTCACCCTTTCTCTGCCAGATTATCTAGTTTGCCACAGGCCTTGTTTCCAGCATTGTTATTCTTCGCCACAGTGTTCTTAAGTCTGGATTGTGACCGCTGGACCTCGCTAGTTGCTTTGCTCTTATCTGTTGACTGCTGCTGGTGTTGGACTGCCAATCTGCTATTGATAAGCCCATTGTCTGTGACCATGGTTCACTGTTTGTTTCAGCATTATTTACATACCCACTCTGTAATGCTATGCCTATGCTGTTGAAAGACCCAGCTATGCTCTAACTATTCCCCTGATAGCCAAAAGAGGTATAAAAACAATAAACCAATACAGTGGTACCTCGGTTCTCGACCACAACCTGTTCCAGACGGCCGTTCGAAAAGAAATTTGTTCGAAATCTGAATCAGTTTTTCCCATTACAATGAATGGAAAAAGAAATAATGCGATCCAACCCTTGAAATAGGCTTTTGTAGGAGTGAATGTAGAGTGTCTGCTGCAGGTGCTGTTCGTCTATGTGTGTGGCCGCTGCATGTGGGAGGGGTTGCCGAGTGAGTGACGTCTCTCCAGAAGTGAAGAGGTGAATGTACGCTTCTGTGCAGTTTGGCTGTGACAAAGTCATAAACCAAGTAACTTAGCTCTGTCCCAGACTCGCCTCATCCCTGTCCCAGCTCCAGCTGACAACAGCACATCAAACCCTGGAGTGCGCGCTCCAGCCTCGGAGGTGTCGAGGTGTCACTCTACCACGGTCCAGTGCAGAGACAGGAAAGGTTTTACACCTCAAGATGAAGATAAAACAGTCAGTAAATGTAGCTAACAGGACAAATCTGCATACAGAGGCTGCGTTACACACAATAACAAAGTGCGTCATGAGTCAGCTGATCGGTCCGCGCCATTTATGTTTTTTTCCAGCTTTTTTCTGAGGCGTTTGAGTTCTGGATTTTCGTTCGATAGCCGAAGCAAAAAAATATCAATTTTTGTTGGAATTCCGATTTGTTCGAATTCCGGGACGTTCGAAAACCGAGGTACCACTGTATATAAATTCATGTCTCTGTTTTAAGGAAACTTGACGTGAGGGAACGTTAGACTTATTTCCCAACTCCGATCTTATAGTTTCGCTTAAACAAAATTTTTCATTTAGCTCCTTGTTTCTGGAGTGAGTAAGATTCGACCAAGCACTTACACATTTTCCCTGTTTAAATAAGGTCACACGACCAGTTACATGATCCAAGTATGGTTGAACATAGTAAAAACTGGTGATTTTCTATATGGATCCCATGTCAAGCATCATCAGTTATATTTAGTTTGATTTTTTAGTTTTGTTCTGTTGACTACTCTGGTTTTATTTTGATAGTGTTGTTGTGTCTTCCTGCGTGCACCTTGTGTGTCGCATCTCCTCCTCTCCTCATGTGTCATTTGTGAGTGTGTACCGTCTTGTCAAATCTGAGCGTCAAATCAAGCCAAGCCAAGTCAAGTCAAGTAGTGTGGGGTTTGAGATGCTTCCTTGTGAAACGCTTTTTGTTGAAGTTATTGCAACATTGGGAAGGTGTAGGGGAATAGCATATTTCATTATGGAATTGAAGTGATGTGCTCCTTTAACTCAAAATATTCAGCTTCACTGCAACAAGTTACATGTTTGACAAGCTGTTTACCCACAAAAGTTTTTTTTTTCAGTGGACTGGTTGAGTTCATGACTTTGACTGACACCTCTCCCTTGGCGCCTAGTAAACCGACAGAAATGATGAGGGAGAACGTTGCATACAGTAATATATCTGCAAGCGTCACTCATGCAGTCAAGCACTTATTTTAGTTATGAAAGGAACCTGCGCTTATCTGAGACCCACCAGGTTGAGAGAGCATAACTTCCACATTGTAAACTGTGATTCATCCACTGCAATCTGGCTCAAACCAGTGAGAAGTATAAAGTGAATTCACTAGAAGAGCGGCTTGACAAATCCATCTAATGACACACATCCGTTGTGCTCAATATGAAGGAGCATCACTTATTTCATCAAAAGAACGCACCCAGGTGCTTTGCATAAAATTGCTTTTTTAAATTCATGACACTGGCAGCATGTGCTTTATAAAATGTGAAGGTTTTTTTTTTTTTCATCCCTCTGCTCTGCGCACAGCCTCTTCCTTCTTCACGGTCTGATTCCCCTCCCTATCAGAGCTCTGACTGAGAGGAGAGAAGAGGTGAGAATGACGGGGGAGTTCAGGAGTCTGCACTAAAGAAACAAATTCAGGACTTCGAAACAGACACAAGGAGAGACACAAACACTCCTGGTCTTGAAAACAGAAGCCAAGAAGGTAGTGCAGGAGGTCATGGCGTTACTAGTGGAGAATACAAATGACTTTTCTCCAGATGCATATGCATTCTCTTTGTAGTAACCAAGGCTGCATGATGAGTATTTTCTTTGGTCTCACCTTCAGCATTTTCCCTCCATTCCCTGCGGTTGCCCCTCCTTGTCTCTATCTCGCCGTTGAGTCATTCAGAATAATTGCTCTGCAGCACTCCGATTTGCTGGCTTCTTATCACACTCATGCTGCTATCTGCACACACACACTGTGCCCCCACAACAAGCGGCGACCAAACATTGTAACACTTGCGAACCCACACAGCAAGACCAATGATACGTATAGATCCATGGGTCAGTGTCAAATCATTGTTCTGTTTCAGTTCTTTTGCAATCTCTCCTGTCACACCTTCAGTTCATTCACTTCGCCACTCAGTTAATGTGTATAATTCTTCTCCTTCCTGCACGCTCTGCTGGTTTCCATGATGGCTTCCTGCTGTGGGCTAAATGTGTATCTTCCCACTCCTTCTTAAGACCATCTTCCGTGGGATTTGACCGAGACTCTGTGTTGGGCAGTCACTGACTTCATAGCACAACATGAACTGCAGTACCAGCACTGACTTCCATTCTTCTAAGAACATTACTTTAGTGGTGGGTATATCCCTGGCAGTGATGGGCTGATGAGGCTTCATGAAACAGTGTCCTTATTTTCAAAACCCACTAGGTGGCACTCTCAACAACCAAATTTGCACATACTTTAGGTGTGAGCGAAAAGAACAAGGAAATGAAACATGGGTCATGCTGCCCATAGGCCTAACATGTTGACAGTAGCGCAATGGACTTATGCATACCAGGGTCGGGGCAAAAGTCAGCCTTTGTTACTTTTTGATGCATTAGGCTGTCAGCTGGCAGTTGGAAGACTGTCAATTCAATTTCAATTTCCTGGTGTCTCCATTGCCTTTCTTGACGCTACAGGCATCGCGTCAATGGCCGATTCAAAATGTAAATAAATAGCTCAGGTTAGCACTAAGCCATGGGGAAGCACTCCTTTTAGGGTGCCACTGTCAATGGGTTCATATTCACTCAGATTCCCTCTAATTTTCATGTAACTAGCATTTGCACTTTTACAATCTCAGTGGCGGGCCGTCAGGGCCAGCAAGGCCTTCTCTGCTGACCTAACATAACCAGAAACCATGAGCGAATTTATGACAAAAATTGTTTTTAATGTATCTTCCCATGTGTGTGTGGCCGCTGCATGTGGGAGGGGTTGCCGAGTGAGTGACGTCTCTCCAGAAGTGAAGAGGTGCCCGGTGCGTGTCCAGCTCTGAATGTGCGCTTCTGTGCAGTTTGGCTGTGACAAAGTCATAAATCAAGTCACGCTCTGTCCCAGACTCGCCTCATCCCTGTCCCAGCTCCAGCCCACAACAGGACATCAAACCCTGGAGTGTGCGCTCCTGTCTCGGAGGTGTGGAGAGCGAGCACCTCCCCTGTGACACTCTACCACGGTCCAGTGCGGACACAGGAAAGGTTTTACACCTCAATATGAAGAAAAAACAGTCAGTAGATGTAGCTAACAGGACACGTCTGCATGCAGAGGTTGCGTTACACTCGATAACAAAGCGCGCCATGGGTCAGCTGATGGGTCCGCGCGCATTACGTTTTTCGGGGGCGTTCGAGCTGTGGATTTTCGTTCGAAATCCGAAGCAAAAATATCTAGAAATTTTTGTTCGAATTCCAAGACGTTCGAAAACCCAGGCACCACTGTATCTAGAAATATATCGAAGGCCGAGCTCAGGTGGAGCTGATGAAGGAATATTCCTGTGACAATGGACTCGATGGACGGTAACAAGTCGGCTTGCTAATATATTGAAAGCCAAGGTAAACAATGGCAAATACTGTTTCCACTGACATCATCTGTTACTTGCAGTGCGAAAGCATTTTCTTCTTATTGGAATGACTGAAGACCTTTTCCCACATGCCTTAATGACGAGCCTTTTGCAGTGGCTTCAATTATGCAAATGCTATAGCAGAAGTCGCTATGAAGTGAAATCATTACAACTGTATAATATAGATGGATTTAGACTGTCTGGAAATATGAACGTATTGGTTTTGTCAAGTGGAGAGAGATAATTGCGTGAGGAGCCGCCAGGCAGTTTGACTATCATTCAGCCGTGCTTTCAAAGATACCAGGCATTTTCGAGGAAGAAACAAAGATAGCTGCGACACCGATAGATATTATGGATCATGAGAGAAGCTCTGATGGCAGGTCCTGCAGTGTGAGCCTGAGACAATATGACATGGGGCTAAGAATTTGGATCCAATAGTAAACCTACTGCAGGAGTCTTCAGTCTGAGTTTAAGGAGAAAAAGTTCCATAGAAATTCAAGATACATGTCAAATAAAGGTTCAAAGGCCTTGAAAAGTTGAATTAAGAAAATGAAGGAGGAGAGTTTTCGGCCTTGGACATACCTTATCCAGATGTAGCTGAGCATAAGCTTGTGGTAATCCCTCTGTCAGCTTTGCCCTGTAATTCACACCCTTTCTAAACCTTAGGATTCCTCGCTCTCTCGTTCATTTATTCATTTCAATCAGCCTGGGATGAGGCCAGAAGCCTTCATTGATTTCTTTCAGGGGAAACTTCAGAATCATCAAGAAATGCAGGAGTAGTGAACACACCGAGTAATTGACCTGTCACTGGTGATGCAGTGGAGAACAGTGGAAATACTCATTCACGATTTTTTGTTTATTTTTAAGCTCATTTTGTGGAAGCAGAGTCAAGTAATGCGTTCGCACACATTCTTAAATGTCTTGTCATCTTTTCAAGAGTTTGCACTGTTTCACATGATAAAAGTTTAGACTTTAGTAAGTGAATACATGTCACACGTGCACACCATGTCGCACAAAGTCAGTGCTTACAGCAAGTGAAGCAGCTGTTGAGTTTAATTGGTGGAGATGAAGCATTGCAACACATGCAGTTGCGATATTGTAGATGGGATGGTAGGCAGCTTAAAGGGCACCTGTTCTGCGGATTTAAGTGTCTATCAAAATGGTACTGAACCCCTATGGCACTGAATATTTTGATATATTTAGATTCCAAAATGTACATAAGCCCATCCACAGGAGTTGAAATCATGATTTTTAGTGTGGTCAGTTCCAACACGTCCTCACTTCCATGGACATTTGTGTCCTATGCTTTTGCCAAAGGCAGCATTAAGCGTTGCGTGTTGTCAGGAGTCAAGGACTCCACCGTCAAACCCTCTACCCAACGTCTTTGAACGGCTCCCATGAGGATCACCTGCCATTAGAAAACACGGCGAAACATGGATAGAAGACATCAGAGCGTTTCTGGAGCGCTGCGACTCACACAACATACTTGTAATCGTGGGCGAGGAGGCGACAGTGTTTATGTCCTCTGCTCTGCTGGGATCTAGCACCATAATCAATGAGGCATGCTTTGGTGTTTTAAACTGGTTAAATGACTGATATATCACTCACTTCTGTGTGTGAGTGTCTGTCTTCAGTCAGTAGATCAAATCATCAACTCCGATCATCAGTTGCCAGCAGCTCTGATCCAAAACAGACACGTCCCTTCAGCACGACTCACTATCTAATATGCAGATGGGCAGGTTTAGAGCTGGAGGCAGAGTCAAGTGCAAAAGGACATTTACAAAGCAACAACTTTAAAACAGATCATCACATGATGAGGGGGTCATTACATCAGATATCCATCATTTCTACCCTTAAAAAAAAAAAAAAAATATATATATATATATATATATATATGTATATATATATATATAGAGAGAGAGAGAAATATATATATATATATTTCTCTCTATATATATAAAAGCAATAGGTTTCTATTTCTTGTGGTTTATAAAACCTTCTTTCTTAGACATAGAACAAAAGTGGGTTTAGTCCTGCTGGTGACAAACAGAGCTGTTACCCAAGCAGTCAGACTTGGCTAACACAGTAACAGGATGTTCACTGCACCGCAGTTCCTCAACCACAAGCCCTCCAAGAAATGTATGTTCCATAAAGGCATTTATTTTTGTCTGAAATGAATTCAAAATGACACATTGTGCTGTCTTACTGCAAGTGAACGATGGTTTGGCAGATAACTGCAAAACGGACGCACAACACATGCAGCGCGGCTGTGAACTCCAGATGCTCTGAACACAGTCTGTTCGAGGGTTTTCATCTTAAAAGCATCAGGAACCTGGCACTTCAGACAGCGTTTACCCTTGGGTGGTCAGAAAAAGCAATGCAGCCCACATACGTGCGCCACGGCAGCCTCACATCTGTCTTCCTGACTCACATTGTTCATTTGATGTTGTATTTCAGGGATGGCTTGGACAATGGAGGAGGCCCAAGAGTGGAAGTAAGCAGGGCACCAACACACAGCATCAAAAAAGATGACTCATTAACAATATGAAAAAAGCAGAATAAACACAAATGGGGCGCTGCTAAAATAAAAATTTGTCCAAATGGCTTTGAAAGATTACAAATTGGTGACTAGCATGTTTCTGTCTGACATGGCGCTCTTGGTTTAAAAATGATGCGAGGCATCATTAATGGTTATTCAAATCCAAAAATTTTGGGGCTCTGAAAATGAGAATACTGTTTCATGAAGCCTCAAAAGCCCATCACAAATTGGCCATTGGTCACTGTAAGCTCTGGTCTGGACATGGTCTTGACTACAACACAACGAAATTGAGGGCACTGTTTCATGAAGTCTCATTTGCCCATCATTACCAAAAATGTACTTGAGGTTTTCAACTTTTGAAGTATCAAAAAAAATCCTGTTTATAAGTTGAAACATCACAAATCAATCAGCCAACTGTCACGTGTCTTCTTCGGTTCCACTTGGTGCTGATGTTCTTCACAGGGCGCCTTAAGTTCCGCTTCAACAGCAAGTCTGACCGAGTCAGTTTAGAACATTGTTTTCTTCCTCGTACATGAAACAGTCATGAAAGCTCAGATGTCAGTTTGCATTTAACTCCTCTCTCACTTTCTCCTGTTCAGGTAGGAGCAAAACTTCTCAAGCTTAGTTTGAAAGGTGGAATTTTCAACCCCAGATATCGATGGAATTTTTCAAGGTCCTTAAAAAGTGTGAATCAGACGTCAATACATCCAGCCATTAATGCCACAAAAAGCCTTCATCGACTGACAAATCGGTGAAGTAATTATTTGTTTCATTCTCTCTATTCATGGATTCACCGTTCTGGCCAAGTGCTGGGCCTTGCAGCAGCACAATGAAATACTCACCCACAATTTTTCACAAACACCATCCAACACGCATTGACAAACAGTAACCGACTGGAGCTTCACAAACACAAGCAAACTAAGACACCCACAAGTGCTCCGACACCATTTCTCTGTCTGGATCAACAAAAGGATCGATATAATCTGGAGAAAAGCCTCTCTCCACCGCAGCATAGCTCCACAGCTTCCGTTGACTATTCATTCTGAAGACTGCAGGGCCGATTAACAGTTTGCAGCTTGCACTAAAACAATGTTTGCTGACTCAATGCTTTACTTGTCCCAGTTAAAACCTTTGCTTTAATGAATGTTACATCATGGCATTTACGTGCAATTTAGTATTTTCCTGGAGGAGAAGATGCAAATTAATATATTCACCACACGCTGCTCGACGTGTCACACTTTAGCTTTTACTTAGTACATTTGCAAGGTACATGCAGTCTACATGTGCAATCGTGCAGACACAGTCAGAAGGTGACCTCCCTGGTGTGTTATTCAGTTCCCATCAGTCATGTGTAATTCTTAAGTTGAAACAAAACTAAGGGTAATTGAAAACTGGCATTGGCAGCTGCTGGCACCTGACAACTGTCACAGTAAGGATCGATGTTTGGCACTCAGTTGCTGTCAAGCTGAGGGCTTCTTATTTATGACACTTGTCAGAGTTTTGCCCTCCACGCAAACCTCCAAACAACTCACACTGCTTGCATACATGAACAGGGATTTAAGTAAATCTACTACTACTGATGGCACCGGTGAATACTTCGGGTAGATGATTTGAAGACTACATTATCTAAATCTCAGAAAATCCAGACTTTATGGGAAAAAAATATTCATCATTCAAAAAGAAAAAGTCATTTTAACAGAATCATTGCGACCATAGCTGCAATGGAAAATGGTAGTGATGGTTTGATGAGGCTTCATGAAACAGTGCTCAGTAGGTGGCGTGGTGATTGAAAACTTCCATTGCAATGGTTGTTCTAATCCAGATATTTTAGAGCCGAGAGAGCCAGGACATTTGGCGCTCGAATCTGTGAGCGAAGATGGATGGACTCATTTTGAATTCTGTTTTGTCCAACCTGTTCATGTGAAACAATGATACCCCTCTCAATAATAAAGGCTTTATTCAGTCCACGACTGTGTTTGAAATGTTGGCCTCTTGAGTGATTGAGTTTTATGCTTCTACCCTGAGGCAGTTGAGATAAACAACGTTGTCATATGTAAAGTGTACGAGTGTCCTTGCATACAGTATATAAAGATACTAATGAAACATCTTTAATGGGGCATGACCTCTTGCTCCAAATGTTACCGCTATTTAGAAAATACATGCGGAACTTCGCTGGTGGCTCTGATCCCTGAATGTTGCAGACTTCAACCTCAGCGCCTCACTGGCTTGAGGCAGCGACACCAGTTTATTCCAACAAGCAGGCCTGACAGAGCTTTTTCACAAGTGACTTTGACACCTATGTCTGTATAGACTAAACATGATTTGACAAAAAAAGTATCAGAACGATCCATGAAAGAAAATGTTTTCTTGTTGGCTAAACTTCTTACAGTGCTTCAAACACATAGAAAACAAGTTGATACAGACAGCTGCAAGAATCTAGGGAGTTCATGAATTAATAGTGTTTTGGTTTTTTTTAATGTTTACGTGATGATCTTTGGTTGATCAGTGACCAAAATAATTCTTTGTGATGATGTGATGCTGCCAGCTTACATTTTGTACTTTATCACTGCATTGCTTTCAACCAAACCTTTTCTAATTACCTCGTACATACAATTTACAGCCATCTGCTGTGTAATTAGGTTATAATCACATTGTTATAATCACATCAGATCATTTCCACATGAGAAAACAGGTTTGATTTCTCTTCACACTGATCTTGCAGCTCGGCTGGTTCATGACAGGGTCATGAAGCCAGGTCTGAGCTTGGCATGCAACATAGGGGACGTGCAATAATCCAAATCTAATGTGGATTCATGTCCCTTGAATCAGCCTCTCAGCTGGTGTGGAACACGTCTTCTTTCCTTCGCTTATCTGGAGCAGCAAGGCGGCACAACACCCCGCTCTGCAGGACATTGACAGTATCCCGATCCAAAGTCCTATTAAAATGTCTAAAACTGAAATGTTGTTTCTTTCTACAGTGCATGACTCAGCTTTTTGAAACAATAAAAGATGATGTTTTCACTGTGAGAACCCAAAACAAGGTTAAAACAATGGCCTCCTGTCACTTGATCCAACAAAGTTACGGACCAGGGCAGAACATTCTGAATGTTCATTGTTCTGTGGGGGATTACAACCGTAGAATCTGCCTCTGATGAGATAATGTCTTATTGCATGCAACTTTTAAATGGATGTTGTGATTTATTGTGCATTGGTTTTTACTTATAACCGTGTTGTCCAGTAATCCTCACAGGAAGAGGCGATGCTTTCCTTAAACATTGCCCTGAAAAACATAAACATGTACCCATAAATTCTAAATATGAAGCTGTAACTGCATCTTACTCTGAAACCAATTTCATGCGCCACTGCCCCTCCCTAGAGAGTAAAACCCATAGATACTGAAAGGAGTATTTTTAAATGAAATAATCCTGGACTGGGTTGCTTTTCTCAGGGGTGTGTGGACACGTGTATTTCAGTGTAACCCAAACACACAGCCCTGTAAGTGATGGGCAGGCACAGGCACATCATATTTAATGGCTTCCACCAGCCTGAATCCACGTCTGCGGATGTTTTATGAATGACCTGTCAGTGTGACGGCGCTCAAATTAATTAACACGCCCCACAATGAACTGTCTTTGACTTTCACATACAATAAAATATGTTAAATCATTTGTTGATTTTAAATTGGGCTCAAAACATCAATGATGGATTTTTTATTTTAAAGAAGGAAATTTGCATTATGCAATGCTCCCTGGAGAAAACTGTGCCACTAAGTGGAACTGTCTGTAAATAAGGACATAAATAAATAGGTGTGTGCGTGTGTGTGTGTGTGTGCGTGTGTGTGTGTGTGTCAGCGTCAGAGCTTAAAGCCAAGCCACAGGCGAAGAAGCAGATGGAGGGAGTACATAAGGGTGAGAGACAGATGTGAATCTTGCTGTGCGATATGGGAGAGGGGTTCAGCTTCATAAATAATGGAGAAGAAGTGCAGAGGAATATGACGGCAATTATGAGAGTCAGAGCATGAATCAGTGTCAGAGGCAGCTGCCCAAACAGAAATGGACAGGTAGTCAGGCGCAGGATGGGCAGAGGAGACGTTTCGACAAATCCATAGACACCAGTTGGGATTCAGGATTTTAGGGGAAAACGGATACGCCAGCACTGACCATCACTTTGTTTTTAGTTGAAAGTGGAAATGGCAGATGAGCTTGAAGTGACGATGAATAACAGTGGAACGGACAGCTGATCATTTCTGGTTATCTCAACTGTGATTGAAAGCAAGACTGCAAAGGCATACTTGGTAAAAGTTTATGGGGCCCAAGTTTTATTTTTTCAGTGGCTATTCCTCTCCTGATAGGAAAAGAACACAGTCCAAGAAGATGTGATAGAGAAACAGAGGGAAATGTCACTTATTGAATTGGTGACAGCAAAAATGTTCTCTATCTCCAATCCAAGCCCTCCGTCTTTTCATATGTTGAGTTCCACGAGCAACAGACTTCAGTCATTATATGTTTCGTTGGGGATTTTTCCGTGAATAACCGCCATGTTCAAGACCACCTCCATCATGTGTTAAGCGTTTGTTTCCACTCTGTTTTAATACGCTTGATGATGTGAGATTTCATCTTTCAAATAGATGTCACATTTCTGATTGTGTAGTGTCTCTCATTTAAACCGTGGTGCAGCGACATGCTAGTTAATAGCATGGTTATAGGTTTGAGTTTGAGTCCGAAACATGAGGACAGTGATGTCACTGTCCTCCGGGCCACTGAAGCAGGAGCTCTGCGTATTTTCATCGCTAAACAACCAAGTGCGCCAAGTGTGCACCTTGTTTGGACTGATGAGGAAACGCAGCTTTGGCTGTGAGTCATTTTAACTTCCAACTGTGGAATTTATAACACACATTTAGGAGTGCAGTGAGCAGCCGCCAGATTTCCTACCGACCAATCACAGCATCTCCTGGGAAACAAATAGTTTTCGATCGGTGGGTCTGAGTCAAATTTTATAACTTACATTTTTCAAATCATAGAGAGTTTTGGGCAGAGAGATATGATGTGTTCAATCGAAGTCCGAAATCATTAAAAAAAAACACTAAAACCAGTACATTAGTTGCTCTTTAATGCTCTTCATTCAGCATGTTCCCCTCCTTCTTAGTCCGGTCAAACTTCTTCACATGATCTGTTTCTGGTCTTGTTCTTCTTAGTCAGATTTACATTCCTGTTAGGAGTATTTAGTTGTTTTGAAAATAATACTGCTAAGCAAATGTTCAAAGAAACATAATATATGTTGTTTTATGCTGTTCATATTTTCATTTAAGAATGTGGGTGTTGTGATTTTTAAGCTGTTAAACAACATTGGTAAACCACAACAGAGCATCGCCCGTCACTAATCTGCAAATCTCCAACCTGCGATTCTGTTCACATTTTGACAGCAGCAAAGAAGAGTTGTAAAATGTACTCAACGTAAAAATTGGTAAATGATTGAATTGTTCTTCACTAAAATAAATCTATGGCCCTTGAGCTTGGCATGTAATTTCCAAGGTTTTGATAAAAAAATAAATGTAAGCCTCCAGGCTCTGTTTGGGAGTCTGTAATGAGATTATAATCCAAATGGAGCTAAAGAAATATCTACACTTGCATAAGCATCCATGTGATGCATCATCAAATGTCCAGAATCTTGTTAGTCTGCTTTAACTTCCCATGAATCTTGTTTCTCATCAGCCCCTTCTACTTGTTGCATCTCCGTTTCTCCTGGAGACTCGGGGACATTCTTCCCCACACAGATACATAGATGAATTCAGATGCAGACTACGGTGTTGAATTGTTAAAAACCAGTGGGGAGCTTGTCAACTCTCATTGTCTTAGGGAGAATAAAAATTCAATTTCAGTGCCCTGGTGGGTTCCAGCAAGCTTGTCGCTACCCCTACGCACATGCCAGTCTGTGCTTAACAAGTGCTACATTGTAGCTGAGGTATGTTGTTTGTACTTAAGTGTGTTGTGTGAGATCAGTCTGGGACGTCACGATCGATGTCTGTGAAGCATCCGAGAGCAAAATCTTCAGTTTCCTGAATCCTGCTTCTTCTTCCCCGTGTGTCCTTTCTTCATGGTGAACCTAAGAATATTTCCCCCTCCGTCCAGTGGAACACGCGCTGATGTCCTTACTGTATGTTCCATTATGCCTCACACAGCGCATCAAAGAAATCATGGAGAAAAATATAATGGCAGTACGAGTAATCTCATATAAAGACACTGTGTTCAGCCAAGCAAACATCCCTCAAAACCTTGTGGAGAAGTTATTTATAGAACTTTTCATTTTACATTTATGAAAGATTCACATATTATTGTGCACTTTTCACCTCCCTGTCCTATACTGTGCATTGGTATGGAGGTTTGTAACCCAGGCTGAGCAGAAAATCGTTGACACTTAGTATCCGCGACCTGCATCAGGTTTAAATCATGGGGGTGTCATAGGTCCTGCACGTCACATAACCAGTTCACTCGCAATTCAATCACAAAGAAACAATTTCACTGCCATTTCCTTATTTTTAATCCCCCACTTTGCCCTGTGTTTACCGAGCCATCATTTTAATTTTAGCTCCCAGTCTTCTCAGTAGGACATCTTAAGGTCATGGATTATTCTATGTGAAAAATCACTTTGAGCAGCATCTCAAACCAAAACATTATGCTTCCAATTGGAGGCACCATTGGATAAAAATGATGAAACAAAAAGTCCACGCAGATATTGAGAGATCTAGTAATAATAACAATTATTATTGTTATTGTTGTTGTTGTTGTTGTTGTTGTTATTTAAAAATAATATAATTCAAATACATTTTCTTCAGAATCAGATCACTATAAAGCCAACATCAGTTGATGATGTAAATCACAGGGTCAGATTTTTCAACACTTTTTTAGCTAAAATGATCTTCCTCATTGATGGTGACTGCAGTTCGGCTCCATGAGTGTAAGTCAACTGTGATGGAAGTAATACAGCGCATGAAGCAGCGTGTCTACAGTACAGGTCTAACCAGGAGGATGCAGTTAGTGGAGCAACTTTCTGATCACCCAACACTGACTCTTGAACCACAGAGCATAGGGCTGTTTCTGAAGTCACTGTGGTCAACAAGGGGAGAAGAATTTGGGCTTTTGCTCGATGTATGTTGTATGTTGTTGTATGAGATGAATTGGAGAATAGGAGCAAAGGTGCGATCGATGTTAGAGTCAATCATGGGACGAACCAAAGGAAGGAGATTAAGACTGCACTGGTTGGAACTGTTCTCAGCTGTGGCAAACACAGAGGATTCAGCTGAGTGGATTAGGTTTTTATGTGTCCCACAGTTAGACTGAGGCAACTGAACAGAGAGGCTGCACATGTCGAACAGCAGATGGGAGATCCCACACAGCCAGAAAACTGAATGAACAATTTGTTATTGTTGTGTGCAGATGAATTGGATGCTGATTCTCATATATCAGAATTTATACAGATATATCCGTCGTCAGTTAAGGTCCGGACAGGCAGCAGTGCTAACCATCGCTGCCTAAAATGTATATAGAGTCGGTTATGTGAGGATAACCATGAGTTTTGAAAGCGAGTTGAGTGCTGCATCTTTGAAATACAAAACAAAATCCATGATGGACAATTGGCGTCATCAAGCCATAAGTGTCATTTTAAAATTTGTATATTTACAAAGATGACCCGGGCACCTGTGCCAACGGAAACTATAGGATTCCTATGGGATGTGGATCTTCACTAGCATCTGGTTCTCAAGTCGTTTTCCAAGTTGTGTTATCGTTCTATCCGCCATTTGAGTGGTGGAGAAAAATGTTTATTGATCGTCGGCTTCTGTTCTCGGTGTGATAACAGCGAAGGAGGAGTGGAACAAGTGTCTTGTTTCTTTTGACGGTCAGCTTTATGTTTATATTTAGAAGCCATTTTCAATGTGAGTAGGACAAATCTGAAGGCTCTCAGGAATGACCACAAACATCTCGCAATGTTTGTACAACAAACCTACGTTATTTTATTACAGAATTTCAATTGAATACAGGTGACAAAGCTTGTCGAATCAAAAGACCAACTTCCCAATGATGCCCATGCATTTGTTTGAAGGCAAAGCAAATTCAGTAAGTTGTGAATTCAAAGTAAATTCACAAACCCAAGTTTCATTGGGCAACCAATGACGTGACTCCTCTCTGATGAACCATATCTTGCTCGTAACGTGTAAGCAGGATCAAAGGTAGGGTCAAAATCCCCGACTTTAATTCCATTGGGGCTTTGTAGAAAGCCTGTTTTGTGATTATATGAACCTCAGACTTATGAGATGAAATGACAGTCTACAGTCGTCGAATCCTATTGTATGGGATCGTGTTTTGAGTTTTAATCCCTCTTAGTTTCTCTGACAGAATTTATCCAATTTACTTTGGCTTTATTTCACTCTGGCCCACATTCCCTGTCTGGCAGAGAACCAGCTATATTTCCAATAATAAACCCTTTTTTGTTAAAGAGACAGTTGAAGGAAAACCAAAAATTTACATTTGAGGTATTTGGCAATTTTAATTCGTCCTTTGTTGTTTCAACAACGATACAGGCTACGGCTGCGCCCCATTTCTTACCCTAACACTCATTTTTGACCCTAACACTCGGTTTTGTGCGTTCACGTGTAAGTGTAGTTTGTCCTACTCCTAAGACCGAGGGCACTCGCCGTTCACCACTTGAAATGATCTCTTCAACCTGAAGGGGCTGCAGAGCTGACTTGTTAGCAACCAAATGGTCTACAACATGAACAATTCAACATGTATGGAAACAGTATGTTTTTATTTCTTCTTAACAAACAACAGTCAACTTGCATCTAGGCTAACATTAACATCGTCATACTGCGTACAGATCCATCACTGCAACATAGCGGCGAAGCTAACTTCGGCTGCCCATTTCTTCTCTGTTGGTTCACCAACCCAAGTGAGATTATCAGCACCAATGCAAGAAGTCGTGAAAACACTGGATCTGGTATTTCCAAAACGTCCCCAACACTCAATATGCAAGAAACAAAACGCAGCACGGCAGCCAGTGATGCGCTGTCTTTATGTGTGATGTCATGAAGTGTCGTCCCAATTCTTAGGGACGTCAATCACTTCACTTCATCGGAGGGCACTTCATAGTGGAGGGCACTTAAAACCAAGTGCTAGTGTTGAGTGCTAGTGTTAGGGAGAGAAATGGGACACAGCCTTAAACTAAGTCGAGAGAAAAAGTAGGCACAAAATATAATCGAGGGGGCCTTTCACACAATGCTGTTGGTTCTCTGTTCTCGCTTATAGAGCTAACATACTGTTATTTATCTATTCAAGGCTCTGGAATATACAGTAAAGGGAAATGGTCCAGTTCAGCGGCACTGTAACAGGCTTGTGTATTTGTGTGTGCATCAATGGGCTGAGCTGGCACAGTTGATGCTGTGGATGTAGTGGGCCACTCTGGACCAAAACGCGCAGGGCTGGATTTTTGTCTG